>NC_082707.1:190182916-190844166 GCF_030144855.1 Hypanus sabinus
TAACTAGGTTTCACTATCACCTGCTAGCTTGTACCCCTTCCCTTCCCCCCACCTTCCTATTCTGGCCTCTGTCCCCTTTGTTTACAGTCTTGATGAATGGTCTTGGCCCAGAAAGTGACCACTTGACTTGCTGAGCTGCTCTAGCATTTTCTGTGTGTTACATAGAACAGTAACAGCACAGTACAGGCCCTTGGGCCCATAATGTTGTGCCGATTTTTTAACTCATTCGAAGATCAATTTAACCCTTTCCTCCCACATAGTCCTCTATTTTTCTGTCATCCATGTGCCTGTCTAAGAGTTTTGTAAATGCCCCTAATATATTCCCTCTACCACCACCCTTGGCAGGGCATTCTATGCACCCACCACTCTGTGTAAAGAACTTCCCTCTGACATCCCCCTTAAACTATTCCTTTAAACACTTAAAAAAAAACCCTTGTATTAGCCATTTCTGCTCTGGGAAAAGCTTCTGGCTGTCCATTCTATCTGTGCCCCTTATCATCTTGTACTCCTCTATCAGGGCACCTCTAGTCCTCCTTCAGTCCAAGGAGAAAAGCCCTGGACTTGTTCAACTTATCTTCATAAGGCATCCCCTCCAGTCCAGGCAGCACCCTGGTATATCTCCTCTGCACCCTCTCTAAAGCTTCCACCTCCTTCCTATAATGAGGCAACCAGAACTGAACACAATACTCCAAGTGTGGTGTGCCCAGAGTTTTATAAAACTGCAATGTTACTTTGTGGCTCCTGAACTCAATCCCCGACTAATGAAGGACAACACACCATACACTCCTCAACCACCCTATCAATCTTGTTGCTCGAGATTTCCAGCATCTGCAGAATCCCTTGTGCTTATAGACATGATATGTTTGATTAAACATGATTACATGATCCCATAGATGTGAAGTGTATTTTAATCGTGTGTATTTATAACATATATACACATCCTCCTCAATTAGATTAATATTGTAAGTACATCACAACATTGAACTTGAAGTTCTTTTGTTACCTCTTTGCCGAGTTCTTCCTGGATAACCTGCTTGATCTCCTGCAGACTGCTCTGCGGGGCTTGGCTGTGCAGAATCTTCAGAGTGCTGGTGTACTCCTCAGGCAACAGGTAGTCCAAGCCCCCCAGGTGCTGGCCCACTTTGATGAAGGTGCCCCTGTTGGCACGGCAGAGTTTCAGCAGGTGATGAGCAGAGCGACGGTGAACCTTTGCAGGGCGAGAAACACAAAGGTGGTTTTACTCGTCTGACGTCCAAGTGGTGAACTGGCCTCTTCTAAAGAAAAGTTCCACAAGAATGGAAAACTTCAAACTCTGAAGAACAATCCAGAGATGAGGAGAGACAGTCACCTAGGAATATACTCACTGCAATTTAGAAGCATGAGAAGGGCTCTTATAGAAACATATAAAATTGGGAAAGGGACAAATAAGATAGGAGGAGGGAAGTTGCATGCGTTGGTAAGTGAGACTGGAACTAGTGAACATAGCCTCAAAATTCAAGGAAATAGATTTAGGATGGAAATGAGGAGAAGCTACTTTTCCTAGAGAGTAGGGAATCTGCGGAATTCTCAGCCACCTCATTAAGTACTGTACATTTAAGACACAGTTAGACAGATTTTTGTGTTGCAGCAGAATTAGACATTGGCTTTGTGAGAGAAACCACAAAAGTAGTAGATGGGTGCATCTCTGACTAGCGGAGTGCCGCAGGGATCGGTGCTGGGTCACGACAATGTGGTTAACTGGATTAGCAAATTTGTGGATGACACTAAGATCAGGGGTGTACTACTTGGAAAACCATCAAAGCTTACAGCGAGATCTGAACCAGTCAGTGAAATGGACTGAAAAATGGCAGATGGAATTCAACGTGTGAAGTGATAAGTGTGATGTGTTGCACTCAGTAGGACCAACGAAGGTAAGTGAACGGTAGGGCACTGAGGAGTGCTGTGGAACAAAGGGATCTGGGAATGCAGGTCCATAATTCATTGAAAGTGGCGTCACAGGTCGACAGGTTCATAACGAAAGCTTTTGGCACACTGGCCTTCATAAATCAAAGGACTGAGTACAGGAGATGGGATGTTATGTTGTTGTGTAAGACATTGGTGAGGTTTAATTTGGAGTATTGTTTGCAGTACATACAGGACAGATGTAAGTAAGTTTCACCAAGGTGGATATTGTCTCTGTCTTAAAAGGAAGCAGGAGATGATCTCTAATTAAAATGTATTTAAGACAGAGTAAGATAGATTTTTACACAGCATGGAATTAAGGGCTGTTGAGAAAAGACAGGTAAGTGGATCTGAGTCCATGGCCAGATCAGCCATGATCTTATCTTGATCTTATCTTATCATGATCTTATTTTGGTGGAATAGGCTCAACAGGCCAGATGGTCTACTCCTGCTCCTCTTTTCTACGTTACTATGCTTTTTTGATAATGCAGAAGGCACAGCTGGTAGGTCTGCAGATGATGCTAAAAATAGCTAGTGTCCTCACCAGTGATGGTCTTCAGAAACTGCAGAGGGAACTTGATCAGTTTAGCAAGTGGGCCAAGGAATGGCAGATGGAGTTTAATTCAGATAAGACAATAAGACCATAGGCACAGAAACAGAATTAGGCCATTCAGCCCATTGTTTCAACATGGCTGAACCATTTCCCTCTCAACCCCATTCTCCTGCCTTCTCCCCATAACCTTCACACCCTGGCTAATCGGGAACCTATCAGCCTGCGCCTTAATGCACCCAGTGAGGTGGCCTCCACAGCCACCAAGGTAATTGTAAGGTGGTGCCGTTTCGTACAACAGATCAGAGTAGGACTTTCACAGTGCATAGTTGGGCTCTGGAGAGTGTTGTGGATCAGAAGGATCTGCATGTACAAGCTCATGATTCTATGAAACTGGAATTCAAAGTCGACAGGGACACTGGCCTTCATCAGTTAGGGCAATGGGCAATGAGTATGAGGGATGATGGGAATGGATGTTTCGTTTTGTTTTATTTATTTATCTATCTATCTATTTATTTATTTATTGGGGTGCAAAGCAGAACAGACCAGTCTGGCCCTTCAAACTTCACCTCCCAGTAACCTCCAATTTAACCCTAGCCTAATCAGGGGAGAATTTACAATGGCCATTAACCTACTATCTGGTACATTTTTGGACTGTAGGAGGAAAACCATGTGGTGACAGGGAGAATGTACAAACTCCTTACAGAAAACAGTGGGAATTGAACCCAGGTTGCTGGTACTGTAACATGTTGTGCTCACCACTATACTGCCTTGTTGTAGTTGTGCAAGGCATTGGTGAAGCTACATTGGAATCCTTCGATTACTTTTGGTCACCCCGCCAAAGGAAAGATGCCATAAAGCTAGAAAAATTGCAGAGGAGATTTACAAGGAACTGAGTTATGGAGGGAGGTTGAGCAGGTTATAGAGGTGTAGAAATCATGAAGGGCAATGCACACAGTTTTTCTCCTAGTATTGGGGAATCAAAACTTTAAAGAGCATAGATTTAAAGTGAGAGGAAAGAGATTTAACAAGACCCTGAGGGACAATGTTGTCACCCGGTGTACAATTGGTAAGCCCTGCGTGAGAAAGTGATTGGGGTAGGTACATTAACATTTAAAAGGCACTTTTTAAAGGTTTAGAGATATGGGCGAATCTTGAGACTAGTTTAGATGGAAATCCTGATCGGCATGGATCAGATGGGCCGAAGGGCTTGCTTCTGCATTGCATGACTATGAAGTCACTGTTATTATTTCACCAAAACAACATCTCTGAATCAGAATCATAGTTGTTATATGCACCTCTGTCTATCCAATTATACATGTGGGGTTCAGAAGGCAAGGTGACTCAGGCCGATTTCAGGAACTCTCTGTCTGCACTTCAGGGGATCGCCCTGGTCCAAGGTAGGTGGTCCCCGCATCTGGAGTTCAAATTTCAAAGTAAAATTTATCATCAAAGTACTTTGACCTCATTATATCCTACCCTGCGATTTGTTTGCTTGCGGGCATTCACAGCAGAACAAAGAAATACAATGGAATCAATTAAAAAAACTACACACTAAGACTGACAAGCAAAGTGCAAAAGAAGCCAAATACAAAGCTAACAAATAATAAATAAATGCATAAATAATACTAAGAACATGAGTTCATTGGTGAGACTGACAGCGAGGGAGCTGCATGGCCTCAGTTGCTGCTGGACCGGGCCCTCATGACACGGCACTGCTTCTTATAGCCACCCAGGAGAGGAGGCGCTGGAGGCAGCGTGGGAGAGACAGAGGCACAGCCGGCACATTGGTTCAGGCACTCGTGCCGCAGCGTCTCCTGGTACAGTCACCCAAGAGGGGAGGCACGGAGGTAGCGTGGGAAAGGACAGAGGCATGGCGGGCCACTGGAATCAGTGCTGGATTGGGGATCAGCCCCTACAGTCCAGCTCTCCCAGCGCTGCTGCCCTCTAGTGTCCTCTCCCGAGAAGACAAACTGAATAGCCTTTGTCTGTGGCTGTGGGAGATGAGAATCTTCAGCTTTCCTGTTTTGCAGGAATGTAACTCCAGTACAACACACCCTGCACCAGCAATCTTCAGACCATAGCACAAAGGGACATGCTAATATTATTTTATGACTGTACGTGTTTTTGTAATTGTATGTGCTGTGTTTTGCACACAAATGTACAAACTGTGTTTTGTACCTTGGTCCCAGAGGAATGCTGTTTCATTTAACTATATACACATGTATGGTTCAATGACAATCAAACTTGAACTTAAACTCGAGTTGTAGAGTCCTTGAAAGAGAGTCTACAGGTTGCAAAATCAGATCAGTGTTGAGGTGTGTGACATTATCCACACCGTTCAGGAACCTGATGGGTGAAGGTCAATAACTGTTCCTGAACCTGGTGGTGTAGGACCTAAGACTCCTGTACCTCCTACCTGTTACTAGTCATGAGAAGAGAGCATGTACAGCTCAATGTACAGCTTTCTGGCCACTGCTTGTTGTAACCATAAGGAGAACACTAACAAATCACAAAGCAATGACCAGTCATCTAATCTGACCTTAGCTGCTCTGTGTTAAAAAGAGCAGACATTGGCCAACACAGTAGTATAATTCCTAGCTTCAAAAAACTTGATAGTTAAGGGCCAACTCTGCTCTATGAGAGAAGATAATACACTCTCCAATAAAACTGTGATTTAAGTAGCATTTCATACCAGTTACACCTAAAGAGCTGAGCCACACCTATGTCCGTTGTGTAAAGTCATTTTCATAAGGACCTCCATCTTTTTGATGGTAATATGTCCTTGTTATGTGAAAGAAATCCTTGCTACCATCATGACAGTATTATTTAGAATTATAAAATAAACTTACCACCTTTTCCAAAAAAAGCCTATGCACTTCAGGAATGGGACATACAGGCTAAAATAGCGGTTATATTTAAAGATATTCTTCATTTGTCACGTGTACTGAAACATTGAAACACACAGTGACATGCATCGTTTTGCGTCAACAACCAACACAGTACAAGGATTGTACCGGGGGCAGGCTGCATGTACTGCCATGCTTCCAACGCCAACATAGCATGCCCAAAACTCACCAACTCTACCATCTTAGGAATATGAGAGGACACCAGAGCAGCCAGAGGAAAGTAATGCACTCATGGGGAGAACGTACAAATTCCTTACAGAGAGCAGATGGAATTGAACTCGGATTGCTGATAGCTGGGGCTGAAAAGCAATTGCACTAACCGCTATGCTACTGGGCTGCCCACGTATTGTACTGCTGCCGCAAAAACAACAAATTTCACGACATATAATGGTGATATTAAATGATACAATTCCGATTCAAAAGACAAATAATTAGGTAGAATCAGAGCTTTAGCGAAATATTAGGTAACATGTTAAATGCTTCAAAACAAAAGAAGTTTCTATGACTTAGGCAGATCTTTTCAAGAACTTTCTGATTGTCTATGGGACTGAATTATTAAGGGTGAAGACCCTTACTAAATGCCATCCAGACTTGTTGCCTGAACCTCATTTAAGCAGAGAGCATGAATGCAAAAAAAAATCAAAGGACTGCTGTTTTGATAAAAGTCTCTACTTGCTTCCATTTGCAAGGCAATCTCATTTGAAGAACAAATGGATTTTTTTTCTCAATGTCAGGCAATCAGGATATTAATAATTTTGAGCACTTAAGTACATAAAGCGTGAACGACAGTCTCTTGGCTGCCCGTTGACTCATTTGCTCTTAACTCTTCACCATAGCTAAGTTGTTATAAATGCCTGAGATGATTCTGAAAATCCAACTGCATTAGCATTTCAAAGGCATAAGGTAATATCTGGTACAATTAACCTTTTCATTTTAAATACAAATTAGCCTGCGTTTTTTTAAATCTGTTTCCTTGTGTTTCTAGGGAGATCAATGTTTCTAGGCGGGGAGGAGGGTGATGTTCAGGTAATACATTTGCATTGATCAAGGTGGATAGAGCAAAGGACCCTTCCTTGTCCATCACTGCATTTGCCTTTCACAGCAGAAATCCTGTCTGTTTGGCATAAGCTTCCCCACAAAACCACAAACTCCAGCAGTCCCTTCTCCAATGTTTTGTTTTCTCAAAGCGTGCAATCAGAAGTTTTGGGACCAATACCACAACCCCATCACCCTAGAGACCTAGGGACCAAGTGGTCAGAAACCTCGAGACCAATACCACAACCCCATCAGCCTAGAGACCTAAGAACCAAGGGTTCGGAAGCTTTGGGACCAATACCACAACCCCATCACCCTAGAGACCTAGGGACCAAGTGGTCAGAAACCTCGAGACCAATACCACAACCCCATCAGCCTAGAGACCTAAGGACCAAGTGATCAGAAGCCTCAAGACCAATACCAGAACCCCATCACCCTACAGACCTCGGGACCAAGTGATCAGAAACCTCGAGACCAATACCACAACCCCATCAGCCTACAGACCTAAGAACCAAGGGTTCGGAAGCTTTGGGACCAATACCACAACCCCATCACCCTAGAGACCTAGGGTCTAAGGGATCAGAAGCCTCGAGACCAATACCACAACCCCTTCACCCTAGAGACCTAGGGACCAAGTGATCAGAAACCTCGAGACCAATACCACAACCCCATCACCCTACAGACCTATGGACCAAGTGATCAGAAGCCTCGAGACCAATACCACAACCCCATCAGCCTACAGACCTAAGAACCAAGGGATCAGAAGCTTTGGGACCAATACCACAACCCCATCACCCTAGAGATACAAAGTGGAGAATATCCTGACTGCCTGAATCACAGCCTGGCATAGAAACACCAATGCCCAAGAACAGAAAAGCCTACAAAGAGTGGTAGATACATCCCTCTCCATCAGAGGCAAAGCCTTCCCCTTTGTTGATCATATCTACAAGGAGAACTGCCACAAGGAAGCAGTATCCTTCAGCAAGGACCTCCCCCCCCCCCCCCCCCATCCACGCCATACTCCCTTCTTGCTGCTGCTAGGTGCAGGAGCCATTGGTCCCACACCACCAGGTTCAGGAACAATTAATGCCCTTCAACCCTGAGACTTCTGAACCATCATGGATAACTGGGGTACCACAGTAGCATAGTGGCTTTTACAGATTGGGGTTCAATTCCAGCACCATCTATAAGGAATTTGTACCTTCTCCCCATGAATGCATAGGGTCCCTCCCTCCCACAGTCCAAAGACGTACTAGTTAATAGGTTAATTGGTCAGATTAATCATCCTGTGATTAGGCTATGGTTAAATAGAAGGGTTGCAAGGTGCACAGCTCATTCGGCTAGAAAGGTCTGTATCTCTAAAAAATTAAATTAAAATAAAACTTCACTCACCTCAACACTGAACTGATCACCAAACACAACTGATGGACTCATGGTCTCAGTATTTTTTATTTATTGTTATTACATTTTTGTATTTGCACAGTTTGCCTACTTATGCAGGTCAGTTGCTCATCGGTCTTTGAGAAGAAATTTACTTTGAACTTACTTACTGGGGCATAAATTTACTTTATGCCCCGAGTGTATGTTCAATGCCTTCTTGGAGATAAGGAGAATGCAATCAGCCAGTATGTGAGCAAAAACTGATCCGCCCTCCCCCTCCTCCTCCCCCTATCCCAGGTCCCTCTCTGCCTCTCTCCCCTTTCAACTTTCTGCTTCTTTATCTTTACAGTTCTTTCATGCTTATCCCCTCCCCCTCCCCCCCTTTATCTTTCCTCTGATTGGTTTTCCACCTGGCACCTCTTGGCCCTACCCCCTCCCCTATCCCTATCACTGGGCTTCAGCCCTCTCTTCCCCCCCCCATTCCTGATGAACGGTCTCGGCGTGAAACTTTGGCTACTCTTTTCTCATGGATGCTGCCTGACCTGCTGAGTTCTTCCAGCGTTGTGTACGTATTCAACTGATCCGTTTGTTTCCTGTTGTTTAACTGGATTTTGGATAAGTGCAGACAAGGCTCCCAATGCTTGTGGGTGGTGCAGATGACGCTGCACCCAAGTTAAATATCTGGTGCGAGTCCCAGAATGGAATGATGACTACACTGATTTCCTTTAACCACCTTATAAGCTACAGCCGTGTTGGGGGCAGCCCGCAAGTGTCACCACACATTCCAGCGGCAGAACAGAATGTCCACAACGTTGAACAGAACAAGTGAAAACAGCAACAGGACAACAGCAACAAAACAACGGCAAAGTAAGCGGCAATATCAAATCAGTCCCCAATTCTGCAGTCCATAGCTGGTGTGCAGCCTCGGAGTCACAGCACTGACTGCGCAAAACAGCATTGAGTGACGACAACGTGCACATATTGCAGCCTTCATGAGGTGCTGAGATGGGTGCAACCTGGGTGGAGGGTAAGAGGCAGCAGCATTTCAGACAAAGGCTCTTCGAGCAGAGGCTCTCACTGATACTAAACGTATAACTCTGTCAAAAATGAAGATTGAGCTCTCGCGCGTTGCCTCACAGGACAGCTCTGGGCCAGAAAGCCCATACAGCTGGGCACTCCAGCTTTGCTATTAGGATTCTGCTGCTCCACCAGATCCCATTATACTGATATCATGTGATTATTCCAGTGCAACGGGCAGGCACCTGACACTGCCTATTGTGGCTCAGTTAGCTTATCTGTGCTGCACATTGAATTGAGATGAAGCTTGAATCCGTCGAGTGGGGACTCTTTTCTGCTGCTTAAACGGTTCCAGTTGGCTGCAGCACATCACTCAATAACTGAACATGCACTCAGATTCACCCACCGCTGTCTCAGCTAGAAATCTTTCCTGTTTCCTGGAAACAGAGGTCCCACACCGCCAGGTTCTGGAACAGTTATTAGCCTCTGTCGTCAAGCTATTGAACTTCACTCACCTTAACACTGAACTGATTCCACAACCTGTGGATGCTGTGGTGCCCTGCAATAACTTATTTAGCTTGTACACGGATCTCTCACTCGCATGTCATTTCTATGGGCTGGAGGAGACCGTGTACCACATGTACCTGGAGTGTGCAAGGCTGCAGCCCCTTTTTGTGTATTTGCGTGGGCTGCTTCTCACAGCGACCTTAGAGGCAATCCGAGACCATTGGGCACCGCGGGGTGTAAATGTCATCATAAATAGAGATGGGGACATTTTGGTTTAATGTGTATTGTCTATTTGTAGTGAAGTAATTGTGCTAGTAACTGTTTTGTATGTATTGTATAGCACCAATATTTTCAATGACTCTACAACTCAAGTTCTCAGCATTACTTATTTACTACTTATTATTATTATTAGTTTTTTGTATTTGCGCAGCTTGTCTTCTTTTGCACACTGGATGCTTCTCAGTTTTAGTCTGGAGTTTTCCATTGATTCCATTGTATTTCTTTGTTCTACTGTGAACGCCCACAAGAAAATGAATCTCAAGGTAGCATATAGTGACACACTGTACACCTTATTAGGGTAAAGAAGTGGAACCCAATGTTGGCTTCTGCTGCTGTAGCCCATCCATTTCAAGGTTCGATATGTTGTGCAATCAGAGAGGTTCTTCTGCACATCACTGTGGTAACAAGTTCAAGCTTAATTATCATTCAACCATACACATGTATACAGCCAAATGAAACAGTGTTCCCAAGGTGCAAAACACAGTACTAACTGCACACTGCACACTGCACGCAGCACACATCACATATAGCAATAATGGTTTAAATAGCAGAAAAACATACAGTCACAAACAAATAATATAGCCCAAGTCCCTGAGTGGCAAGGCCTGTAGATTGATGGCTTCCTGGTAAAGCTGGTCTTCCACTGAGTGAAGGGGCCAGACCCTAACCCAGTATGGAAGCCAGTGCGACCACAGAGGCCACTGCCCCCTCCATAGCACCTCTAGCATCTTCTCTGCTGGGTGGCTGCAACAGGCAACAACACCTTGGCATGAGGGCCTGGTCTGTAAACAACCAAGGCAACACAGCTCCCCTGCCATCGGTCTCTACACTGACCCTGTGAAGTGGACTTGCAATAATCTTTATTGCCAGTTTCCAAAAGGATCTTGTGATCACAATATAAATGTTCAAAAGAATCATTTGCATCATTTATTGGACCATGCACAGTCTCTGCATAACAACAGTACGTAACAAATTCATGTAAACACAGTCCTCAGTAAATTCAGCTCCATCACTGTTGAGCATCTCGCTGATGGGGTAGATCTGCAGGACTTGATGTTCTTAATATCCAACAGTGTCTTGTGATTGAAAAAAAGAGGTAGAGCACAAACAATTTCTCCTTTGGTTTGACCTGGAGAGGCCACTGTGACCGTGCATGCTGCCAAACTACCACATAGTTATTTTACTGTCAGCTTGAGCCAATCTAGTTATTTTCCTTGATCTCCTCATTAACAAGCCTTTTTTATCCACAAATCTGCCACCCACTGGAAGAATTTTTTTTGTTTCTTTCACCATTCTCTAGAAACTGTCGTGCAAGAAAATCCCAGATCAGCAGATACTCAAACCATCCCATCTGGTGCCAACAATCATTCTAAAGTCAGTTAGATTTCATCCCATTCCAGTGTTTGCTCTGAACAAAGCTGAATTTTAGACCATGTCTACGTTCTTCTATACATTGAGTTGCTGCCACGTGATAGGTCGATTTTATATTTGCATTAACAAGCAGATGTACAGGTGTACCTAATAAAGTGGCCACTGAGTGTATGTTCATGGTCTGCTGCTGTAGCTCATCCACTTCAAGTTTCAATGTGTTGTGCATTCAGAGATGCTCTTCTACACACTACTGTTGTAACACATGGTCACTTAAGTTATTCTCAGCTTCCTTTCTGCTTGAACCACTCTGGCCTTTCTCCTCTGATCTCTCTCATTAACAAGGCATTTTCACCTAAAGTACCATTCACAGGGTGTTCCTTTGGTTTTTTTTTTGCTTTTTTACATCTAGAGACTGTTGTGTGTGAAAATCTCAGGAGATCAGTTGTTTCTGACATACTCAAACCACCCCATCTGGCACCAACTGTCATTCTACAGTCAATATCAGTTAGAACATATTTGGTTCCCATTGTGATGTTTGGTCTGAACAACAACTGAACCTCTTGACTACGTCTGCATACTTTTATGCTTTGAGTTACTGCCACATGATTGGTTGATTAGATATTGCATTGACGAGCAGATATAAGGTGTACCTAATAAAGTTTACTGAGTGTAAACCTACTTTGATAATAAAGTTACTCAGATTTTTGAACTTGAATCTTCTGCAGAGATCTTCCACTCCAGTTGGCACAGAAATGGAGCACAGCAGGAGGTACAGCCAGGAACCCTGTTCAATTTCTGACCTTGGGTGGATTTTGCATACTGCCTCTGTTACAGCGTGTGTGTCCCCAGATGCTCTGGTTTATACTCACATCACATGCTGGGATTGGGTAATTGGTAAAGAGATTACTGGCATGGATGTGAGAGAATTAGTTACAGGGAACAAAGATGGAAAAGGGACTAATCTACAAGTGGTGATATCTCAGGAAGACCATAAGATATAAGAGCACAATTAGGCCAGTCAGCCCATCGAGTCTTCTCCGCCATTTGATCATGGCTAATTTATCTTCCCTCTCAACTCCATTCTCCTACTTTCTCCCCTGTAACTTATGATAACCTTACCAAGGCAGCACAGGAAGGCAAAATCTATCATGAGGGACCCCCAGCAACCTGGACATACTGTCTTCTCAATGCTGGCAGCAGGTAGGAGACACAGAAATCTGAAGACCCACACCTCAAGGTTCAACAATATTTATTTATTTATTGCAATACAGCATAGAATAGGCCCTTCCAGTCCTTTAAACCACCCCACCCAGCAATTCCCTCATTTAAACCAAGTCTAATCATGGGACAATTTACAATCACCAATTAATCTACCAACCAGTAAGTCTTTGGACTGTGGGAGGAAATCCACATGGTCATAGTGTGAACCTTCAAACTCCTTACAGACAGTGGCAGGAATTGAACCCAGGTCACCTACACTGTAAAGCACTGTCCTAACCAATTTGAAACCATGCTTCTTCCCTACTGCTATCATGTTCTTCAACAGACCTGAAGGACTTTAATTCTATATCAGACTATATTTCTTTACCTTCATCTCAACTTGCACTCATGTTATCTTGTTTATCTGGTGTACGTTAAGTATAATTTATGTTAAATTTATGGTAACTTATGTTTGTCATGTTTGTAATTTACTGTGTTGCTTCTGCAAAAGCTAATTTTCATGGTACTTACATGCTGGAATGCATGGCCATAACTACAAACTTGAATGTGACAGTACACCTAATGGGCTGAAAGGCCTGATTCAATCCCAATAATAAAAAAACCTGACTGTTTCTGTTCTTAATATTCACTGCATAAGGAAATACGTCACAAGCATATACAGGATTCCAGAGTCCAAGATATTAGGAAATCCTCCAGGACGCATCAGAATTTCCAGGGAATCCCAGAGAATGTGCCAGTATGTAGAGAGAAAAAACCCTCAGGAGAGCCTGTGCAATTCATACAAAATACATACAGAAAATGCCAGGAGTGTTCATCGGATAGAGCACCATCTGTGGAAATCACCAGCACACAAGGAAGAAAAGCAGGACTAGCCACATGGTGCGTAGAACTAGTCTGTTGACAATGAGATCACAATCCTGGCTTCATGTCTGCTTTCTTCCTTGCTCCCCAAAAACTTTGGTTGCCATCTTGGCCATCAATGCATTCAATGACTCATCCACCACAGATCACTGTAGAAGTTAATTCAGAAGGGTCACCTTCCTTTGTGAGGAAAAATTGCCCCTTGCCTGTCCTTGGTGGCCAACAGCATACTCTGAAAGTCTGCCCCACTTCTTCTAAACTCCACCAGGTATACAGCTTCATGTGGGATATTTTTCACCAGAATGAAAACATGAACTCTATTTCTCTCTCTTCAGATGCAGCCTGAATCATTGAGTGTTTCTAGCATATTTCTGCTTTTATTTTAGGTGTCCAAGATCTGTAATATTTTGCTTTTAACATGGAACAAAGAACAGTACAACACAGAAACAGGCTCTTCAGCTTTCAATGTCATAACGCCAAATTTTACCATAAGGGATAGGAGCATTTGGCCATTCAGCCCATCAATTATACTCCACCATTCGATCATAGTATCAGGCTACGTCCACACTAGACCGAATAATTTTGAAAACACCAGTTTCACGTAAAAACAATAGGCGTCCACACTATGCGTTTTTAAAAATATCTCTGTCCACATTGAAACGATGATTTCAGCGAATCTCCTCCTACTGCACGTGTGCAGGACACATCTACCGAAAACAAGTGACATGTTTGTTGTCAAATCTCGCTGTGAAAGTTTGTATAGTTACAGACCAGAAAAACTTAAAATGACAGACAGCTGTTGGCGCTTGCACAGTAGAACTTATAAGTAAAAAAAAAACAAATACTGGAGCGCACGGAGGCAACCGACAGGGAGTTCACGGACAGATTGACCCGGCTGACGACAAACATTGAAAAACTGACTAACTCTGTTGCATTAATAAAGCACCTTGTTAAATGTATAAAACATGTCTGCATCAGTGTTATCTTGTATTTCCATACAATGTTACATTAGCCTGTCACACATCTATTGTCAGAGAAGTACTTGCATAGATAAGTAAACCACCTTCATACGAGCAAGGACAGAAAACAGAGCAAAGTGAGTATACTTATTTATTAAGTTATGGGTCAAAGTATTTGGTGAGTACATTTCTAACTCAGTCTAGTTGCCGTCTGTTCTGAAATTGTTAGGATGCGTTCAAGAAAACAATGAAATAGCGTTTTCAGATCTCTCCAGTTACCCCATCCACACTGCTCCGGCCAATCCAGCGTTTTCAAAACTACATACTTCGGAGAGCGTTTCTGAAAAGCTCTGGTTTTGGGGGACAAAAATGCCATTTTAGTGTGGATGGAGGGTAAAAACAAAGAGAAAAAGCTTCAGTTATGGATTTATCCTGTGTAGTTGTACGTAGTCTCATTCTCCTGCCTCCTCCTCAAACCTTTGACACCTTTACCCATCAAATACCTATCGACTTCAAATATGTACACCCAAAGACATAGCCTCTGGCTATGAATTCCACAGACTTACCACACCCTAGCTAAAGAAATTCCTCCTCATCTCTGTTCTAAAGGGAGACCCTTCTCTTCTGAGGCTGTGGTCTCTGGTGCTAGGGACTCTTCCACTATTGGAAACATCTCTCCACGTCCACTCAACCTAGGCCTTTCAATATTCAGCAAGCTTCAATGAGATACTCCCTCATTCTTCTAATATATCAATGTATACAGAGGTGGTGGTGTGTGGAACATTCTTTCAAGGTTGCTACTAAAGGCAGATACATTAGGAACATTTAAGAGATTCACAGGCGGGAGGGTGCAGATGTGGAGCATATTTACAGTGAGTCCTTGAATAGATCGATATTTGTAACTAAGGGTTTAAAGATTAAAGCTCCTTCCCCTCTACCATCAGATTTTCTAAACAGACATTGAACCCATAAACACCACCTCACTTTGTCCCCTCTTTTTTACACAACTTTTATTTTAACTTATTAAAACGTTGGGACAACATTGTGGGCCAAAGGGTCTGTAGTGTGCTGTAATGTTTGAAGTTCATAAATCATCAGTTAATAACTCATCAGGGGTGACTGATAAGTTTGTGGCCTAAGGTAGAAGGAGATGAGTTATTAACTTCAAACTCTCTGCATAATCACTCAAAGAGTTGACCTGCACGTGCATGTAACAAGAGCTGTATAACTCATCTCCTTCTACATTAGGCCACAAACTTATCAATCACCCACCTGTGGGCACTTTCTGGAGGTCCAAGATCCGTATGCTCCACAACCACTGGACTAAGTGGGTAAATGTAGGAGGGGACTATGTTGAAAAATAAATGTGCTAAGTTTTCTAAAATTGACTCTGTCTCCCTTAGGTCACGAACTTATCAATCACCCCTCGTATGTTCTATAAAAGATCAGCATAATACTGTGGGCCAAAAGGCCTGTACCATGTTGTACTGCTCTGTGTTCTATGTTGTAAAGGGTCCCCCCCACGAGGGTATCAGTGTATACAGACTGTCACGGGAATCCATCGGTCTAAACTGGAATGTCCTCAGGTTGTGTGTCAGTTGGTGTCATAGAAGGTCCCTGGACTCTGTTGCTGTTTACAGATGTTCCCAGTGACTGTGACTCTACAAAGGATCCCCAAGACAGATCACAGTCTATGCACAGCGTAATGGGAGCTACTCAACAGTTACAGAGGATCCCAAGTTTGGCATCAGCAATTGCAGAGGTCCCCTGCTGTAAATAAGAGGTTTACAGGATGGTTCCACATGTGGAGCAATACTTAACAGGGTGTCCTGCAATGGGTCAATATTTGTAACTAAGGGCTTAAAGACTAAAAATTAGAAATGAGCTTTATTTGTCACGTTTATTGAAATATCAGAATACACAGTGAAATGAGTGGCTTTCATCAACGACCAACGCAGCCAGAATACGTGCAAGGGGCAGCCCGCAAGTGTCGCCATTCTTCCAGCACCAACTCAGCATGCCACAAGACCAAAAGACACGTGCCCACAACTTACTAATACTAACCCGCAAGTGGAGTGCGGGAGGAAACCAAAGCACCCAGAAGAAATCCACGCAGTCACATGGAGTACATACGAGCTCCTTACAGGCACCCGCGGGAACAGAACTGCAATCATCCGATCACTAGGAATGGAAAGCAATTGCAGTAACTGCAGCCCAAAACTGAAATGTTTGGGGTTTCTGATTTAGGTTGGTGATCTGCAGTAGGCAGTTAATCTGATTCTATTTAGCCAGTCACTTCACTGCACCGTAAACAATTAAAACCACTTATTATAATACAGTTTGCATTGTAAATACATGCTGGTATCAATGCATTTATGCATGTTTTATTCCATATCCGCTCCTTAACCTGTTAACATTATTTTTATATAATTCTTTTGTTATATAATTATTGAATATTGTTTTTTGTTGCCATCAAGCCCGGACCAACACACCACAGCAAATTCCTAACACAAGTTAGCATATACGGTGAATAAAGTTGTTCCTTGATCCTCAGTGTTTGCAGTATACTCAGCTCGCTGCCTGGTCTGTAGCTGTGATGTGCCCCAGGGAATTGGGATCAAAGGCTGCGAGGCTCAGCGAGCATGTGAAGAGTTAAGATTAGTGACAGGAATTAAAGCCTAAGAGCCATGAATATTTCCCCAAGTTACATTCTGCAGCTCAATGTCATGACCTCAATCATGGAGGGGAGCTGAGGGCTTGCTGCATTTGCCGGGAAGGTGGAGGTGGAGGAGGGAAGAGGTGGTGGGGGGGGGGGGTCGAAGTTATATTGACAGCTATCTTAATATGTAGTGATTTATCCTCACTATGAGGATAAATGATGAGTATTTTTATTCAAGCTCAATCAGCCCTGGTTACCAAGCAGGCCTGCCCCACAGGCTGCATCTAGATGGTGTATCTGCAGGTTTACGGGCATTGGAGACTGAGGGAATGCAGCTCCAACTGCCGCAAGGTTAATTAAGGTCTTGCAAAGCAATTTGTAAAGAAAATTTTGCAGTAAATCAAGCCGCCTACAATTACAAATGATGCTGGGTCTAGAATACCCAGGGGCTGGTGTTCAACATGCCCCAGGGACTGTTGTCTGGCACGGAGAATGATAGTTCTGGAGATCGCTGTAAATGCTCAGCTTCAACAAGCAGCTTCTTGTTAGAGGTCTGCTGAAGTGTAAAGTTAAAACATGTACTGATCCGAGACCAGCCCCAGCCCAATATAACATTCTTCTTTATTGGATCGCGCAATAAGTAGAGCATTCGAATTTTAATCAGAGGGTCAAGGGTTCAAGTCCCTGTTCGGGCGCTAATTTTGAATTCATGTCAGTTATTTGCTCAAGCTCATCAGTCAGTGCCCATGAACCATGAAGATGAAGTCAAAGTCTAGTTTGTCTTAGTTTGTATATATGACAAGATTATCTGTCCTGGGCCCAACACGTAGATCCAATCACGTGCAAAGCACGCCAGCATCTTTACTTTAGGCGGCACAGTAGCATAGTGGCCTAACCAGTTGCCACATAACCTCCTGACTTTTGAACTCAGTGCCTCAACTAATAAAAACAAACATTCCATAAGCCTTCTTAACCACCTTATCGAACTGTGCAGCCACTTTCAAGGAGCCATGAACTTGGATTCCAAGATTTCTCTGCTCAGCAGCACTGTTACGGATCTTGCCCTTAGCAGCGTACTGGCTCCTTGCATTTGCTCTTCCAAGGTGCAACACCTCACATTTATCTGGGTTAAACTCCATCTGCCATTTCCCAGCCCATATCTGCAGCAGATTTAAAATGAATGGGAGTAATGTAAATAAATAATTATTTGGAATTTGATTATGTGTTAAAAGATTATGAATTTTTTTGTTTTTGATGTGATGATTGATGCCAAACATGTTGCAGTATAAGTAAGAGGGGTGGGCGTAATAAGCTGTAGCTTCGGCCTACACCCTTTCGGTCTGTTTTAAAAAAATCTATGTTTTTGGTTGTAATTTTGTCCTATGAAATCATCGTTATGAAATCATCATTGTAAATGATGCTTTTTGTTATGTTTGTACTGACCAAAATAAATTAATTTCATTCATTAAGCCATTCATCCATTCATTCAAAAAAGATGCCTATCATGCTGTATTCTTCACCAGTCTTCTACACAGTCCACAACTCCACCAATCTTGGTATCATCCACAAACTTACTAACCCACCTACCTAGGTGGGTTTTCATCTAGGTTAGGTACATACATGACAAACAGCGGAGGCCCCAGCATACTCCCTACAGAATTCCAGTAATTACAGACCTCTAGCTTGAATAAGTCCTTTTAACCACCACCCTCTGTCTTCTACGCACAAGCCGATTCCGAATACTAACAGCCAGTTCACTGCGGATCCCAATCATCTTATCTTCTGGATTAGCCTCCTCACAGGGACTTCGTCAAACGCCTTACTAAAACCCAAGTAGACAACATCCACTCCCCTACCCTCATCAATCTCTCTTGTCACCTTCTCAAAGAACTCAACCAAGTTGGTAAGGCACGACCTGCCCCACACAGAGCCAAGCTGGCTCTCCCATATTAGGCCATGGGCATCCAAATGCTCATGTATCCAATCCCTAAGAAGTTTTTCCAGCAATTTCCCTACAACTGTGAGACTCACCTGTTTATAGTTCCCAGGATTTTCCCTTGTTCCCTTCTTAAATTGAGGTACAACATTATCCACTCAACCGTCCTCTGGGACCTCATCTGTGGCTAGAGAGGACATGAAGGTACAGGTCAGGGCCCAGCAATCTCGTCTCTTGCCTCCTTCAATAATCTGAGGTAAATCCCATCAGGCCCTGGAGACTATCCACCTTAATACTCATTAGGAGGTGCAGCACTTCCTCTTCCTTGACCTCTAAGTGCCCTAATATTTTTAAACACTCAGCACTAAACTCCATATCTTTTTCCTTGGCAAATCCTGAAGCAAAGTACTCAGTAAGTCCCTCACCCACATTCTCAGTATCCATGCAAGTGATTCCACCTTCTCCCCAGTTATCCTCTTCCTCTTGACGTATGTATAGAATGCCTTGGGATTCACCTTAATCCTACTTGCCATGGCTCCTCCTGGCTTTCCTAATTCTCCTCTTCAGTTCTTTTTTGGCCTCTCGTTTGGTTCACTTGATCCTAACTTCCGAAGCTTTATGTATCCTTCCTTTTTCTTCTTGACTAAAATCACCAGCTCTCCAAACATCTAAGGTTCTCTTATCTTTCCATCCCCATCCTTCCTCATAACAGGAACATACCTTTCCTGAGCTCTGTGCAATTGATCTTCAAACACCCTCCATATGTCCGATGTGGACTTGCCAAAGAAAATGTGTTCCAAATTAAAACTTCTTAGTTCCTGCCTAATGCCCCCGTAAGTTCATCACCCTTACCTATAATACTCCTAGCATTGAAATATACACACTTCAAATGATCCAACCGAACATACCCATTAGTTTGATTTTGCCTTCCATACTTTCTTTAACATCTACCTTCTGGTCTGGTCCTTCCCTTACTGACCTGGGGCTCCAATTCCCAAACCGCTAATTTAAACTCACCCAAGGTGCATCAGCTAATCCCCCAGCCAGGATATTAGTTCCCCTCCAGTTCAGGTGCAACCTGTCCCCCTTGTATAGGTTACCCCTTCCCCAAAAAAGGTTCCAATGCTCCAAGAACTTGAAACCCTGTACCCTGCACCATCTCCTCAGCCACTCATTCATCCATGCTGTCATCCCATTCCTGCCTGCACTAGCTCATGGCACAGAGAGTAATCCAGAAATTACTACTTTGGAGGTTCTTCTCTTCAGCCTCTTCCCTATACTCACTGCATAGAACCTCTTCCCCTTTTCTCCCTATATCATTGGTGCCAATATGCACCATGACTTCTGACTGTTTCCCAGAGGTTTTCAAAGCCACTTAGATCTCATTTCTTCCCATTGTGATGTTTGGTCTGAACAACAACTGAACTTCTAGACCATGTCTGCATGCTTTTATGCATTGAGTTGCAGCCACATGATTGGGCTGATTAGATATTTGCATTGACAAAGTGTTGAAGTGTATATATAAAGTTATGCAAGGCCTAGATAGGAAAATAACTGGTGAATATTCCCCATGACAGGAATATGTAAGACATTTAGGGCATAGGGCTTAGGTGAGAAGGAGGAGATTTAAAGGAGATCCGAGGAATATGTTTTTCCACAGAAATTGTTTCGGTCTGTAATGAGCTACCAGAGGACATTGAAGAGGCATCTGAAGAGATACTTGAATGAGCAGGGCATAGAGGGATATGAAACTAATGGAGGCAAGTGGGATTAGTATAGATGGTATCATTGCCAGCATTGACATGATGAACTGAAGGGTCTGCACAACTCCATGACACAATGAATTACATCTTTAAATGATGGTGTTGGGTATGCAAGTATTGGCAAGGGAGTGAAAGGTTATAGAGTCAAATTCCGATACCCTTGCACTCTGGAGGTTTTGGTGATGGTGAATTGACATTTGGATGCCACTTCTACCAGCGTCACAACACATCTTTAATCACTTCCATTTTTACAATGTCACACCAATTATAAAAAATTTCCTGGTGGACCCAGTAAGTTTAAAAGAGCACAGGAAATGGGTCCCCAGTCACTTTGAAGGCAGTGTGGGAAATGAGTCCCAGTCACTTTGAAGGCAGTGTGGGAAATGAGTCCCAGTCACTTTGAAGGCAGTGTGGAACATGGGGCCCCGGACATTTTGAAGGCAGTGTGAGACATGGGGCCCCAGACATTTTGAAGGCTGTGTGGGTCATGGGGCCCCGTCACTTTGAAGACAGTGTGGGACATGGGTCCCCGGTCAATTTGAAGACAGTGTGGAACATGGGGCCCCGGACATTTTGAAGGCAGTGTGAGACATGGGGCCCCAGACATTTTGAAGGCTGTGTGGGTCATGGGGCCCCGTCACTTTGAAGACAGTGTGGGACATGGAGCCCCGTCACTTTGAAGACAGTGTGGAACATGGGTCCTGGTCACTTTGAAGACAGTGTGGGACATGGGTCCTGGTTACTTTGAAGACTGTGTGGGACATGGGTCCTGGTCACTTTGAAGACTGTGTGGGACATGGGTCCTGGTCAATTTGAAGGCAGTGTGGGACATGGGGCCCCAGACATTTTGAAGGCTGTGTGGGACATGGGTCCCCGTCAATTTGAAGACAGTGTGGGACATGGGTCCTGGTCAATTTGAAGGCAGTGTGGGACATGGGGCCCCAGACATTTTGAAGGCTGTGTGGGACATGGGTCCCCGTCAATTTGAAGACAGTGTGGGACATGGGGCCCCGGACATTTTGAAGACAGTTTGGGAAATGCGGCCCCAGTCACTTTGAAGACAGTGTGGGGCATGAGGCCCAGTTGATGGGGAAAGGACTGCAAGTGAGTGAAAGGCAGCTTTGGCGAGTCAGAGGGGTTTGTGGGACACAGGGCCCCACTGATTCAGAAAGGACTGTCCAAATCAATCAAAAAAGATCACAGTGAGCTGAATGTCAAACCATCAGGATGCCCAAATACTTGGATGGTGTATTATCAGAGCTTTACTGTAAATGAGGACAAGTTACACAAACTATTATTGGAAGAAGAATAAAACCCTAGAATAGGTCACATGGAAATTTTAAGGTAAACTCAACATGGATTTGTCAAGTAGAAATCATATTTGGCCAATATCATTTAGTGCTTTGAAGAAGTTTTAAGATTCAAGTACAGATTCATTTATTTATCACACATACATTGAAACAAGCAGTGAAATGCCTCATTTGCATTAACAACCAATACAACCTAAGGATGAGCTGGGTGCAGCCCACAAGTGTCACCACACATTTTGGTGCCAATAGAGCATGTCCACAGTGTTCACAGAACAACACAAATAAAACACTACTGCCCTCACTGTGTGTGTGAACACAGCTACGCAGCAAGCTAAACAACTTTGGAAAAATCACCCAAGATGGAGCTTTCTTCGGGGGTTTTATTGCGATCACTTTTCTCTTGTGAAAAGATATTCCTATCTCAAGGGCAAATAAAGAGCAGATGAAGATATCTTTCCACCATGTGCTTCAAATAGAATAAAAACTAATCCATCCCTGAAATGATATATAAAAAAGCTTACATACAGGAAGTGATGGCTATCTGATGAAGACAAGTATCAGAGTTGCATGGTACACACATACTTCAAGAATAAAGTAAACCTTTGAATTTTTCATAGAAAATGAACTGTGCCTCTAGAGGCCAGAACACTTCCTGCCTGGCATCCATCGGATGTCAAACTTAATTACAGAAACTAAAGTCAAGTGCGCACTTCACCATGTCTTTGGCAAAAGAAGGATAGTCCAGTTTAATCGCTCTCACTTCAAAAGTGCCAGCCTTGATAACATACATGCTCATGGTAATGGCAAATGAGCAGAGAGGTGACATAATGCTTACTTGGAATGACGATTGGAGGAGCTACTTCCGGTGTGAGTTGTTCCTTATAGATACACACTCCAACTCGCAATAGCCCCTCAGAGTCAAGAAAGGGACAGAGTTTACTAAGGGGACTTTGTTTTGTTTCAGGAGAGATTACTGTGTGGTGATGCACTGCACTTGCTCTGTATAAACCTGCCTTTTAACAAGGAGAAGGATCTAACCTTTGCCTGAGTCAGTTGCCCCGCACTGACAGGTTGCTTACAAATGTGCCAACTATCGCAAATGCTGTCCCTGGCTACTCCTGTGAAGGAATGAGCAATATGGGAGAACCGAGCAATTGCTCTGGTAAGCACCTTCCAGGGAAAAATGCTCAACGTGTGCCTTGCCAAGTTGAAGCAGTAATAAATGACTGGTGTTGGTTGACACTTGAGGTCACATTTCTACATCTGCCTCAGGGTCAGCTAAATCAAAAGTTTCCTGCTGACTATGCTCTTGCTGAGGATCAGCAAGAAATGCTGGGCCAGTTAACCATGAAGGAAGGGGAAACTGATTAGATTTCAGCCCTTTTGTGGTATGATCAGCCAGCTTAAGATCAGTGGGAACATAGTTCCATTGGCTCTTTAGAGTTAATTGCCTGATAGGTTGGATCCTATTACATACGTAAATGTAGAATCTCTTGTTGCATCAAATTATATAAGCAAGCATAACATTATTGTTGGTAAAGAACTTGATATCATCTAGTTCTGTGTCCGGTTCTTTGGTTACCATCTCTGCCACCTCAATTGCTAGAAGAGCAGCACCAAGTTTAAGCCTCTTCTCTGGTGAGATCTGGTTTGGGAGCAAGCTTTCACTTGCCAGGATGAATCCAACTTCACTCTATCCAACAGCATCTGTGACATTCATGTATGCCTCAGCAGCAATAGCTTCAGTTGATGTATCACAGAAGATGCCGACCTCTTCCTTTTGGACAACAGATAGTGGAACTGTTGTTTAGGTGCCTGGAATTTTCAAGCTTATAAGATCCTGAAGGGAAGAACATCACTGCTGCCACTGCTTATGATTTTCTTTAGGGACTGGGACATCCCAGCACAAATGTCCATGGCCAAGTCTCTTAATGTTAAGAATCCTTGGATACTGACTGGAGCAGCAAATCCATGAGAGTCAGATAAGACCACAAGAACACAGGAAGAAGGAGCAGGAATAGGCCATCCGGCCCATCAAGCCTGCACTGCCATTCAGTAAGATCATGGCTGATCTAGCCATAGACTCATCTCCACCTACCTGCCTTTTCCCCATAATCCTCAATTCCCCTTCTATGCTAAAATATATCCAACGCTGTCTTAAATATATTTACTGAGGAAGCCTCCACTGCTTCACTGGGCAGAGAATCCCAAAGATTCACCACTCTCTGGGAAAAGCAGTTCCCTCTCATCTCCGTCCTAAATCTACTCCCCTGAATTTTGAGGCAATGTCCCCTAGTTCTAGTCTCACCTACCAGTGGAAACAACTTTCCTGCCTCTATCTTATCTATCCGTTTCATAATTTTATATGTTTCTATAAGATTTCCTCTCATTCTTCTGAATTCCAGTAAGTACAGACCCAGGCAACTCAATCTCTCCTCAAAGCCTAACCCCCTCATCTCTGGATTCAACCTGGTGAACCTCGTCTGCACCACCTCCAAAGCTAGTTTATCCTCTTCAAGTAAGGAGACCAGAATTGCACACAGTACTCTAGGTGCAGCCTCACTAGTACCCTGTACAGTTGCAGCATAACCTCCCTGCTCTTAAATGCAATCCCTCTAGCAATGAAGGCCAAGAAGGCATTTGCCTTCTTGATAGTCTACTGCACCTGCGAACCAACCATTTGTGATTCATACACAAACACTCCCAAGTCCCTCCACACAGCAGCATGCTGCAATTTTTTACCATTTAAATAATAATTTGCTCTTTTATTTTTCCTTCTAAACTGGATGATCTCGCATTGTACTTCACCTGCCAGATCTTTGTCTACTTAATTAATCTCTCTGCTACCTAACTGTTAGACTCTTCATTGTGAAACTCTTTGTTCATGATTTGAAGGAAGACCTAAACTTTGGTGGAAGGTGCCAGCTTATAATCATCTTCCAAGTGACAGAAGACCAGCTTGCCTAAACCTGGTTGAGCAGAGGCAAGTATGCCAGGGTGCTTGGTTGGCTTACGTACTCTCACAAGTGACTTGGGTGCCCGTTCTCTAGGACATCAGTCATAAAGATGCTGACGGTGGGCTGATGAGCACCATCAAGGCAGAATTCACCTGCTATGACCCAATCCTGATCCAGGCATGGTGCTGTTCACGTACTTTATGTGTATAGATGGTGTCTTTGCCAAGCAACAGGATAACCTCAGCAGAAGATTCAAGTGGGGGAATCTTGTCTGATATGGCCTTAAGATGTGAATGACTACACGTAGCTTCAGGGGTTGAAATTTCATCCTTTTTGTTGAGAACATGGTCGTACTCAGTGAGGGTTGAAAGGGTAAGCAGAACCTCCCTGCTACTGACTCCAGGACAAATCCACCAGGCTTTTCCTCTGGCAATTTCTCATGTTCCAGAACCTGTCTTTAGACTGTATAGGGAAACAGAACTTTGAATACTTAATATGTGTGTACAATGTCCTGGGTATGTTACTCAAAATGGCCTCGTTGGTTTGTTACAAGTAGGAATGTTTCTTTGTCGGATAAGTGTTTCTCTCGCCGTTGTTTCACTTTAGAATGGCTGATATGGTAATTGTCTTCATTTGTTAATCAATGGGGAATGTCATTGTGTCTTGTGATGCTGGGAACTTGGGGGAGGGGTTTTCGCGGGTTTTTTTTGGAGAGGCCGAGGAAGACGCTGAGGAAGGTGGACGTGTGCTGGACTGCTCGTAAGACCACCGGGGTGGTCCCAGGTGCGACGGCCGGATGGGTCGATTGGTTCGTGGATTGAGCTCCAACGAGTGCACTAAACAGACTGAACTTTGATAAGTTGGCACCTTTTGTTTTTTTTCCTTGTATATATATATATATTGTATTGCCAACTATTTTTTTAATTTTAGTAAACTCTTTAAAGTGTATTTCATAACGGTATTTGTTGTGGGTTTGATACTATTGGTGGGCGCGAGGCATTAACTCGATTCTCACAGCACCTGTGTGTACGGGAGGTGGGTTGGAGAGTGGCTGGATCTCCTTTTTCCCCTAGACATATACCAGCCTGTGGGTAAGTGTTACATGTGATATGTCAAAGAATGTTGATTTTGCCAAGGACACATTACTCTGATCATCTAATATAAAATATGCCTTTATTTTTTGCTCAGGATTTTGTTTTGGGTAGATGTTGGCAGGATATATTAGATCAGGATTTTAGAGCAGATTTTCCTTGGAAGCCTTTCCTGTATAGAGTGCATGAGGGAGTAGCTACACCTGATAAATGCTCAGCTGTGCACTGCCACAGGTGTGTTGGAACCAGCAATAGTGCAAGAATGAACTGCCAATATGTGCTGCTCACTGTTATGTTCAGTGCAGTTTTTAAAGACATTTGCTTGGTGTGCTGTTGAAGCACAACAGTTGAAACATACTGAGTGCTCTTTTAGAAAGGGCAAGTGGTGTGCAAGTGTTTTTATTTTCCCTGAATCCTCCGCATTTTCTTAAGGAGTGAGGTTTCTCATGGACATGGGATTGTCCATTGATATTCATAACAGAGTTTTATACTTCAGTTTTGCTGACCGTGACATGAGTTCTGGTATTCCATGCTTTTGCTGGAGATCTTTCTTTGAAAGAGTTGTTAACAGAAGTTGAGAGCATAAAATTAGGGTTATTTCGCATTTCTGTGTGGCAGCAGATGAAGTCCACAGAGTCTAAAAATGGTGGACGGGGGGCATGATGGTTCATTTTATACTTGAAACCTTCAGTTATCCACTGTTCTTGGATATTGTTCAGTAATTTCTCCACTGTAGGGTTGATTCCTCTTGCTGTGTCCTAGCCCTACTAGGAAATCCTCAATTTTTTGTGGTTTGAAGTTCCAACAACAGAACTGAAAGCTTCTGTAGCTTTGGTGGTTCCTTGTGTGAGAGCTTTGGAAAATTATCAAAACCACTGAAGAGAGATTCTTCGATTGCCTCTGGAGAGTCATAGCATATGATCAGCCTCTGCCACAATATTTATAAACACATAGCTGCATTATTATTGTGAACTGTCCGATCCTAACTATTTTTGTATGTTGCAGCGACTCCCCACCAAGCAACATACAGAGAAGTTCCAGCTCTTCACTAGGTTGGAGACTTAGTCCTTCCATGGCATTATGAAAGCTTGACTTCCAGGACTGGTTGTTGGACACTTTTAATCCCATTGTGTCAAGGTCTCGATGAGCCAGAAATGCCAAGCCAAATCCAATGCAACTGCAGCTCCTGATTGAGACTGGTTTACCGAATGTGTTTACAGGGATTGACGGAAGTTCAGCCTGTCCATGTCTGTATAGATGGGACAGGCATCTGTAGCAAATCTTGACTGAGGTCAAACTGTGGAAAGGGACGTTGTGATTCTTTGCTGCCATAGACTTAACTGTCAATAACTGGTCTATGTGAAAGATATGTTGGATGAGTGGTAGGGACAGCTTCTCCTTGTAGAGCTTATTTTATAGCCAGAATGCATTTGGACATGTTCTTTAGGAAGATATATTGGCTGTTGTGATGGCAAAGCATGAGTGGTTCTAGTTATGTACTCACAACCATTGATTCATACATATTTGCCTTTGCTGAGGCATTCTCAACTTGACACTCTTCCTCGACCAGACTTAATATAGGGAGGGGCACAATGAATTAAAGTGGGAGGTAAGTCAGAGCTCAGGCAGACTGAAAGCAGGTGCTTTGCAAAGTGACCATGCAGACCACATTGTGAACAATGATTGCAGTATTTTCCAGTCCTGATGAAGGCTCACGGCCCTTCCTACCCGCCCTGTTGAGTTCCTCCAGCATTTTGTGAGTGTTGAATGCAGTATTGTAGACGGTCACCAATGTCTTGTATAACAGATGGGTAAACTCCCTGTGTTTTTCCAGAATATCCCCAGTTCCCCATTCCTCCCTATGCACCTGCTTTCAGTCTGCCTAAGCTATGAGTCAGCTCCCACTTTAATTCGTCTTACCCCTCCCCATCTGACCTGTCGCTCTGCTGCCTACCACAAGCTTGAGGAACAATGCCTTACCTTCCGTCTGGGCACACTGCTGTTTTCCAGACTCAATATCAAATTCTACAACTTTAGCAAAGTCTGTATCAGAACCGCCCATTTCTGTCTGACATTATTTTGTTAATGTCGCAGGCCAATGACCTTTCATCGGAAATGTGAGAAGTCACATGTGATGGATATTCACCTTCCAGGCCCAAAAGACATATTGGTAACCTCAGCTATTTAGCATAGCAGTATAAACTGACCAAGAGTCAAGGTGTTGGTACTGCTATTGGTTTATTATTGTCATATGTACCAAGATACAGTGAAAAGCTTGTCTTGCATACTGTTCATACAGATCAAATCATTACACAGTGCATTGAGTAAGGTAAAACAATAAAAATGCAGAATTGAGTGTAAAAGCTACCAAAAAAATTTCAGTGCAGATAAATGATAAAGTGTAGGATCATAACAAGGTAGATTGTGAAGCCAAAGGTCCATTTTATCATATGAGAGGCCCATTCAACAGTCTGATAACAATAGGATAGAATAAACACGAGAAAGTCTGCAAATGTTGGAAATCCAACACACCCAAAATGCTGAAAGAGCTCAGCAGGTCGGGCAGCATCCATGGAAATGAATAAACTGTCAACATTCCGGGCCAAGAGCCTTCTTCAGAACATGGTAGGGGAAGACGCCAGAATAAAACAGAAGGGAGGGGGTGGAGGGGAAAGAGGTTAGCTGGAGGGTGACAGGTGAAGCCAGATGGGTGGAAAAGGAGAAGAAGGAATCTGATGGGAGAGGAGAGTGGAGAACGGAAAGGAGAAGGAGACTTGGGGAAAATGATTTATAAGTGAGAAGAGGTGAAAGGTCAGAATGGGGAATAGAGGAGATGGCGATGGACTTTACAAAGACTAAACCTGCTTTACTCCCTGTTACTATTAACGGTGAGAACGTAGATGTGGTGAGAACCTACAAATACCTGGGGTTGCACCTGGATGACAAACTTGAGTGGAACACCAACACTGAGGCTGTGTTCAAGAAGGGTCAGAGTCGCCTCTACTTCCTGAGAAGGCTGAGGTCCTTTCGAGTGTGCAGGCCTCTCCTTCACATGTTCTATCAGTCTGCTGTTGCCAGTACAATCTTCTACAAGGTGGTGTGCTCAGGCAACGGCATCAACACGGGTGATGCCAACTGGCTCAGTAAACTGATTAGAAAGACTTGCTCTATTATAGGAGTCAAACTAGACACACTGGAGGCTGCAGTAGAACAGAGGACCCTACAGAAAATCCTGGCAATTCTGGACAATGCTTTGCACCTGCTGCATGCCACCTTGGCTGAACAGAGGAGAATTTTTAGTAATAGTCTAAGACAACTGTGATGCTCCAGATAGTGCTATACAAGGTCACTTTTACCCTCAGCCATTAGGCCCTATAATGAGTCAACCTACAGCCAGGGAAGTGATGACCCCCTCCTGTCAGACTTTTGAGGTAACTTATTTTTTATTCTTTCTACTTCTCTTCTAACATTTATATCTGTGCACCTGTAATGCTACTGTGACACTGTAATTTCCTTGAGGAACAATAATCTATCCAGCTCGAAGATGTGGGGGGAGGGGTGGTTGAACCTTTTTGAGTGGGAAGAAGAAATCGATATTTATGTCATCGTTGGTGGAAACCCAGACAGAATACAAGGCAAGAGAATACAAGATGAGGGTGGCTTCATCTTGGTACAAGAGGAGGCCATGGACCAATGTGTCAGAACAAGAATGGGAATCGCAATTAAGATGTTTGGATGCCGGGAAGTTCTGCTTGTGGCAGGAAATTTCCAGCATCCAAACATTTTAACTGCGATAACTTATTTTTTATTCTTTCTACTTCTCTTCTAATATTTATATCTGTGCACCTGTGATGCTGCTGTGACACTGTAATTTCCTTGGGGATTAATAAAGAATCTATCTAGAGGAAGTGGGGGGGGGGTGGAATTTCAAGTTGGCAGGTGATAGGTGAGACCAGGTGAGGGGGAAGGTAGCTGGGTGAGGAAGGTGGGGATAAAGTGAGAAGATGGGAGGGGAGAGATGGAGGTGCAATAGCACAACAGGATTGAAGCTGTTCTTGAGCTGTCCTTAAGATGATTAACCTTCTAACCAGGACATTTTGCTCACCTTCTTCTTGACTTAATCAAGAAAAACAATGGGGTCCATGCAGAACTAATTAAACACTCCATCCTCTGGGCCTGAGAAATGTATTTGAGAAATATCACACACCGATGATGCCAACTATAAAAACAGTATAAATGGCAAAAGCCAGGCAGGGTTGGCAGTGACAGAGAGAAGATACAAAATGAATTCCTCAGCCTCGGCTTCTGTGACAGATGACTCATTCGACTGCAACCTACCAGTAGGTATTACTAGTTTGTAAGAATCGTTCTTGTGTTTGGAAATCCTTTGTTAAGGTATAAATCTGTCAAGAATTACTCCTCAGAATTAAACATACTTCGCTTAAAAATAAACTGTGTTTAATCTGCAAACATGAGGAAATCTGCAGATGCTGGAAATTCAAACAACAACACACACAAAATGCTGGTGGAACACAGCAGGTCAGGCAGCATCTATAGGGAGAAGTGCTGTCGACGTTTCAGGCCGAGACCCTTCGTCAGGACAACAACGCTTCTCCCTGTAGATGCTGCCTGGCCTGCTGTGTTCCACCAGCATTTTGTGTGTGCTGTTGTGTTTAATCTGCTTCATTTTAACTAGAATTATCTCCTCATTGTTTGGTGGGGTGGGGAGACACACCACTTGATATGGTGATTGTTTACAGCTAGACCTCCTTCAGGAGCAGACTGAAGCAGTGAAGTACATTCATTCTTGAAGTGTACGTTGGTACAGTACTATCTCCCTAAGGTGAGGGTACTTGTAGATGCTTATATCAGGTGCAGCTTAAAGTCTTGATTGAAGTTTAGGTCTTTCGAACAAGTACACTCAATATCGTCACATATCAACCAAATGTAATTTAAGTGGCAGAGAGAGGAGTGAGTGCTTCTGATGGGATGAAAACACAAATGAAGAGAGCAGCTGAGAGAGGGTAGCATAGGCTTGTGAATCACAAAAGAAACTGTGTGGGGAATTGGAATTGGTTTATTATTGTCATATGTTCTGAGATACAATAAAAAGCTTGTCTTGTGTACTGCTCAAACAGATCAACAAACACAAGACGCTGCCTGTAAGGATTTTGTATGTTCTCCCTGTGACTGCGTATGTTTCCTCCGAATGCTCCAGTTTCCTCCCACAATCCGAAGACGTACCAGTTGGTCGGTTAATTAGTCATTGTAAATTGTGCCCCATGCGCAGTATCTCAATAAATGCTGGACGAACTTAGCGGGTCAGTCTGCAACTCTGGAGAGGAATATACAGTCGATGTTCCAGGTCAAGATACTTCATCGGGACAGATTCATTCAGATTAAATCATTACACAAAGGTAGAACAAGGTAAAACAGTAACTGAACAACATACACAGAGTGCTGGTGGAACACAGCAAGTCAGGCAGCATTTATGGAGGAGAATAAACAATCGGCATTTTGGTTTGTGACCCTTTATCGAGACAGGAAAGGGAGCCAAAATAAGAAGGTAAGGATGGGGCTAGGAATACAAGTTGTCTCAGCCTGAAACATCAACTATACTCTGTTCCATAGGTCTGCCTGACCTGCTGAGTTCCTCCAGCATTTTGTGTTTGTTGCCACAAGTTGGAAGGTGATAGGTGAGACTAGGTGAGGGGGAAGATAGCTAGGTGAGAACGGTGGGGATAAAGTGAGAAGCTGGAAGTGGAGACGTGGAAGAACTAAAGGGGCTGAAGAAGGAATCTGTGAGATGTGGACAGTGGACCAAGGGAGAACGGGAAGGAGGAAAGGGAGAGAGGAGAAGCACCAGGGGAAGGTGATCGGTAGGAGAGGAGAAGAGAAAGAGTGAGAGGGGTGCCAGATTGAGGAATGGAAAAAGAGAAGGGGGAGGGGGAGAAATTCCCAAAATTAGCAATGCTCATGCCATCAGTTTGGAGGCTACCCAAATGGAATATGAAGTCTTGCTCCCCCTACCCGAGAGTGGCCTTATCATGGCAATAGAGGAGATTATGGATTGATAAGTTGGAATGGAAATGAAGATTGGCATTAAAATGGTTGGCTACTGGGAAATCCTGCTTGTTGCGGTTAGAGCAAAAGTGCTCAACAAAGTGGTCACCCAGTTAGAGGCCGCATCTGATACAACAGGTGACACAAAAGCTGAGTTCATGTTGGAGGAGCATTAAAGAACCAGACCTTTGGAACGACACAGCAATCTATGAATTTACCATTGCAAATGGAAAGCCTGCATTTCACACAGTACCCAGTTCCGCACAGAGCAGACAGGTTACCCTAGCATGAAAGAACAGTGGAACAAGTCATCTGCCCTGAATTTCACAATCACATTGGTTCCACCATATGATTTTTAATGATCATTAAAGGCGTGCACAACGACCATCTTGCAAAGAATGTGACGGAAGAACGAGTGATGTGATTAGTGGTGACAAACGCACAGACACCATTCAATATTTCAGTCTGAGAGCTGTCAGCGGCCTCCAGCTACTCCTTGGGTCAACACTGCAATCTTGCTATTGAACCAGCTGGACAAGGTCATGGTACCACGGCTGCACCAGGCACCGATAAAAATACACAGACTGCACACGGAGCATGTATTCAAGTCGGTGCACCCTCAACTTTATTTCTGGATTACTCACAACCCAGCCAAGAGGAGAAGAACAGGAAGAATATATTCTTCTATTCAGAACCTACACTGGAGTAACTCAGTGTGGTAAGCAGCATTTATAAAGGCAAAAGGAGAAAGCTGGTGTTTTGGGATAAAGTGAGAGGTGGAGCCCAATGGGGAAAGGTTTACAAGGATGTTGCCGGAACTTGAGAAACTGAGTTACAGAGAAAGGTTGAATAGGTTAGGACTTTATTCCCTGGAGCGTAGAAGAATGAGGGGAGACTTGATAGAGGTATATAAAATTATGATGGGTATAGATAGAGTGAATGCAAGCAGGGGGCTTTTTCCACTGAGGCTAGGGGAGAAAAAAACCAGAGGACATGGGTTAAGGGTGAAGGGGGACAAGTTTAAAGTGAACATGGGGGGGGGGGGCTTCTTCACACAGAGAGTGGTGGGAGTGTGGAATGAGCTGCCAGATGAAGTGGTAAATGCGGGCTCACTTTTAACATTTAAGAAAAACTTGGACAGGTACATGGATGAGAGGTGTATGGAGGGATATGGGCCAGGTGCAGATCAGTGGGACTAGGCAGTAAAATGGTTTGACACAGCCAAGAAGGGCCAAAAGGCCTGTTTCTGTGCTGCAATGTTCTATAGTTCTATGGTTCTGAGAAGGTGACGTCCACATCCCCATTGCCCCACATCACACTGACCCCAAAACTGTGGAAGTTCAGTGTCCAGCACCATCATGGAGCCCAGGACGGTGAGAAGGGAAAGATTTAAAAAGGACTTGAGGAGAAACCTCTTTCACACAGGAGGTGGTGGGTATATGGAATGAACTGAAGAATAAGCTATTGAAGTGGATACAATTACAGTGCCTCAAAGACACGAGTTGTAGGTACATGGAGAGCAAAGATCCAGATGGATCGAAGAAACATACATCATCAAAGATCCCCGCCATCCAGGCCACATCATCTTCATGTACCATCCTGCAGGAGGTACAGAAGCCTGAAGTCCCATATCACCAAGTTCAAGAACAGCTACTTTCCCTCAACCATTCAGTTCACAAACCAACCTGCACTACCCTAATCACTACCTCCATATAGCCACACTATCACCATTTTGACCACTTTGTACTATACTGAGAGGCATTGATCGTGTAGATAGTCAGAGGCTTTTCCCCAGGGCTGAAATGGCTAGCACAAGAGGGCATAGTTTTAAGGTTCTTGAAAGTAGGTACAGAGATGTCAGGGGTAAGTTTTTACACAGAGAGTGGTGAGCGTGTGGAATGGGCTGCCGATGGCAGTGGTGGGGGTGGAAATGATAGGGTCTTTTAATAGACTCCTATATAGGTGCATGGCACTTAGAAAAATAGAGGGCTATGGGTAAGTTCTAAGGTAAGGACATGTTCGGCACAGTTTTGTGGGCTGAAGGGCTGTAAGTTTTTCTGTGTTTCTATAATTTTTTGATTTTAATTGTTTTCTTTATAAAATCATGTATAATTTATCTTCACTTTATGTTTTTCTTGTGAATGTTGCCTATGTGCTTGTGATCCTACAGCAAGCAAGTATTCCACTGCACCTGTGCATACATGTCCTTGTGCATGACAATAAACTTGACCTTGGCTTTAGATATGGGCTGAACTCAGGAAAATAGGACCAGATTTAATGGAAATCTTATTAGCATGGATGAAGGATCTGTTTCCATGCTGTACAACTGAGATTACTGTCATGATGAGGCCAGACTAGATGAGAGGAACAATACCTCATTTTTTCTCATTGTATCTCAAACCTGAAGGTGTGAACATTGATCACTCTAACTCATGGCAACCACTTCCCTCTGCCCACCCCTGGCTTTTCCTTCACTCTGATGGCCCTCCTTCCCATTGCTTCCCCTTCCCTGCACTTGTGACCTCACATCACCTCCCTATGATACCCCGCTTCCTTCACCTTATTCCATCGTCTTCCACCCTCTCCTATCAAATCCCTTCTTCTCCAGCCCTTCCACCAATCACCTTCTAGGTTCTCACATCATTCCCTTTCACTCCCCTCCCCCCACCCACCTTCCCTCTCAGATGAACTCGCCTATTTCCTGGCAGCTTGTACTCCTTCCCTTCCCCTTACCTTTTTCATTCTGGCTTTTGCCCCTTTTCTTTCCAGTCCTGATGAGGGGTTCTTGGCACAAAACGTGGATTGTTTACTTCCCTCCATAAATGATGCCTGACTTGCTGGGTTCCTCCAGAATTTTATGTATTTTACTCACGATTTCCAGCAACTGCAGAATCCCTTGTATCTCTGTTGTAGTACTGCAGATTCTATTTTCCCATCTCCTTCCACCTCTTATCAATAAATATACAGTATATCTTTCTTTTTGTAACTCACAGATATTAAGGGATTTGGGGCCGAGATCATCTATAAAGAAAAGGCGAATGATTTGCATCTACACAACAATTCTAATATCCCTTTCTGTACATCACACAGTACTTTGCAGTCTATGTGCTACTCTCAAAGTGGATGCACTGTTGAGATGTAGGAAAAGAAGCAAGCAATTTGTGCCCAGAAATCTCTCACAAATAGATAACATTTCCTTTTTTTTACAATAAACATTGATCAATAGATATCTATTTGCAGATCACTTGGGGTATTCTCTCTTACTTTTTGCAACAAATGCAAAGAATCCTTTATCCTTGGAAAGGAATGAATGCATTGAGATGTGTGAACAGTATCTTTATACCACAAGAAATACTTTGTGGCAAGGCTAATCTGTTAGACTACTAAGTACAAAGTAAATTTATTATCAAAGTACATATGAGTTTGGTATGTGTATGACATGGGTGATCATATTCTTTTCATGACCGTGATTGTTTTGACAAATTTTTCTACACAAGTCGTTTGCTGTTGCCTTCTTCTTTACCGGCCGGGTGACCCCAGCCATTATCAATACTCTTCAGAAATTGTCTGCCTGGTGTCGGTGGTTGCATAACCAGGACTTGTGATATGCACCGGCTGCTCGTATGACCATCCACCACCTGCTCTCCTGGTTTCACGTGATCCTGTCTGGGGTGGCTAAGCAGGTGCTGCACCTTGCCCAAGGATGACCTGCAGGCTAGCAGAGGGCAGGAGTGCTTTACACCTCCTTTGATAGGTACATATTTCCACTCTGCCATCTAAAGAACATTTACAGGGCCTTTAAAAAGTATTCATCCCCATTGGAAGTATTCATGTTTTATTGTTTAACATTGAATCACAGAGGATGTAATTCAGCTTTTTTGACACTGATCAACAGAAAAGACTCTTTCATGCCAAAGTGAAAATAAATTACTACAAATTGGTCTAAATTTATTACAATTATTAAACACAAAATAATTGATTGCATAATTACTCACCCCCTTCAAGTCAGTATTAATTGCCACCTTTGGCAGCAATTACAGCCTTCAGTCTGTGTGGATAGGTCTCTATCAGCTTTGCACATCTGGACACTGCAAGTTTTCCCCATTCTTCTTTACAAAACTCTCAAACTCTGTCAGATTGCATAAGGATCGTTGAGTGAACATCCCTTTTCAAGTCCAGCCAATTCTCAATTGGATTGAGGTCTAGACTCTGACTTGGCCACTCCAGGACATTAACTTAGTTGTTTTTAAACCATTCCTGTGTAGCTTTGGCATTGTGCTTTGTCTCAGAAAGGCAGCGTCCATTATTAAGGACCTCCAGCACCCAAGGCATGCCCTTTTCTCACTGTTACCATCAGGTAGGAAATACAGAAGATACAGGGGCACACACTCAGCTTCTTCCCCTCTGCCATCCGATTCCTAAGTAGACATTGAACCTTTGGATGTTACCTCTCTTTTTTTAATACACAGTATTTCTGTTTTTGCATGTTTTTAAACCTATTCAATATACGTATTCTGTAATTGATTAACTTATTTATTTATTTTTTTAATTTTATTTATTTTTCTCTTCTATATTATGTATTGCATTGAACTGCTGCTGCTAAGTTAACAAATTTCATGTCACACGCTGGTGATAATAAACCTGATTCTGATTTGGCCAGTCGAGTCTGCTCCACCATTCAATCATGGGCTGATCCATTTCATCCAGTCATCCCCAGTCCCCTGTCTTCACCCCATACCCTTTGATAACCTGGCTAATCAAGAACCTACCCAGACGGAAACCTGAAACCCGACACAGATTGGGAGACTGTTTCGCTGAGCATCTACACTCTGTCTGCCAGAGAAAGCAGGATCTCCCAGTGGCCACACATTTTAATTCCACGTCCCATTCCCATTGCGATACGTCAATCCATCGCCTCTTCTACTGTCAAGATGAAGCCACACTCAAGTTGGAGGAACAACCTATATTCCATCTGGGTAGCCTCCAATCTGATGGCATGAACATTGATTTCTCTAACTTCTGTTAATGCCCCCTCCCCTTCTTAACCCATCCCTCATTCATTCATTCATTCATTTATTTATTTCCTTTTATTTTCCTCTTTCTTTCTTTTTTTCTCTCTCTGTCCCTCTCACAATCAATCCTTGCCTGTTCTCCATCTTCCTCTGGTGCTCCCCTCCCCCTTTCTTTTGCCCTAGGCCTCCCATCCCATGATCCTTTCCCTTCTCCAGCTGTGTATCCCTTTTGCTAATCAACTTTCGAGCTCTTAGCTTCATCCCTCCCCCTCCTGTCTTCTCCTATCATTTCAGATCTCCCACTCCCCCTCCCACTTACAAATCTCTTACTATCTCTTCTTTCAGTTAGTCCTGACGAAGGGTCTCAGCCTGAAAGGTCAACTGTACTTCTTCCTATAGGTGCTGCCTGGCCTGCTGCGTTCCACCAGCATTTTGTGTGTGATGCTTTAATCAAGAATCTATCTCTCTCTGCCTTAAATACACCCAATGACTTGGCCTCCACAGCCGCTCGTGGCAACAAATTCCACAGATTTACCACCCTCTGACTAAAGTAATTTCTCCGCATCTCAGTTCTAAAAGGACGTCTTTCAATCCTGGAGTCGTGCCCTCAGTCGAATCCTAGAAGGGCACTGAAAATGCCAGAAATACCCAGCAGTTCAGGTACCATCTTAGCAAAGCATGCTTTGTTGAAAGATTTTTTATTTATTGAGATACAGTGCAGAATAAGTCATTCTGGCCCTTCAAACCATGCCACCCAGCAATCCACCAACTTAATCCTCGCCTAATCATGGAAGAATTTACCATTATCTAACCTCCCAGCCGGTACATCTTTGGAGTGTGGGAGGAAACCGCTGCACACAGACAAAACCCACATGGTCATGAGGGAGAAGCTACAAACTTCTTACAGACAACCTAACGCAGATCACCTGTAATGTAAAGTGTTGTGCTCACTACTATGCTACCGAGATGATCAACCTAAAACATAAACTATTTCTCTCTCTCCAAGGGTGCTGCCTGACCTGCTGAATACTTCTTGCATATTCTGTTCCTATCATTGTTTTTTTTTGCATTCAAGACCCTTGAGAACCCACAACTATCGAACCCAGAAGCAAACTCAGGCATAAGCTGAGTATTTGTACAAGAGCATAGGCCATAAGACAGAGGAGCAGAATTAGGCCATTTGGCCCATTGAGTCTGCTCCACCATTTCATCATGGCTGATTTATTATCTCTCTGAACCCATTTCTCCTACCTTCTCCCCATTACCTTTTTTGACACTCTTACTAATCAAGAACCTATCAGCTTCTGTTTTAAGTACACCCAGTGATGCAGCCTCCACAGCTGTCTGTGGCAATGAATTCCACAGATTCACCATGACACCAATGAGGCATATAAATTGGATATAAACCAAGAAAAAAAAAGGTAGAATAGACTCGAGGAGCAACACAGCCTATGCTTTTCTAGATTTCCTATTTTTCTACATGATGAATGTCAAGCTGCTGCTTAATTTCACCATTTCTCTGTTGTGACTGAAGAGCTGGAAGATTCCCGGCCACAGACACAGGGGCACTGGGGACAGTGGAGTTCACAAGGGTCTCTCCCGACGTTGACTTTGATGGAATGGGTCAGCTCACTTCAAACCACACCGAGCTGCTCATCCTCGACAGTTCATTCATCCCTGAAGTGCAGCCCATTAGTTTCACATATGGTGCTTCAAGTGTCTAAAGAACATCTGTCAAGTTCAAACTTTAACCGTCGTCTCTGATTTCCTCTGTCAAAATGACCTAAAGTGGATTCATCATCAAATGCAATATGAAACCCTGGGGAACAGGGAAAACAACATTTCAATGTACTACCTTCTGTCTCAGAGAGAAAAAAACAAAGACTTAAAAAGGAAGTCTTGTACTTGTATTGAAAGCTGAAATATCCAGGCATGCATTGGCACAGCCAGAAAGTAAACAAGTCATAGAGCACTACAGCACAGAAACAGACCCTTCAGCCCATCTAGTCCATGCTGAACTACTATTTTGCCTAGTCCCATTGACCCATACCTGGACCATAGCACTTTATAACCCTCCTATCCATGTACTTTACCAAATCTCTTAAACGTTGCAATCGAACCTGCATCCACCACTTCTGGAGGCAGCTCATTCCAGTGAAGGAGTTCCCCTTCAGGTTCCTATAAATATTGTATCTTTCTTCCTTAACCTATGACCTCTAGTTCTAGTCTCACCAGACCTCAGTGGAAAAAGCCTATTTGCATTAACCCTATCTATACCCCACTTATAGTTTTGTATACCTCCATCAAGTATCCCCTCATCCTCCTACACTCTAGGGAATAAAGTCCTAAACCTATTCAGCCTTTCTGTATAACTCTAATCCTCAAGTACTGGTAACATCCACGTATAGAAAGATGCACTCTCGAGCAAGGTCTCTTTGGGGAGCTTCTGCTATTGCTTGCATGGTGGGGGGGGGGTTAGCGGTCGGCATTTCTGCTGGCGCAAGTGGGGAAGGGGGTGGGTCAATGCTTCGGCTGTCCCTTGTGCATCAGGAGGGGGAAGAGGGGCTTAGGTGTTCTGATGTTTCTAGCATTCATTCTACGGGGTTCCTTGTTTTGTGGGTCTGTGAAGAGCAAGAATTTCAGGTTGTATACTGCATACACTTGCTGACATTAAATTGAGCCATTCGAACCATTTGAATTTTCTCTCTACTCTTTCAGTGTTATTGATATCTTTCCCGGAGGCAGGTGACCAGAGCCACACACAATAAGGTCTTGGATTGACTAGAAAGCTTAAATATCCACACTGGCACAGCAAGCACAGCTGGTGGCTCACAGCTCCTCTGATCCAGGTTCAATCCTAAATTCTAATAACACCTACATGGAGTTTGCACAATTTCCCTCTGACCACATACGTGGGTTCCATCCAGATCATCAGGTTTCCTCCCATGTCCCAAGGGTATATAATTTGGTATGTTAACCAGCCTCTGCAAATTACTCCTTGTGTAATCTGGGGAGAATTGTTGAGAATGGGGGGGGGGGGTGGGAGTGGGAATAAAGATTGGGGTGGGAGGTTAAATAGGATTGCTCAGTAAGCCAATATAGACCCAATGGGCAGAAATGACTTTGTACATTGTAAGGAGATACGGAAACATAGTTCGGGAGATGCTCACTACATTAAATGGCATCTGTGAAGAGAAACAATTAATGTTTCACGTCAGTGATCCTTCATAAGATTAACTTTTGACTTACCCTGAAATCCTAGGAAGAAAGTTCATCCTCGGCCACACTGTCATCTAAATATTCACCCTAAATATCAGCTGTGCATTTCCCTCTACAGTTACCGCTCACCCCTTCTCATTGAGTTTGCTTGTAAAAGAGCAGGGGTTCCCAATCGGGGGTGCATGGACCCCTTCTTGCTTAACAGTATTGGTCCATGGTATAAAAAGGGTTGGGAACCCCTGTTATTGAGTCATACAGCATAGAAAATCCCAACCATGACAGCCAATATACCTATCCATGCTAGTTCCACTTAGAGCATAAGAAATGGAAGCAGAATTCGACCATTCAACCCATCAAGTCTACTCCACCATTTGATCATGCCTCATTTATTTTCCCTCTCCAATTCTCCTGCCTTCTCCCCTTTATCTTAAACTCCTCATAAATTAAGTACCGATCAACTCCACTTTAAATATACCCAATGACTTGACCTCATTACCCATCTGTGGCAATGAAAACACAGTTTTTGCTTGCATTTAGAAAACCTACAGCACAATACAGGCCCTTTGGCTCATAAGGTTGTGCCGAACATGTCCCTACCATAGAAATTACTAGGCTTACCCATAGCCCTCTATTTTTCAAAGCTCCATGTACCTATCCAAAAGTCTCTTAAAAGACCCTATCATATCCGCCTCCACCACCATTGCTGGCAGCTCATTCCACACATTTACCACTCTCTGCATAAAAAACTTACCCTGACATCTCCTCTGTACCTACTCCCCAGCACCTTAAACCTGTGTCCTCTTGTGGCAACCATTTCAGCCCTGGGAAAAAGCCTCTGACTATCCACACAATTAATGCCTCTCTACATCTTATACACCTCTATCAGGTCACCTCTCATCCTCTGTTGCTCCAAAGAGAAAAGGTCACGTTCACTCAATCTGTTTTCATAAGGCATGCTCCCCAATCCAGGCAACATCCTTGTAAATCTCCTCAGCACCCTTTCTATGGTTTCCACATCCTTCCTGTAGTGAGGCAACCAGAACTGAGCAAGTGGGGTCTGACCAGGGTCCTATATAGCTGCAACAATACCTCTTGGCTCCTAAATTCAATTCCATGATTGATGAAGGTCAATACACCGTACGCCTTCTTAACCACAGAGTCAACCCACGCAGCTATTTTGAGTGTCCTATGGACTCGGACCCCAAGATCCTTCTGATCCTCCACACTGCCAAGAATTTTACCATTAAATACATATTCTGCCCAGATTTGGCCCAGATTATGCCGAAGCTTGGTTCATCATAGGCATAATGCTCCCAATCTTCAAGGACATCAAAACTCAGTGCTTCAAAAAGACAGCATCCATCATTAAGAACAACATCAGGGAGGAAGTACAGGTAGACTCACACTCAATAGCTTCTTTGCCTCCGCCATCAGATTTATGAAAGGTCCATGAACACTACCTTGCTATTCATCTTTCGCACTTCTTATTTATTTGCTCGTATTATAACATCATAGCTTTATGTAACTTATAATAATTTTCATATTAATTAATATTTTTACAATTTTTTACTGTACTGCTGCCATAGAACAACAAATCCCACAATTTATATTAGTTATAATAAATCTGATTCTGTTTTTGATTTTGACCTTTTTGATCTGTGCATCTATCCAGGTGGCTTTAATCATCACAATTACTTCCTCAGGTAGCTCTCCTTACACACCCCCACTGTGTGGAAAAAGTTGCCCCTCATGTCCTTTTAAACCTTTTCCTTCTCATTCTAAATCTAGGTCCTCTCCTCCAAATTTACTTTCATCTATCTGCTCCTGTAACTTATGGTCCTAAGGTCCTACCATGGAAAAAGACTCTTTCCTGCCTCTCCTTAAAACTCTAACCCTTCAAAGTTCAAAGTACAAAACGTCTCCAGCGACAATGAATGTAGAATTGACACAGGTTTTTTTTTATAAACAAATAAACATTTATTTAACTCTGTTCAACAAAAATGAAAAGAAAGCGAATGACTAGCTTAACCAGAAGCTAACTGCTATACGGCAACTCGAACAGTTCTTAAAGCGATAAATGCGAACACAGTTCTTAAAGTGGTAAATGCGAAAGTCCAACTGATTTATACAGTCAATCAGGAGAGACTTTCCTGAAGTAACAAATTCTTCAACGACGTGACGTTCCTGCTGATCCCTGCCGAAATATGCCTTGCCCGAAAGACTCATGATGAAGGAAATAAAAACGGCTTAAAGGAACAGACCTTTTCCTTGGTGAATAACACTGCCCCAACCCTTTCTTCTCTTACAGGCAGGGGTTATCTCGGATGCAGTTTACTATTTCCTGAATGAAGACCCATTAAGGTCGATCCTGTATTAAACTGCTGAACTTTACTCGATCCTTCGGGTTTCCATACTTCGGTAAATGTTTCACTCTCCAACTGAATTGCAAAGGTAGGGCAAACCAAAACTGCCAGCAATAACCTTTGAGACTTAAGGTAGAAAGTAAAACTTTAAAACAAAACTGCATAATGAGATGAACACGCAACATAATGGAGTAACTGACGAATTAAACAGCAAACTAACCTGCGTCACAGCAGGGCATTCTCGTTTTATTCCTGTTGGAACAGCCCATCACATGACCTCACACTGGCGGGAAAATTACAGCATGTGACCTCACACTGCCAGGAAATTACATAACCCCACCAACACAAGACCATTACATCATGCTCACCAGATACTCAATTACATCATGGTCATAAGACAGTCACAAGATACCCAAGAGGTATGTAACAATACATCACCACATACGACCTGGAGATTCATTCTCTTGCAAGCATTTACAGGGGAAAAAAAATACAATAGATTATAATGAAGAAAACTCTACATAAACAAAGATTGACAAAGTTCAATAGAAGAATAACTGTACAAATAAAAATAACACTGAGAACATGGGTTGTAAAGAGTCATTGAAGTGAGTTGTGTAAATCGTAGAATCAGTTCAGACTAGACTGAAGTTATCCATACTGGTTCAAGAGCCTGACTGTCGCTGAAGCTGGTGGTGTGGAACCTGAGGTTTCTGTATCTCCTGCCTGATGGTAGACAGAGGTGAGAAAAGGACAAGGCAAAGACGATGAGGGTTCTTGATGATGGATGCTGCTTTCTTGTGGCAGTGCTTCATGTAAATGTACACATCTGTATTCCACTCCCAGTAACATCCTCGTGAATCTCCTCTGCACCTTTTCCACCTTAACGACATCCTTCCAATAGCCAGGTGACCAAAACTGCGTAGAATATTCCAAGTTTGGTCCAATATAGCAGATACAAAGTAGAGTATTCCATTAAAATCAATGGAAATCAGGACAGACATACCAACCCAGGTGAACTAAGCATTTATAAGTGAGGACAAACTTCATGTTGATGAGTTCTAAAAACAAAAGTTATCAACCTGAAGTCTCTCTGCCTGAAGCAAGGGAAGGTTAGCAAAGCAGAGAGATTTGTCGGGTGGGAGTTGGGCAGAGGTGAGAGAGGGTACGAATGTGGGTCTATCACAGGGAAAGCCCTCCCCACACTTGAGCACATTTGTAACCACACCACCAGGTTCAGGAAGTTACTACCCTTCAACCATCAGGCTCCTGAATCAGACTGGATAACTTCACTCCCTTCAAACCTGAACATCTTCTCTGTATTACTTAATTATGCTTTTTTTTTGTATTTGCACAGATTGCCTTCTTTTGTAATTTAGTTGACTGCCAGTCTTTGGATGTGTGCAGTTTTTCATTGATTATATCTTATACCTTTGTTCTACTGTGAATGCTTGCACAAAAAATAATCTCAGGGTAGTATATGGTAACATATATGTTCTTTGAGACTAAATTTACTTTAAACTGCAAATTTTACTCACACCTGTGTAAGAGATGGCCCATTCCTACCCCCCCCCCCCCCCAACCCCAAGGATGTGAACCAACTGCTCCAGCCTCCGTCAGTCACCGGGACACAGCCGGAGTCCGCAATTCCTTGGAAAGGTATAATCCAACAGAAGCAGCAAGCCAACAGCAGGTGAGCTAATGCTCCCACTGGGATGTTTGTTCCCTGAAACCTAGGCAAAACAACCCCCTCAATGTCGAATAGATTATGATTAAAATGCAGAGAGAATATCCTGACCCCCAACTGAACTCTCAAGGGTCAAGCTGTAATACAATGTAATGGCTTAATTAGAACTGACTGTTAATTACAGGTAAAGCGCTTGAAACACTGCTAAACCACCCACCCTTGGTACAGCTGAGATTTAATATTAATGTAATGATTGGACCCTTGCCCTGTGCATTTTTAAAGCCTATCCATTTTGCAGCAGTAATGAGCAAGGTCAGGCTTGAAGTGAAACTCACTGAGCATATTCTCCTGTTAACAATGATGAATACCAATGTCTATCCCGCCCTCCACTCCCCCCTCCCTTATTTGCGACCCAGTAGTGAAGTTCAATGGTCACAGGTCAAGAGTCACAGTGCAGCATTCCACCCACATGTTCTTTCCTTTGCGGGCTGGAACAAGGCCAAATCACAACTCACATGCAAAAGTCCTTGCCTGTATCTAATAAAATGGGCTCCGAGTGTATGATCGTGGTCTTCTGCTGTTGTAGCCCATCCACTTCAAGGTTCGACCTGTTGTGCATTCAGGGATGCTCGTCTGCACATCACTGTTGTAACACACAGTTATTTCAGTTACAGTCACCTCCTGTCAGCTTGACACAGTCTGGCTATTCTCCTCTGACTTCTCTCATTCGCATGGCGTTTTTGCTCACAGAATTGCAACTCACTGTAAACTGTGGAGACTGTTATGTGTGAAAATCCCAGGGCATCAACAATTTTTGAGGCTACATCCACACTAGACCGGATAATTTTGAAAACGCCAGTTTCGTGTAAAAACGACAGGCGTCTACACTATGCGATTTTGAAAATATCTCTATCCATATTGAAACGGAGATTTCAGTGAATCTCCTCCTGCTGCGCATGCGCAGGACACATCTACCAAAAACAAGCGACATGTTTGGTGTCGAATCTCACCGTAAAAGTGCGCGTTTGTGTAGTTACAAACTAGAAAAACTTAAAACGACAGACAGCTGTTGGCTCTCGCGCAGGAGAACTTAAAACTAAAAAAAAACAAATATTGGCACGTACAGCGGCAACCGACATGGAGTTCACGGACAGATTGATCCGGCTGACAAGGATCATTGAAAAACCGACTAACTCTGTTGCATTAATAAAGCACTTTGTTAAATGTATAAAACATGTCTGCATCAGTATTTTCTTGTATTTCCATACAATGTTACATTAGGCTGTTACACATCTATTGTCAAAGAAGTACTTGCATAAATAGGTAAACCACCTTCATACCAGCAAGGACAGAAAACAGAGCAAAGTGAGTATACTTATTTAATAGTAAGTTATGGGTCAAACTATTTGGTGAGCGTATTTCTAACTCTTTTGGTTTCAGTCTCTGCCGTCTGTTCTGAAATTGTTAGGTTGCGTTCAAGAAAACAATGAAATAGCATGCTGCTGTCTGACAGCGTTTTCAGATTTCTCCGGTTACCCCGTCCACCCTGATCTGCCCAAGCAGTGTTTTCAAAAATACCCATCCTGGAAAGCGTTTCTGAAAAGCTCCGGTTTCGAGGGACGAAAACGCCGTTTTAGTGTGGACGGAGGGTAAAAACGAAGAGAAAAAGCTTCGGTTACGGAGTTACCCGGCATGGTGTGGATGTAGCCTGAGATAAACACCTTGTCTGACACCAACAATCACTTCACGATCAAAGTCACTTAGATCACATTTCTTCTCCATCCTGACTTGGTCTGAACAACAACAAAACCTCTTGACTTTTCTGCATGCTTTTATGCACGAAGTTGCTGCCAAATGATTGGCTGATTAGATATTTGCATTAATGAGCAGGTGTACAGGTGTACCTATAAAGTGGCCCCTGAGTGCATTTCACAATGAGGGATGTGGAACAGGGTGGGAGTCATGGGCAGCAGAGTCTAGCTTTACGGAAGTTTTCACTTTTCCTCCCCCACTGAACTGTTAAATGTTTCAAGCCACCTTCTTGACATGACCAGTACCCAAGGGGGTTCAATTTTATTTTCTTTGTTCAGAAAGACAGCTTTGGCAAACTGAACTCAGTTAAAATACCATGTAATTATTCTCCAGATTCCAGTTTGCACAGTAGAGCTACCAGCCAGCCCAAGGGACACAGGAGAACAGTAATGGGTTCACAGTACTGGCTCATTCACATAACAAAGCAGAAATATTAAACAGCTAACCATAGGAAATACAAAAGTGCATAGGAGGGATGTACAGGTCAGAGAAAACGGGAAGCCAGCAAAAAGCAAAGGTCTGCCAAACTAAAAATACAATTTTCAGCACTTTTCCTTTGATTCCCTGTTCAATATACTCCTTTCTGCTTTTACAATGGCCTGTGAAAGAGTTCCGTTATCTCCACACACACTGCCCACCTTTCCAGCCTGTGATCAATACGCATCACAGAGAAATTAAGCAGATGATTGAATCATTATCACAATAGGGGAGATTCCTGCATTCAAATGGCAGGCATCATTACCATGGCCTTATAAAGCACTTAACATTTTTGGATTACAAATCATTTCATAAGACATAGAAAAAGAATAAGGCCATTTGTCCCATCGAGTCTGCTCTGCCATTCCATCGTGGCTGATTTATTATCCCTCTCAACACCATTCTTCTGCCTTCTTTCTGTAACCTTTGACATTCTTACTAATCAAGAACCTATCAACCTCTGCTTTAAATATACCCATCAGCTTGGACTCCACAGCCATCTGCGGCAATAAATTCTACAGATTCACCATCCTCTAACTAAAGAAATTCCTCCTTATCTCTGTTCTAAAGGAATGTCCTTCTGTGAGCCTATTTCAATAAGAAATGCTGGGCTTCTAATTTAAAAACTCACTTAAATTTATTCTAGTTTTGGGCCTTCTGTGTGGCAGACTTCAACTCATTAATTATGCATGGTGTTCACACAAAAGGATTAACGATTACTGGCAGTCTATAAATGGGCAGTTGATTACAGAGAAAATCTATAATCAACATCAATCTCATTGCAGAAGAAAATGGACCTAAAGAAAGTTCTAATTCAGAAACACCAACAGGTTGAAATTTGTATGGTTGCCACAATAAAAAAAAGGCTGTACAAGAAAGAAAGCATCACTCAGAGCAAGAGAGCCAATGAACCAATTGATGCAATGATCCACAAGTAACTTTAAATTCCCTGCTGTCATCATATCAGAGGATCTGTCCTGATGCCCTTCTATCCTGAAACCATGTTTTGTATGATTGGTGTTATCCAGGTCATTAGGGAGAACAGCTGATCTTCCATCCAGAGCTGTGGGATGTTTTACATCCATTTGTGGGAGTGCGGCATTTGAGATTTCATTCCAAAGACATTACCTCTAATGATGCAACACTCCTATAGTACTCACCACTTCCTGCCTGAAACAATTCCTCCTCATACAACATACTCAAAATGCTGGAGGGATCAGCAGCCAGGCAGCATCTATGGACCAAAGTACAGTTGACATTTTGGGCTGAATGATTTTGACTTTGTAACCTCTATTGCTTAAGTTTCTATTGTCCTGATTCTTTTCCGCAGATAAAATTTAGATAAATCGCTGTGAATCAGTCTGAGATTAAGGATAAGACACTTTAAATGTTGGAGGAACTCAGCAGTTGGTGTTTTGAGCTGTTTATTCCCCTCTACTGATGCTGCCTGACCAGCTGAATTCTTTCGGCATTTTGTGTGCATTACTCTGGACTTCCAGCAACTGCAAAATTTCTTGTTACTATGAGATTAGCGATGGTGCATGCGCATCCAGTATAGACACTACCTCCCAGCATCAGAGAGCCATGTTTAAATCTGACCTCGGCTGCCCTCTGCCTTGAGTCCACATATTCTCCTTGTGACCATGTAGATTTCCTTCATGTGCTCTGGTTTCCTCCCTCATCCCAAAGATGTGCATGCTGGTACAGCAATTACCCACCGTGAACTACCTGTGCTGTGTAGACGAGTACTAATCAAAAAGCTTCAAAGCCTGGACCTTTGTACCTCTGGCTCCTTAACTTCCTTATGAGAAGAATGTGGTCTGTGAATAAATAATAATATCTGCCCAGCATTGAGGACATCTTCAAAAAGCACTCTCTCAAGAAGATGACATCCATTACTAAGGATGCTCATCCTCTGGACTAGGGGTTCCCAATCTCTCTTATGCCAGGAGCGTTACCATTAACCAAGGGGTCCGTGGACCCCAGGTTGGGACCCCTGCCCTAGAACACGCCCTCGTCTCATGGCTACCATCATGGAAGAGGTAAAAGAACCTGGGGATCCTCACCCAACAATTCAGAAACAGCACCTTCCTCTTCACCATCAGATTTCAGAACGCTGCACAAACCCATGAACACTACCACATTTGCAGTATTTATTCTTTCTATAATTAGATGGAAATGTTTATGTCTGCTGCAGCAAAACAACAAACGTCACAATGTATGTCAGTAATAATAAACCCAACTCTGATGATAAAGGTAGAATTAACATAGGATGAGTGGGGTTGTTCATCGTCATGGACTCAGTGGGCCAAAAAGCCTATTTCTCTGAACTACACACTATCCTCGTTATATGCGTCTTCAGACAATGTGGATTCTCAGTTATGCATCGAACCTATTTCTACCAACTTCTCCTTATATGCATCCAAAACTCACAGTTATGCGAGGCTGTTGGGACGAGAAGTACCGCTTTCCCGCCAATACAAGTCACGTGCACATGCCTCACAGTCTCACTCCCGCCAGTCTCACATTGGTTTTGGCATTGGAGTGTGGATGTGCAATCCTGCGCTCTCAAACTCTTGTAGTTATTACCTACAGTGCACTGATTTTGTGCTTGAAATATTTAACTGCGCCTAAGCGTCCGATGTCAAGTCCTGGGTCATCAGCCAAGCAGCAGAGAACCGCTTTAACACTTGAAAAAAAGTTGGAAATTATAAACAGGGGCGCGTCAGGTGAAGGTAACACAGCTCCGGGATGCTACTTCGGCCTGGGTGAGTCCACGATCAGAAATGTAAGGAAAAATTAGTCTGACTCCAGACTAATGGGTGGGTGGGGAGGTAGGGGTGGTATTAGAGGGGAGAAAAAGGAGGCCAATTTGATGACCTGGTTTGAAAGAGGCAGGTAGAACATGCCACGTTTAGTACAAAAGGGCAAGGGTTTAATTGGAACTCACTGTGTTGAAGAATAGTGGAGCTATGCTGATCACCAAAGGAATGGTGACGGACAGTTGGATTCCATCAATCGGAGATCGAGTGGGCCAGGATAGAGTTCAGGAGGATGGAGAAGAAAGACTAAAGCAGTGACTTCTTGAGTTATGGTTAACATCAGAACTGTTTTCAAAGCCTGATCAACGTGTTGGAGTCTAGTACATAATTGGGCCCATCTTTTCTGGGATGGTGCAGTAGCATAGTGGTTGGCAGTGATCATGATGGGGTTCAATGTACGGAGTTTGTACATTCTCCCCGTGTCCACCTGGGTTTCTTCCAGGTGCTCCAGTTTCCTCCCACATTCCAGAGATGTACAGGTTAGAGTTAGTAAACTGTGGGCACACTACATTGCCGCAGAAGCAAGCTTCACCAGCACAATCCTCAGACTGTGTTGATGGTTGATGCAAACAGCATATTGTCACTGTATGTTTCAATATACATTTGAGAAATTAAGCTAATTTTAAAATCTTGGTAACATCATCAACCGGGTCACAGATAGAGTGAGCGCCATACAGCATAAAAGCTGGCCATTCAGTCCAACACATTCATGCTGTTGAGTGGACACCCAACCACCTTAATACCACCTACCAGCCCTGCACAGTTGTCTATGTCCAGTCTATTCAGGTGTTCAAGTGGACATTTCTTAAGTGCTGTCAGCAACTCCGCTTCCACCACTCTCTCCAATAGCGTATTCAAGGTACTGACCGCCTTCTGGGTGAGAAAAGTCTTTCTCAGATGCCCAAATACACCACATGCCCTGGATCACCAGTGACCTGAAAGAACTTTTGAATTTGAAGAAGAAAGCCTTCAGGTCTGGACATAGAAAAGTACTGAGGGTAAAGCTGAGGGAGTGCAAAGAATCCTACAAGAGGAAGCTGGAGTACAAGCTCCAGCATAAGGGACATGTGCTCAGGCATGAAGCAGATCACTGGCTTCAAGGTTAAGGAAGCAAAATCTTGGATAGGGCTAACAAATTGAACTTGCTTTTCCAACAGGTTCACCATGGGACCTCCCGCTCTCTCCTCTCCCACTTGCCCAAACCACACACCCTCTCTGCCCTCAAAGCTTTTTCCCTCCCCTCTGTTAAATGCTTGTGTCCCAAACACCCCCCCCACAACTCTGGAATATCCTGCTACCATGAGAGTGACCACCCTCCCCTCCCCTGCCTGACTGTAACTGCAGGTCAGGTTAAGAGACAGCTGGAAAGATTACATAAAGGCAAGGCTGCTGGCCCGGACGGTATCAGCTCCAGGGTACTGACGGCCTGTGCGAGCCAGCTGTCTGGTATTTTGCAGCACCCTTGCACTCTGAATCTGAGTCAGGAAAAGACACCAATGCTATGGAAGACTTCCTGCTTGGTTCCTGTACCAAGAAGGTGACTCCATCTGAATTTAATGACTACAGACCAATTGCTCACACACCTCATGTGATGAAGGTGCAGGAGAGGCTGGTCCTGATTTACCTTGGGCCGCAGATGAGATCTTCATTGGACCCTCTACAGTTTGCCTACCAACCTCATGTGGCTGATGCCATCATCTACCCGTTGCAGAGAGCTCACTCCCACCTGCTTGGTGCTAGTGACCTTATTAGAATCACATTTCTTGATTTCTCCAATGCCTTCAATACAATCCAGCCACTTCTTCTGAGCCAGAAGCTGCAAAGGATGGGTGTAGACAAATCTACTGTCTCCTGGATTACCACCTGACAGATAGACCCCAGTTTGTACAGCTGGGTGATTCTCTGTCTGAGATGGTGGTGAGTGGCACTGGAGTGCCACAGGAGACTGTCCTGTCTCCATTTCTGTTCACACTGTACACCTCAGCATTTCAGTACAACTCTGAGTCTTGCCACTTGCCGAAGTTTTCTGGTGACTCTGCGGTGGTTGGGTGTATCAGAGATGGACAGGAGTCAGAGTACAGAGGACTGTTGAAGCAGTTTATAGAGTGCTGCAGGAGGAATCACCTACTCCTGAATGTGACCAAAAACAGGATGGTGATTGATTTTAGGAGGAAGAGGACTGTGACAAGTCCTGTATACATTCTGGGAGAAGAAACTGTGGTGGTGGAGGAGTACAAATACTACAGTGCTCACCTTTACAACAGGCTTGACTGGAAAGCTAACTCCAAGGCTGTTTACAAGAAGGGGATGAGCAGACTCTACTTTCTAAGGAAGTTGAGATCCTTCAATGTGTGCAGCAGGATGTTGGAGATCTTTTACCAGTCTGTTGTAGCGAATGCAGTCTTCTTTGCTGCTTTATGTTGGGGGAGCAGCATAGGTGCAGGTGATGCAAAAAGACGAAATAAACTCATCAAAAAAGCTGGATCCGTCCTTGGTTACAATCCGGACTCTTTTGAGTTAGTGGCAGAGAGGAGGTCACTAAACAAACATTTATCTACTATGGACAATCAGGCACATACATTCTCTCCATGACCTACTGAGTAAACAGTGGAGCACCTTTTTGAACAGATTCATTCAGCTCTGCTGTCACAAGGGTTATTACAGAAAATCTTTCCTACCGGATGCAATAAGCATATGCAACAGTTCATATCTGCGTGACAGGAGAACACACACCATAGTACAATAGTCTCTGTTTTATTACTTCATACATTATTATTGCACAGTATTGCATATTATTGCACATTGGTATATTATTGTGTATATTATTATTTTGCACCTTATTATTAGTTGATGTTATTATTGCCAAATTTGTTTTTAAATGTTGCTGCTATAACAAAATAACTTCCCACTCGCGATCAATAAAGTACTTATTATTACTATTATACTGCAATGAGAACCCAGATAATACTGCAGACTCTGGAGGTCTGCGCAAAAGCAGAAAATGCTAGAAACGCTCGGCAGGCTGAGCATGATCTATAACCTGCTGAGTGCTTCCAGCATTTTCCATTTCAGTCACAAATAATCTTTATCAAGCTCAACTGATTTGCTACACGCTCAGAGTTTTGAGCAACAGTAACACTGAGAGCCAAACAGCATTATATATCAGCAGATTTCACTCTGGATATAGAATGCAACCTTTGTCAAATCATTTCAGCTTATCTCCAAGGATCTTGAAGGAGTGCAGAAGATCTTGATAGGCAGACACAACGATCTGTTGAAAGGAGTTGCTTTTCAATTTCACAACAGATTTATTTGTGATTAGACGAACTCTTATTGAATGATGGCAAGCCCCTATTCAATGTTCCTCGGTAACAGAAAGCATTTTTGAAGATAAAGTTTTCTCTCTCTAAATATGATACACAAAGAATCCTGGGAATAAGCAATTTGCCCATTTCATTATTCCCAGCTATGGTACAAATTTTTCGAGCTATCTTTGTGAATAGAAAATCAAAGCACTGATCTAAGAATAAATCAAATCCTGGAAATAATTTGGAAGGTGTGTAGCTCAGGTAGTTCATTTGCTCTCAGATATTGGCAGTTTACTTGCAAAACATTTTGTCCCCAAGTGAGGAGACATCGTCAGTGCGCCGTTGATTGTGGTGTGTCCTCTGTATTCTTGCCCTTAATACAGTTTTTAATCAGCTGATTGGACATAACATTACAGAAAATACTACGTCAGCCAAACTGGGAGAAAACTATCCACAAGGATCTATGAACATCAACTGGCTGTGAAGCAAAATGACCAACTCTCCCTAGTCTCTACCCTTGAAGATTGAGAGGGGCACAAATTCGACTGGGCAGCAGTGAAGGTCATGGCGCAAGCAAACTTGTGACATACAGGAGAACTCCTACAACCGTGGTCTTCCACCAGCAATTCTGTTAGAGCTTAATCCTATTTATGGGCAAAAATCCTGACCACAACGCACGAAGTTCGCCATACAACCAATCGGCAACAAAATTTCTTCTCCACATCACAACTGAGTTTCCAAAATGACATCCAGTCAGATCATTGAAAAGTTAATGAAGGCCAAGCACTCAGAGGACACACTACAATCAAAGGCACTCTGACAACGTCTCCTCACATGATGACAAAATGCTTGCAAGACAACTGCCAAGATCAGAGTACAACTCAACCCAAAAGTCCAAAACAATGAAAGGGCACAGTTGAGGGGAAGAAGTTAGGGCAGTACTTAAAATGGGGCTTGAATCTTAGCTCTGGGTGGAACAAGAAACTGTAGAGCTTTGAAGTGTTCCAAGGAGAGGAGAGGAGGCTTAGAACAGTCAGGTAGTATGTGGTCATACTGAGAGGGAGAGATCGGAAAGGTTGGGTCTGTTCTCCTTGAAGTAGAAGAGATTGAGACTGGCTATGATTGAAATATATAGAACAAGGAGGAATGCAGATCCCCAGATCAAAGCTGGATAAAATAAAAGGACACAAGGAAGCGACATAGAAAGGATCTGATGGGGTCCTTTTTCACCCCAGGGAGAGTGCATTCCTGGAATACAATGGCAGAGGGAGAGGTAGAAGCTGAGTGGCTGACAGGTTTGAGAAGTGTCCAGACCAGCTCTTGAACCCTCTGGCTATCAGTGTCTAAGGGTCAAGTGCTGGCAGATGGCTTACTATAGTGTAGACATGACAGCCAAATAGCCAGTTTCATGCTGTTTAATTCTATGACCCCAAAACCTAATGATCGTTGAGATCGTTTCAGTGATCTCATGGACCTCACGTGCTCAACAGTGTTTTACACAGCCAAACACGGCACTCCCTTTCATCAAGGGGTTCCCAACCTTTCTTATACCACGGACCAATACCATTAAGCAAGGGGTCCATGGTACCCAGGTTGGGAACCCCTGCTTTAATCACACTGCAAACGGTCAGCAGCCGGTATTCTCTGACTCATCACACGTGCATGAATGTCTGAACAACCGAACTGCCATGACCTGAAAGTAGCCCTTCAAGCCCAAAGTAGACAGCATTTTGTATTTAAGTGAATTCATTTTGAAAAGTAGATAGGAACAGAAATGAAGATCCGCATGGTAGACCCAAGGATTAACACATTAAGAAAAGCGTCTCAGAAACAGCAGCTTTAGGCTGAATTTACACAACGGTTTATCCATGCTTTGTCGGAAGCCCGACGTCTGCGAGTCCCTAAATCTACTGGAGGCCCAGAAGCAGTCTGTCCTGGGGTTGGAGGACTGTGAGCCCGAGTGGGAGGGAGCAAAGGGGCTTGTTCTGCTGCTGTTGTTTTGTTGCGGCTATTCTGGTTGCTTTTGTTGTTGTTTGTATTGTTCTGTTGAACATTGTGGTATTGCTATGTTGGTACTGGAATATTTAGTAACACTTGCAGGCTACTTCCAGCACACCCTTGGGGTATGCTAAAGCAAACAAGAAGCTTTAATCATGCAATGTACATGTGATAAATAAAAGAACTGGAATCTGAATGCATAAGAAAAGAACTTCCAACACCATTAAAAAGCACTTGGAAGTATTTTTCAAATATTCCATGTCAATGATGCAGGAAATAGAATAGTGAATATGTGCAATAGAAACTTCCCTCAATTAACAAATTTCACGTCACATGCTGGTGATATTAAACCTGATTCTGATTCTGAATTAGCAATGGAATTAATGATAATCGGTGATGGGTTCGTTGAGGGAAAACGACCCTTTGTTTTCTTCAAGATAGTATTTTCAGTCCTGATACATCTATTTTTATGAACAGACATTACCCACGCAGCAAACTGCCTTTTCCAACACTCCCTTCTGGAAAGCACTATAGGGTCATTAAAACAAAAACTTCACACCATTTTAAAAGTTTTCTCCCCCTAGGCAGTTGATCTGGTCAATCATTCCAGTTCGTCACCGCACCATTCTCTATTACCTCAATCACTGCACTGCATTGTACCACTTTCAACCACTTTCTATAATACTGTCTATATTGTAAATGCTTGCTGGTGTTAATGCATTTATGCACATTCTATTCCATATCTGTACTTCTAACTTTATATTTATTTAATCCTTTATTCTTTATAATTGCTGAATGTTGCTTTTGGTTCATGCCATGCCAACACACCACAGCAAATCCCTGACTCATCTCAATGTATATGGTGAATAAAGCTGATCCTTCATCATCCCCATGTTCCAGACCTTTCATTTAAATACAGGCTTTAGAACAAAAGGTTCAGGATGTTGCTGCAGCTTTTAGTAAGAATATGGATGTGAGGTTAATATTTAACTGTTAGTGTCTATAAGCATGAATGCAGAGGAACTGCAGAGTCTGAATGCTGCTCTCCTTTTCATACTGAAGGCAAGCTCTGTCAACAATCATTGTTATCCCAAGAAAAGTAAAGAACACCACCACACATTTCAAACTATGTGTGAATGTAGGGAAGGGGAGGAATATATGCCCCCAGGAAAGTAACATATCTGTGAGCTGCCATGACTTGCACCTTCTCTCAGGATAAAATATCCCAAAACATTTTACATAAATGTTTTAATGCAAAACTTGATGTGGAAATGGTATAAGGACATGGCCAAGCAAAGAGTAAAGCTTTAGATACGCCTTAAGGGAGGAGGGTAAAGTGGATTGGTTTCAGAAGTGAATTCCAGGACTGTAAAGCAGGAGACAGTAAAGGTGGGAAGTCAGAGATGTTCGAGAAGCTGGAACTGGAAGTGGTCAAGGATTACAGTGCACGGGAGGAATTTACAACGAGACAGGGTAGGATGAAGCCAAGGAAGGATAGGAAGGCTAGGATGGGAATCCGTGCCTGCAACAGAACGTGAACTGTACCCAGTTTCCCAGTTTACTGGCGGGGGGGGGGGGGGGGGCGGGGGTGGTTAACAAAACATGAACTGTACCCAGTTCACTGACTGGCAGCAGGGACAGAAGCAATTAATATTGTACAGCTTGCTGTTCTGTACTCATGAATTCTTAAAAGTTAACCATGATTACAGGATGACAAAAATTAAAAGTGTTGGGAGCAGTCAGTTGATCAGGCAACACCAGTGGGAAGAAGAACAGAGTCAGTGTTTTAGGTCAAAAACCTTTCAAGTGAACTAGTAAAATGAGAAGGCAGGTGTTATTTAAGTTCCAGAGAGAGAGGAGCTGGTAAAGAGAACAGAGGGAATGTCTGTGATAGAGTTCAGATCAAGGTTGGGACAGAAAATAAAACATAAATTAATGGAACTTCAAAGCTACAGCCACATGTGCAGAGAGAAAACAAAGAGGTCACTGGAATTCTTTGAGGATATAATGAGTACAGTGTATTGAGAGGAATACATGGGTGTTATATACTTGGATTTCCAGAGCACGTTTGATAAGATGCTACATAAAAGACTTATCGGAGTTGAGGGCAATGTATTAGCTTGGACAGAGGACCTGTTGACCAAAGAAGCTAAAAAGGATAAATGTGTACTTCTTGAGTTGGTGGTCAATGGCATGCAGTGCCATGCGGGTTAGAGCTAGGCCTGCGGCTGTTCACAACATATATTCATGATTTGGAGACGGGCCCAAGTTCAGTGCATCTAAGTTTATTTATGATCCTCTGAGTGGAAAAGCAAATTGTACAGAAGATCAGAGAGTGGCAAAGGTCTGGTAGATGGAGTACTACGTTGGCAAAGTGGATGACCACTTTGTAAAGAGAACTAAATGATCAAAATTATTATTTAAATGGTAAAAGAGGAATGAATGTGCAGGAATCACAAAAGGTCAGTTTGCAGGTGCAGCAGGTTATCAAGAAGGCAAATGGAATGCTGGCATTCATTGCCAGAGGGCTGAATTTCAGAGCAGGGAGGTTAGGCTGCAACTGCAACATGGTTGAGGGGAAGTAGAGTGAGGTCGAGGCACTTCACGACGGAGTTAGAGACGGAGTTGGAGGGAGTGGAGTGGAGAACAGGCAGAGCAGAAGAGTTTCAGAGACCGTTCATCTAAGCCAAGATTGAGGTTAAATTGATCTAAGTGCCAGGCCGATTCTGACAGTTTGGGTACAGGCCAGAACATGGCAGCAGGGTCCATGCCCAGAGCGTATCAATGTGCTGAGCCCGGATCCTACTGCGGGGAAATGACCCAGTATTTGGACAATTTAAACACCAGGCTAGATGGACTTAGAAGGCAGGGTGTCAGGAACGGACCGGAGGTGAGGTTCGGGCTGGTTCTGTTTGCTGCTCTGCAACTGAGGCCAAGGCTGTGGTTGTGTCCTCCTCCAGCTGCTCCAGGCTTGGTGTCTGTGAGCTTCGCAATGATTTGCCCTGTTGTTGCTGAACCCAGGCTGAGGCTATGGGCCTGCTGGGGCTCCTCTAGGCTTTGAACCTATAGATTTCCTCTTGTTCTGAATGCTGTTGCACACTTTTTTGTTTGCATGATCTATGGGTATTTTTTCTCTCTCTGCGCATTGGATATTGGTCTTATTTTTAATTCAGTTCTTTTGGGTTTCTTGTTCTGTGGCTGCCTTAAGCTTACAAATCTCAAGATTGTATAATTTATACATACTTTGATAATAAATATGCTTTGAACTTTGAACTCTACAGGGTACTGATAAGGCCGCATGTCAAGTTCCGCATGCAGTTCTGCCTTTCATACTTGAAGAACGATGTACTGGATTTGGAAATGATGTAGAGGAGGTTCTCCAGGTCAATTCCAGAGATGAGGGGTGAGCCAATGAGGAGAGATTGATTACCTGGGACTATATTCACTGGATACAGAAGAGAGAGAGGGGTTCATATTGACTCACATTTGGACCAGGCTGATCAAAATAAGAGACTTTCTTGCCTCAGCAACAGTGATTGACCAGATCAGCTTATACAAGAGCCTGGTAGCTTCATGGTCACCATTACTGATACCAGCACTTTTTCCAGCATTTTTAATTAGTTGTGTTTGAAATTGAACTCATGTTTCAGAGTTCATACATAGGGTGAACGTCTTTTTCCCAGGACAGAGGAATCAAGATCAGCGACCATAATTATGAGATGAGAGGGGGGAAATTTAATAGGAACCTGAGGGCCAACTTTGTCACTCAGAGAGTGGCCAGTATATGAGACGACCTGTCAGAGGAAATGGGTGAGGCAGGTATATTAACAACATTTAAAAGGCACTTGCACAAGAAGTACGTGGATAGGAAGGTAGAGACGGATATGGGCCAATTGCGTAACCATCTTTGGAGAAGATTATCTTGTTTTGGGCCCAGCACATAGCTGCAATTATGCAGAAAGTGTGCCAGCATCTTTACTCAGGGTCGGCACGGTAGCTTAGCAGTTAAAGCAATGCTTCACACCGCTAGCGATCAGGGCTCCATTCCACCGCTATCGGTAAGGAGTCTGTACATTCCTCCATGACCAGGTGGGTTTCCTTCAGGTGCTCTAGTTTCCTTCCACGTTCCAAAGCTGCACGGGTTAGTGTTAGTACGTTGTGGGCGTGCTATGTTGACACCGGAAGCATGGTGACATTTGCAGGCTGTCCAAAACTGTATTGGTCATTGATATTGATGGATTAGGATTGTTACATTAGACTGTTTAATTGTTTTGTTTGCATCTGAACAATTAACTACTTGCTTGTATTTTCTATAACTACTTATATACATGTAACTGCTGAGTAAGTTTCCTAGAGGCCACAGTATGTATATACATTTGTTCAGTGTGTGGCCTGGTGGTTACAGTTCTTTGCAAGTTCTAGAAAGTTCTTTTGATATTTGAATAGGGGCTCTCTGACTGGTTAACTCTTATCTGCACATTTAAATTGAACGTTTCTTATCTATAAAAAGAGCTGAACACGAGACCTCTATCACTGTCTCTAATAACTCTTAATAAAACGATTGTGAAAGAAGTTTTTTGCCTCTTTCTTGAAAAACCTTGGATTAAAAACCTCAGAATCCAACAAGATGGCATGTGTCAGTGAAAATGGTTGCAAAGATTTAAGGACTTGCAAAGAATCCCTAACAAAACTGACTCTTTTTAAAATAAAAGAGGTACAAGCTTCTTTTGATCGCAGTTACGTCTGAGAGAGAACCTAGTTCTGGCTTCTATACGTCATCAGATGGAAGTAGGAGTGAGGAACTACTACACTGCTATTTAAAAAGAACAGATCTGTAAAAATCAAGCCGAGCACTGAAATTAATATTGGGCTCAGTCATACAAGCCAGTAAGGAAGAGGAGCATTTTTAGGTTGCAGGACAATCTACTGAAATTTTGGTTGCACGTGAATCTACTCAGTTGCAGCCAATCTATTGCACAGCAACCTAGTGAAACTTCAGTTGCACTCTATTGGTTGCAATCCATTAGTCCATCAGTTGCGGGGCAACCCATCGGTTGCAATCTATTAATGTTTCGAGATTGTGGTCAATAAAAAGTAGAAACAATTAAAACAATGGCCAAAGTCGTGAAACATACTACAAACTCTTACCTGCATAAAACACCTCAATTTTATAAGTTTAATAAAAAAATCCGAATGAAAAATACCAACAATATTAAGTTTATTAAGAATAAGAAGGCATGAGATAAGATCCAGAGAATGCCTGAAGGAAAGGAAAAGTCCGGAATGTGTGAATTAAAGATAAGACAAGCAGCTTGATTGAATGTACAAGCAAATATGAAAGTTAATGGGGTAAGTAAAGACTTTTACTGATCGATTATGGAAAGAGAAAGAAATGTGTGATAAACTACAAAAACAGCGTGACAGTAAAAAGCCCAATGAGCAAATTTCTGCATTAACAGAAAGAATGAAAAAAACATTAGAATTATAATCAAATTGACGTGCAATGTATGGAGCTCAGATGCAAACTAAAGCAACATGAAAAAACTGGGAGGTTCTGCCAAACCAGTATGCAGTTGTGTTAGTAACACTACCAGTGATGTTACTTCTGAGACTCCCCCAAAGGAAACACCCCCTATATCGGACTGTCCTCCAAGACAGCGGCATGATTCATCCTCTGAAGAATTAAATCCTACATCGGACAGTCTTCCGAGACAGCGGCATCATCTGAACTCTGTGAAATTACAGGATGGACAGGACGTGGACTCTGCAGCGGCCTCTAGTGACTCAGCTGAGGATGATAGTGATCATCAAGATTGACAGCTACGTCACAGCTTGCTCCAATAAAGACCAAAGCAGTGAAGACACACAGGAGTGAAGATGAAACATACAAAAGTAAACTGACAATGCATTACCAGTGCATTAATTAACTTATTAACCAGCTAACCTCTAATCCATCAACAACTGCTCAAACACTCAACAGTCTGCTGAAGGGCAGTAAATGCTCAGAGGATGCTATGACCCTTAACGAAGAACAACTAAAAGTGTTTCAAGCTTTAAAAGTGCACTGTGTATTGCACCTGCATTAGGAATAAGACCATGAGACACAGGCCATTAAGCCATTCAGCCCATCGAGTCTGCGCCTCTATTCTGCAATGGTTGTTTTATTATCCCTCTCAACCCTATTCTCCTGCCTTCGCTCCTTAACCTTTGATGCCCCTACTAATCAAGAACTTATCAACCTCTGCTTCAAAATATCCTAAGACTTGGCCTCTATAGCTGTCTGTGGCAAAGAATTCCACAGATTCACTACCCTCTGGATAAAGAAATTCCTCTTCATCCCTGTTCTATATGGAGGTCCCTATATTCTGGGGTTGTAGTCTCTGGTCCTAGTCTACCCTACTATACGAACATCCTCTCCATATCCACTCTATCGAGGACTTTCCATATTAGATACATTCCAACAAAAATCTCCCTCAGTCATCTAAACTCTAGTGAGCACCATCAAGTGCTCCTCAAACACTTTCATTCCCAGAATAACTCTGGTGAAGCTCCTCTGGACTCTCTCCAATGCCAGCACATCTTTTCGTAGACAAAGGGCCCAAAACTACCCAAAAATGCTCCCAGTGTAGTTTTATAGATCCTCAGCATTACATCCTTGCTTTTATATTCTAGTCTTCTCAAAATGAATGCTAACATTGCATTTTCCTTCTTTATCACTGACTCAACCTGTAAGTTAACCTTCTCCCTGGTAATACCAACTTCACACATTTCTGCCCACTGACACTCAAACTTCCAGCATACTGCTAGTGTCTTCCATAGTGAATACTGATGCAAGTTACTTATTCAGTTCATCCTCCATTTCCTTGTCCCCCATTACTATCTTTCCAGCAGTCCGATATCCACTTTTGCCTCTCTTTTACAGTTTATGTATCTGAAGAAATTTTTGGCATCCTCTTTAATATTATTGGCCAGCTTACTTTCATATTCCGTCTTTACCTTCTTAATGACTTTCATAGTTGCCCTCTGTTGGTTTTTCAAATCTTCTCACTCTCTTAATTTCCACTCCAACAATAGCCCACCAATATGTCCCAAAAAATCTTGATATCTTTTCAAACCTCACACTGCCTGAGCCAAATGGTGACTGCTTGCGATGATTGCAGCCCGCTGAAAAATCCTGAAGGGGCCCAAGGTCTTTTAAAACCTCATGCTGCCTCAACCAAACATGCACCGCCTCAGTCAAAAAAGCAGCTCCTCAAAATGTAGCCTGCCAAAAAGTCCCAAGAGTTTGTGAGACACCATTATCCAACAAGTGAGTCTGGTGAATCCTTCTGCAGGCAGAACAGGCAGAACAAAAAGCTCTGATTGAAGCCTGTAAACTGGCAGAAGGAAGATCATCTAATATCTAACACTGATTCTCAATATGCTTTTGCAGTAGTTCATGATTTTGGAAACCTATGGAGATAAAGGAGGTTTCCTACATCTGTACTAAAAAAACAATCAACAATGGCCAACTGGTAAAAGAACTCATGAATAACATACAACTGCCATCAAGAGTTTTTGCATTAAAACGTATAAGCCACTCCAAAGTGACAATGAAAAGCCGTGAAAATGTATTCATGGATGAAATTGCTAAAAGGGCAACACAGGAAGGGGTAAAAAAACTAAAAGAAATAAAAGTAAGAGAAATACAGAGAACATATTCATTGAACCCAACAACTGGAATTATAGAAACAAAAACGAACTCTCTATCACAGACAAACAAAAGATAATTGAGCAATGCAAGCTCAGTGGTCTAACTGGAAAAATGGTTCTGGATGGAGAATGGTGGGAAGTTAAACAGTGATGCATTATGGAGATATGGCATTAGTCATAGACTAGCAGCTCCAATTACACTACTTCCTTATCTGGTAGGGCAGATACCCTCCTTAGGATACACTGGAGTGCAAAAGATGATTGACAGATTCTCCCAATGGTGTATCAATACCACCTTTGATATTTCTTAACATAAGTAATTTTTGATTATCTTATACTTAACATTGATTACACAAGTTTTTCTGCCTTTGCAATTTCATACTTAATGATTCTAAAGGTGTGATTTAGAATCAAATGGGGTGAATTATTGGATTAGATTGTTGGATTGGACTGTTTAATTGTCATTTTCTTTGTAGTTTTACAGTTAATTACCTGCTTGTATTTTAATTACTACTTATATACATGTAACTGTTTCCTAGTGGCCATAATATGTATCAGCACTTGTTCAGTGTGTTGCCCAGTAGTTACAGTTCCTTGCAAGTTCTGGATAGTTCTCTTTGTATTGCATTATTTGAATCGGGGCTATCAGATTGGTTGACTCTTATCTGCAAAATTAAATGAACGTTTCTTGTTTCTGTGGTTGCACTACAAGGTTCCACCATTCATTGTCTCCTCTCCCCATTCAATTTCTAGACCTCTATCACTGTCCAGCTTTGAAATGTCTTTGTTCTATTATTGCTTAACAAAATGATCATGAAGCAACAAATTTTGTGCATAATTCCTGATTTCCAAAAGAACCTTAGAATCTAACAACACAAATGATGCATTTCAGTGTATGTTTCAAGGTACATCTGACAAGTAAAGCACACCTTCAATTTTATCTTTATCAAGATGAAAAGTTGGGCCAATCAGCCTGTTTTGATGTTGTATGACAATGATGCTATTTGCTTGTGACTGGCCCATATCATTCTAAACTCTTCCTTCCACCTCAGCATCGAGGTATTGAGCATTCCAATGACTCAAGATTGTCAGTGCAGTTTTCTTAATTACTGGCCCAGTAGCAACCACTGCACTGTACAGTATATCACACACATTTCAGCCGTAGCAAGTGTTCAGATTCAGATTTAATTATCAAACGTACATCAAAACATGTCATTTGTCATTTGTGTTGACAACCAACACATCTTAGGGACACACAGGGGCAGCCAGCATTTGCTGTCACGCACTCGTGCACCAACATACCATGCCCACAAGGCGTGGCAGAACAACGCAGAGCACAATTGTGGTAGTAGTTAATAGTGTTATTCCTATGCCTCTCAGCTAGTCACTCTCACATGGGAGGAGTTCATACACTGTACAGTCTGGGTTGTCAACAAAGTTCATTTGAATATCCTGCATGCTAGTGTCTTGGTGTGCTCTGATCTAGCCCCCAATATTGAACACAACATGGTGTTAAAAGCGGTTGCTCGACAATGAATTAGTACCACAGACCAAGTGGGATCCCCAACAAAAAAGAACTTATAGTGACACTGTTCTAGAAGGAAAAGGAATTGGGGAAAAAAAAGAAGGAAAACAAAGTGAGAGGGAGACCATTAAAAACAAAGAGAAAGACAGTTATAATGTTGGCAATTCTTTTTTATGTTTATGTAAGGAGCATAAGTTACATACTATGGGTTAAGTGAACTGAATCGCTCAATTTCAGTGACTATAATTTCAATGCAGTTCTGTGGACAAGAAGTACATTCCTATGTTTTTTTTTCCAAGAAGGAGAAATATAGTGGTAGTTAATATTGTTACTCTTATGCCACTCAGTTAACCACTTCCATAAGGGAGGAGTTCACGTGCTGTACAAGCAGGGTTGTCAATATAGTTCAGTTGACTGTCCTGACGTGCCCTGCACTATTCCTCAGTAAAGAACACAACAGCAACAAACAACAAATCCACAACAGCAAAACAATGCCTTTCCTCCCTCCTACCCACCTAGACACATGAACAGTCCTCCAACTCAAGACAAGCCTCCATTCTCCAGCCTCCCGTCTCCATTCTCCAGCCTCCCATCTCCATTCTCCAGTCACTAGGCTTCAACTTCTGGACTTCCAATCAAACTTTGGGTTTCAATCTATGGTATCAGCCCCCAAACTAGTTGAAGATGGGACCCTGAATTCCAGGTTAAAGTGTTGTAATGTGGGTTGCAATGCTAAAAATGGGCCATTGGCTGCAGATCCAGATGTAAATCTCCTTCTCTTTCAGTGATACGGTCTACATCCAGACTAATTAGAAATGCCCCTTCTCTATGCGGTGAGCTTCCAAATTCATTGCTAAAGATACTGACAGAGGAAGATACATTTTCACATGCTTAGGACCACTAATATATTCAGGGTCTCTGGTTCTCCAGCCATGGATCAAACGTGTAGATTACATGACAAAAGACTCTTGAGATAAAATCACACTTATCACTGTGACACATCGCCTCTTCTCCTTGATAAGCTAGAGGAAGCCTGCTCACATCAGATGGTGAAATAAATAATAATTTTGTGTACTTCAATCAAAGCAGAATCTTAGACAAAAGCCCTCTATGTCAGGCCTGTTGTAAAGATATGTACTTTCACAGAAAGTGGTTGTTTCACGGGTATTGTGTCATTAAACACAAAGTCATTTTAACTGAAATACCAAATAACCAGAAAAGTCATTTGGACACAAGTCATCCTGCAGATGCTGGGAATCTTGAGCAACACACACAAAACTGAGCAAGAATGTAGCATCTATAGAAATGAAATGAATAACCAGTCAACGTTTCCGGCTGAGACCCTTCATCAGGACTGGAACGTGGGGTGATGCCAGAACAAAAATTGAGGGGAGGGGAAGGAGGACAAGTTAGAAGGTGATAGTTGGGTGGGGAAGGTAAAGGGCTGGAGAAATCTGAGAGAAAAGGAAGAAGGAGGGGTACTAGGGGGAGGTGGATTGGCAGGTAAGGAGAAGAGGTAAGAGGCCAAAGTGGGGAATAGAAGAAGAGGAAAGAAGGAATAAGGAAAAAATTACTATAAGGAGCAATTGATGTTCATGCCATTAGTTGGAGGCTACATGACGGAATATGAGGATTTGCTGCTCCACCCTGAGAGTGACCTCAGGAATAGGGATAGGGATTAAAATGGTTGGTCACTGGGATACTCAGCTTTTGGCGGATAGAGCAGAGGTGCTCGTCAAAGTGGTCCCCCAATTCCAAAATTGCAGATGCTGGAAATCTGAAATAAAAGCAAAAAGTGTTGGAGATACTTATCAGGTCAGGCAGTAGCTGTGGAGGGAACACAAGAAAATAGGAGGAGGAGGCAGCCACCTCAAGCCTGCTTGGGCATTTATGCGAGTTTAACTTCTCCTCTGTGTACGATCCCCACAGCCTGAAATATTAACTGTTTATTCCCCTCCAAAGATGTTTCTTGACCTTCAGCATTTTCCGTGTGTTACTTTGTCATTAAACTAGTAGTTACCCGCTAACTAAACTAATCCCCATGTCTGCACAATTTCATATTCCTCCATTCTATGCATATTCATGTGTCCTTTGGAATGCTTCAATAGTAATTGCCTCCACCACCACTCCTGGAAGAGCATCCCAGGCACTGAAAAGACTTGGTCTGCACATCTCCTTTGAATGTACCCTCTCTAACCTTAAACGCATTAGGTACTTCAGCCCTGGGGAAAAAAAAACAGCTGTCTACTCCATCTATGCCTCTGAAAATCTTATGAACTTCTATCAAATATCCTCTCAGTCTCTGCCAGTCTAAGGAAAACAACCCACGACTGTCCAATCTCTCGTTGTGGCACACGTCCTCTAATCCAGGTAAACCTTTTCTGCACGTTCTCCAAAGATTTCATATCCTTTGCAGCATTCCAGATGCAGCCTAACCAGAGTTTTATAAACCTGCAACATAATTTCCTGACTCTTGAAATCGATGCCTCGATTAAAACAGGCCAACATACCATATGCCTTCTCTATATCAGATACCCCATCAATCTGTGCAGCCACTCTCAGGAAACTATGGACTTAGACATAGAGATAGGAATCAGAAACAGGTGTACCATTGACATATGTTTTGAAATTTGTTGTTTTGTGGCAGCAGTACAGTACAACACATACAAATTCACTATAAGTTACAACAATAAATCCTGTGCATTGGCACCTTCATACAAGGCAGTGATGCAATTAATCAGAATATTCTCCACTGATCCCTTGGAACAAATATACAGGGGTGTCCATAATTCAGGTATTTGAAACCCAGGGGCAGAATGTAATAGGATGGGCATGTAAAATGTTCCCACAGCCCATGAGAGTGAAAAATCCTCCCAGAATTTATACCACATCTACCGACCATGAGTGATCGAAAATAGAGGAGCAGGAAGATTTTAAAGGACGGGTGGTAACTGAGACAGAGGCATTTGAAAATGGGGAGGAAAGTGTTAAATTCAAAGAGCTCTCAAAGCAGCAGTCAATGTAGGTCAGCAAGCACAGGAGTGTTCAGTGAACAGATGTTGAGAGTTACAATCGAGGCATCAGATGTTAGCTGATCACTGTTAAACCGAGGGTGGGAGAGAGGCAGACCAGCTGCACGTTGTAAGAGTCAAGTGCTGAAGCAACCAAGCAGGAATGAGGGCTTCAGCACAGCAGAGCAGAGGTGGTACATGGTCCCATGGAGATGGAAAAATGGGCTTATGGTGACAGAATAGATTAGTGGTCAAAAACTCCATTACAGGGTCAAACTGAAAGTCAGGGCTTCAAACAGTCTAGGTTGGACACAGAAAGGAGGCAGGAGAGATCCGACATAGCTTGGAAGACCAATTCATCGAGTACCTTCGCTCCATCTGAACATTGATTTTTCTAATCCAGGAATTCCACCCCCTTCCCTGCTCTCTTCTTCAATTCCCCGTTCTTACTCACTTCTTGCCCCTTCTCATCACCTCACCTGCACATCATCTCACCCTGGTGCCTCTCCTCCTTCCCTTCCTCCTGTGCTCCACTCTCCTGTCCTATCAGATTCCTTCTTCTTCAGTCCTTTTACCTTTTCCACCTATCATCTTCTAGCTTCCTACTTCACCCCCCCCCCCAAATATTCATCTTCCATCACCTGGCTTCACCTGCCAGCTTGTGTTCCTTTTTCTCCCCCACCTTCTTATTCTGGCTCCTTCCGTCCCCTTCATTTCCAGTCCAGATTGAGGGTCTTGGCCCAAAAAGTCAACTATTTATTCCCTTCCATAGATACCGCCTGGCCTGCTGTGCTCCTCCAGCATTCTGCCTGTTGACAAGAGGCGGGAGCATGGAAGGGAATAGGAGGAAGGGAAAAAAGTGACAGATACCAACAATAATTTCTTTGGACATTGTTAGAAGCCCAAACACTAAATATCCCTAAATACATTAGGGACACTTAAGAGATTTATAGGCATATGGATGAAAGAAAGATGGAAAAATAAGTGGGGGAGGGGGCTATGCAGACGGGAAGGGTTAGATTGATCTTGGTATAGGTTAACAGGTCAGCACATCATGGGCCAAAGGGCTCATACTCTGTACTGTACTATTCTCCGTTCCATGTTCCCGATATCTCGTCCAAGGCACTTCTGCTCAATTACGTATCTTTTTAGGTTTTATATTTGTATATTTTGCTGTTGAGATTCTTAATTGATATTCTTTGCTATTTGAGATTCTTTCCTTTTTAGTCAATAGTTTGCATAAGTGAAATATTCACAGTAGTTTGGCAGATGTCTGGCACATTCAGGTGTGATCTCTCGGAAGTGACACTTTTGAGCAAACAGCCTTTGACAGGCATAGCAGAGAAGTTTCAAGGATTTTAGTTTTATAGATACTCCAGGCTGGAAGCTGAAATGCAACCTTTGGTCACAGAGAAACTGAGGACAATGCTTGTCAGAGCAGAGAGAAAACTAGACAATATTCAAGGTTAAGGCTGCTTATATACATACATGGAAAAATTGCTCAAAGCTGGGTAACGAGAGGATTAGCATTTAATGCTTTCAATGGAGTCAAATGTCTCAAGATATAAACATAAGAAAGTCTGCAGATGCTGGAAACCTAAAGTCACAGTCACTAAATGCTGGGGGCTCTCAAGCCGTTCAGGCAGTATCTATGGAAGTGAATAAACAGTCAGTGTTTCAGGCCAAGACCCTTCTTCAGGACTGGAAAGAAAGGAGGGAAGATGCCAGAATAATAAGAAGGGGAAAAAGGCCAGCTGGAAGGTGATGGGTGAAACCGGGTGAGTGGGAAAGGTCAAGGACTGGAGAAGAAGGAATCTGATAGGAGAGGAAAATGGACCATAGAAGAAGGGAAAGGAGGAGGGGACGCAGGGAGAAATGATAAGCAGGAGAGAAGAGAAGAGGTAAAAGGCCAAGCTGGAGGACAGAGGAAGAGAGAAGGGGGACGAATTATTTCTACCATAAGGAGAAATCAATATTTATGCCATCAGGTTGAAGGCTACCAACCTGATGTCTCAAGATGTTTCATGGGAATGTTTCAAATAATATTCAGTTCCAAGTTCCATGTAGCTGCCGTCGGGCAGGAGCCAGAAGTTCCACACCACCAGGTTCAAGAACAGCTACTTTTTTCCTTTCAACCATTTCGTTTTTGAACAATTCTGCACATGCCTCCGCAACACTAAGACCACCTTGCACTCCAAAGGACTTTGTTTATTTTTGTTCTAATTGTGTCCTTTCTTGTATAATTTTGTATAATTTATGTTTGGAAGATAGAACCATGCAAAACAGGAACAGGCCCTTCACCCCACGGTATCTGTGTCCAACACAATGCCAAATTAAATTAAATTAAATCTCTTCTGCCTGTGTATGATTTTCTTGTGAATGTTGTGTTTAAGATTAAGATTAGCTTTATTTGTCACATATACAGCAAAACATTGAAACACACAGTGAAATGTGTCATTTGCATCAAATCAAATCAGCAAGGTTATGCTGAACAGCCCGTAAGTGCTGGCATGCTTCCGGCACTAATATATCATGGCTACAACTCACTGATCCTAACCTTAACCATATGGCTTTGTAATTTGGGAGTAAACAGGAGCACCTGGAGGAAACCCACATGATCACCGGGAGAATATGCAAACACTTTACAGACGGCAGTGAGAATTGAACCTTGATCAGTAGTCGCCGGGGTTATAACAGCATTATGCTAGCCACTACTCTACCATGCTGTTATGCGCCTCTGTTGCTGCTGCAGGTCAGGTTTTCATTGTACCTGTGCAGGTATATGGCAATGAATTCAGCTCTGCCTCTGACACGAGCAATGAGAGAGACAATGGATAAAAGGCCACTGGCACATCCCAACTATTCTATCATTTAATAAAATTGTGGCTCATCTGATTCTGAGCTAGGTCCCTCTTTGTTCTTCATTCATCAATAGACATTCATTCTGACAAAATCCCTCGTAGTTCTAAACTACTGTCTTTTCACCTTCCAGACTGTCAGTCACCTCAGAATGTTACACATTTCAACAGAATAACCTCATTCTTCTAATCCATATTTGATGCACTCTCTACTTGGATGAAGGCACCATACTGTAGCCAGAATTTCTGGTAATACAAAATAGGTGGGCTCAGATGTTGTGAAGATGATACAAAGAGTCCGCAAGTATGTACAGAACGGTTAAGCGAAAGGGTAAGAAAACAGCAGAGATGGTATAACGTGGAAAAATTGAAGTTAGCCATTTTGGAAGGGAAAAAGAAAACTATATTATTACTTAAACTGAGTGAGATGAAAAAGGTGTTGTGGTACGAGAAGATTTGGAAGCCCTAGTGCACAAGAAACAATTTGTTAGGAACATGGGTACAGTAAGCAATTGGGAAGACAAGCTTTTCAAATTAAAATGCAGCTTCCCAAATAAAACTTTTTATTTCAAGGAGTATAGAGCATATAAAATTGAAAGTTTTGATACAACTTTACAGTGTGAGATTGCATTCAACTACTGTGTACAGTTTTGTTCTCCATATTTAAGGAAGGATGCGTCTGGATTGGAAACAAGACCAATTTAGTTCAACAAGTTGTTTCCTGGAATAAATGAGTTGACTAAGCCCAAGTTCTACAGGGCTAGAGAATTCAAGGACTGATGGGATTTCCTTCAAAGAAACGACAAATGTAATCAATGTCAAATTAACAAATAGTCGATCCCCCTCTTATTTTGACTTATTAGTACAAACACTGAGTGACCACTTTATTAGTTACCTCCTGTACCTGAGTGTATGTTTGTGTTCTGCTGCTGTAGCCCATCCACTTCAAGATCCGATGCGTTGAGTGTTCGGAGATGCTCTTCTGCTCTCCACTGTTGCAATGAGTGGTTATTTGAGTTACTGTCATCTTCCAGTTTGGCCATTCTCCTCTGAACTTTCTCATTAACAGGGTGTTTTCACCCACAGCGCTGCAACTTGCACTGTTCACTGTAAACACTAGAGACTATTGTGCATGAAAATCTCGGGAGATCAGCAGTTTCTGAGATACACAAACTACCTGTCTTACACCAACAATCAATCCATGGTCAAAGTCATTTAAATCACATTTCTTCCCCAGGAAAGCAGGAAGCAAGAGGTTGGTAGATGGTGCAGAAAACCCGCTCATCTTCCGTGCTCGCCTCGATGATTTCAATCTTACTCGACACTTTAATTGGTGAGATCGGCAAGAAATGGAGTTGATCATGGGCTCACAGTCTGTCTCCACGTTTCTTGACCGCAAGGCCACATGCTTCACTCAAAACCTCACCGAACATCAGAGACAGCAAAGCACCAGATCACTAAATCAGCCCGAAAACACGCTATCAAAATGTAGATCACAAGCTCTAACAGCAGCAGAACCGCATTTGAAGGAACAAGATGTAAAGGAAGTGAAAGTAGTAGTTTTGTGAACCATTGGGAGGACGTCACCCTTGGTCGCATTGATTGCTGGTGCCATCTTCTACTGGAACAGCAGAGCATTCAGAGTAGAACAAAGAAATACAATAGGATACTGAAAAACTAGGCAAAAACAAAAACTTACAAACAACCAATGTGCAAGAGAAGAAAAACTGTGCAAATATGAGATAGATAGATTGATAATAAATACTGGAGAACATGAATTGAAGAGTCCTTGAAAGTAAGTCCATAGGTTTTGGAATCAGTTCAGAGTTGAGATGAGTGAAGTTATCCACACTGCTTCAGGAGCCTGATGGATGAAGAGTAATAATTGTTCTTAAACCTAGCAGTGTGGAACCTAAGGTCCTGTACCTCCTGCCCGATGGCAGCAGTGAAAAGACAGCATAGCCTGGAGAGTGAGGGTCCTTGAGGATGGATGCTTTCTTGTGGCAACGCTCAACATTTGCAGTCTCATAATATCTTTCATGACGTCGATGGACCAAATGTCTCTGCAGCTGCAGAACTCATTGCAAGGTGCAGTCATTGCTGCTCTGAAGACAACAGTACATAGCAAGATCTGATAAATAGCTCTTCTACTTAGTCAGGAGTGGGGAGATGTCAGGTAACCAGCAACCCATGAAATGATAAAGTACGGTGTTTTTCCTTCAAGTCAAGTTCAAGTTTATTGCCAAAGGCTTACAAACCCAGGATAAAATGACATGAAAATCAGCTTTCTGCAGCGGCAGTACATAAGTTAAAATAAACTTAAATTAACATAAATTATATATAATTTGTACAACAAAATAAGCAAAGTGACATTAGTGCAAGTTGAGAGAGATGAATAGAGAAGAAATGTGGTCCAGGATAAAAATTTTTGCAGACATTTCACTCTCAGGATGGTTGAGGGACTGATAGTGCATTCCAATTCCTACACCAACTGTTAGAGAAAGGACTCACTGAATGAGGAGAGCAGTAAATCTAATGGCACATTTCAAATATGGGATGTTCTGCCGTGGTTTCTCATGAGAAAAGACCAGAATATTGAATTAAATTGACTTTATTTATTACCTCCTTCATATATATGAGTAGAGATCTTGACGTTACATCTCTGTTTGAATGTGCAATGTACAAATTATAGTAATTTGTAATAAATAGTATGTGCAGTAAGATATAGAACAGAACAGTCAATACAGCTTAGAAATATAATTGTGGCAGTGTGAATTAATCAGTCTGATGGCCTGGTGGAAGAAGCTGCCTGGCTTTAATGCTGAGGTTGCATTTCCTGGATGGTAACAGCTGGAACAGTTTGTGGTTGGGGGTGACTCGGGTCCCCAGTGATCTATTGGGCCCTTTTCTGCACCTGTCACTGTAAATGTAAATATATGAAGAAGCAAAAGATAACAGGCTGTGGGAAGGGGACACAAGGAGAGGGCAAACACTGTCACAACAGGCCAAATGGCCTTGCCTTATGCTATAAACCTCTCAGCTTCTATACAGCAGTAATGATCAGGAAGCACTGTGCAAGATCCATACTCAAATCATTATTGCTTAATACATCGGTCATAAAAGGTTAATCCAAGTTTTAAACAGCAATCAAGTTTGTTTTAATGGAAAAGATTCATCTTTGAACGTTTTGTGCTTGGAGTGGTTTGAAAATGAACATTATCAAATAATTTCTGGCTAAAGCCAATGTCAGTTGTACAAAGTGCCTCCCATCAAATAACACCCTGCAGTAAACGGAAACAGTAGGGAAGCCAGAAATCTAAAATAACAACAGCAGATGCTGGAAATGCAAAGTAGGTCTGACAAGCTCTGGAAAGAAGAAGGGTTGAAATTCACTCCCCCAAAAAATCTGTAGATCCAACATCATCACCAGCACCAGCCTACCCACTATCAAGGACGTATACCATATTCAGAAAGGTGCCAGCAATATCATGAAGGATAATACCCACCCTGTTTATTGAGATGTCCCACACCCATCAGGGAAGAGGTTACATAACATCTACACCAGGACCATCAGGTTCATAAACAATTACTTTCTCCAAGCAGCAAGACTGATCAACATTTCCACCCACTAACCCTCCCACTACCACTACACACACATCACCTAGCATCACTTTATGGAGTTACTTGTACGTTGTGTTTTATAGGACTGCTTTTGCATATGTATTGTGTTTTATTAGGCTCTTTATGCTTACTGTGTTTTTTTAAATGCTGGATTGGATTCAGACTAACAATCATTTTGCTCTCCATTACACTTGTGTACAGAACAATGACAATAACACGTGCCAGTGAGTGCGAGAATAGAATAATTTGGCAGATGAAATCATGGCTGAAGAACTCGTACGGGGCTGGGGGGGGGGTGGGGAAGGGGTAGGGGTTGGGGACAGACCTATACAAAAGAGATGGCCTATACCTAAACCCAAGGGGGACCAATATCCTTGCCAGCACTGATGGGGAAGATCTTTTAACTAAGTTGGCAGTGTGATGGGAACCAGAGTGATAGGGCTGAGAATGGAGCAGTAAATATGCAACTAGATGCAGTGTCAGGAAGGACAGGCAGAGGATCGGGGAAAACAGCAGTCAGTGAGATGAGTTGCAGAATAAAGTGGATTTAAAATTGAAAAGGGTGACGAATACGGGATTGAAGGTGTTATATTTGAATGCACACAGTATATGGAATAAGGCAAATGATCTTGTAGCTCAGTTAGAGATTGGCAGATGGTAATGTGATGGGCATTGCTAAGTCATGGCGGAAAGAAGATCATAATTGTGAGCTTAACATCCAAAGGTAAACATTATATCGAAAGGACTGGCAGGTAGGCAGAGGGGGTGGTGTGTCTCTAGTGGTAAAATGAGATCAAATCATTAGAAAGAAGCGACATGGGATTGTAAGATGTAGAATCCTTGTGGATAGAGTTAAGAAACTGCAAGAATAAAAAGACCTGTTGGAGTTATATACTATCTCCAAACAGTAACCAGGATGTGGGGTACAAATTACAATAGGAGATAGAAAGCACATATCAAAAGGGCAAAATTATGATTTCAATATGTAGATAGATAGGGAAAATCAAGCTGGTGCTGAATCACAGGAGAAAAAATTTGTAGAATGCCTACAAAATGTTTTTCTAGAACAGTGTGTGGTTGATGGTTGAGCTCACTAGGAGAAAGGCTATTCCAGATCAGGTATTGTCTAATAAACTGGATTTGATTAGGGAGCTTAAGGTAAAGCCATTGACCTTCGGAGGCCATGATCATAATATGATAGAATTCACCCTGCTGTTTGAGAGGAAGAAGCTAAAGTCAGATGTATCAGTATTACAGTGGAGTAAAAGTAATTACAGAGACATGAGAAAGGAGCTGGCCAAAGTTGATTGGAAGGGAACACTAGCAGGGATGACGGCAGGACAGCAACAGCTGGAGTTTCTGGGAGAAATTCGAAAGGCATAGGATAAATTCATCCCAAAGAAGAAGAAGGATTCTAAAGGCATGATAAGGCATCATAAGTGACAAGGGAAATCAAAAACAACATAAAAGCAAAAGAAAGGGCATGTAATAGAGCAAAATTTAATGGGAAGTTAGAGGACGAGGAAGCTTTTAAAAATCAACAAAAGGCAACTAAAGAAACTATAGGGATGGAAAAGATAAAATATGAATGTAAGTTAGCCAATGATATTAAAGAGGATACCAAAAGCTTTTTCAAACCTATAAAGAGTAAAAGAGAGGCGAGTGTACATATCAGACCACTGAAAAATGACACTGTAGAAGTAGCAATGGGGGACAAGGAAATAGTGGATGAACTACGTAAGTATTTTGTATCCGTCTTCATTGTGGAAGTCACTGGCAATATACAAGAATTTCAGGAGTTTCAGGGGCAGAAGTGAATGCAATTGCTATTACTAGGGAGATGGTACTTGGGAAACTGAAAGGTCTGAAAGACGATAAGTCACCTGGACCAGATGGACAATATCACAGGGTTCTGAAAGAGGTAGCTGAAGAGATTGTGGAGATATAACTAATGATCTTTCAAGATTCCGATATGGTTACAGAGGACTGGAAAATCCCTTATGGACTTGTAGTCTAAATAATCTGAAAAACTGAAATAAGTGGATTTTTATTAGGTCAAGGGATCTGGAACACAAGCAAGTAGATAGAACTGGAGGTACAGATTAAAATTCAGTTTTGTCCTCAATTAAACAAACGCAAGGGGAAGTTTATATTCCCTATTCACACCTCAACTTTGTTTACCTGCAATGTCGAACTAATGGAGTTATGCTTCATTCGCACCTGTTCCCATCCCTCTTTACCTCACCCGTCAACATATTCTTCTCAACATATATTCAGCTGGCAAGTTGGGCAGAACAATGGCAGATGGAATTTCATTCCATTAAGTCTGAAGCATGTATTTTGAGGGTGGGGGGGGGGGTCAAATAAGGATGTACAGAATGAATGGTAGGGCCTTAGGGACTATTGAGGAAGGAAGGAACCTTTGTCTACAAGTCCAAAGATCCCTGAAGGTAGCAGCATAGGTAAAGAAAATGAAGATAAAGATTAGCTTTATTTGTCACATGTACATTGAAACATCAAATAATATGGCAAAATATGTTTTTGCATCAATGACCAGCACAATCCAAGGATGCGTTGCCACGCTTCCAGCACCATTATAGCATACCCCTAATTTACTCATCTAAACATTTATTCCAGCAGATTATTTATCTCAGGAATAGAAGTCTTACACATTAGCATGACTGGGTACCACTAATGCAGATAAAGGAAAGAAGCTGGTTCTCTACAGCATTGGAATTCCCTTGAACAGCATTGTGGGACCAGTGTTGGCCAACCCTTGGATAGCATCTCACCCAAAAGAGGGCAGTCCCTCACAGCTAGGCACTGAATTGACCTACATTCTGCAATTGAGCAACATCTTCGGGTGAATGCTGGGCTTCAGCAATTCCTTCTCCATCAGCCTCCCTCACACACACAGATGCTGTTTGACTTGCTGATCTCCTCCAGTAGATTGGTCATTGCTCCATTTTCTAGCATCTGCATTCTCCTACATCTTCACTTGTTGCAGGCTAAAGCAAATCAGCAGGGAGACCAGCGAGCTCCGGCTTATCCACACTTACTGCCCAAAGGGAAAAATACATGTCCACTGCACTTGAACCCAATGTGAACAGCTGAAAAATTAATCAACATTACAACCAGCTCAGGGCACACGCCTAAGTAGGCAATTCACCTAAATAGGTACTATTCTCCTTCCAGCGTAATACTCATGAGAGGCCCATCGGCAGACTCGATCTTTGCAAGGATAAGATTGCTGACAACATTCACCAGCTTAGTTAAAATCAAAGACAGTTACAGTAATGAAAGATGCAAGTGCCAAAAACTAACGTTGAACTGTATTGCAGTGTTCTATATGTTGAACTGGGAGAAACACAATCAAGCTACATGCAGGCTTGAGGTTAAAATCTGAGCACACAGTGCAACACATAGAAAATTCAAGAGGAACTCAGCAGATCAGGCAGCATCTATGGAGAGGAATAAACAGTTGACGTTTCTGGCCAAGACTTTTCACACACTGTTTATTCCTCTCTATGGATACTGCCTGACCCACTAAGTCCTCTGTCACTCTGTGTGTGTTGCTCGGGATTTCCAGCCTCCACAGAATCTCAAGTTTTTCTTATTTAAGTGCACCACAACTTTGTATTATTCACACAAACTGCAGTGGAGGAACTATTTTTCTCAGTTCAACTCTTATGTATGCTACTCAGTACAATATCACCAGAATCTGTCGCATGGTGCAACTGAGGAATTAACTCCTATTCGCTTGTCTTTAAATAATCTTTAAAAATGAGACATATATCAACAGTCTACAACTGTGATATCTCTGGTTTTCACTGACACCTTCATACATGCTTTACTATGAACTAAAGAGGACCTATCAAAGCAAATACTAGCCCTTGGAGGCTGGTGCCAAGAGTCAACACTGGACAAGAACACCTGAAAGAAGTAAATGTGTAGCCCTTATCCCCCAGAACCCACAATACTCCACTACGTTGTCCTAATTCCAATCACCAGGAAGCAGATGATTGTTGTGTGATACTTCATATTCCACGGCAACAATTGGGAGTCAGGTCAAGCTGTGCAGAGTTGGGAGCTCTGAGCAGGCTCACTCACGGGTGCTGATGGCTACTTTTCTCACACCTGTTTGCTCTCCAGGCACAGTGATCCTCTCCCCGTTTTCCTTCATTTCAGACATACAGCCAAAAATAAAAATCGGTTTATGAGTTCTCAGGAACAAAACACTGTCATAATCCGGAGATAGACCATACCAGATCATTTGTCTCAGAGCTGTGTGTGGTTATTTTATCCTCCCACAAATAGAATTTACAAAAAATATATACATAAACAAAGACTGACAAACAACCAATGTGCAAAAGAAGACAAACACAGCATAAAAGAAATAATACTGAGACCATGAGTTGTATAGATTCCTTAGGTCATAGAATCAGTTCAGGCTAGTGCTGAGTGAAGTTATTCACTGCAGTTCAGAAGCCTGATAGTTGTAGGGTAATAGCTCTTCTCAAACTTAATGGTTTTGGACCCAAGGCTTCTGTGCCTCCTGCCTGATGGTAGTAGCAAGAAGAGAGCATGACCTGGATGGTGGGGGTCCTGGGTTAGGGGAGCTATCTTCTTCAGGCAGCGATCTTTGTAAATGTGCTTAACGGTGGGGAGGTCTTGTCCTTGATGAACTGGGCTGCATCCACCACTCTGGGTAGTCTTTTCCATTCCTGGGCAATGTTGTTTCCATACCAGACTGTGATGATACCAGTAAAGATACTCTAAACTGTGCATCTATTGAACTTTGTCAAAATTTTTGGTGACATGCCAGATCAGTGTTGGGTCCTTTGTTGTTTATCATCTATATCAATGATCTGGATGATAATGTGGTTAACTGGATCAGCAAATTTGCAGGTGATACCAAGACTGGGGGTGTACAAGGCTACCAAGGCTTGCACAGAGGGATCTGCATCAGCTGGAAAAATGGGCTGAAAATGGCTGATGGAATTTAATGTAGACAAGTATGAGATTTTGTACTTTGGTAAGACCAACCAGGGTAGGTCTTATACAGTGAATAGTAGGACACTAAGGAGTGTGGTAGAACACAGGGATAGGGGAATACAGGTCCATAATTAGTTGAAGGTGGTGTCAAAGGTAGATAGGATTATTAAGAAAGCTTTTAGTACCTTGGCCTTCATAAATCAGTGTATTGAGTACAGGAATTGGGAAGTTATTTTGAAGCTGTATAAGATGTTGGTCAGGCCTAATTTGGAGTATTCTGTGCAGTTTTCATCACCAACCTATTGGAAGGATGTAAACAAGGTGGAAAGAGTACAGAGAAAATTTACAAGGATGTTGCCAGGATTGAAGGACCTGAGTAAAAAGAAAAGATTGAATAGGTTAGTACTGTATTCTTTAGAGATTCTACAGAATCTCTGTGGGTGGAAGTTGGGAACAGGAAGGGGTCAATAACTCTACTGGGTTTTTTTTATAAACCACTCAGTACACAGGGACATCAAGGAACAGATAGGGAGACAGATTCTGGAAAGGTGTAATAATAATAAAGTTGTCATGGTGGGAGATTTTAATTTCCCAAATATCGATTAGCATGCCCCTAGAGCGAAAGGTTTAGATGGGGTGGAGTTTGTTAGGTGTGTTCAAGAAGGTTTCCTGACACAATATGTGGATAAGTGTACAAGAGGAGAGGCTGTACTTGATCTGGTATTGGGAAATGAACCTGGTTAGGTGTCATATCTCTCAGTGGGAGAGTATTTTGGAGATAGTGAGCACAATTCTATCTCCTTTACCATAGCATTGGAGAGGGATAGGAATAGACAAGTTAGGAAGACGTTTAATTGGAGTAAGGGGGAATATGAGGCTATCAGGCAGGAACTTGGAAGCATTAATTGGGAACAGACGTTCTCAGGAAAAAGTACAGAGGAAATGTGGCAAATGTTCAGGGGATATTTGCATGGAGTTCTACATAGGTATGTTCCAATGAGACGGGGAAAGGATAGTAGGGTACAGGAACTGTGGTGTACAAAAGCTGTTGTATATCTAGTCAAGAAGAAGAGATGAGCTTACGAAAGGTTCAAAAAACTAGGTAACGATAGAGATCTAGAAGATTATAAGTCTAGCAGGAAGGAGCTTAAGAATGAAATTAGGAGAGCCAGAAGGGGCCATGAGAAGGCCTTGGCAGGCATGATTAAGGAAAACCCAAAAGCATTCTACAAGTATGTGAAGAGCAAGAGGATAAGATGTGAGAGAATAGGACCAATCAAGTGTGATAGTGGAAAAGTGTGTATGGAACCAGAGGAGATAGCAGAGGTACTTTGCCTCAGTATTCACTATGGAAAAGGATCTTGGCAATTGTAGGGATGACTTACAGTGGACTGAAACGCTTGAGCATGTAGGTATTAAGAAAGAGGATGTGCTGGAGCTTTTGGAAAGCACCAAGTTGGATAAGTCACTGGGACCAGACAAGATGTACTCCAGGCTACTGTGGGAGGCGAGGGAGGAGATTGCTGAGCCTTTGGCGATGATCTTTGCATCATCAATGGGGACAGGAGAGGTTCCGGAGGATTGGAGGGTTGCGGATGTTGTTCCATTATTCAAGAAAGGGAGTAGAGATGGAGTTTCACCCAGATAAGTTTGAGGTGGTTCATTTTGGTAGGTCAAATATGATGGAGTGGTGGTGCACTGTTCTACTGTGCAGTGACACCTGCACAAATATGACCTTCATGGAAGAGTCATCAGAAGAAAACCTTTCCTGCATCCTCACCACAAAATTCAGCATCAGAAGTTTGCAAAGGAACATCTAAACAAGCCTGATGCATTTTGGAAACAAGTCCTGTGGACTAATGAAGTTAAAATAGAACTTTTCGTCCGCAATGAGCAGAGGTATGTTTGGAGAAAAAAGGGTGCAGAATTTCATGAAAAGAACACCTCTCCAACTGTTAAGCACGGGGGTGGATTGATCATGCTTTGGGCTTGTTTTGCAGCTAGTGGCAGGGGGAACATTTTACTGATAGAGGGAAGAAATTCCTCCTCATCTCAGTTTGAAAGGAACATCCCTTTATTCTTAGGCTGTGCCCTTAGATCCTAGACCCTCCTAACTAATGGAAACATCCTCTCTACTTCCACTCAATCCAGACTATTCAACTTCTAAGAGGTTTCAGTGAGATTCCTCCTCACCTCATCTAACTGAATTCTGTCAAGTACGGTCCCAGAGGTAGCAAACACCCTTCACACGTTAACCCTTTCATTCTTGGGATCATTGTTGTGGACTTCTGGACCCTCGGAAGTACATCCTTGCTCTTAGATTCTAGCAATTGTAACTTTCTGCAAGTAATTGTCCGTTAACCGAAAATAACCGAGAAAGGAATTAACCAAAGCAACAAAGTGTCAGATTAAGGAATAACTACTGAAACTACTGTTCTTCTTTAAGTGGGATCTCGCAGTTACATTTGAGAAAGAAAGCGAGATATTAAATTAATATCTCATCAAAAAGTGAGTACTTTCTCAGAAAAGTACCGAGGTGTCAGCCTGCATTACGTGTTTAAATTCACAAGTGGGAGTAGAACCCACTAACTTATGACTCAGCAACAGGACTGCCAACATCTGAGAAAAGTGTATTCACCAATGCAGTTGAGGAAACCACCTATAATCTTTGATTTTTTTTTCCTTTTAAATGGTCCAAACTTTTAAAGATTTTCTTCAAATTCCCTATGAAAGCCTAAGTGTTTTAAAATAATTATTTTTTTCTTGTTACTGAGGAGGTGTTGAAGGTACTTGATGAGGACAGGGCATGGAATCTAAAAAGCTTCCAACAAGGTTAGGCTGATCAAAAAGATTCAAGACACGTGAGATTGATGAAGACTTGACAAATTAGATTTAAAATTGACTTGGCTAAAGAAGACAGAGGGTAGTGGTAAAGAGGTGTCATTCTGACTCAAGGTCTGAGACCAGTGCTGTTTTGCCAAAATTATTGCTGGTACCCCTGTTAGTCTTATATGTACAGTGGCATGCAAAAGTTTGGGCACACTCGGTCAAAATTTCTGTTACTGTGAAAGGCTAAGTGAGTAAAAGATGACCAATTTCCAAAGGGCATAAAGTTAAAGATGACACATTTCTTTAATACTTTAAGTAAGATTACTTTTTTATTTCCATCTTTTACAGTTTCAAAATAACAAAAAAGGAAAAGGGCCCAAAGCAAAAGTTTGGGCACCCTGCATGGTCAGTACTTAGTAACACCCCCTTTAGCAAGTACCGCAGCTTATAAATGCTTTCTGTAGCCAGCTAAGAGTCTTTCAATTCTTGTTTGGGGGATTTTCGCCCATTCTTCCTTGCAAAAGGCTTCCAGTTCTGTGAGATTCTTGGGCCGTCTTGCATGCACTGCTCTTTTGAGGTCTACTCACAGATTTTCGATGACGTTTAGGTCGGGGGACTGTGAGGGCCATGGCAAAAACTTCAGCTTTCGCCTCTTGAGGTAGTCCATTGTGGATTTTGAAGTGTGTTTAAGATCATTATCCTGTTGTAGAAGCCATCCTCTTTTCACCTTCAGCTTTTTTACAGACAATGTGATGTTTGCTTCCAGAATTTGCTGGTATTTAATTGAATTCATTCATCCCTCTACCAGTGAAATTTTCCCCCTGCCACTGGCTGCAACACAAGCCCAAAGCATGATCGATCCACCCCCATGCTTAACAGTTGGAGAGGTGATCTTTTCATGAAATCCTGCACCCTTTTTTCTCTAAACATACCTTTGCTCATTGTGGCCAAAAAGTTCTATTTTAACTTCATCAGTCCATAGGACTTGTTTCCAAAATGCATCAGGTTTGTTTAGATGTTCCTTTGCAAACTTCTGACACTGAATTTTGTGGTGAGGACGCAGGAAAGGTTTTCTTCTGATGACTCTTCCATGAAGGTCATATTTGTGCAGGTGTTGCTGCACAGTAGAACAGTGCACCACCACTCCAGAGTCTGCTAAATCTTCCTGAAGGTCTTTTGCAGTTAATCGGGTGTTTTGATTTGCCTTTCTAGCAATCCTACGAGCAGTTCTCTCGGAAAGTTTTCTTGGTCTTCCAGACCTCAACTTGACCTCCACCATTCCTGTTAACTGCCATTTCTTAATTACATTACAAACTGAGGAAACAGCTACCAGAAAACACTTTGCTATCTTCTTATAGCCTTCTCCTGCTTTGTAGGCCTCATTTATTTTAATTTTCAGAGTGCTAGGCAGCTGCTTAGAGGAGCCCATGGCTGATGATTGTTGGGACAAGGTTTGAGGAGTCAGGGTATTTATAAAGCTTTGAAATTTGCATCACCAGGCATCACCTAACAATGACTGTGAACAAGCCATAGCCCTAACAAGCTAATTAAGGTCCGAGAGTTTTATAAAAGTTATCTGAGAGCTCAAATCTCTTGGGGTACCCAAACATTTGAATGGTGCTCCTTCCCTTTTCTCAAACTAAAATTGTACAAAACAAAAATAATACACTATTCTTGCTTAAAATGTTGAAAAGAATGTTTCATCTTTAACTTCATGACTTCTGGAGATCAGTTCATCTTCTACTCACTTAGCTATTCACAATAACAGAAATTTTGACCGGGGTGCCCAAACTTTTGTATGCCACTGTATAGGACCAATATGTAGGTGGAATGATTAGTAAGTCATGTGAAATGGGAGACACCTCTTTTTCCCTGTGGTATGTCGATTTACCGGTTGAATGAGTAGTCTTTGGGGTACTGCAAGTCTGAGTCTTCATTGATGCTTTGCTGCACACTTGAGTGCTCGGTGGTGGGGGGGGGGGGTAGTGACGATGCTTTTTTACTGGTTGGGGGGGTGGTTGCCTTGCTGTTGCTTACGTGTAGGAGGGGGGAGTTGGGGGGGCACTTTGGGGGTTCCAACATTGAACTATCATTCATTCTTTGGGACACTCCTCTGTTTATGTGGATGGTTGTGAAGAAAAAGCATTTCAGGATGTATATTGTATACATGTCTCTGACATTAAATGTACCTTTGAAACCTTTGAAGTCTGCAGATGACACAAACACAAGATATTCTTCTGATGTTGGTAATCTCTAGCAACACACACAAAATGCCGGAGAGACTCAGCAGGTCAGGCAACATCTATGGAGGGGAATAAAGTTGATTTTTCAGGGAGAGACCCTTCATCCTCAAAACCTGGAACGTGCTGCCAGGGGAAGTGGTGGAAATAGATATGACAGAACAATGAAAAGGCATTCCTTCAGACAGGCAAATGAACAGCAGCAAATGGAGATTTATAGGCCATGTACAGTTTAAATCAGCGTCGTGATCAGCGCAGACATTGTGGGGTGAAGGGTCTGTTCTACGTTGTGCTGTTCAAGCTCATTGTCATTCAACTATAAACATGTATACAGCTAAATGACACATTGCTCCTCTGGGGTCAAGGTACAAAATACAGTATTTAAACAGTTGGCCCTCCTTATCTGCGGGGGATTGGTTCCAAGACCCCCGCGGATACCAAAAAACGCAGATGCTGAAGTCCCTTATTTAACCTGTCCCAGTGGGGTGGTCTATAGGACCCAGCGGAACCCCGGACTTTATTTAACATGCTCAGTGCAGTGGACATTAGGACCTGGCAGCGCAGCTCTGAATCTGCGGTGTTTCTCTTCACGAAAACAATCACAATCGTGATTGAAAATAAGGTGGAAGTAATAAAGCGATCGGAAAGGGGTGAAACGCCATCTGTCATTGGAAAAGCATTAGGCTACAGTCGGTCAACGATCAGAACAACTTTTATGGAGCACGTGAAAGGCCCTGTCCCGATGAAAGCTACGATTATTACTAAGCAATGCAGTGGTTTAATTACTGAAATATATATGTTTCTTAAGTATTTTATATGCATAGAAAGGTAAAATATGTACTATATACTAAGAAAAATGTTTGACTAACTGACGCTAAATAATACCGGATGTACCTGTTCCGACTTCAAATCCGATTTACAGACGGACTCAGGAATAGAACTCATTCATAACCCGGGGACTGCCTGAACTTTTAAGTCATTTCTAGATTACCTATAATACCTAATACAATGTAAATGCTATGTAAATAGTTGTTATACTGTATTGTTTGGGGAATAATGACAAGAAAAAAGTCTGTACATGCTCAAACAATGAGTGTTGGAGAGAGAACTTCCGGGTTTTCCCGATCCGCGGTTGGTCGAATCCACACATGTGGAATCCACGGATAAGGAGGGCGACTGTATTGGAAATAATTCGGAAGACATGTAGCTCATGCGATTGATGGCTGGGTTGAGTGTCAAGCATTCAAATGCGCTCGCCATCAGAACTTTGCCTGTAAGCAAGCCTCCACATGAAAGCAACTACTCTTCGTCCACAAATGCTTTAGGTGAAATATACTCCCACAAAGCATCAGGTAGAGACATCTGACAGCATGTTCCATCACCAGGCAGAAAAGGAAACATATGATCCAAATGCTTACCACCGAAGCGCATAATTGCCTGAGAAAATACTATCAGATTGGAAAAGAAGAATGAGATGAATGCTTGTGGAATAGTTGGCCAAGAACTGTCAGAGAAATTTGAAGAAGTGATACAGTGCAGGGTTACCAACACCAGGGATAAGAAGCAGAAAGCACTGTAGAAGAAACTGCAGGGAAGTGACAAAACAGATAGGACAGAAAATGGAATTTTTAAAAATGTTTTAATATATATATTATATAAAATTCCTAATGTATACTCTTTATAAATTTTCAGTATTAGTAATCATTACCGGAGTACTATATACACGTATGTTACTCAGTCCTATACAGTTCAATTTTTCTACTGTCTGTATTCTGTTAGTAATTTTTTATATATATACTCTGTATTTATTATATATTCTTGTATACATTAATAAAAATATTGAAAGAGAAAATAACAATAAATGGATCAGAAACTTGTTCAGTTGACCACTGTCAAGTACAGAACAAGAAGTCCTTGTGAGAGGTCTCAATTTTAATGTGAAAGATGTGAAAAATTTGAAAGATTATATTGCCAATTTAGAATATGTGCTTAAGTCAAATGGGTTACCAGAAGAACAGCAAAAGCAGATAAGACAAACAATTGTATTGACTATGACATGCAACATATCCTTCATTGTCACACACAGCACATAGAGTTAAAATCCAACATATACAAGAGAATGCTAGCTCCAGTCCGAGTGGCGTGGCATGAAGTGCGAGGTACATGTTTATGGAAGACAGTGTAATGTTACTGGCATGATTATAATAAAACAAGCAGTCGTATCAATCTGTGAAACAGCAGCAATAAAAGATGAAAAGTGTTCTCTGTGTTTTATCCAATAGGGAGTAACCTGCAAATAAATAAAAGAAAATGCTGGAATGCTCTAGTAGTCAGGCAGCTTCTGGGGAGAAAGAAACAACATTTCAGTATAGGAATACCTCAGCACTTGTATTTCAGATTTTCAGCAGAGTGCCGTGTCGTTTCTGCAATAACACTGGGAATAGAAATTTAAGGTCCTTTGGCTGTTGAAGCTGATAGTGTTTATTTCTTTCCTGTAAGAACACTGATAATGTGGAATTGAACTGTCAAGTGTGTTGTTGAATCGCTCTCTCGGGTAATTATATTGCCTGGACATCCGCATTACATTCCCAACAACACTACAGAAACCACACATCAAAAAAAGTGAATTGGCTCTGAAGAGAATTGAGCTAACGAAAGGTGCTACATCAATGCAGGTCTTCATTTCAGTTTCATGAGGATAATCTGTCCACACTGGAGCCAAATTCATATAATATGATGGGTTGAGGGGTGGATCAGAGATGCATTAACCAACCATATTTGAGTCCTCTTTGCTGGATCTATTCCTTGTTTGATTGTGAGTTACATCATAATAGATCCCATGTGTCTTAATCTTCTGGATTAGCATACCATGGGAGACCTGATCAATAGTTTTATTAAAGTCTGTGCCCAGAGCATCCACCACCCTACCCTCATCAATATCTTCATCATCTTCCCAAACAAGGAATGTAAATATTGTAGGTTTTCATGTAGAATTCTAAGAATATTTTTAAATATTAAGACCTTTTGATTTAGAACCTGACATGACATGAAATAGAATGGATGTGGAGAATATGTTTCCTGTGGTGGTGGGGTGGTGCAGGACGAGAGGACACAGCATCAAAATACAAGGATGTCCCTTTAGAACGCAAATGAAGAGAAATTTCTTTAGCTGGAGCAGGAGTTCCCAACTTTTTTTTATGCCATGCACCCCTACCATTAACCAAAGGAATCCGTGGCCCCCAGGTTGGGGACCCCTGAGCCAGAGGGTAGTGAATCTGTGGAATTCATTGCCACTGATGACTGTGGAGGCCAAATCACTTGGTATATTTAAAGCCGAGGTTGTTAGGTTCTTGATTAATAAGGGTGCCAAAAGTTATGAGGACAAGGAGCAGGAAAATCGGATTGAGAGGGATATTAAATCAGCCATGATGGAATAGGGGAGCAGTCTTGATGGGCCAATTGGCCTAATTCTGCTCTTATGGGCACACAAACATCATCACTTGAAGTAAATATTTTAGGCAAATGAATACTGTCCATGGAATGACCACCAAAGGTGCCTGGTCTGAATTCCTCATGGGCAGGAATGGATAGAAGCATTTAAAATGGACAAGTTTTGGTCAATTTACACATAAAACAAGACACGAATGGCTACATGTCCGATGCAACAACTTCTCTGTTCCCACTGTCTTTATAAAATTGACCCATTTAATTCACACCGTTTCACCTCATTCCTCCTAAGAATACAGTGCATTTGGTATGAATAAGTGTCTGCAAGCCAGTAAACAGCTTAGATTCTACCTCCGTTGTTACGAAAAAGTGGGAGTGAGGTGAAGAGAGGGTTGGTTGGACAAGGTAGTTGGCTCCAGTAGGAGGTTGTGCGGAAATGCTGAGATGGGATTAGAGACCTCTCCCATTGCACAGAGCTGGGGACTCAGCCGGCTCCGTCACAGGCATAGTGACCCCCACCCCCCCCCCCCACCCCCGTCACCACCATCAAGGAAACCTGCAAGAGCAGACACCTTAAGAAGGTGGCATTCATCCTTGCCATCCGGGACATGCCCTTTTCTCATTGCTACGATCAAGGATATGGTACAGGATCTTGAATCAGAATCCAGTTTAACATCACCGGCACATGTCCTGAAATTTGTTAAATTAACGGCAGCAGTACAACGCAATACATGATAATATACAAAATAAACTGTGAACTACAAACAAGTAGTGCAAAAACAGAAATAAAAAAGTAGTGAGGTAGTGATGAGTTCCATGTCCATTCAGAAATCGGATGGCAGAGGGGAAGAAGCTGTTCCTGAATCACTGAGTGTGTGCCTTCAGGATTCTGTACCTCCTTCCCGATGGTAACAAAGGAGAAAAGGGAATGTCAGGGAATGTCCTAGGTGGTGGGGGTCCTTAATGATGGACGTCACTCTTCTGAGGCACTGTTCCTTGAAGATGTCTTGGATGCTATGGAGGCTAATGCCCATGATGGAGCCATGGAGCTGGCTAGTTTTACAACTTTCTATAGCTTACTTCGATCCCATGCAATAGCCCCTCACCCACCCCCCATACCAGACAGTGATGTAGCCAGTTAGAATGCTTCCATAGTACATCTGTAGAAATTTGTGAGTTTTAGGTGATATACAAAATCTTCTCAAGCTCCTAATGAAATATAGCCACTGCCTTGCCTTTTATATTGGCAGAGTATAGCATTAACGGTAAGACTCTTGGCAGTGTAGCAGATCAGAGGGACCTTGGGATCCAAGTCCATAGGAAACTCAAGGCTGCTAAACTCAAGGTTGACTCTGTGGTTAAGAAGGCACATGGTGCATTGGCCTTCATCAACCGTGGGATTGAGTTTAAAAGCCGATAGATAATGTTGCAGCTATACAGGACCCTGGTCAGACCCCACTTGGAGTACTGTGCTCAATTCTGGTCACCTCACTATAGGAAGGACCTGGAAACCAAAAAAAGGGGGCAGAGGAGATTTACAAGGATGTTGCCTGGACTGGGGAGCATGCCTTATGAGAATAGCTGGAGTGAATTCGGCTTTTTCTCCTTGGAGCGACGGAGGATGAGAGATGACTTGATAGAGGTGTACAAGAGAATGAGAGGCATTGATCGTGTGGATAGTCAGAGGCTTTTCGCCAGGGTTGAAATGGCTAGCATGAGAGGGCATAGTTTTAAGGTGCTTGGAAGTAGGTACAGAGGAGATGTCAGGGGTAAGTTTTTCACGCAGAGAGTGGTGAGTGCGTGGAATGAGCAGTGGTAGAGGCAGAAATGATAGGGTCTTTTAAGAGACTCCTGGATAGGTACATGGAACTTAGAAAAATAGAGGGCTATGGGTAAGCCTAAGACAGGGACATGTTCAGCACAGCTTTTTGGGCCAAAGGGTCTGTATCATGCTGTATGTTTTCTATGTTTCTACGTTTATAGTTGCATTGATATGTTGGAACCAAGCTAAGTCCTCAGAGATATTAATGCCAGAAACTTGAAACTGCCTACTCTGTCATGTTCTGATCCCTCTATTTTCCTTCTATTCATTCTGAAGTCCACAATCAGCTCTTTCGTCTTACTGACACTGAGTGTAAAGTTGTTACTGTGACACCACTCAACTAGTTGGTATATCTCACTCCTGTACACCCCCTCGTCACCATCTGAGGTTCAACCAACAATGATTGTATCATCAGCAAGTTTATAGATGGCATTTGAGCTGTGCCAAGCCACACAGTAGAGAGAGTAGCACACATCCCTGCGGTGTGCCAGTGTTGATCATCAGCGAGGAGAGATATTATTACCAATCCACATGGATTGTGGTCTTCCGGTTAAGAAGTCAAGGATCCAGTTGCAGAGGGAGGTGCAGAGGGCCAGGTTCTGTAATTTCTCAATCAGGACTGTAGGAATGAAGACCCACACTTCACATTTTATGAACAGATTCTTCCCCCTCTAACATCATTAATTCTGATTGGTCCATGAATGGTTCATTATTCTTCTTTTGGACAATTTATTTCCGTAATTCACAGATATTTATATCAAAAAATACAAATAACAAAATAACAACACCACAAAATAACAAATTTCATTTTATATTCCAGTGATAATAAACCTGTTTCTAATCATGAGCCATTTCATTCGAGTGTAACCAGGGAGCACATAATGAACTAAACTACCCCATAAACCCTTTCTACATTACCAACACACTCTGAGCCTTTGTCAGGTCAATATAACAACAGAAATCTGAATCCTCATTACACATCAAGGAGCCACGGACATGTTTGCAAAGCAAACATTTTAAAGTTGTACCGCACATCAATAGGGCAAGAGAATAGAAAAAACACAAACATTCTAGATCCCTAAGACAATATGTTAATGAGCATTCACTTGCTTTGATGTAGAGTGCAAGAAAGCTATAATGAGGTTTAGTATTGCATTGAGATCAATTAGTTTTACTCATCTACTTAATTAACTTTACCTAATTTCTCTCATCAGACTAAATCCTTTACACTTTGCATAAACAGAAGTTATTATTAATACCAACAGGATATCATTTATATCACACATGCCACCAACTCACTCCCGAATTTACATCTTGTAAGTTATCAAGTCAAGCCCAGTGTAAGATGTGCACCAAATCCCCTGAGCCTATAATAATGAATATATTTCTAGTTAGTTTTTGTTCATTTTTTGCATATGGTTAAAACCAAAATTGTTCCAATTAAATCTTAATGTAATCCGAAGATACTGCTGTACATTAAAAATAATTGGCCCTTCCAGTAAAACTTGGATTGTGCTTGTTTCATCTAATTTAACTACACTAACTCACATGGAATGAGGGCATGGACTTGATTTGTGTTACAACGAATATACATATACTCAATGGCCACTTTAATTGGTACCACTAGTACCTAATAAAGTGACAAGAGTGTACGTTCATGGTCCTCAGTTAATGCAGCTCATCCACTTCAAGATTTGACGTGTTGTGCATTCAGAGATGCTCTTCTGCACACCACTGTTGTAACATGTTATTTGAGTTACTGTCAACTTACTGTCAGCTGGAATCAGTCTCCATCCTCCTCCAACCTCTCTCATTAACCAGGTGTTTTTGCCTACAGAACCATCACTTACTGGATTTAAAAAAAAACTTTCATAATATTCACTGTAAACTGTTATGCGTGAAAACCCCAGGAGATCAATAGTTTCTGAGATACATGTGGCCCCGGTTTTTCAAATGTTCACTTTATGACAGCTCGCTGTTACTAAAGATCTACATTAGTACCTGCTTTTGGTAACCAAAGAGGATTTTTGCTTTTACGAAAAAGAGATGCCCGCTTTATACGTGTGTTTACCCCGAGAAAGACTACCATGACTGTGAATCCTTGTGCGGGCAGTTGTGCATGCTTGCATGTATGTGCCGATTTTTTTTCTCCAAATCAATTTTGGCAGCTGTCTTCCCAATTTTGATAAGTGAAACTACACCGTACATACAATATTTCTACTTTATATAGGCTGTATATTTATCATATCATTCCTGCTTTTACTATATGCTTGTATTATTTTAGGTTTTATGTGTTATTTGGTATGATTTGGTAGGTAATTTTTTTGGTTCTGGGAACGCTCAAAAATTTTTCCCATATAAATTAATGGTAATTGCTTCTTCGCTTTATGACATTTCAGCTTACAAACGGTTTCATAGGAACGCTCTACCTTCGGATAGTGGGGGAAACCTGTACCCAAGTTATCCCTTCTGGCATCGACAATCATTCCATAGCTGAAGTCACTTGATCACATTACTTCCCCATTGTGATGTTTGCTCTGAACAATAACTGAACCTCTTGACCATGTCTGCATGCTTTTATGCATTGAGTCACTGCCACATGATTGGCTGATTAGATACTTCAGTCAGCGAGGTGTACGTAATAAAATGGCCACTGAGTGTATATCATGAGATCTGCTAGCAATGCTACGTCCATGGATTAAACAATGACCGTGTGGTCTATAGACTCAAGTCCGCAGAGTGGAGAAAGGGAAGGATGAGGGGACTCAGGTGGAAGTGACAGACAGGTGAGAAGAGATAAGAGACCAGTGTGGAGAATAGAAAAAAGGGAGGGGAGAGAAATATGTTTGCATCGGAAGGAGAAATCCATATTCATGCCATCAGGTTGGAGGTTACCCAGAAGGAATATATGTTGTTACTCCTTCACCCTGATGCTGGCCTCATCTCGGCACAAAACGAAGACATGGACTGACATACTGGAACAGGAAAGAGAATTAGAACTAAAAGGTTTGGCCACCAGGAAGTTCTGCTTTTCTGCTTCTGGCAGATGGAGCATAGATGCTCGACGAGCGGTCTCGCAATTTACAACGGGTCTCACCAATGTAGAGGAGACTGTGTTGGGAGCATCAGAAGCAATAGATGACCCCAGCAGATTCAAGGGTGAAGTGGAGCCTCACCTGGAGTGGCTGTTTGGACCCCTGAATGGAGGTGAGGGAGGAGGTAAATGTGCAGGTGTAGCACTGTGTGATCCAGCTTCAATTTTATGTTGCAGACTTTCTGAACAAGCATGCTAATCGATCCACTCAGCCACACTGCGAGTGCCTGCTACAGCCTCATCCACCAGAGTGACATTGAGAGTCCTCAATAATCTGAAGTGATTCCTCGGGCTGAGCCTGGCAGGCTGTGGATTCATGAATGGTAAATCAGTGGATAAAATGGACATGGTGTACTGGAGTCCCAAAGGTATTCAGCATACTCCTGATCTACTCCTACTATAGGTTTCATTGTGAACATATCAAAGCTGTGGCCATACATTTCTGCTGGAAGAAAGTGCCTGCACATTTTCCTGGAATGGTTCCATTTTCTACTGATGTATCATTGGGGTGGATATGTGCACTCCAATTGACCACAGCCAACTGCTCTGGATGTGGCCTGAGGGAACAAATCTAGTTGTTAACATCCATTTAATGCAATATATCTTGCTTTAACTGCTTTAAAGAGACATTACAAAGCAGTCTGGGTGCCATGTACCATCAAGCATAAAATTAAATGGATGTGAGAGATCAAGCTCCCACTTTTCCAATAAGGAATGCGTTCTTCATGACAGCCACATTAATTCACTAATTTTTGAATGCGCTTCAAGAAACCACTTCCCATCTCCTTTCTAATCTTCTCATTGGACTAACCTGTGAACCGAGTTGGCTCAGAACTCAATCTATTGTTTGATGCTATCATATTCAGAATGGTGAGAGGGAAAAAAAAGTTGGCTAATTTCAGTTTTGATTTTGCATATTTACTCTCAATCATGTTTAATAAATAAGAAGTGACATGCACTATTGGCACAAGGAATTTCTTAGTGATAGAATTTACAGAACCAGCAAAATCCATTTGGTGCCTACTCTGCCTGGTCTTAAGGTTAAAGCTATTGCTGAACTTCATCATGGTGAAAACCTTGGACTTGGTGCATGAAAGCTGCAGGGATGAGGGATTCAATTTGTCAGGAAAGGCAGGGAATGCTTTCATTGGAACAGAGATTTGGTAGAGATGTTCAAAATAAGGCGGGGTCTAAATTAAATCAAGAGAAACAGTTCTCACTGGTTAAGAAGTTCAAAATCACCAAGTACATAACTGGGAGAGGAACCAAACGTACATAGAAATATATATGCATAAGACTAAGAGCAGGAATGGACAATCTGGCCCATTGAGCCTGCTCTGCCATTCAACAAAAGCATGACTGATGGTGGACTCGACTCCAACTACTTGCCATTTCCCCATAAACCCCTACTATGTAAATATCTATCTGGGTCTTAAATATACAGTGTTTATTCAGATGGCCTTTAAGACTTCCTTGGGCAGAGTATTCCACAGATTCACTACTCTCTGGAAAAAGCTGTTCCTCTTCATCTTCATCCTAAATCTTCTCTCCCTAATCTTGAGGCTTTGTCTGCTAGTTCTAGTCTCCCCTACCAGTGGAAACAACTTTTCCACCTCTATCTTTTTTATAAACTTATGGATTTCTATAAGATCTCCTCTCACTCTTTTGAATTCTAATGAGTATAGTCCCAGGTGACTCAATCTTCTCCTCACAAGCTCACCCCCTCATCTCCGGAATCAATCTGGTGAAACTCCTCTGCATCACCTCCAAAAACAGTACATCTTTCAACAAGTAAAATGTCTCAGTACTTCACCTTTAATGATAACTTCAAGTATTTTCCAGACCATACATGTTAAGCTAACTGCCCCATAGTTACCTTCCCTCTTCCCATGTCCTTTTTCAAACAATGGCACAGCATTTGCCATTTTTCAATCTGACAGAACCAGCCCAAAGTCCAGAAAATTTTGGTAAGTTACCTCTAATGTCCCTAGTATCACCCTCACCATTCTTATAGTACTCAGGGATGCATTCCATCAGGACCAGGGACTTGTCTATCTTAGCTGCATCAGTTTGCTGAGCACCTTCACGCTATCAGGCAGATCCAGCATGAATTCAGGAAGAGCCTGTCCTGTTTGACAAAGTTTGTTTATGGCACTAAATTAAGTGGAAAAGCAAATTATGCAGATTAGCATCTCCTCCTTGCGCACTGGCATAGCCCACTTCTGAACTGTGTCTACACCCATGACTGTGTGGCTAGGCACAGCTCACATGCCATAAATAAATTTGCTGATGACACAACTATTGTCAGCAGAATTACAGATGGTGACGAGAAGGCGTACAGGAGCGAGATATATCAGCCAGTTGAGTGGTGTCACAGCTATAACCTTGCACTCAATGGGAGTAAGACCAAAGAACTGAATGAGGATTTCAGAGAGATAAGGAAACACATGCCAGTCCTCATCAGAAGTGGAAAGAGTGAGCAATTTTATGTTAACACACGCAAAATGTTGGAGGAACTCAGCAGACCAGGCTGAGTTCCTCCAGCATTTTGTGTGTGTTGCTTGCATTTCTAGCATCTGCAGATTTTCTCGTGTTAGCAATTTCAAGTTCCTGGGTATCAACATCTCTGAGGGTTCAACATATCAATGTAGTTACAAAAAAGGCATGACAGCGACCATATTTCATTAGGAGCTTGAGTAGATTTGGTATGTCATCAAAGACACACACAAATTTCTTCAAATGTACCATGGAGAGCATTATATCTGGCTACATCATCCTCTGGTATGGGTGGGGGGGGCACTGCACAGGACTGAAAAACAATGCAGCAAGTTGTGAACTCAATCAGCTCCATAATGGACACTAACCTCCATAGTTTCCAAGACACCTTCAAGAAGAGATGCCTCAAAAAGGCAGCAATCAACATTACAGACCCCTACCATTGTCCTCACATGCTACCATCAGGAAGGAGGTACAGGAACCTGAAGGCATACACTGAATGATTCAGGAACAGCTTCTTTCCCTCTGCCATCTGATTTCTGAATGGACATTAAACCCATGGCCACTACCTCTCTACTTTTTATGTACTACTTGTTTAATTTAACTATATACACTATTTAACATATATATACATACACGCACACACACTCACACACTTACTGTAATTCAGAGTTTTTATTATGCATTTCACTGTACTGCCGTATAACAAAAAAAATTCACAACACACACCAGAGATGCTAAACCCGATTCTAATTCTGGATGCGGAATCTAAACTCAATGCTTGGCCTGGGAAAAGGCTGATTGATAGGCTCTAGAGATCACAATGAGTTTTATACTTTTAGAATATGAACATGTTTCAGAAATTAATTTTCAGCACATAATTTCAACAGAAGTGTTGGTCACTGCTTTTTCCCCAAGTGGGGTACAGCAGCTTCCGATTGCTGTGCCTTTTAAATAGATTCTGCATCCTGAGTAAGCCGATTTTGTTTGTCCACTTACTTTATTCCCATCCTTACACATCACAGCTCCCTGAGTTCACTGGCTGGCATCCTGAAAAATAAATTCATTTCTACTCACGGGCAAAGAGCCAGAACATTGTTGTCATTTGTTTACCAGTGTGCAGGGTGACCACCAACAACTGACTGAAACAACGAGATGGGGCTCAGATGGCTGGAGGACAGAATCAAAACATCATAGAGAGATGCAGCAGGTGAACAGGCTCTTCAAATCCATACTGCCATTTACACTAATCTTAATATAATCCCATTCTCATGACTCTTACAGTATCAGCACAACACCATTACAGCTCAGGACGCTGGAGTTCGGAGTTCAATTCCAGCATCCATTTTCAGAAGGTTTGTGCGTTCTTCCCTTTGAGCGTGTGAGGATCTGGTTTCCTCACACATTCCACAGGTTTACTGGTTAGTAGGTTAATTTTGTCATTGTAATCCCATGATCAGATTAGGGTTAAGTAGGTGGGTATGTTCGTCGAGCTAGAAGAGCCTGTTCCGTGCTTTATCTCTAAATCAGGCATTTCCAACCTTTTTCATATCATGGACCCCAGGGTGGGAACTTCTGCTCTACATAAAATAAACCACAAATCACATGAACTTGAATTTAGTCCCAAATGCCTCTTCTGATCACTGACCTTGGTCCCCACCCCAAAACTCTCTCTCTCTCCCATGAGCCCCCCTACACCCTGCCACAGGATATAAAGTAATTATCTTATGCTGGACAGTATTGGAACTCCAAGCAGCAGACTCACAATCAAAAGTGTCCATGAGACATAGGAGTGGATTTAGGCCATTCAGCCCATCGAATCTGCTTTGCCACTCGATTATGGCTGATTTGCCCTCAAGATAATTTGTAGTACAGATGACTGCCAATGCCAAATAAATTTTAGACAGGTCCGTTTCATGGATGCTGTTTGACGGATAAACATTGATCGAAGCGCTATGAAAACCCCCCCCCCCCCAGCTTATCTTTGAATGCTGCATCAAACCTTGGATGAATTTGCAATCTTTTGCATCTCAGCTAAACAGATGGGAAGCTGACTATTTATCGCTGTATCCAACAGCACACCCTCAACACCTCTACAGAATATTGCTTTAGATTAGGGGTTCCCAACCTTTTTTATGCCATGGACCTCTACTACTGAGGGGTTCATGGGCTCCAGATTGGGAAATCCTGCTTTGTCCTGACGAAGGCCCGAAACGTCGACAGCACTTTTCCCTACAGATGCTGCCTGGCCTGCTGCGTTCCACCAGCATTTTGTGTGTGTTGCTTAGATCATAATCCATTGTTTTCCAGTTCTGAATTTAGGAACTTCTCTGCTTCTGAAAAGTAATTTAGCACAAGCATTTGACCCTCAATGTTAGCCTCAAAGTCCTGAAGAAAGTAAGTTTAAGAACTTAAGACATTAAGGAAAACAGATAGAGAAAAACTATTTTACATTTTAAATTGTCCGATGATTAGGCTAGAGTTAAATAAGTGGGTTGCTCAGCTTGTTGGACCAGTAGGTCCTGTTCTGTGCTCTATCTCTAAGTAAATAAACAAATGACAGCACAAAGAGGTAGGTAGACATTTGGACAGTTTTTCCTCAAGTTAAAATTGTTGCTGGCTTAGTTATTAACTTTAAAATCTGGATTTTATATTTTTGTCAGTAAAGGTTTGAAATGATATGGGGAGAGGAAGCTATATGAACAAAGTTCACCAATCGGCTGATTTCCGTGAGCGAACAGGCCTGAGAGGCTGAGTGGCCAAACATTATCTCTTTGACCCACTGTAAATTCCCCTTGCATTCCTACGGAACATTTTTCCTACTTAACTTCCTTTACTACTGATTTTTATTTTAAAAGACATGCTTTTAAAATTGACAAATATGTCACTGGAAGCAATACCAATTTGCAAAAAACATTATCATTTAATCTTAGAACTGCAGGGCCCCAGGAGATGAATCATTCACGGTGTCAAACTGAATCTCTTAAATGTATTACCGGTTGCCAATCAAAGTACAGCAGGCTACCACCTTAGCACAGAAATACAAGGCTATCATTTGAGCCCACCTTACCCCCATAAAGCTGATTAAAGTCTAAACTTCACTTTGGAGACTGTTCCCTGGGATTGAGAATAACCTGCTTCAACTCCAGTTCTGTGGGTTCTGAGGTGATTGATGAGATGGTTTCATAGGGAAGGTGGGCAAGAGGATAGTAAAAGAGGCTGTGTACTCCCTGGTACCACTAACGCTGAGCATCTGTATGCCTCCAACAAGTGGATTGAAGCCTATCCTTCAAGCTCACCTCAACCCCAAGTAGTTAATTAAAGACTTTAATCTCCACTTTGGAGACTGTCCCCAAAACCACTGTGTATGTAGACACTACAATCTGCTGGAGGGACCTCAGCAGTTTGAGCAGGATCTCTGGGAGGAAAGGAACTGTAGGCATTTCAGGTGCTTGTTTTACTGTTGTCTTGTTTCATTTTGTTGCTGCTGCTTGTGTTATTCTACTGAACACCGTGGGCATGCTGTGTTGGCACCTGAATAAGTGGTGACACTTGCGGGCTGCCCCAGCACATCCTTGGGTGTGCTTGTTGTTGAGACAGACGACATATTTCACTGTGTTTCGAAGCACACGTGACAAGCAAATCTGAATCTGAACCCTGCATCATGACCATCTGCCAGCCAGCATCTGCTATCTCTAGTGTAACCACCTCATATACTCTTTTGCTACTTTGAAGTCATGAGCCCAGGATTGCTATAAGTCACTGAGGATGTATCTGCTTATGAAAGAGACTTTGAGAACATCTTTGTAGTGTTTCCTACATCCACCTGGTGATTCTTGTCAAGGTCGGTATAGTGTCTACTTCGGGAGAGAAATGTGTGTGGCAAGGGAATGACATGGCCTATGCAGACTGCAGCTGACCCAGTGTAACTTGTGCTTCAATGCTGGTGGTGTTCAGAGAACACAGTAGCGCAGCGCTTAACAAACGCTGTAAGATCGGGGTTCAATACCCCCCACTCTCTGTAAGGAGTTTGTATATTCCCCCCCCCCCCCCACTGACCGTGTGGATTTCCTCCGGGTGCCCCAGTTTCCTCCCATATTCGAAAAAGAGATAGGGGACGTTGTAGGCATGCTATGTTGACATCGGAAGCATGGTGACACCTGCAGGCAGTCCCCAGCACATCCTTGGACTGTGTTGGTCCTTGATACAAACAACACATTTCACTGCACGGTTTGTTATTACATGTGTCAAAGCTAACCTTGAAATTTAACACTCAAGGTGGCTCACATGCTCTCCCAATAGATTTGGAGGATTATGCAGAGATAACAAGAAAGGTATAAAGTACCTCTAATACTTTAAAGTTCCTACTATATGTAGTCCATGCCTCAGAAGTATAACAGAGGGCTCCAAAGGGGAACATCTCTATTCAAGGAGCATCATTCTGCATGCAAACGTCTAACCGCACCACATATAGAACCGTCCAAAAGTCTTCAACACATGTAAAAAACTCTATACAGTAAAGATGTGTTCATAAATAATGAAATGAAACATTTCTAAACATCATAAAATTTACTATAAAGTGCAGTAAATAGTAAAAAAAAAATCTGAATCGAATCGATATTTGATGTGACCACCCTTTGCCTTTATAAAGCATCAATTCTCTTAGGTACACTGAAGTGCAGTTTTATAAGAAAATCAACTGGTAGGTTGTCCCAACTATCACAGTTCTTCTGCAGACTTTAGCTGTCCCGCTTGGCTCTGTCTCTCCAGGTATCCCAGACAGCCTTGATTATGCTGAGATCAAGGCTCCGCGGAGGCCATACTATGTGAAACTTTATAATAAAAAAATCTAGCATGCGCAGTGCTGTAACTTCAAGAGATAACTGGAAAGCAAGCTTTCTGTTGCCCTGTTGGTTCTATTAGTCTGTCAGACTTAGTTCCCATTCTTTGATATGTTTAGGAATAATAAGTAGAGGAACACAAATACAACGCTGTTCCAGGACCCCTACCATGCTTATTCACATCATTGCCATGGAGTTCAACCATTAATTTTCAGGGAGGCTCCAGGATAACGTTGGGGACGCTCTGTAGCAGTGCTGAGACAGTCATGTCAAAAGAAGACAGCCTAAAGAAACACTGCCATTGTAGACTCAATATCACACTGTGATCACCATGAGCACTCCCTCAGCTGTTTTCTGGACCACTAGTCTGCAGGATGCTCCATATAGCAGCTTACCAAACTTACTGCAGCAGTCTATGCCAGCTTGACAACCTTTGCCACTGAAAAGAACAGAAGCATTGATGTCTTAGAAAGCCATCAGCTTTATGTAAACACAAAAGTTTGTGCAGATACTGGAAATCCAAATCAACACACTCAAAATGCTGAGGGAGCTCAGCAGGTCAGGAAGCATCCATGGAGAGGCATAATGAGAGGGCTTAGGCCCAAAATGTCAACTCTTTATTCCTCTCCATGGATGCTGCTTGACCTGCTGAGTTCCTCCAGCACTTTGTGTGTGTTGCATCAGCTTTTTAGCTTGTCACACACCATTCTTGACTTGACCTGACAACAACGACTTGGCCTGAAGTCTACTGATTGTAGACTTCATCAGAGAACCAGAGATAGAGAGGATTAGCAATTTTAAATTCCTGGGTGCTACTATTACAGAGGACCCAGCATGTAATTGCAATTGTGAAGAAATCATGGCAGCACCTCTACTTCCTTTGGAGTTAGCAGAGATTTGGCACATCATGAAAACTTTGACAAACATCTATAGATGTGTATGGAGAGTGTACTGACTGGAGGCATCACAGCCTGGTATGGAAACACCAGTACCTTTGAATGGAAAATCCAACAGCAGGTAGTGGATTTGGCCCAGTACAGCATAGGTAAAGCCCTCACAACTACTGAATGCATCTATACGAAGCACAGTCATAGAAAGGCAGTATCCATCATCAAAGATCCTCACCACCCAGGCCATTCTCTTTTCTCGCTGCTGCCATCAGGTAGAAGGTACAAGAGCCTCAGGGCTCACACCACCATGTTCAGGAACAGTTACTACCCATCAGTCATCAGGCTTAAACAAAAGGGGGTAACTACACTCTTGCCCATCCATTGAGATTTTCCCATAACCAATGACCTCACTTTAAGGACACTTTATCTTGTTATTTTGTGTTCATGTTATTTATTGCTATTTATTTATATTTGCATTTGAACAGTTTGTTGTCTTCTTGTCGATCTTTTATTGATCCTGTTATAGTTCCTATCCTATAGATTTGCTGCCCACAGAAGAACGAACCTCAGAGTTGTATGCGGTGACATATATGTAGTCTAATCATAAAATTTACTTTGAACATCGTCACCAAGTGTAAATTTTGTCATTCCCCTTCAGCCCTGCTACCTTCAACAGCCACATAGTCTTCAGCAACAAGAAGAGACAACCCATTGCTGTCCTCTCAGTGAGGGCAGATAAGTTGAGGAGAGAATCTTCAACCTCTTGTCATTGCTTCTTCCCTCATCCCCTCACCTCCCCACACACATACCAAGAATGGCAAGTAGATTTTATGCTGCATTTTCCCCATGCTTCTAGCAACACACCACTATTGGAAACTATACTTGCCCAACCTTGTAATCGCCATGCCGACCAACACCTTCCCCCCACCCACCGAATCAGGAAAGACGGGCTGTACTCGGGTCTGAAGCACAGAAACAGGCCCTTTGGCCCATTGAGTCCATGCCAAACTATTATTCTGCCTAGTCCAATCAATGTGCACTCAGACCACAGCCCTCCATACCTCTTCGACCTACGTACAGTACTGTGCAAAAGTCTTAGGCACATGTCAAAAAAATCTGTAAAGCGAAGATTCTTTAAAAAATAATGAAGTAAAAAGTTTCTAAATATTAAAAAATCTATAAAGAGCAGAAAACAGTTAAAAAGACTAAATCATATCAATGGCACACGAGTGAATCTGCAGATGCTGGAAATAAATAAAAACACAAAATGCTGGCAGAACTCAGCAGGCCAGACAGCATCTATGGAAGGAGGTAGTGACGACGTTTCGGGCCAAAACCCTTCATCAGGAGTGAAGTAACATGGGATGGTGGAGAGGGGATAAGAAGTGGGGCGAGGGATGAAGTAGAGAGCTGGGAAGTGATAGGCTGGAGGGAAATGGGCTAGGGAGAAGGTGAGCAGTGGCGGGATCTCCCTGTGGCCACAGCTCAGTCCTCCAGCAGTGGCCACACACTTCAATTCCACAGTCCACTCCCACTCCGACATGTCTGTCCATGACCTCCTCTACCGTCAAGATGAGGCCACACGCAGGTCGATGGAGCAATACCTTATCTCTCACCTAGGTAGCCTCCTTCCTGCCGGCATGAACATCCACAACTCACAGACCTCTGTTGATACCCCTGCCCCCCCCTTACCCCCATCCCTATCTATTATTTTAGTCTGGTTCTCCTTCTCTCTCCTTTCCCCCCCCCCTCACTATAATCTCCCCCCAGCCCTACCTTTCTTTTTCTTTTATTTCCTATAAGTTTCCACCTTCCCCCAGCCCATTTCCCTCCAACCTAACACTTCCCAGCTCTCTATTTCATCCCTCCCCCCATTTCTTATCCCCTCTCCACCATTCCATGTTACTTCACTCCCGATGAAGGGTTTCGGCCCGAAACGTCATCACTACCTCCTCCCATAGATGCTGTCTGGCCTGCTGAGTTCTGCCAGCATTTTGTGTTTTTAAATCATATCAATATTTGTTGTAACCACCCTTTGCCTTTAAAACGGCATTAATTCTCTTAGGTACACTGTCATGCCGTTTTATAAGAAAATTGGCTGAAGTCAAACCCACATCCACCAATTCCACTGCCAGCTTATTCCATATTCTCACCACCATCTGAGTGAAGAAGTTCTCCCTTGGATTCTCCTAAAACATTTTACCTTTCACCTTGAACCCATAACTCAAGTGTCACTCAACTGCATTGGAAAAAGCCTGCTTCCATTTATCTTATCTATACCCCTCATTAATTTTGTGTACTTCAACCAAATCTCCCCTCATTCTCCTACGTTCTAGGGAATAAAGTCCTAACCTATTCAACCTTTCCCTGTAACACAAGTCCTCAAGTCCTGGCAACATCCTTGTAAATTTTCTTAACACTCTTTCAATCTTATTGATACCTTTCCTGTAGGTTGGTGACTAGAAGTGTACACAACACTCCAAATTAGGCCTCATCAATGTCTTATATAACTTCAACATAACATCCTTCCTCCAGTCTCAGTACTTTGATTTATAAAGACCAATGTGCCAAAGGCTCTCTTTACGACTCTATCTACCTGTAATGCCACTTTCAAGGAATTATGGATCCATATTCCCAGATCCCTCTGTTCTACTGCACTCTGCAGTGCCTTATCATTCAGTGTGTAAACCCTACCCTGGTTTGCCCTCCCAAAATGCAATACCACACATTTGTCTGCATAAAAGTTCCTTAAGGTAATGGAAGAGTTCGATTTGGGAGCTTAGGAAAATACAGGGATGACAGTTACTGATAAGTCCACATCGCCTGTGGCTCAGTAACCAACACCCGTGGCAAAGTCAGAAAGTTATGAGTTTCAATTCCCCTCCAGAAATTTGAGCTCAACCCTGGCACATCATTTCTGTGATAGCAAGAGAATGCAATACCCTCTAAAGGCATTGTCTTTAAGATTAGATGGTCTTTTGAGATTTAGCTGAAGATAAAGTATCCCTGAGCAGGGTTTCAATGGAGAGCAGAGAGTATTTTCCAGTGTACTGGCCAGTATTTATCTCTTAATGAAAGTTCTGAAAAAGAGAAGATATGGTCATTTTAAAATTACAAATTGCTAGGTGCAATTTTTCTGTTGCATTGTCTACATTACAATAGTAGCTGCACTCTACTCACTGTAGAAAGCTTGGAAATTATCAGAAAGGAACGTAGAAAATACAACCGTCTTTTCTCCCCCCCATTCTAAGCCTTTCATTTTGTAAACCTGAGTGTTAAGGTAAAAAGGGTTTTTCATTGCTAACAGAACTATAAAAGGGCACGAAGCCAGACTGATGCAGTGAGACTTTACTAGATGAGCATTATGGAGCAAAATGACAGACAAGTCATTTTGAATCTAAATCCTGTGAATGTCCTCGGCCATCCAATTACTTAAAGAAAAACTTTGCTGCTGAGGTTTCTATTTTGGTTTAGAAGAAGACGTTGCCATTAGGCCAGTGACACTCGCGTAACTCGTCACCATTGTCCAACAACACTGAGAAGTATGCTGACACACAGTTGCATTGAGGGAATGGCAGAAAAACTATTTCGGAGTATTGGATGATGGCGACGACTTGCATAAATTAGAAGGGGATTGAGGGACACTCCCATGATTAAACCCTCTACAAACCAACAGACATCAAGCAAAGGATAATCAAGGAGTTCCAATGGATACCCCAAAAGCACATTCCAGTCTTGAATCTAACTACTGTAAATGGTCCACATGTAGAACATTAGGTGACACATTAGTTAGAAACTGGACTAGGCCATTTAGTCCCTTCAGTTTGGTGACCTTTCATTCTCCTCCTGGAACTTCTGAGATGTTCAGATGACGTATAAAATGAAATTGAGTCGTGCAGCACAAAAATAGCCCCTTCAGTTCACCACATCAATACTGACCTTTTTTGCCTATCAACAATAATCCCATTTGGCTAATTAAGACCATATCCTTCTAAGCTTTGACTATTTAAATATTGGTCCAAATGTCTTTTAAACATAGTAATTGCATCTGAATGGAATAAAGAGTACATGGGAATGAATTAGCATCTAGTCTCCAATTAAAGACTTCAGATAGTTTATAAATGGACTAACGAGTCAGAGAGCGAGTTACACAATGTGATCCACCAAAGTGGTGCAGATTGTTTGTGAATAGTAAGTACCAAGAGATGAGTTACAGGCGACATCGATGGGTTCAGATACTATAAGTCTAGAAGTGGAAAGTTGAGGGGGAATTACAGGCTCGGAGTTATTCAATAAGATCGGACAGCACTTGGGTGGTGGGGTGGAGATACATCTCTACCAAAGTAGGTGTAAGGTGCTCCTTCCCTCCGCCTGTAGGTCACCCTTGGACAAGGTGTAGCACCTGCTTAGTCCCCCCAGTCAGGGTCACATGAAGCCATGGGTGCAGGTGGTAGATGGTCGTATAAGCAACTGGTGCATATCACATCCTGGTTATGTGCCCAATGAAGCCAGACAATCTCTGAAGAGTGTTGATAATGACAGGGGTCACCCATCTTGTACAAACACTGACCAGAAGAAGGCAAAGGCAAACCAGTTCTGTAGAAGAACTTGCCAAGAACAATCATGGGTCAAGACCATGATCGACATGTGATGACGATGATGAGTATGTGGATAGAAAGTAAATGGATAGCAAAGGTTATAGGCAAACGCAGGTAAATAAACTAGCTCAGATAGACATTTTTATGGGAGTGAATGAGACGGGCCAAAGAGCCAATTTCTGTGTTGTATAACTCCATGTTTTTTGTACAATAATGAGAGGCTGGGAGCGAGTAACAGGCTAGGTTTTTATTTATGGGCTTCAGATAGATTCAGTAGAGAATGACAAGTACCTGAGAGTGAGTTACAGGCATTCAAGATTTTGTTTTGTTTATTATAAATTGTGAGCCAGTGATGCTGAAACTCAGGATTAGGTTACTGCACTACAAGATTCAGTCTCTACGGACAGGCCTTTTGATTGATGCACATTGCAGTTCACTAGCTAACATACAGCAGTTTGCACTGTGGTTTCATATTGGCAGTAGATATGCTGACTTGTATTAACCAAAGGGCAATCATCATTGATTGGTAACTGTTTATCAATGGTGGTGATGTGAAAGCAATCCTCTAGAATTTCATGATCAGTGTACAATAAAGTATTTAAAAGAAAATGACTCAAGGCATGGGAGAATTTCTGTGGGTAGTACTGACACTATTTGTTAATATACATGAGCAGTATTTTAACTGATTTCACATGAACCTGGAGTAGACTTTGTAGAAGCGTTACAAACTTGGTTATGAAAAGGTCTGACAGAGTAGATGTCATGAACATGTCCTAAAGTGTGAATAAACTAAAGCCACGCAAAATTCCAAGAAGAGATTGAGAAAATTAAGAGGGGGATGAATAGGGTAAATGCAAGCTTTTTCCACTGAGCCTGGGTGAAACCAGAAAAAGAGGTCATAGGTTAAGGGGGAAAGGGGAAATATTTAAAAGGAACATGATGGGGAACCTCCTCACTCAGAGCATGTGAGTGTGGAACGAGCTGCTAGAGGAAGTGGTGGTTGTGAGTTCAATTGCAACATTTAAGAGAAGTTTGGATAAGTACGTGGACCCAAAGGACACATTTCAGGATGGGCTAGATGGGCCTAAGGGCCTTTCTCAGTACTGCAGTCCTCCATGACCCCAAACTGAATTATCCACTAAGTGGTTAGAATATGAAACTCATTGCCATAGGAAGCAGTTGAGGGAAGATACTTTGAAACATTGAAGGAAGAGATTAGATTGATTGTTAGATGGGGTTTGGAATAGATTAAAAGGTTGACAAAACATTGTGGGCTAAAGGCACTGTACAGTGCAGTATTGCTCGATGAAAACTTTGATAAACAGAAGTATGAGAAAGCTTTAAATGGAAGTCTTGCCTGAAATAGATTAAAATAGATGGGGGCGGTCCACATGGAACTTAAATTCTGACATGGACTTATTGATATCCAATGTGATTGGTACAAAGCTAATCTATTTCTGCCACAGTTCATCTCCCACTGAAATGCTCATCCACGCCTTTCCTAACTACAGTCTTAACCAGGTCTTCTCCCTTGTTCTATTGCCTAAATACTTGGCCATACAAAATTCTGCAGCCCATGACCAAGCAAGCATCTTTTTGTTCATCTGCCACTCCTACACTAGGTCCATTTTGAAGCTATATCTTGATTTTAAAGCCATCATCAGATTTTTAAATACCTCAAAGACCTCAGGCTCCATCGCACTGACCTCTTCCAGCCTTCTAAGACCTCTGCACACCAACTCTTACACATCCCCAAATGTCATTATCAGCCACCATGCCGTCAGCTGCCAATGCCGTATACTCTGGTATTCCTTCTCTCAGCCTCTCTTCCTCTCCATGACTCCTTACTCCTTTAAGATAGGCTGCAAAACCTATCTTGTGGGCCAAAGGGCCTGTACTGTGCTGAGGTTTTTTCATTGGTCATGACATTTGGTCAACTGCCCTCCAAGCTCTTTGTGAAGCTGGTTTTCCTACAATACAATTTTCAAAGAACTTATAGACATTTTGACACATTAAGGAAGCTGGATAACTGAAGTTTGTTGCTGTTTGTGGTCTATACTCACTGGGATGTCACTGTATGCCTATCTTCACCATTGTTCCAGCAGCCAATTGCTGCTCCCACTCTATGCACATGCTTTCCAAAGCATACCGTCATTGTGCATTATGCAGTTGAATCACAGAAATCAGAATGACACACTATGGATCTGGCCTGACTGGTCTGGCACTAGATTCTATACTGAGCAACTCGCCAAGGTTCTCACAATCCACACAGGTGACACAATTTATCTTCAGTTATTTTATTTAGAGCATAGGAACAGAACATTCCAGACCAACTGGAGCACCCGGAGGAAACCTGAGCAGCCATTTGGAGAACATACGAACTCCTTACAGCCAGCAGCAGGAATTTAACCCAGGTCACTGGTGCTGGAATAGTGTTATAGTAACCAATAAGGTACCGCCTGGTTATTTTGCTTTAGAAGGGGCAGATCACTGTCAAACTAAAATGTTGCAGATTGAGCAGCAGATGATTCATATCAAGGAAGGTTGACAGTTGACGAGGACATGGATGGAAGAAGACTCCAATCACGTCTCTCTGGGAAAGATTTCAGGCCTCCTATTAGGCCAAGGAAGAGAAAGACAGCACCTTACTTCTTCTGTGCTTCTTCCTGGAAAGGCACCCAGCAAAAGCAATTGGGTGTAACACTTCAAAGCTCAAAGTACATTTTTATTATCAAAGTATGTACCTGTACACTATATACAAACATAAGATTCATCTCCTTAAGGCAGCCACAAAACAAAGAAGAACCCAATAAAAAAGAAGAAACATCAATATGCAGGAAAAAAAACAAATTGTGCATATAATAAAAGGAAGCAAATAACATTCGGAACTGGAGTTCAGAATGTTATTCCATTGCCACAAAACCAGTCATCACTGCAGCGGGTCCAGGAGCCCATTAGTTGCAGGTTATGGCCTCAGTTCAGTGCAGGGATGAGCATACCTCATGAAGCAGTGAGCTGAGCACCGGCCCATCCATCTCCTCAGGTCCAATCACCCCAAACTTTTCAAGCCCGGCCTTGGATTTTTCCTAGCTCTCAGACCCCCAGGCCCTGCCACTTCAATAGGCTCTCAGGCCCGGGCTCTGCTGCCTCAATTCGGCCTGTACCTAACCTTTCCAACCTGGCCCTGCACTTAAATCAACCAAACAGTGGGTTGCTCCTCACTCTCGAGCCCAGGCCTGGGCCCTGCCGCCTCAACTGTGTCTTGCCTCACCTCAGTCCTGCCACATCGAATCGCCTCCAAGTCTGCTCTAGTAATGTCCAAACATTGGCTCAATTCCCACAAAAATGTCAGGTCGTACAGGCAGTTCAAAATCTCAACTCTGAAAGAGAAGCTGCAGGCGATTGATTTCAGTGACGGTATCCCAGATAAGGTCTGATTAATACAGTAATTTATCATTTTGTTTATTTTGTTTGCTACCAGCAAGTCGTCACTCTGCCTCACCAGCGCCAACTAAAACCAGAACACTTGCCTTGACGCTGTGAATATTGGCTTGAGAGAGGCCACTGACATTGCTTCATCTGTCCAAAGTTCAAAGTAAATTTATTATTAAAGTGCATATATGTCATCCTATACAACCTGGAGACCCATTTTCTTGTGAGAAGTAAAAATACAATAGAATCAATGAAAATCTGCACACAAAGAATGACAAACAACCAGTGTGCAAGAGAAGACAAACGGCGCAAATACAGAAAGATAAACAAATAGTAAATAAATAATACTGAGAACATGAGTTGTAGAGTCTGTGAAAGTGAATTCATAGGTTGTGAAATCAGTTCAGCCTTCCAATAGATTTGGGGAGATTTTCAGAGATAACATTGGTGTTTTGAGGTCCCTACTACAAGTCATTTCTGACCCACAGTGGAGAGTGGAGATCACTGTTGCGCATTCAACTGTGAGCTTGGTCCCAGGGTTGAGGTCTCAGTCTTCAAATACTTTCTTCCTCAGGTCATCTTAGTAGTGCACCAATGGTGAAATCCATCACAGCCTTTGAAGTCTGCCCTCAGTGAAAGGTAGGGTATGAAGAGCACAAAAAAGCACAAGAAATTCTGCAGATGCTGGAAATCCAGCACAACACACACAAAACGCTGGAGGAACTCAGCAGGTCAGGCAGCATCTATGGAAGTGAATAAACAGTCAACGTTTTGGGCCAAAAGTTTTCTTCAGGGCTGCACCACATGTTTTAAGGTATTATCCTAGATTTTGATTGATGGGATTGGTGAACTTTGGCAGGACTAGCTTAGTGAATGATCTCCATTTTACAGATGCTTTTCACCCTCTTATACACTTCACTGAAAATATCCACCACAGTCGGGTGATTAATCTTCAAGTGTGCACACACATTATTGTAGTGTAATTTATTGATTATAGGTCATTAATCTCCCCTGGAGTGGGAGGTGATAAAAATTGAATGGCAAAATGTTGATCATTTATTGCTCTCCACAGACTGTTGGGTTCATTTTGTGTGTGTTGCTCTGGATTTCCAACATCTGAAAATGATTTAATGATTTAGTCTCATCGACCACTACCCTCTGTTTTCTTGGAAAACAAGTTCATGAATCCAAATGGCCAAAAATGGTGGGGATCCATATGATCACATCAAGCTGCCACAAATAGCAATGACCAGTTGATCTGTTGAAATATTAAGTGGGGGATGAGTATTGGCTGGCATACCAGAGCTAACTCCCTCACTAATCAAAACGGTGCATTTATATCCAATGGAAAGAACAAACAGGGTTTAGCATTTAATCTAAAAGATGTAACCCTGACAGTGCAACACTCCCTCAGTAATGGTGACCAAGTACTGGATTGTTGCAAAATCCAACCTGGTTCACTAATGTCCTTAAGAGATGGAAATCTGTTCTCGTCTCTGAATATGTGATATTGGCTGGAAAGACATTATTAAAGCTGGAAAGAGTGCGAACATTTATGAGAATTTTGGCAGGACTGAAGGGTCTGAGTTATATAGGGAAATTGAACAGACTAGGGCTTCATTCTTTTGAGTATAGGAGGACTGAGAGGTGCCTTCATAGAGATATGGAACATCATGAGAGTCATAGTTAGGGTGAACGCACACTGTCTTTTTCCCAGGAAAAGGGAGTCTGAAACGAGACAGCATAGGTTTAAGAGATGTGAGGGGCAGAGGGTGTTGGGTAGTGGAATGAGCTGCCTAAGGAGGTGTTGGAGACAGGCATAGAAAAAGATTTTGGGCAGGTACATGGAGAGGAAAGGGTTAGAGGGAAATGGGCAAACCCAGGCAAATGGAATAGCTCAGATGGGCCTCCTGTTTAATATGAACAAGTTGGGTTGAAGGGCCTGTATCTATGCTGTGTTACTGTATGACTCTGACATGGGGTGACTAAGAGGCCACTCAGCCCCTTGGGCCTGTTCCATGATGCCATTTTCCTAACTGACTCACCATTGTCATCAAGGACAGTGGCCCCAACAAGATATATTGGGCCTGTGGTTCTTAAATACAGCAGCAAGTTGCAATCATTTCATTTTTGCCTGGCATGTATCGATAATATAATTATAGGAAAGCAGGTCTGGCAATTTCTTCAATGGCTGTGTCACATTATAAACCAAACTGATGGCTTGTGAAAAGAATCAAAGTTTGTGCACTGAAATCTCAGATGAGAATGTGCCACCCAAGGAGACAAATGCAACTATGCAATGAGCTGTCAGAGTGCTCGAGTGATTAGGCCATAATCATGTGACCATCAAGCGCCTCCAAAAATAACTACACCCACACTACACCGAGGGAATGCTCCATCACGAGAACATTTAACTCACACAAATCACTTCAGTGATGATGAGGCACGTCAGAAATGAGAGCTACAATTAACTGTTGAGACCTGTGATATTTTTTCATTCTCTCAATGGGATGCAGGCATTAAAGGCAGGGGCAGAATTTATTGCTCGTTCTTTTATTAGCTTTGAGAAGGTTCTGATGATAACCGAGTGGCTTTCTCAGCCATATTAAAGTGCAGCTAAAAGTCAACCACATACTCAAAGATGGAAATAGATTTCCATCTATTAAGGGCATTAGTGAACCAGGTTGGATTTTACAACAATCCAGTACTTGGTCACCATTATCGAGACTAGTCCGACACTTCTGTGCATTGCCGAGGGAGTGTTGCACTGTCAGGGATACATCTTTTAGATTAAATGCTAAACTCTGTTAGTTCTTTCCAGAGGATATAATTGCATCATTTTGATTAGCGAGGAAGTTAGCCCTGGTGCGCCAGCCAATACACATCTTTTGCCTAATATTTCAACAGATCAATTGGTGATTGCCATTTGTGGCAGCTTGCTGTGCTCATACGGGTCCCCACCATTCCTGTTTGGCCTTGTAGATCCAGTATTTGCTTCTCAAAGAATGCCGAGGATAGTGGTGGATGAGACATTCTGGCTGGAGGTCTGCGGCTCGTGGTGTTTTGTAAGGATCTGTACCGGGAACCCCATGTGGTCTTCTGCTGCTGTAGCTCATCCACTTCAAGGTCTGACATGTTCCGCACTCAGTGATGTTCTTCTGCACACCACCTTTGTAATTTGTGGTTAGTTGAGTTACTGACACCTTCCTGTCAGCTTGAAACAGTCTGGTTATTCTCCTCTCATTGTTCTCATTATAACAAGTTATTTTTGCTCACAGAACTACCATTCACCATATGATTTTAGTTTTCGCACCATTCTCTGTAAACTCTAGAGACTGTTGTGTGTGGAAATCCCAGGAGATCAGGAGTGTTTCAGCTACTCAAACCACCCAGATGGAACCAACAATCATTCCACAGTCAAAGTCACTTAGATCATATTCTTCCCTATACTGATGTTTGGTCTGAACAACAACTGAACCTCTTGACCATGTCTGTATGCTCTTATGAAATGACCTGCTGCCCCCATGATTGGCTATTTAGATATTTGTGTTACTGAGTGGTGTAAAGATATGGCTAATGAAGTGGCCACTGAGTATACATAAATATCCTGGATTAAAATGTAGATGGTGGGTTAGTAAGTTTGCAGTTAACACAAAGATTGGTATTATTGTGAGCAGCATAGAAGACTGGCAAAGGATACAGTGGGATTTAGATCAGTAGCAGGTATGGGCAGAGAAATGGTAGATGGCATTTAACTCAGCCAAATGTGAAGTTCTGCACTATGGAAGATCAATGTAAAGAAACAATACATTGTTAATGACAAAGACTCTATGTTACAGAGGGATCTTGGGGTCCATAGCTCCCTAAAAGTGGTTGCACAGTTTAATAACAGGGTATTGACGAAGGTACTGGCATGTTTGCCTTTATTAGTTAAGGCATTGAGATTGAAAGTCAGGAAGTTAAGTTGCAACTGTACAAAGTTCTAATTAGGCTGTCTGACCTGCGGAGTTCCTCCGGCATTTTGTGTGTTGCCTGGAATGATGAATTCAGTTCTGCTGTATTATAAAGAGCATGAAAAGGCTTTAGACCACATGACCATAAAACATAGGAGCAGAATCAGGCCATCTGGCCCATCGAGTCTGCTCCGTCACTCAATCATGGCTGATCCCTTTTTTCTCTCCTCCTCAACTCCAGTTTCTAGCCATCCTTCCATAGCCTTTGATGCCATGTCCAATCAAGAACCTATCAATCTCTGCCTTAAATACTTCCAATGACCTGGCCTCCACAACTGCATGTAGCAACAAATTCACCACCCTCTGGCTGAAAAATTTCTCAGCATTTCTGTTTTAAAAAGGGCACCCCTCTATCCTGAGGCTGTGCCCTCTTGTCCTATACTCTCCCATCATGGGAAACATCCTTTCCACATCTACTCTGCCTAGGCCTTTCAACATTCGAAAGGTTTCAATGAGAAACTCCCTCATCCTTCTGAATTCCAACGATTACAGACCAAGAGCCATCAAACTTTCCTCGTATGATAACCCTTTCTTTCCTGGAATCATCCTTGTGAACCTCCTCAGGACCCTCTCCAATGCCAGCACATCTCTTCTAAGATGAAGGGCCCAAAACTGTTCCCAATACTCAAGGTGAGGCCTCACCAGTGCCTTCTAAAGCCTCAGTATCACATCCTTGCTCTTGTATTCCAGACCTCTTGAAATGAATGCTAACATGGCATTTGCCTTCCTCACCACCGACTCAACCAGCAAGTTAACCTTCAGGGTGTTCTGCACAAGGACTCTCAAGTCCGTCTACATCTCAGATTCTTGGATTTTCTCCCCGTTTAGAAAATAGTCTGCACATCTATTTCTACTATCAAAATGCATGAACATGCATTTTCCAATATTGTATTTCATTTGCCACTTTCTTGCCCATTCTCCTAATCTGTCTAAGTCCTTCTACAGCCTACCTGTTTCCTCAAAACTACCTGCCCCTCCACCAATCATCGTGTCATCTGCAAACTTGGCAACAAATCCATCTATTCCATTATCTAAATCACTTATATACAGCATAAAAATAAGTGGTCCCAACACTGACCCCTGCAGAACACCACTAGTCACTGGCAGCCAACCAGAAAAGAATCGTTTATTCCAACTCACTGCCTCCTACCAATCAGCCAATGCTCTAACCGTGCCAGTAACTTTCCTGTAATACCATGGGCTCTTAACTTGGTAAGCAGCCTCATGTGTGGCACATTGTTAAAGGTCTTCAGAAAGTCCAAATATACAAGATCCACTGCATCTCCTTTATCTATCCTACTTGTAATCTCTTCAAAGAATTCCAAAAGGTTCGTCAGGCAGAATTATACCATGCTGACTTTGTACTATCTTGTCCTGTTTTACCAAGTGCTCCATCACCTCAACCTTAACAACTGACTCCAACAGTTTCCCAACCACTGAGGTTAGGTTAACGGGTTTATAATTTCCTTTCTGCTACCTTCCTCCTTTCTTAAAGAGGGGAGTGATATTTGCAGTTTTCCAGTCCTCTGGCACCATGCCAGAGTCCAGTGGTTTCTGAAAGATAATTTCTAATGCCTCCACAATCTTTAGCGCTCCCTCTTTCAGAATCCTAGGGTGCAGTTTATTTGGTCTGGGTGACTTCTGTACCTTTAGGTCTTTCAGCTTTTTGAACATCTCCTCTCTGGTAATAGTAACTGCACCTACTTCTCTTCCTTCACACACTTCAACGTCAGACATACTGCTAGTGTCCTCCACAGTGAAGACTGAAAGAAAATACTCATTTAGTTCATCAGCCATCTCCTTGTCTCCCATTATTATTTCTCCTGTCTCAATTTCTAGTTGTCCCATATCCACTCTCATTTCTCTTTTATTATTAACATACTTGAAAAAACTTTTACTATCCACTTTGATATTATTTGCTAGCTTGCTTTCATATTTCATCTTTTCCCTTCTTTTATTGTAATTTATTTTTATTGAAGTTTATCAAACATTTCCATAAGATGTAATTCAGATACTGTACATATAAATCATATAATCATATTCGTCACAAATCTCCACATAATTATCTTACAGAAAGGAGAGGAGAGAAAGAACAATCAAAATAAGAAAACTATATACAAAGTAGGGAGTGATCTTTTTTTTACAACATATTCATTGGCCTATGAAGTGTTATGTACTTAAACCATTTTTCCCATTATGAATCAAATTGCTCTAACTTATGATTAACAGATGCTGTTATCTTCTCCATTTTGTAAATGTCCATTGTAATTTGATTTTTTTTAGTTGTTCTCTGTAGATCTTTAAAAACTTCCTAATCCTCAATCTTCCCACTAATTTTTGCTTTGTTGTATGTCCTTTCTTTTGCTTTTACAATGGCTTTGACTTCCCTTGTCAGCCATGGTTGTACAACTTTACCATCTGAGTATTTCTTTAATTTTGAATCCTCATTTTTCCCCAGAAACTCACACTATTGCTGCTCTGCTGACATCCCTGCCAGCAGCTCCTTCCAATTTACTTTGGCCATCTCCTCTCTCAAACCACTGTAATTTCCCTTACTTCACTGAAATACTACTACATTAGACTTTACTTTCTCCATATCAAATTTCAAGTTGAATTCAATCATATTGTGATCGCTGGTTCCTAAGGGTTCTTTTGCCTTAGGCTCCCTAATCGCCTCCAGTTCATTACATGACACCCAATCCAGTATAGCTGATCCCCTAGTAGGCTCAACGACAAACTGCTCTAAAAAGCTACCTCTTAGGCATTCAATAAACTCACTCTCTTGAGATCCATTACCAACCTGATTTTCAATTGACCTGCATATTAAAATCTCCCATAATTACCATAACATTGCCCTTTTGACTCGCCTTTTCCATTTTCTGTTGTAACCCGTGATCCACCACCCAGCCACTGTTGGGAGGTCTGTATCTAACTGCCATCAACGTCGTTTTACCCCTGCAGTTTCTGAACTCAACCCACAAGGATTCAACGTCTTCCGATCTTATATCACAACTTTCTACTGATTCGATGCCATTCTTTACTAGTAGAGCTACACCACTGTCTACCTTCCTATCCCTATTTAGAAAGGGCGCAGGAGAGGTTTACCAAGGTGGTGCCAGGATGGGCATATGCTATAAGGAGAGGCTTGGCAGACTTGGATTGTTTTCTGAAGGGCTTGTTCATGTGCTATGCTGCTATACGTTCTATATTGCAACAGTTTATTCATTATAAAGAGCTGTGGGACATTAAGTTCAGAAGCAGAATCAGGTTTAATATCACAGGCAATACATAATATAGAAAAAGGAAATAAATCAATTACAGTATATGGATATTGGATAAATTAAGTTTATTTACTTCATCGACATTAAGTTTATCAGGTGCTTTAGAAGTCCAAGCCTTTCATTACAAACAGCAAGCAAAGAATATAGCACAGAATCATTAATGAAAGCAACAAAGAGGCCATTCAGTCCTTTGATCCAGTGCTGGCTCTATATAAGAGAAATCCAGCCAATCCCATTTGCCTGTCCTCTGCTCACAACTGTGCATTTTTCCCCTTCAGACAGGGATTAATAGGTTTTGAAATCCAGTTAATCGTCTTAAACTTTGAGCAAGATTGGCTATAGATTGAAATAGACAGAGATTCATAAGCCTTGGGGCTCAGGCCTTTCTTTGTCTTCAGTGCCAAGTAAGTAACTGAGAGACAATGAAAGGGATTTTCACAACTAACCGGAATAATGTGCTGCTTCTGCACCTACTGAGTAGATGCTTCAATGAATATAATCAGCTAGCAGCAAAGACAAAATTGACTGAAGAAAAAATCCATTCGTTCACAGGGACACTTTGCCAGTGAAGTAGGATGAAGAGCAAGGAATGATTTAAAACTGAAAACAATGCAGAGGTTTGGATCTCCACAGACCACTCAGGGGCCCTTAATATAGTGTTAATAAAAGCAGAGCACTAGTAGTAGCTTCCCCATTATCATGTATTTCCATCTTCATACACCTGCCTGGTTGAAAATACAACAGAATCCAGGACAGAGTCAGCACATTCAATCCTAACTCTGAAAGCACCTGTCCGGCGGGCTGCAATCAGCGCGAGAGGTCACTTGCTGCTGAGGCAGTGTGAGGTTGAAAAAGAGCTCGGGTGCTTTCGGGAATTTTCGGCGGGCTACAATTAAAATGATTTATTAGAAACTCAGCAAGGACCAATAAAATGCGAGGTGGAAGCAGAGTGGCCATTGTTGGGAACGGCCATTGCGTGAGTGAACGGTGTCACTGGTCAGGCTTTGGCTCAACAGGATTAGGCAGAAGTTCTAAGTAAGATTCCAGGAGGTTTTTTCCCTCTGTTAGGGAGCTGAAAATGAGATGGTGGTATGTTACTTGTGTGAGATGTGGGAACTTTGGGAGACATTCAGTCTCTCTGATAGCCACACCTACACAAAGTACACCGAGCTGCAGCTCCTTACAGACCAGGTTAAGAAACTGAGCTGCAGCTCTATGACCTTCGGCTCATATGGAAAAATGATGAGGTGATAGATAATGGCTATAGGGAAGTAGTCAGAAGGCTGCAGGAGGCAGCTACCTGGATGACTGTCAGTAGAGGGAAAGGGAATAGACAGCCAGTGCAGAGTACCCCTGTCGCTGTTCTCCTCAATAATACATATACTTCATTGGATACCATTGGGGCAAGAGTACGACCTTATCTCTGGCACTGTCTCTGTGGTCCGGAATGGAAAGGGGATGAAAAGGAATACAGTAGTGAAAGGGGATTCCATAATTAGAGGAGCAGATAGCAGATTCTGTGAACGTGAAAGTATACCTGGGTGGTATGTTTCGTCCAGGTGTCAGGGACTCAGATGGGGTCCGCAGCATTCTAAAGGAGGAGGCTGAACCATTGGAAATCATGATACATATTGGTGCTAATGACATAGGTAGGAAAAGGGAGGAAGTTCTGAAGACAGAATATAAAGAATTAGGTAGAAAACTAATGCAGGAACTCCAGGGTAGTAATCTTTGGATTGCTGCCTGAGCCATGGGGAAGGTATGACCTGTACAAAAAGGTTGAGTTACACCTGAACTCAAGGAGGATCAATATCCTTGCGGGCAAGTTTACTAGAGCTGTTGGGGAGAGTTTAAACTAAGTAAGCAGGGGGTTGGAAACTGAAGTTGATAGGGCTTAGAAGGGGAAGCTCATATACAAGACAATGCAGTGTGTCGTGGAACTGTGAGGACAGACAGGCAGATGATGGGCCAAAATTGTAGTCAGTGTGATGAGTTGAAGTGTAACACGTGGGGCAAAATTGAGAAGAAGGGTGATGAATGCAGGACTGAAGGTGTTATATTTGAATGCACACAGTATACGGAATAAGGTAGATGATCTTGTAGTGCAGTTAGAGATTGGCGGGGGGGACATTGTGGTCATTGCTAAGTCATGACTGAAAGAAGATGATAGATGGGAGCTTAATATCCAAGATACACATTGTATCAAAAGGACAGGCGGGTATGTAGAGAGAATGGGGTGGCTCTGTTTTAAAAAAAAACGCACGTAAAAAAGGGCAATGTTACAATAGTCATGGGGAATTTCAATATGCAGGTAGATGTGGAAACCAAGAGAGGGAATTTGTAGAATGCTTAAAAGTTTTTTTTTTAGAGCTGTGATTGAGCCCACTACGGGAATGGCAATTCAAGGATGGGTGCTACATAATAACCTAAATTTGATTAGGGAGTTTAAGATAAAGGAACGCTTAGGAGACCGTGATTATGATAGAATTCACCCTGCAGGTTGAGAAGAAGCTGCTAAAATCAGATATATCAGTATGACAGTGGAGTGACAGGAAACTATAGGGTCTTTTAAGAGGCTTTTGGATAGATACATGGAGCTTTGAAAAATAGAAGGCTATGGGTAAGCCTAGTAATTTCTAAGGTAGGGACATGTTCGGCACAACTTTGTGGGCCAAAGGACCTGTATTGTGCTGTAGGTTTTCTATGCTTCTATGAAATACAGAGGCATGAGAGGGGAGCTGGCCAACATTGTTTGGAAGGGGATACTAACGGGGATGACAGCAGAACAGCAATGGCTGGAGTTTCTGCGAGCAGTTCAAATGCGTGGGGAAGTTACATCCCAGAGATGAAGTAGTATTCTAAAAGGGAGAATGAGGCAATCTTGGCTGACAAGAAAATACAAGACAACATAAAAGCTATATAATATAGCAAAAAATTTGTTGGAAGGCAGATGATTGGGAAGGTTTTAAAAAACAACTGATGTACAATATAAAGAGTAACAGAGTGGTGACCGTAGATATTAAAAAAAAATGAAGAGAGAAAAGATGAGAGATGAAGGTAAGCTAGCCAAAAAATATCAAGAGGACACCAAAAGTTTGGTTTCAGATATATAAAAAGGACAGATGAGAATGGATAATGCACTACTGGAAAATAACCCTGGAGAAGTACCAATGGGGAACAAAGAAATTGCAAATGAACTTAATAAGTATTTTGCGATACTAGCCATATGCCAGAAACTTGAGAGTGTTAGGACAGAAGTGAGTGTAGTTGTTATTACTAAGGAGGAGGTGCTTAGGAAGCTGGAAGTCTGAAAGTAGATAATTCACCTGGACCAGATGGACTATACCCCAGGGTTCTGAAAGAGTGAAAGGGGTAGCTGAAGAGATTGTGGAGGCATTAATATTAATTAAGATTGAGGAGTGTTGAAGAATTACTAGATTCTGGAATGGTTCTGGAGAACTGCAGTGGTTGGGAAGATGTTGAGTCCATTATTATGGAAGATGTTTTGGGGTACTTGAAGGTACATGATAAAGTAGGCCAAAGTCAGCATGGTTTCCTTAAGGGAAAATCTTGCCTAACTAAATTGTTGTAATTCCTTGAGAAAATAACAAGCAGGATAGAAAAAGGTTGGCTGATTGGCACTAAGCAAAGGATTGGAATAAATGGGACCCATTTCGTTGGCTGCCTGTGACAAGTGGTGCTCCACAGGAGTCGGTATTGGACTCACTTCTTTCCACATTATATGTCAACGATTTGGATGACAGAGCTTCACAGCTAAGTTTGCAGAAAATACAAAGATAGGTGTGGGCAGGCAGTTTTGAGGAAGAAAGGACTCTGCAGAAGGACTTGGACAGATTGGGAGAATGGGCAAAGATGTGGCAGATGGAATATAGTTCATGGTCATGCGGTTTGATTATTTTCTAAACAGGAAGAAAATTCAAAACTCAGAGGTGTGAAGGGACTTGGAAATCCTCTTGCAGGATTCCCTAAAGGTTAACTTGTAGGTTAAGCTAATAGTATGAAAGGGAAATGCAATGCTAAAGGTCTAGATTATAAGAGCAAGGATGTGATGCTGACTCTTTATAAGGCATTGTTCAGACTGCACTTGGGGTACTGAGAGCAATTTTGGGCCCCCCATCTAAGGAAAGATGTACTGGCATTGAAAAGGATCCTGAGGAGGTTCATAACAATGATTTTGGGAATCAAAGTATTAACTACATGAGGAGTGTTTGATAGCTCTGGGTCTGTACTTGTTGGACTGAGGGGGCATCTCATTGAAATGTAATAAATATTGAAAAGCCCAGACAAGGGAGTCACATAGGGATTGATCCCAGCAGAAAGCAGAAAGTGGGGGAGAAGGGAAGATAAGCTTGGTGATGGGACCCTGTTGGAGATGGCTGAAGTTCCAGAGAACTATGTGCTGGACGCAGAGGCTGGTGGGGTGGTAGGTGAGGACAAGAGGAACTCTATCCCTGGTAGGGTGAAAGGAGGATAGGGTAAGAGCTAACGTGCATGAAATGGAAGAGATGCGGTTGAGGGCAACATTGATGATAGAGAAAGGGAAGCCCCTTTCTTTGAAAAAGTAATATATTTCCTTCATTCTAGAATGAAAAGCCTCATCCTGAGTGCAGATGTGGCGGAGGAATTGAGAAAAGGGGTGGTGTTTTTACAAGTGACAGGGTGGGAAGAGGCATAATCCAGGTAGCTGTGAGAGTCCGTGGGTTTATAATAAACATCAGTAGATAAGATGTCTCCAGAGCTAGAGACAGAAAGATCGAGAAAGGGGAGGGAAATGGAACAGATAAATTGAATTGAATTTATTTCTTACATCCTTCACGTATGTGAGGAGTAAAAATCTTTATGTTACGTCTCTGAATGTGCAATGTGCAAAATATAGTAATTTGTAATAAATAATACGTACAGTGAGATATACAACAGAACAGTCAATAGCTTAGAAAGACGACTGCGACAGCGTGAATTAATCAGTCTGATGGCCTGGTGGAAGAAGCTGTCCCAGAGCCAGTTGGTCCTGGCTTTCATGCTGTGGTACTGTTTCCCAGATGGCAGCAGCTGAACACTTTGTAGTTGGGGTGACTCAGGTCCCCAATAATCCTTTGCATCCTTTTTATGCACCTATCGCTGTAAATGACCTGAATAGTGGGAAGTTCACATCCACAGATACACCGGGGTGTCCGTACCACTCTCTGCGAGAGCCTGCAATTGAGGGAAGTACAGTTTCCATACCAGGCAATGAAGGCAGGGTGGAAATTGGAGGCAAAGTTAATGATGCCGACGAGCTCTGCATGGGTGCAGGAAGTAGCACCAATGCAGTCGATGTAGCATAGGAAAAGTTGGGGATGGACACCAGTGTAGGCTTGGAACACAAATTGTTCCACGTAGACAACAAAAAGGCAAGCATAGCTGGGACCCATGCGGGTTCCCATGGCTACACCTTTTGTTTGAAGGAAGTGGGAGGAGCCAAAGGAGAAATTATTCAGAGTGGGGTCAAGATATGCTAGATGCAAGAGTGTGGTGGTGGAGGGGAACTGGTTGGGTCTGGTGTCTTGGAGAGCTTTGAGGCCTTTCTGGTGGGGAATGGAGGTGTATAGAAACTGGACATCCATAGTAAAAATAAGATAATGGGGGCCAGGGAACTTGAAATCATTGAAAAAGATCCAGAGCGTGTGAAGTGTCACAGAAGTAGGTGGGGAGGGACTGAAGTAGGAGGGATAAAACAGAGTAATCCAGGCAGTGGAGGAACAAGTTGCCTCCTGGAATTAATGGTCTTTTCTAGAGTAGGTGTAAATGTAAATGTAAATCTAATACTTTTGACCCTGAAGACTGAGAGATTATTTAGTGATCATCGCAGTGCATAGCTGTCCTTGACACACAGGCGTGTAGTTACTTCAAATCACGGAAAACCATGTGCTGTAACCTGCCTGAAGTAATCACATCAATAATTTATTATCATCGTCTTATTCAGGCAGAAGGTAATATTAACAATGGGGTCAACAGTAAAACAGGAGGGATGTGGAGGGTCAGGACAGGGGAGGAAGTCAAATTTACCAGCTGAATAAGGTCAATCTAATTCAGATTTCATTATCTTGACACCTGAGGCAGAGGAACCAGCATTAAGCAGGAATAGGCTAAGATGAAAGGAAGGATTAGATGGGAACGGCCACTGGTCTAAGCCTGAAGGTTGTGCATGGAAAGAAAGCATCAAAGTAATCATTCCAGGATCCCCAGACCTTTGGCTCCCATCAATCTAAACTGCTTTCAACTCTCCAATTAATTCCTGCCCTAAGAGAGGCCACAACCAAGAACATAAATGCAATAAAATTAACTTTTGTAGGTCTTTTAAGACTGAATTTAATTACAAACTAGAACTTTCAAACCATCCAATAGCTGATAAACAGATCCATACTACAAAACAGAAAATGGTAACGAGCAGGAAGCCAGTCGAAGCATTTTGCAATCTATAAAGGATGTCCTGAAAGGTTGATAATGTACATGTCACATAAAGGTTAAGTTAATGGACCAAAAGCAAGAGTTCAGGATATGAGCTTGTAATCTACCTCAGCAGCTAGGGATATTAAATTTAAGTAATTGAATAAATCTAGAATTGAAAATAAAGTCATCATTGATGGTAAGCACAATAGCGGATAGGATTACTGTAAAACATATCTGGTTTGCTAATAAACTTCAGCAAATGAAACTTGCTGTTCTTGTCTGTATGTGACTCCATATTCACAAATATGTTTGATTCTTAACAGGTTCTTCACTTAATGTCCAGGTAGGGAATGAAGATAAATGTCACCTTGTCAGTAGCATGTGTACTTCAGGAACAAAGACACTTTAAATAAATTTAAAACAGTTTTTCAAAGGATATTAAATACTTGACATGATTAAGCGAAGTTTAATGGAACATGTTAATGTAAAGAGTTTACATGGATGGGAGGGATATGGTGGGCTATGGTCCAGGAGCACATCAATGGGACTAAGCATGGATTAGATGGGCTGAAAGACTTGTATACAGTATGTGCTCCATGACTGATAAAAATAGAAGTGGAGATGATAAAAGGGTGTTTATAAAGGCATGAAGGCAGAGGTAGCCAAAGTGAACTGATAGGTGGAGAGACAAAAGTAGACATTGAGGAGGGTCTTTCAGAATGTCCAAAATAAGACATTCCAATGAAAAAGAACACTTTCCCAAGTAGAGGACCTTTGGGGATGGTTAACTACAAGTAAGAAAAATTGGACAGAATATAAAACATAAACAAATAATTAAAAGATTAACAAGGTAGAGGAAATACAGGATGACTCAAAGCTAATCAAAATCAAAAAAGTGCAAGTAAGAGTTTCTATAGATATTAAAAAAAGAAAATAAGAGTATACACATGTGAGCATTGATGTCACTGGCTCTAGGGAATTAATAAATGGGAAATAGGAATATGGAGTTACAAGTATTTTTACCTGTGTCCTATAGGATACAAGTAGAATCCCAATTAGAAATTGGAAAGGAAGGAGGGACTCGAAGAAAGTACAAATACCAGGTAAAAATTAGAGCAGTGTGCTGAAAAAAATCCCCGGTTCCTGATGCACTACATCCTAGATTCTTAAAAACAAATGACCAGTGAGATAGTTAACATGTTGGATTTAATTTTCCAAAGTTTCCTAGATTTGAGAAAAGTTCCAAAATATTGGGAATGTAAATTTAAAAGGGAAGCAGAAAGCAGGAGACCTCAGCCAGTTAGATTAGCACTTGTCATTGCGACAGTTAGAAACTAATATCAAACATGTACATCATGACACTTAAAATCTTCAAGTTAATGTATTTTAGTGAAAAATAAATAATCTTATTGGAGGTTTTTGAAACAGCGACATGCTGTGTATAAAGGGGAACTGGTGAACAGACAAACTACATTATTCTATTGTTTTGTACTTGTCGCTGTAACTAATGTTGTATACTGGTTACTTTGTAAGTTCTGCAAGAGCAAGGGATTTCATTGCACCCCGGTGTATATGACAATAAACCAATCTGAAGCTGAACTTGAATACTTCCAGAAGGCATTTGATAAGGTGCTGTGTCAAGAGTTGTACAGAAAACAAAATGCAATATTTTAGTATAGATATAAGATTAGCTGTTGAATGAGAAACGGTAACTATGCAGAAAATGGTCTTTTCATGGTTGGCAAGATGCACAAGTGGTGTGATACAGGGACTGGTACTGGGGCCTCAGCTCCCTACAATCATTAAATGGCTTGGATTTGCTGATGACACAAAGGTAAATTGGAAAGTAAGTTGTGAAGAGAACACAAGAAGGTTACCATTAGATATAGGAGCAGAGTTAGGCCATTCAGCCCATTGAGTCTACTTACGATTCAATCATGGCTGATTTCTTGTTTCAACCCTATTCTTCAGTCTTCTACCCATACCAATAAAGAACATATCAATCTCTTGCCTTAAATACAACTAATGACTTGGTTTCACATGGCAACGGATTACACAGACTTACCAACCTCTCTGGCTGTAGAAATTTCTCCTTAGCTCGGTAATAAAGGAACATCCCTTTATTCTGAGCCTGTGCCCTCAGATCCTAGACCCTCCTACGAATAGAAGCATCCTCTCAACATCCACTCTATCTAGGCCTGTTGGTATCTATTACAAAAGGACATTGATAGGTTGAATGAGCAGGGAAAGATCTGTTAAGTATATTATCAATGTGGGAAAAGATAAAATTATCCTCTTTGGCAGGAAAAATAAATCAGTAGATAATCTAAATGGTGACTGATTTCAGAGCTTTGCATTGCAGAGATTTCTGGTGCACGATTAGAGAAAGGCTAATACAACAACTAATAAGGAAAGCAAACACAATGTAATCATTTATCGCTAAGGGACCTGCATACAAGAGGAGGGAGGTTAGGTTTCAGTTATCTGGTTGAAATTGCATCTGGTGTATTCTACACAGTATCGGTTTCCTTATTTAAGAGAAGCTGTAAACATTGTTGCATCCTGATCCAGAGGTTCTTCAGGAGTCAAGAATGAGGCATAAAACTTACTGATAACAATTTTGTTAACTGTTACATGAACAAAGAAAGATAAAGGAAAAGTTGCTGTCTTCCCATACTCAGACCTGCAATAACCCAACATTCCAGTGATAATACTTAAACCAACAAAAAGCCAGGTTCAAAGGGCGTGACACCTGCTACTGAAAACTAAGAAGCTTCTAGATAAATACAGGAGCAACTGTACTGGAAAATGCACTAAACAATTACATGTACATCATTGATTATATAGAAATACAAGCAAGCATAAACTACAAAAATAAAACATTCTACACCTCAATCCAACAATGAGTTGAACGTACTGTAGTTCAGATCAAGGATTACCAGACTAATATCTAGTTTTGGCAGGGGGTGTAATAAAAGGAAAATTAGGCATGTGATGCTTGTATCTGTTGGACTTTAGAAAAATAATGTTTCCTTATCTTCACCCAGTTCTAATGGAGAGTCATCAACCTGAAACAAGAACCCTGTATCCTCCTCCACAGATGCCTCCTGTCCCATGGAGTATTTCAGTTTAATAAGAGTGCCCATAATCCCATGAACAAGTAAATAACAAAAATGTTGGAACGTATAAAATCCAGAACAGTCTTATTAGGATGGATTTGCACAAATTTCCCATTGTGAGAAAATCTGGAACTAGTGTTTCAAACAAGTTCATTCATTGGATAGGGATGATTTTTCCCTTTTGAGGGTCACAAGTCTTTTAAATTTTCTTCTTCCAAGTGCAGAGGATACAAAAATTTGTTAATATTTAAGGCAATGGGGGGGGGGGGTCGATAAATTCTTGACAAATGGGAGGAGGAGGGGTGAAGTTTACCTGAAGAATGGTGGGAATATTGAGATCAAACCAACCATGATCTTACTGAATGCTGGAGTAAGCTCAAGGGGCCTGCTTCTAATTTAAAATTTTCTGAAAGATTTCAGTGAGTATTTGTATACAATGAAATAAAAATTAAATAATTCAGATAGTTCTTTATCATCCCCAAAAACAAAAGGTTTATATTTTAGTTCTGCAAATACCATTTTTAAATAATCAAGGAAATGGGGCAACAAAATGGAATAGGTTTCCATCTGTTGGTCTTTGACTGGGTTGACTGCTGTGATCTTTCATTTTACTCTATGATTTCCTGTCAAGATTATTTACTCAAATAAAAAAAAGCAAACCCATGGAACTTTTTTTGCAAATATTTGCAGAATTACAGTGTAAAATGATTTCAGGATGAAGAAATATTGAGCCCTACATACAAAATGCTGGAGGAACTCAACAGGTCAGGCAGTATCTATGGAAATGAATAAACGGTTGCAGTTTCGGGCCAAGACGCTTCATCAGGTTTGGAAAGGAAGGGGGTTAGACAAAGAAAGAAAAAGGTGGTGGTGGGGTCAGGGGCGGGGAGGACAAGCTAAAAGGGTGAAGCCAGGTGAGTGGGAAAGTAAAGGGCTGGCAAAGAAGGACTCTGATAGGAGAGGAGAGTGGATCATGTGAGAAAGGGAAGACAGAGGGGCACTAGGCAGGTGAGAGGCCAAAGTGGGGAATGGAAGAAGACTGAAGGGGGAGGAAAATAAAAAAAAAGGGAAAAAAATTACCCGAAGGAGAAATCGATATCCGTGCCATCAGGTTGGAGGCTACTTAAATGGTATATGAGGTATTGCTCTCCAATCCTGAGAGTGGCCTCATAGTGGCAGAAGAGGAGGCCATGAAGTTCCTTAAGCACGTTGTGTCCGTTGCTCAAGATTTCCAGCATCTGCAGAATCTCGTGTTTATATTTTGCAGTACAGGCTGGCAAAGGAAGCACATAAAACAATGAAAGCCACACACCTCTGCCATTCACTCAAAGGGATACTCAGCTTTAGTTCACACAGGTTGCCATGGAAATAAATTGCATTCCCTGTAATTTGAATTGTTAAAATACAGCTGCTGGATTAAATTCAGATTACATTTCAGAGATAAAAAAAAGTCTACTGATTCAGAGTGCAACTTATTGGGAGGTCACCACTGGACTAGAAGCCTCTGGTAGCAGTTTATACTGCCCCATTCCTCAAAGTGAAAAGAACAATTAAAATGACCCTCTATTGTCAACTCAAAAGAGATGAGAGCTGGGAATGTAAGATGGACAGTTAAATTGTGCATGAAATCTCTCAAGCTGTTTTGAGCATTTTTGTAGCATCAAAGATAAAGGCTAGGCCACATTATCCTTTGTGGAGAGAGGTAAATTATTCTCTCCCCATTTTAAAAATTTACCTAGGTGCTCTGTACAGAAATATGCATAACTCATATGGATATTAAATAACAACATGCACAATTTCTAAGAATTCATTTTGGTTCCTTGCTAACTGAGGACATATTGCACATTACCACAGTACATGGATGCTTCAGCTGGTGGCATTGCATGAAATGCTGGAGTATAAGAGGAGACAAGCAGCAGCCTCTGGAGGTTAAAATAATTTTTATGTATGTTACTAAATTAGTGGATATTTACAGATGATGGGGATGGGTGTGAAGGAAAATCAAGGAGTGTAGTGGCCACTCGAACAACCCAATGCCGCTGCTGGAGATCTTGCAGGAGTTGTTATCCTACATCATGCCTTCTCTGATCAATCTAATAATAATGTTCCAAAAGTCGAAGAAGTGCTTTGGATCCTTTATTAGCAACTAGCAAAACATACAATCTTGAAGTGATGAAACTTACGAAACTAAAACTAGCAAAATTGAACATGCTTAAGCAGACTTAAGAAAAGTTATTAAAGTTAGGCAATTTCAAATGTAATTAGTCTGTCAACTAAAGATAGGACACCCTATCTTTAGTTCCCAGCTCTACACTGCTGAGAACAAAGCACAAATACGTAACTAAACTCTTCACTTTTGCTACACCGACACCCACAGGAGTAGATACCATAATAAACACGCCACACAGAATACAGTGCAGATAGATGCACAACTCCTTCAATGAAGACAGGTGACCACTTGGGAGAGAGAAGAAGATAACAGAAGGAATGCACGGGGAGGAGAGAATGGCTAGCTCACAGCAACTAGGGGAGGGTGCGAGAGAGCACAGGAGGCCAATGACCAAAGAAAATAAAAAGACAAATTAAATAAACATTCTCATGGGTCTAAAATATACAAGCTCAATGAGAGTACAGTTGACAGCACCCTGTGTTACCTTGACAACATCACACTAACAGTCAACACATTGAATTGCCAAGCTTCCTGAACATAGAATAGTGCCAAACAAGGACAGGCCCTTCAACCGATGATGTTGTGCCAAACTAATTAAATTAGTGACGGAAAAGACGAACTAATCTACTCTGCCTGCATGATGTCCATATCTCTCTATTCTTTGCAAATTCACTTATCTATCTAATTATGAAATAATTTCCCACTCAGGGTCAATAAAGTACTTATTATTATAGCCTATCTAAGGTCCTCTCAAAATACCACCCTTCTCCAAGGACCATCATGGTGGAGAGGCTTATGAGTCCCTAAGGGCAATGCCGTCTGGAGTTCAGCCATCTGGTGTTTGGTCCTCATAGGGCCACCCATGGTGGTAAGGTCAAGGGGGAGGGTCCAGACACAGAGCAAACCAACCAATACCTCGACAGGTCTATGTCACTGACCCCTAAATGTCAAGGACTATGTGGTGGCTGCCCATGCATTAGCTTCCCCACATTACACAAAGCCATGCATAGACATTCCCCATTAAGGGAATCCACCCAAGCATCCTAGTATGCAGATCCTAAATCAGCCTCTACATCCACCTGAGGATCCACCAAATGACAACCTCTTTGAAGAACATCACACTCAAATCGAGTTATAGCACCACTATTACTAATACCATCTCTGGCAGTCCATTCTAAGCACCTACCACTATGGAAAAAAAACATCTCCTTTGAATTTACTCCCTCTCACATTCAATGCATATCCTCTAGCATTGGACATTTTGACACTGGGTCAAAGATACTGCCTGTTTATCTATGCCTCTCTTGATCTTCGAAACTTCAGTCAGATCTCCCCTTAGCCTCTACAGTCCAGAGAAAGCAATCCAAGTTTTTCCAACTTGAATATCAGCCACACATTCTCGTCGGTGACTGATCGAAAGGAAAGTATTTCTAATAAAGTCACCTTTCATTGATGTGCTCTCCTTTCCATGTTCACTAAGTGCTAATTCTCATCCTCACTCACTCTTGTTCTCATTAAAATCCACGTCTGAAGCCATCAATAAATATCACAGGCTACTCATGTGGCTTAGTCCAGGCAGGTAAGCCACTGTAAGCAGACTACTGTGGCATTTCCTAAGGTTTAGCTTCCAGCAAGTAGAATTTTGCAACATTTTGGTCTTGATCTCCAGATCACAATCAGAATCAGGTTTATTATCTCTGGCATGTGACATGAAATTTGTTAACTTAGTAGCAGTAGTATGCAATACATAATACAGAAGAAAAAAACAAAATAAAATAAAAAATATTTTAAAAAACAAAATAATAATAAATAGTAAATCTTATTCAGTATACTTTATACAGTATACATGTATTGCATAGATTAAAAACTGTGCAAAAACAGAAATACTATATATGTAAAAAAAAAGTGAGATAGTGTCCAGGGTTCAAAGTCTGTTTAGGAATCGGATGGCAGTGGGGAAGAAGCTGTTCCTGAATCACTGAGTGTGTACCTTCAGGTTTCTGTTCCTCCTACCTGATGGTAACAGTGAGAAAAGGGCATACCCTGAGTGCTGGAGGTCCTTAATAATGGACACTGCCTTTCTGAGACACCACACCTTGAAGATGTCTTGGGTACTTTATAGACCAGTACCTAAGATGAAGCTGACTAAATTTGCAACCCTCTGCAGCTTCTTTCGGTCCTGTACAGAAGCCCCCTGCCCCCATACAAAACAGTGATGCAGCCTGTCAGAACACTCCCCACAGTACATCTACAGGTGTTTTAAGCGTATTTGTTGACATACAAAATCTCTTCAAACTTCTAATGAAGTATAGCCACTGACTTGCCTTCTTTATACCTGCATCAATATGTTGGGACCAGGTTAGATCCTTTGAGATCTTGACACCCAGCAACTTGAAACTGCTCACTCTCTCCACTTCTGATCTCTCAATGAGGATTAGTATATGTTCCTACATCTTACCCTTCCTGAAGTCCACAATCAGCTCTTTCATCTTACTGACGTTGAGTGCCAGGTTTTTGCTGTGGCACCACTCCACTAGATGGCATATCTCACTCCTGTACGCCCTCTCGTCGCCACCCAAGATTCTACCAACAATGGTTGTATCATCAGCAAATTGAAAGATGGTATTTGAGCTATGCCTAGCCACACAGTCATATGTATTCAGAGAGTAGAGCAGTGGGCTAAGCACACACCCCTGAGATGCGCCAGTGTTGATCGTCAGCAAGGAGGAAATGTTACTAATCACTAATCCACACAGGTTGTGGTCTTCCAGTTAGGAACTTGAAGATCTAATTGCAGAGGGAGGTACAGAGGTCCAAGTTTTGCAATTTCTCAATTGCAATGGCTGCAGGTCCTTGCTGAGGCAGGAGTTCAGTCCAGCCATAACCAGCCTCTCAAAGCATTTCATCACTGTAGATGTGAGTGCTACCGGGCGATAGTCATTAAGGCAGCTCACATTATTCTTCTTAGGCACTGGTATAATTGTTCTTTTTGAAGCAAGCGGGAACTTGTGCCCCTAGCCGTTAGAGGTTGAAAATGTCCTTGAATACTCCCACCAGTTGGTTGGGACAGGTTTTCAGAGCCTTACCAGGTACTCCATTGGGACCTTCCGCCTTGCAAGGGTTCACTGTCTTTGAAGACAGCCTAACATCAGCCTCTGAGACAGAGATCACAGGGTCATCAGGTGCAGCAGGGATCTTCACAGCTGTAGTTGTGCTCTTCCTTTCAAAGCAGGCATAGAAGGCATTGAGTTCATCTGATCGTGAAGCATCGCTGCCATTCATGCTATTGGGTTTCACCTTGTAGGAGGTAACGTCTTGCAACCCCTGCCAGAGTTGTCGTGCAGCTGATGTTGCCTCCAACCTCGTTTCTTTTTGGCATTGATATAGCCCTCCACAGATCATACCTGGTTCTCTGGTACAGGTCTGGATCACCAGACTTGAATGCCACAGATCTAGCCTTCAGCAGACGACTTACCTCCAGGTTCATCCACAGTTTTTGGTTTGGGAATGTGCAGTAAATCTTTGTAGGCACACACTCATCCACACAGGTTTTAATGAAGTTGGTAATAACTGCAGCATACTCATCTCAGTTCAAAGATGAATCCCTGAATACAGTCCAGTCCACCAATTCAAAGCAGTCCTGTAGGCGCTCCTCTGCTTCACTTGTCCAAACCTTCTTGGTCCTCACTACTGGTGCTGCAGTCGGTCTCTACCTATACTCAGGGAGTAGGAGTACAGCCAGGTGATCAGACTTCCCGAAGTGAGGGCGTGGAATAGCACGGTAGGCATCCTTGATGGTGTGTAGTAATGGGCCAGTGTGTTGTTTCCTCTGGTATTGCAAGTCATCTGTCTTGGAACCACAAGAAGAAAAGACACTATGTTGGAGTCACTTGGAGTACTGTGTTTAGTTCTGGTCACCTCATTACAGGAAGAATGTGGATGCTATGGAGAGAGTGCAGAGGAGATTTACAAGGATGTTGCCTGGATTGGAGAGCATGCCTTATGAGAATAGGTTGAGTGAACTTGGCCTTTTCTCCTTGGAGCAATGGAGGATGAGAGGTGACCTGATAGAGGTGTATAAGATGATGAGAGGCTTTGCGTGGCGGGGATAAAATGGCTAACATGAGGGGGAATCATTTTAAGGTACTTGGAAGCTGCTACAAGAGGAATGTCAGAAGCAGGATTTTCCACACAGAGTGTGGTAGGTGAGTGGAATGCACTGCCAACAAAGGTGGTAGAGGCAGAGGCAACATTGAAGAGACGCCTAGATAGGTACGTGAAGCTTAGAAAAATAGAGGGCTATGCAGATGGGAAATTCTAGGCAGCTTCTAGAATAAGATACATGGTTGGCACAACATTGTGGGCCGAATGGCCTGTAATGCGCTGTAAACGTTTTATGTTCCATGTACATGCTAATAAAATGCTAAGTGATGAATAGGTGCAAATACCCAAGATCCTGGCCTGGACCAACCTGGGCAAGTTTGGAAATGGAGCTGGAAACCACATGGGAAAAGATGGCCAGCAAAGACAAGTACTGCGAAAGAACACATCAGTGAGACTGCGTGAGAATGTAGTTCATGGCTGCATTAGTTGCATCCCTTTGTTGGTCTCCACCTATCACCTCCCAGCTTGTTGCCATTTCTACTCCTTCCTCCATCAGCCTATCATCCACCTCACCTGGACCATTCACCAGCACTTGTTCCCTTCTCCCTCACTATACTATGCCTGCAATTTCCCTCTAACTTTCAGTCCATACAATGGGCTGCAAACCCAATTGTTCGCTATTTCCCTCCGTTGATTCTGCCTGGCACCATAATAATCCGGGTAACATGCATGTCTGCTTGTTAACCAGCCCATGATTCAGAGTGTTTTCCACCTCACCAGTCAGCCTCAAAGGGAGAAGATGATTCCTAGTAATAATGACTATCTTCCATGCTTCACATTTACAGTCATCAGCAGGAAAGTAACGAGGGAAGCAACTGAGATGAGTCTGGCTGCCGGAACCTCACCAATATCAATACAACAACATTTCACTCAGAATAAAAGATGTTGTCATTGACTTCAGGAAGTGGGGCAGAATATAAACTCCTGTCTACATCAATGGTGCTGAGATTGAGAGAGTAGAGATCTTCAGTTTCCTCGAAATGAACAACACCAATAGCCTGTCCTGGTCCAATGACATAGAAGCCACAGCAAGAAAGTTCACCAATGCCTCTACTTCCTAAAGAAATTTAACATGTTCCTTTGATTCTTTACCAATATTTAATCAATACACCATGGAAAACATCCTATCTGGATGCGTAACAGCAAGTAAGGCAACTTCTGTGTGTGATCTCAAGAAACTGCAGAGAGCTGTAGACACAGCTTAGCAGATCACAGAAACTAAACTCCTCTCCATTGACTCTGTCTATACCTCTTGCTGGCCCAATAAAGTAGCCAACACAATCAAAAACCCCACCTACATGGTCTCTTGTCCCCTCCCCATCCGGCAGAAGATACCATAAATCTCATTACATTGAGAAAGCCTTGATAGAGTAGATGTGGAGAGGATGTTTCTAGTAGTTGGAGATTCAAGGAACAGAGGGCATAGACTCAGAAAAGAAGGATGTCCCTTCAGAACAAAGATGAGGAGGAATTTCTTTAGCCAGAGGGAGGTGAATCTGTGGAATTCATTGCCACAAACAGCCGTGGTGGCCACGTCATTGGATATATTTAAGGCAAAGGTTGATGCTTCAAGCACCCTGGTTGAATACCCAAGTTGGTGTGGTCTTTTATTGATTCTGTTATGGTTATTATTCTATGGATTTGTTGAGTATACCCACAAGAAAATTAATCTCAGGATTATAATGTTGACATATATGTACTTCAATAATAAATTTACTTTGAATTTGAACTTTGACAGGTTCTTGATTAGTAAGGGTGTCAAATGTTACAGGGAGAAGGCAAGAGGATGGGGTTGAGAGGGATAATAAGTTAGCCATAATGGAATGGCAAAGCAGAGTCAATGGGCTGAATGGCCTAATACTGCTCCTAAATCTTATGGTCCTGTACAGAAGCCTGAGGGCAAGTATCATCAGGCTCAAGGACAGCTTCTATCCTACTGTTAGTAGATTATTCAGTGCTATCCTAGTTCAATAAAATGGATTCTTGACTTCACAATCCATCTCGTTATGACCTTGCACCACATTGTTTACCTGCACTGTACTTTCTCTGCAGTTGAAACAAACTTTATTCTGCACTGTTATTGTTTTGCCTTGTTCTACCACAATGCACTGTATAATGATCTGTATGAAGAATGTGCAAGACAATTTTTTCACTTTACCTCAGTACATGTAACAAAAATAAACCAAATTCAGTGCTTGGACATCTCAAAATGTTCCCCAAGTAGCTGGGCCCAACACGCACAAGTCCAGTAATGCAAAAGAGGGATGCGGCACCTTCCTATGACATGCCACAAGTTTTAATGCAGTGACTGAGGAGGGTGAAGCCTAGCAGCCAAACCTTCAGTCACCTAGTGGACACTCAATCCTTGGGGACCCTTGGATGTTGTTCTGACTCGACCAGCCACTCACCTCATAGGATCACAGCTCAAGGTGGGAGAAAGACAAAGCTTACACTGCAATGAAGCCGCCAGACCAAAAGACCAAAACAAGGCCCATGATATCCACATTAATCAGATTCAAACATATTCTATCTGTCCTACACACAGCAACAGCAGAGTAATTAATTTTCCACACATGTACAAGCTGCCTTCACCAAAAGTAACATTGAACAGTAGAGCTGAAATAAAAACAAGCAGGATTTAACCTTTAGTGTCATTTAATTATAGATTAACACTGAGTGAACTCTATCCATCACTCCCAAATTAAATATGACAGCGTTCTGCAGCTGTAACTTGCCAGCAGTAGGTGTAACTACAGTAAACACGAGAAAATCTGTAGATGCTGGAAAATTCAAAGCAACAAACACAAAATGCTGGAGGAACTTGGAAGGCCAGCCAAAAGGATGGAAAAGAGTAAACAGGTGACTTTGAGGCAAGACCCTTTTCCTCTTCCTTTCCAGTCCTAATGAAGGGTCTCAGCCTGAAATGTCAACTGTTTATTCTTTTCCTTAGATGCTGCCTGGCCCGCTGAAGTGTAAATATAGAATTGGCATAGGCTTAAGCAGAAGGAATGAGTGACAATTGACCTGGTTCAGAGGGATCGCCGCCATTACAGTTTCCTCTGCTTGTGCCTTGGTCTTTTAACAAAAGAGAGGTCACAATGATTACTCATTGACTACATTGTGTGATGAACAGGAAGAAAACATAATTGTACCATAGTCTGGTACAGTAAATCAAGGCACAGGAATGTGAGGAACAGTAGAGACGTGCAACCCACCATAGGCACATCCCACCCCATCATCAGTATTATCAACAAGAGGAGCTGACTCAAGAAGGCATCATCAAAGGTCCCTACCATCTTCATGCTGTTACCATTGGGCAGGAGATACCCAAAGTCCTACACAACCAAAACAGCTATTTCCCTTCAACATAATGTTTTTTCAACAACCCTAACAGTATGACTACTTCAACCATTTTTCACTGAAACAGCTTTTAGAAATATAGACACATAGAAAACCTACAGCACAATACAGGCCCTTCGGCCCACAAAGTTGTGCCAGACATATCCCTACCTTAGAAATTGCGAGGCTTACCTATAGCCCTCTATTTTACTAAGCTCCATATACCTATCTAAAAGCCTCTTAAAAGACCCTATCGTATCTGCCTCCACCACCATTGCCGGCAGCCCATTCCGCGCACTCACCACTCTGAGTGCTTTTGCTGTAAATATGTTCATTCTTGTAAAAATCATATTTACGTTTAATGTATGGTCTTCCTGTGGATGCAGCGTTTATGATGCCGTGAAGCTGTTGCAAGTAAGGTTTTCATTGTACCAATGCATACATGAACTTGAGCATGGGACGATAAACCCAACTTTGACATTTTCGGAAGTGAACCATGTGGAACTTACTTCAAAAAGTTCCTCTGCATGTTTGGGGTAGAAAAGGAGATATAAACTGCATTTTAATCTTTATTTTAGATTAACTTTTCCTCAGGGACAATGAATATGTTACAGAGCAAGAGAGGAATTTTGACAATGGGATGAAACAAAGAAAGGAGACTACTGTAGGTCAGAAAGACTGGCATTGACCAGTTGGGCTGTCTCAGAAGGATCTACTAAGGAATACAAGCAACTCAGTTCCAAATTGAAAAGCAGAAACATAAAGTAGCAGCAATCTCTGAATTCCTTCTCAGCCAATCATAAACCAGCAACAAGATCAACAAGGTCAACAAGATCATTGAAGTGAGAGAGGGGCTCAGTGTTTGATGTTGCCAGGGAGAGGGGACTGTTTCGTTGGGGCAGCATCACCTGAACGAAGACCAGTTCAGTCTTGTTAACAAGACCTTAAACTAAAATGACTGGGTGGGAAGTGGAGGAGTCAGTTGAAGCGAAAATTCAAAAGTAAAAGAAAAGGCAATGGAGCAGAGTAATGAAATGGGCAACAACAACCAGAATGCTTCAGAAAGAGAAAACGTGTTTGAGTAACAAATAAAGGTGAAACTGAAAATTGAAGAGACTGTACTGAAATAAACCATAAGACACAGGAGCAGAATTTGACAATTTGGCCCATCAAGTCCACTCTGCCATTCATCATGTCAAGTTTATTATCCCCTCCCCCTCAACTCTATTCTCCTTCCTTCTCCCCATAACATTTGACACCCTTACTAATCAAGAACTTATCTACCATGGACTTGGCCCCAAAACCATCCATGGCAATGAACTCCACAGGTTCATGGCCCCCTTGCCGAAGAAATTCCTTCTTATCTCTGTTCTAAACATACGTCTTTCTATTCTAAGGATGTGCCTTCTGGTCTGAGACAGCCCCAACTTATGAAACATGTCCACTCTATCTAGGCCTTTCAATATTCAATAGGTTTCAATGAGATCCCCCTCCCCCATTCTTTTAAACTGCAATGAGTACTGGCCCACAGCCATCAAACACACCTCATACATTAACCCTTACATTCCTGAGATTATTATCGTGAACCTCTTCTGGACTCTTTCCAATGCCAGTACTTCCTTTCCTAGATAAGGGGCACAAATTGTCCTAATACTCCAGGTAAGGTCTTTATAAAGCATCCTTGGAATGACCAGATTTATGAATTAGTTAACATAGCACAAAATAACTAGCTATGATCTAACAGTTATTATAGAATGAGATTGCAAAGAGGCCAAGGCTGTGTCATAAATATTCTAGGAAGCTTAGAAGAGAAGTCCGACCACTATAGCTCCTGAGACAGTGAACCATCCTGACTGGGGAAGTAGCCGGGAGCTCAGGACTTTTACTGTTGCCAATAGAATCACGATGACGTGGGGTTGAGATAGGCTACAGAATCAGAGAATAGGCAAGTGAGCAAATGCTTCATAAGCTTGAGGAGAAAACAGCTTGAAAGAAAACCATCACCAAGAACTGGTAAAGAAATGCAGCCTAACTGGTGGGGTTAAAAGAAAAAGTTCTCATTTCTAAAAGGCCAGTTACTGTTTGAGCCCCCAAAGCACTTAACAGGCAATGTCTTTGAGAGTGATATAGTAAACGTGGTACATAGCAAGACATCATAAACAACATTTAGATTTGACCAGGAGAGTGGGCAAGACCAATACTTCACTATCTGAAACAAGGTTGTTATTTACAGCCCGATAGCGTGTAGAGGGATGGCTCAATCTGAAAGGCGAAATTGCATAACACACTGGTGAGGCCTAAGTTTGGAGTATTGTATGCCGTTCTGGTCACCTACCTACAAAAAAATATATCAATAAAATTCAGAGTACTGAAAATAATTACTTGAGGACCTGAGTTATAGGGAGAGTTTTTATAAGTTGGGACTTACTGCTCCTGAAGCACAGGAGAATCGAGTGTGATTTGATAGAGTTACACAAAGTTCTGAGGGGTATTGATAGGATAAATGTAAGCAGGCTTTTTTCACTGAGATTGAGCAAGACCAGAACTAGAGGTCATAGGTTAAGGGTGAAAGGTGAAATATTTAAGGGTTTTTCAAGCAGTACCAATTTTTATTCTGAAATCTTTTTTTACTAATGTTGATTCAAAAATTTCCTCATATATATGGCAGAATAAAAATCCCAGGTTAGGTAAAATATATTTACAGAAGACAAAGAAGGAAGGCGGGTTAGCATTACCTAATTTCAGATTTTATTATTGGGCAGTTAATATTAGATATTTGTCATGTTGGTTGAAAGATTGGGGTGGATCTTTCGGCCCTCATTGAGTGAGTTTAGAAATTAAATCTGTATCAGGTTATGCTCTGGGTTCTATTTTAGGGACTTCTTTCCCTTTTGCTCTCTCGAAATTGCCGAAACGAATTGACAACCCGATAGTTAAACATAATTTACGTATATGATTTCAATTTCGGAAATTTTTCGGGTTGACTCAATTTGTTTTAAATAGTCCTATTGTATTTAATTGCTTTTTCCACCCTTCCATTATAGATCAAGCTTATTTGGCTCAGAAAACTAAGGGATTGTTAAGATTTTCTGATTTATTTTTGGACAATTGTTTTATGTCTTTTGAGCAATTATCCAACAAATATAACTTGCCTAGATTTCATTTTTTTAGATATTTACAGATTAGACATTTTTTAAGTACTGTACTCCCTACGTTTCCAAATTTTGTGCCTTCAGATATTTTGGAGAGTTTGTTTGAATTAGACCCTTTTCAAAAAGGGCTTATTTCAAAAATTTATAATATAATTATGAAGATACGCTCAGAGCCCATTTATAAGACCAAAAAGGATTGGGAAAGAGAGCTTAGCCTTATTATTCCTAGTGAGAATTGGGATAGAATTCTTCAATTAGTTAATACATCATCGATATGTGCCAAACATTCATTAATACAATTTAAGGTCATATATAGGGCCCATATGTCCAAGGATAAATTAGCTCATTTTTACTCTTATATAAATCCTATTTGTGATAGATGTCAATCGGAAATCGCGTCTTTAACTCATATGTTTTGGTCATGTTCGTTTTTGAAAAAATATTAGAAAGATATTTTTGATATTATTTCTGCGGTTTTGAATATTGATTTACAACCTCATCCTATTACCGCAATTTTTGGTTTACCAATGATGGACTCACTGCATTTATCTTCTTCCGCCCGTTGAATGATTGCATTTCTAACTCTGATGGCTAGAAGATCTATATTGTTGAATTGGAAGGAAATTAACCCTCCCACTGTATTTAATTGGTTCTCTCAAACTATGTTATGTTTAAATTCAGAAAAAATTAGAAGTGGTGTTTTTGATACTTCTATTAAATTTGAAAAGTTATGGAGACCATTTATTCAATATTTTCATATGATGTAATATGACCCTGTTCCAAGTTCATTTGACTTTCCAGCTTTTAGCTTATGTATGTTGAGAGGACCGGAAGTGACGGCATTGATGATTATTTATTCTTGTGAGATATTATAAGCAGCCCTTTTTTTTTCTTCTCCCAATGTTTCTTTTTTTTCTTCTTTTTTTTTGCTTCTTTTTTCTTCTCTATTAGTCATTAGATTAGTAGATTAGCTAATTTTGCATTATATATTTTTTTTTTCTTTTTTCTGTTTTTTTTATATCATATATTATGAAATATTTAGACTTACCATGTTCATACATATACTGTATGGTTTATGTCTTGGTAAACCCATTTATACTGTAACTATTGTTTATGTCTTCTTTCATCTGTAATGGAATTTGTATGTTTGTAATTTCTTTTTTATTAATATATCATTTGTATTTTGTCCTATTATTAATAATAATAAAAAGATTGAGAAAGAAAGAAAGAAAGAAATATTTAAGGGGAACCTGTGGTGGAACTTCTTCACTCAGAGAATAGTGAGAATGTGTAACAAGCTGAGCGTAGAAAGGGTGAATGTGGATTCAATTGCAACATTAAAGAGAAGTACATGTAAGGGAGGGGTATGGAGGGCTATGGTCCCGGCTATGGATCAGATGGGCCAAATGCTGGATTCTGTGCTCTAGTGCTCCATGACTCCATGAAAGATAATACCCCTGACACTGCAGCACTCCTTCAGCATCAGCCTAAACTTCATCTTTGTCTTAGGTCTCTGAAGCCTTCAGGCTCCACGGCTGTTTGAAAGATGGGTATCAGTTTATCTTTTTAAAGATATCACAAGGCATTGATACTGAAAGTTCAAAGTTAAAGGCAAATTTATTATCAAATATTTATTTGTCACCAAATACTACTCTGACATTAATTTTCTTGCCGGCATTCATGGTAGAACAAGTAATTACAATAGATTCAATGAAATACTACACACAAACAAATTCTGACAGGCAAACAACATGCAGACGAAGACAAAATGTGCAAATACAAAAAAGAAACAAGTAATAACAATAAGAAATAAATAAATAACACTGAGAACATGAGTAGTAGAGTTGTTGAAAGGGAGCCCGTAGATTATGGAGTCAATTCAGTGCTGAGGTGAGAGAAGTTATCCACTCTGATTCAGGAGCCTGATGGTTGAAGTTTAATAATTCTTCCTGAGTCTGGTGAAGGATCCCATACCTCCTTTCTGATGATAGCAGAGAGAAGACAGCATGACCTGGATGGTGGGGGTCCTTGATAATCAAGGTGTGCATGCTTTATTAGAACAAACCGTTCAGACACTGATACTGCTGATGCACTGCACAGTTGTCCTGCTGTCCTTCACAATAGCAGTCAACACACAGAACAGACCCACGTGCCTCTTTGTGAAAGACCCTGGAACAATTCCTGTCTGTCACAGGCTGAGAAAAACAGCAGGCCTCGTTCTGTCTGCTCTTGAAGTGCACGTTGATGATTTCCCTGGCACCTTGTTATTAAATTATCATAAAACACACCTAATTAATGTGCTGCAGACTGGGCCAGTGTCTACCATACTTATGCCAGCCAGCAGCCTCACTGTACTCAAGCACATATGTTCCTCACTCAGATGCTCGATTACAATGCGTCACCATGCAAAGAAAAAATTTGCAAGTCAGCACATTAGCACAACAATATGTTTAGCATTCATTACAATAATGAACTACATAGGAATAAAATTAATTCAGTGACTGGTTTCTTGCATCATTTACAGAAACTTGCATAAATTTTAACCATCAAGTAAGGAAAACATTTATTTAAACATACTTAGGATATGGGGGAGAAACCCATGCAATTAGAGGATGAACCAAAGTTAACACCATTGTTCAGAAGGCGTATGGTGTTGCAAGTTGACAGGGTTAAGAAAGCATATAGTGCATTGGCCTTTATTAGTAAGGGGATTGAGTTCAAAGTAAATTTATTACCGGAGTACATATATGTCACCATATACAATCCTGAGATTCATTTTCTTACTAACATACTCAGTAAATCTATAATAGAATAATAATCATATTAGAATCAATGAAAGACTGCACCAACTTGGGCGTTCAACCAGTGTGCAAAAGACAACAAGCTGTACAAATACAAAAGGAAAGAAATAATTATAATAAATAGATAAGCAATAAACATGAAGAAGATGAGGTGAGGAGTCCTTGGAAGTTCAAGAGTGGCAAGGTAATGTTACAGCTCTATAATGCTCTGGTCTGTACTAGGAATATTGTGCTCAGTTCTGGTCACCTCATTATGAGAAAGATGTAGAAGCTCTGGAGAGGGTACAGAGGAGATTTACCAGGATGTTACCTGAACTAGAGGGCATGTCTTATGAGGATAGCTTGACCAAGCTAGAGCTTTTCTCTTTGGAACAAAGGAGAATGAGAAGAGATTTAATAGAAGTATAGAAGATGAGGCATAAATAGAGAAGAAAGCCAGAGACATTTTTACATAGGACAGAAAAGGCTAATACGAGGAGGTGACTTACAAAGGAGTCTTCCAAAGCCTCAGCATTATCTCCTTGCTTTTATATTCTATTTCCCTTGAAATAAATGCCAACATTGCATTTGCTTTCTTTACCACAAATTCAACCTGTGAATTAACCTTCTGGGAGTCTTGCATGAGGACTCCCAAGTCCCTCTGCACCTCTAATGTTTGAACCTTCTCCCCATTTAGATAATAGCCTGCACTAATGTGTCTTTTACCAAAATGCATTATCATACATTTCCCAACACTGTATTCCATCTGCCACATTTTGCCCATTCTTCTAATTAGTCAATCACATTGCTTCTTCAGCACTACCTACCCCTCCAACTATCTTCGTATCATTCGCAAACTTTGCTACAAAGCCATCAAATCCATTATCCAAATCATGACAAACAACGTGAAAAGTAGCAGTCCCAATATTGACCCCTGAAGAACACCACCTGTCACCGGCAGCCAACCAGAAAAGGTCCCCTTTATTCCCACTCACTTCCTCCTGCCTGTCAGCCATTTCCGCTATCTATGCCAGTATCTTTCCTGTAACACCTTTGGATTTTATCTTGTTAAGCAACCTCATGTGTGGTACCTAATTAAACGCCTTCAGAAAATCCAAGTATACGACATTCACTGCTTCTCCTTTGTCCACCCTCCTTGTTTCTTCTTCAAAGAACTCTTAACAGATTTGTCAGGCAAGATTTCCCTTGACACAAACCATGCTGACTTTTACTTATTTTATCATTAGTCTTTTAAGTACTTCATCCTTAATAATAGACTCCAACACTTTCCCAACCACTGAGGTGAGGCTAACTGGCCTATAATTTCTTTTCTTTGGCTTTCCTCCCTTTTTAGAGTGGAGTAACATTTACAATCTTCCAGCCCTCCAGGACAATACCAGAATCAGGTGATTCTTGAAAGATCGTGACCAATGCATTCGTTACTTCTTCAGCAACCTCTCACAGAACTCTGGGATGTAGTCCATTTGGTCCAGTTGAATTATCCACCTTAAGACCTTTGAGTTTGCCTAGCACTTTTTCCTTTCTAATAGCAACAGCACTCATTCCTGCTCCCTGACACTCACAAACCTCTGGCACACAACTAGTGCCTTCCACAGTGAAGACAGATGCAAAGTACCCGCTGCCATTTCGTTGTTCCCCATTACTACCTCACCAGCATCATATTCCAGTGGTCCAATATCAACTCTCACCTCTCTTTTACTCTTTTATACAAGTGAAAAAACTTTTGGTATCCTGCTTTATACTATTGACTGGCCTGCCCTGATATTACATCTTTTACCTTTTTTTTAATGCCTTTTGCTGGAATTTAAAAGCTTCCCAATCACCCAACTTCCCACTCACTTTTGCTACCTTATATGCCTTTTCCTTGGCTTTTATGGAATCCTTAACTTCCCTTGTCAGCTGCAGTTGCCTACCCCTGCCATTTGAGAGCAATTTCTGTGGAGCATATCTATCCTGCACCTAGTAAACTATTCCCAGAAACTTCAGCCATCTCTGCTGTCACCTCCATCAGTATCCCTCTCCAGTCCATCTGGGCAAGCTCCTGTCTTACACCACAGTAATTCCCTTTTTCAGGGTTCCTTTACATGAAGCTCCCTAAGAAGATCTGGGTTATTACACAACACCCAGTCTAAGACAGCCTTCCCCTGAGTAGGCTCAAGCACAAGCTTCTCTAAAATGTAGTCTTGTGGGCATTCAACAAACTCCCTCTCTTGCGATCCAACACCAACCAAGGTGATTGGAGAGTGATGCATGGAACACACAACCAAGGTAGTGGTAGAGGTAGATACATTAGGGAGCTCCAGTAGGCACTTATATAGACACAGAGACGGCTATACGGGAGGGAAGGGTTAGACTGATCTTAGAATAAGTTAAAAGGTTGCCACAACATCATGGGCCGAAAGGGCCTGTACTGTGCTGTAACCTTCTGTGAATATGAAAACTCCACATAGACAGCAGCATAGATCAGAATGAAAAGGGGTCATTGGACCCGTGAAGCAGCAGCTCTAGTAGCTGCAACGCAGTGCCAACCTTCTTTCTCCATTGGATGGGGGGAGGGGAAAAAAGGGAAAATAATCTGCTGACTGACCATCAACTTTTGACACTGACTCTCCCCCACCACAGATAATGAAAAATAAACAGAACCTCCCTAACAAAAGCAGACATTTCTTACCCACAAATATTCACCAAAGATAGTGGTTTCTGAACACAACTGGGAACATGTTCTCAATTTGACACTCTAAATATATGCTTACACGTATTTCGGGTCACAATGTCCATTCACACAGCTTGAGAATTACTCCCTCAAGCTGAGAGTCTCAAACTTCAAGAGTTCCTCATCACTGTGATCCAGATTATTCAGACACTGCCATGAGTACATGGAGGACAAAGTTCAAAGTAAGTTTATCAAAGTATATATATGACACTTGAGATTTGTTTTCTTGTGTTCATTCACAGTAAGTACAAGAAAAAGCTATAGATTTAATGAAAGATAACACCAAACAGGATGGACAAACAACCAGTATGCAAAAGAAAACAAACTGTGCAAATACAAAAAGAGAGAAAAAAATATTTTTATTATTTCTTTACACAGAGAGTGGTGAGTGCATGGAATGGGCTGCCAGCGACGGTGGTGAAGGCGAATACGATAGAGTCTTTTAAGAGACTCCTGGACAGGTACATGGAGCTTAGAAAAATAGAAGGCTATGGGTAACCCTCAGTAATTTCTCAGGTAAGGACATGTTTGGCACAGCTTTGTGGGCCAAAGGGCCCGTATTGTGCTGTACGTTTTCTATGTTTCTAAATAATAAATAAATAATAAGCATCAAGAACATGAGATAAAGTGTCTGTGAAAGTGTGTCCACAGGTGTGGGAACAGTTCAATGATGGGGTAAGTGAAGCTGGGTGAAAGTTATCACCTTTGGTTCAAACCCTGATGGTTGAGGGGTAATAACTGTTCCTGAAGCTGATGGTGTGGGTCCTGTGGTTCTTGTCCCTTTTTCCTGACAGCATGCCCTGGATGATATGGGTCTTTGATGGTGGATGCTGCTTTCCTGCAACACTGCTCCATGTAGATGTGCTCAAAGATGGGGAGGGCTTTACCCACGATGGACTGGGCCATATCCAGAACTATTTGTGGGCTTTTCCGTTCAAGGACATTGGTGTTCCTATACCAGGCCATGATGCAAACAGTCAATATACTCTCCACCACACATCTATAGAAGTTTGTCAAAGTTCTAAACATGCCAAATCTTCACAAACTTCTGAGAAAGTAGAGGCACTGCTGTACTTTCTTTGTCATGGCACTTACATGCTGGACCCAGGACAGATCCTCTGAAATAACACCGAGGAATTTAAAAGTTGCTGAACCTCACCACCACTGATCCTCCGATGACTAATCATAGACCTTCGGTTTCTTCCTCCTGAAGTCAATAAATAGCTCTTTAGTCTTGCTGACATTGAGTGAGATGGCCCCATTCAGCCAGATTTTCAATCTTCCTCCTATATGCTGATTCATCATCACTTTTGGTTTTGATTTGGCCAACAGCAGTGGAGTTATCAGCAAACTTAAGTATGTCATTGCATATCCCTCTACTTCCACCCCCCCCCCCCCCACCATTTCAGATTCCTGCAAATTCCTAATATTTACCATGACCACCTGTAAAGTGAGATGGAGCACAAGTTCAGGGACTTCATTTATTTCAATAGGTCTTTCACGCCCAAGTTGGTGTGGTCTTCCATTGATTCTATTATGGAATTATTGACTATGCTTGCAAGAAAATGAATCCCAGTGTTGTTATATTGACATATATGTTGCAGTTCCCTTTTGCACCTTGAACTACATCAGGCACCATTTATGCTGGGGTTTTTTTAAACAAGGCTGAGTTGCTAGCTTGACGCTCAACCCAGCATGGATGGAAAGCGTGCAAGAATGCCAGCCAGATTCGAACGTGAGACCATTCACCTCAAAGACCGGTGCTGATGCCACTATACCACCACCTGGCTAAACATATCTGTACTTCAATAATAAAGTTACTTTGAACTTAGACTCCAAGAAAGATAACGTCAGGTAATTTACAATCTTTGAATTAATCAAATTTAAAGTTATTTGTTAAAGTTTTCAAAGCATTGTTGTGATGAAGTATTTTATTACTTTTAAATTGCACTATTAAATATAAACCATTAAAAATTAGCAATAAAACTGATCCTCCCCAAGGCCCTACCATTCACAGAGTATCCCTATATTATCTTATCTCACCAAGACATGTAGGAGAACATAGCTAAACATAGGTCATCTTATTTTAGATCTGACATCACCAAGGCCAATCGCTGGTTGCTGCTCCCTGCTTGTGATGTCAATACCTTTGTTTCCTCTTAACACCACAAGATTTTTTTGGCCATTGGCAAGCTTGGAGTGAAGAGATTGCTTGCAAACACAGGAATCTGGCAACCAAACTCAGTACCTGGTAAAGCAAGTTGGTGCTGAAATCAATGAACATGCAACCGTAAGACATAGGAGCAGAATTAGGCCATTCGGTCCATTGAGTCCATGTCACCATTCTATTTATAAACTACCTACCGTGCTATTCTACGCCCTCACTTTGGTAAGTCTGATCACTTCTGATCACTACTCCCTGAGTATAGGCAGAGACTGAAGACTGCAGCACCAGTAGTGAGGACCAAGAAGGTATGGAAAAGGAAAGCACAGGAGCAACTACAGGACTGCTTTGAATCAGTGGACTAGTCTGTATTCAGGATTCATCTTCGAATCTGGATGAGTATGCTGCAGTTGTTTTTGACTTCATTAAAACCTGTGTGGATGAGTGTTTGCCCACAAAGACTTGCTGCGCATTCCCAAACCAAAAGCTGTGGATGAACCAGGAGGTATGTCATCTGCTGGAGGCTAGATCTGTGGCATTCAAGTCTGGTGATCCAGGCCTGTACCAGAGAACCAGGTATGATTTGCGGAGGGCTATTTCAAAGGTGAAGAGACAATTTCAAATGAGGTTGGAGGCAACATCAGATGCACGGCAACTCTGGCAGAGTCTGCAAGACATTTATCCTACTAAGTGAAACCCAATAGCATGAATGGTAGCAACCCTTCACTACCAGATGAACTCAACACCTTCAATGCACGCTTTGAAAGGAAGAACACAACTACAGCTGTGAGGATCTCTGCTGCACCTGATGACCCTGTGATCCCTGTCTCAGAGGCCGATGTTAGACTGTCTTCAAAGAGAGTGAACTCTCACAAGGCAGAAGGTCTCGATGGAGTACCTGGTAAGGCTCTGAAAACCTGTGCCAACCAACTGGCGGGAGTATGTAAGGACACTTTCAACCTCTTACTACTACAGGCAGAAGTTCCCACTTGCTTCAAAAAGGCAACAATAATACCAGTGCCTAAGAAGAATAATGTGGGCTACCTTAATGACTATCGCCCGGCAGCTCTCACATCGACAGTGATGAAATGCTTTGAGAGGTTGGTCATGACTAGACTGAACTCCTGCCTCAGCAAGGACCTGGACCCATTACAATTTGCCTATCACCACAATAGGTCAACGGCAGACACAATCTCCATGGCTCTCCACACGGCTTTAGACCGCCTGGACAACACAAACACCTACGGCAGGATGTTGTTCATCAACTATAGCTCAGCATTTAATACCAGCATTCCCACAATCCTGATTGAGAAGTTGCAGAACCTGGGCCTCTGTACCTCCCTCTGCAACTGGATCCTTGACTTCCTAACCAGAAGACCACAATCTGTGCGGATTAGTGATAACATAGCCTCCTCACTGATGATCAACACTGGCGCACCTCAGGGGTGTGTGCTTAGCCCACTACTCTACTCTCTCTATGCACATGACTATATAGCCAGGCATAGCTCAAATACCATCTATAAATTTGCTGACAAAACAACCATTGGTGGTAGGATCTCAGCTGGTGACGAGAGGGCATACAGGAAGGAGATATGCCAACCAGTGGACTGGTGCCACAACAACAACCTGGCACTCAATGTCAGTAAGTCGAAAGAGCCGATTGTGGTCTTCAGGAAGGGGAAGACAAAGGAATACATACCAATCCTCATAGAGGGATCAGAAGTGGAGAGAGTGAGCAGTTTCAAGTTCCTGGGTGTCAAGATCTCTGAGGATCTAACCTGGTCCCAATGTAGTTATAAAGAAGGCAAGACAGCAGCTATACTTTATCAGGAGTTTGAGGAGATTTGGCATGTCAACAAATGCACTCAAAAACCTCTATAGCTGTACCGGGGACAGTATTCTGACAGGCTGCGTCACTGTCTGGTATGGAGGGGCTACTGCACAGGATCGAAAGAAGCTGCAGAAGGTTGTAAATCTAGTCAGCTCCATCAGGGAGCGGTGTCTCAGAATGGCAGCTTCTATTATTAAGGACCTCCAGCACCCAGGGCATGCCCTTTTCTCACGTCAGGTAGGAGGTATGAAGCCTGAAGCCACACACTCAGTGATTCAGGAACAGCTTCTTCCCCTCTGCAATTCGATTCCTAAATGGACTTTGAATCTTTGGACACTACCTCACTTTTTTTTGAACATACAGTATTTCTGTTTTTGCACATATTTTTAATCTATTCAATATACATATCCCATAATTGATTTACTTAATTATTATTATTATTTATTTTATGTGTTTTTTTCTCTCTGCTACATTATGTATAGCACTGAACTGCTGCTGCTGCTAAGTTAACAAATTTTACATGACATGCAGGTGATAATAAACCCAATTCTGATTCATTTATTATCCTCCCTCAATTCTATTCTGCTGCCTTCTCCCCAAAAACACTGATGCTGCCACTCACCATGAACCTATCAGCCTCTGCTTTAAGTATACCCCATGACCTGACTTCCACAATGAATTCCACAGATTTACCACCCTCTGGCTAAAGAAATTCTTCCTCATCTCTGTTCTAAAGAGACATCCAATTTTGAGGCTGTTACCTCTGGCCCTATAGGAAACATCCTCTCCATGTCCTCCCTTTCTACGTCTTTCAAAATTCGATATAAGTAGAGGTTGGTAAGTTCTTGATTAGTCAGGGTGTCAAAAGTTACAGGGAGAAGGCAGAAGAACACTTGAGAGGTATGATAACTCAGCCTTAATGGAATAGTGGAGCAGACTCAATGGGCCAAATGGACTAATTCTGATCCTATGTCTTATGGTCTAAAATGCATGGAATCCAAGGTGGCAAATCATTCCAGCTGATTTGGAGAGTGGGAACTAGACTGGCTTATCACTGTAAACAAAGTACCCTTTGTTTGGTTATTCCATTATTTCAACAACTTCATGATTTCAGTTAACTAACTATCAAAAGGAATGCTTTCCAAAATGTTCAGCATTTGTACAGCGGAAGTTCTGATGTACCACCTATAGATCTGATCCTACAGCCTATACTTCCACTGTTACCATAACATAAATTGTGTCTCTATGACCAAAAACAAATGTTGTTACTTTAAAGATGAGCTTTATTTGTCACATGTACATCAAATCATACAGTGAAATGCGTCATTTGTGCCAAATCAAATCAGTGAGAACTGTGCTGTGTATACAAAAGTGTCGCTACACTTCTAGCGCCATTGTAGCCAGTCCACATCTCACCGTACGCTTGGGAATATGGGAGGAAACCAGATCACCCAGAGGAAACCCAAGCAGTAACTGGGAGAATGTACAAACTCCTTATAGTCAGCAGCAAGGATTGAAGCCCCACCTTGCAGCTGATGCTATAAGACGATGCACTAACCACTACACTACCATACCACCGGCTTATTTTCTAAACATCAACTCAACATTAAAAATTACACAGGTTAATAATGATTAATAACAGCTGATTCATGTGTCATAGAGCTTATATTGTTAGAAAACTGTGAATATCACAATTCTCCATAACAAAGAAATAAGATATCTTCTGTCAACGGTAGTAGCTACAAGTTCATGGTGAGAACCACTTAAGAGATTTGGCTTGGAAACTGACAAGGCAATCTCTTACATGGCAAGCAAGTGCATTGGGGGACACAAGGAACAGTTGATGGTGTAATCTACAGCAAAAAAACTAACTGTAAGATGGCAGGTATTGACAAGGAAAGAGGGAAAAGGGCAGAGGGCACTGGTAGGGGAAGGGAGGATGAAGGCAGGTGCCACCTTTTGTGTCCAATCACCTCTTTTTGTCAACCCTGGTCCCTTCACCTTACTATCTCTTCTCAAGTTCAATGGGATGAAGCTTCTTTCCCTTTGCCATCAGATTTCTGAATGGACAATGACCCCATGAACACTTCCTCTGTATTTTCCCTCTTTTTCCTCTATCTATTTAATTTATTTTGATATATTGTGTAATTATTGTATTGTATAATACTAAACAACTGATGGCATAGTGGCATCAGCACTGGACTTTGGGGCGAGAGGTCCCAAGTTCAAATCCAGCCGGCTCCCTTGCATGCTCTCTATCTGTGCCTGGGTTGAGTGTCAAGCTGGCAACTCAACCGCATAAGCTAACACTCCATCTCTGGAGAGGGAAGGGCTCCGCCAGGTTTCAGACGCCCAAGACACGCCGTATGATGAGCAATCACCAAAAAGATTGGTGCAAAAAGCTTGTCATGATGGTGTCCCGACGACTCCAACAGCAAAACAAGGCCCTTACCTTACACACACACACACGCACACACACACACACACTATTATGTACAGGTTTCCCCCACTTTCCGAAGGTAGGCGTTCCTATGAAACCATTTGTAAGCCAAAATGTCGTAAAGTGAATTTATATGGGGAAAATTTTTGAGCGTTCCCAGACCCAAAAATAACCTACCAAATCATACCAAATAGCACATAAAACCTAAAATAACACAAACATATCATAAAAGCAGGAATGATATGATAAATATGCAGCCTATATAAAGCAGAAATATTGTATGTATGGTGTAGTTTCACTTATCAGAAGCGGGAAGACAGTGAGCCAAAATTGATTTGGAGAGAAAAAAAAATCGGCATGTACATGCATGCGCGCACAACTGCCCACACAAGGCTTCACAGTCATGGTAGACTCTCTCGGGGTAAACACACGTATAAAGCGGGGGTCTTTTTATCGTAAAAGCGAAAATCCTCTTTGGTTAGCAAAAAAAGGTACTAATGTAGGTCTTTCGTAACAGCGAGCTGTCGTAAAGTGAATGTTCGAAAAACGGGGGCCACCTGTATTGCAATGTACTGCTGTCTGAAAACAAGAATTTTTACAACATATGCTAGTGATATTAAACTTGTTTCTGAATCTGAGCCCCGAAGTTCACACCTTGCTGCAAGCCATCCATTTCTCACTCCACGTCTTTTCTCCTGTTCCCCGGAGCACTTCGCTAAAACTTGAAATGTCTAATTTCCTGCAGGAACACCTGCCCAGATGTTCTGAAAATGCCTCACTATATTGCTTCATGTTGCAACTATCTCCAGCTGCTTCACTTGTGGATTCTTGTAATGCCCAGCTACCATCCTGAAATTTGTGTGAACCCCCATTCTGTTCCAACAGACTCATCCTCAACTACGTATGGTTGATAATTGTACTGCCCAGCTACCATCCTGAAATCCATGTGAACTCCCATTCTGTTCCAACAGATTACAGACTCATCCTCAACTACGTATGGTTGATAATTGCTGATATTTTTAAAGCTCTGAAAGTGCAATTCAAAAGAAGCTACTGACACCAAATGCTTATAATCTCACCCTGGCCTTTTCTTTGATTGATTATTTTCAAACCCTTGTCATGACCTCCATCGACATTTCAGTAATAGACATATCCTTCCCTATGCATGATGATTACTTTATTTCCAACCCCCACCACCCCCCCCCAACTTCTGCAGTTAAGTAGGCACATATCCAGCCCTTGCTGACAAACACCTAAAGGGCCAATACAACAAACTACTGACTTTCAAAGAATTCTCTGCAGCAGGGAAGATACATTATACAGACATTAGAGCACACATCAGCAGAGAACAGTACTGTCCTGTCAATATTAACACCTCACACTGAGAACATGGAGCACTATAGAACAGTACAGGCCTTTCAGCCCATGATGTTGTGCCATCTCGTAGATCAATCTAACCCTTCCCTCCCATGTAGCTCTCCATTTTTCTATCATGTCTATGAAATTTCTCTAATTTATCTAACCCTACCATCATATTCCACACATCCACCACTCTGTGAAAACCTTACCTCTATCAACCCCCCCCAATACTTTCCTCCAATAAAATTATACCCTCTTTGTGTTAGCCATTTCCACCCTAGGAAATAGATGGTGACTGTCCATGCTTTCTATGCCTCTTATCATCCTATACACCTCAATCATATCATCCCTCATCCTCCATCACTCCAAAGAGAAAAGCCCGAGGTTCATTCGTGCTTTCCTCATAAAACATGTTCTCTAATCCAGGCAGTGTCCTGGTCAATCTCCTCTGTGCCTTCTTGAAAGCTTCCTCATCTGTCCTATAATGAGCTGACCAGAACTGAACACAATATGCCAAGTGTGGTCTAAAAGTTTTAAAGAGCTACAACATTACCTCACAGCTCTTGTGATCAATCCCTCGACCAACAAAGGCCAACACACCCTCTTGACAACCCCACCAATATTCTTTGTTAACATATAGACCCACGCCTTGTCCCCTTCTCCAGTGAGTTTTCACATTGACCTTTGCTTCTCCAATTGCTGTATCTTTTAGACTCCTTCCATCAACCTTTGCACACATTGACCCAATTTGTGGCTTCCAAGAAGGCTTTGCATTTGCCGAATTAGCTCGACTTTTAGCTCAGCCTACACGTTCCTGCTCAGATGGACTACCATAAAATTTCATCTGCAATGATGACTGCTCTCCCTCTCACTGGAAGAGCCACGTATCCTCTCAGGCACACAGTTACTCAGGACTCAGATCACAGCAACACACTCCTAGACAATAATTACAATTGGCAACTGGACTTTGTCTCAGCTCAGTAGGTTACCTCCTCTGTAAGCCCAAACCAAATTTCTAGGACACAAAATGCAGCACAGGTACTCCCAACACACATCCCAGTCTATGACAGTCAATGCAATATCCATGCCGGTTACTGCATTCTCAAAGTGTTGCAGGAAAGCAGCATCTATCATCAGGGACACCCAACACCTAGGTATTGCTCTCTCATCGCTGCTGCCATCAGGAAGACAGGAACCTCAGCACCAACACCACCAGATTCAGGAACAGTTACTACCCCTCAACCATCAGGCTCTTGAACCAAAGGGGGTAATTTTACTCTGTTTCAATTGCCACATCACTGAAATGTTCCCACTACCCAAAGACTCACTTTCAAGGACTCCCATCTGCAGATCTTGATAATTTTATTTATTATTATTATTATTTCTTCTTCCTTTTTGTATTTGCAGAGTTTGTTGTGTTTTGCACACCAATTGTCTGCCCTGTTGGTGCGGTCTTTCATTGATTCTAATATGGCTATTAGATTTATTGAGTATGTCCGCAAGAAAATGAATCTTAGTATACCTACACTGATAATAAATTTACTTTGAACTTTTTGAATGCTCTTAGATACCTTGTCTCTATCATCTTCTTATATCAAACTCCATTTAATATTTTCAATTCCACATTTTTACTTGCTTCTAAGAACAGTATAAATGAAGCTATTCCATTTCATCGAAAACAAGAGAAAATGCTACCAAAGCTCAATGGGTCAGACAACAGCTAAAACAGAGAAATAGTTAAATAGTCTGAAATCTTTCAACAACACAGAGGCAGAGAGAAACAAGCCAGCCTGGGGAAATAGGGGAGGGTGATGGGTGAACAAAGTGGCACTCATCTTGCCTACCTACATTCTTCAGGACTTGCTTCCTTTCCCCCATCCTCATGTAATTTGCCCTCCCCATAGGTAAGTGAAGCATCGAGTAAGGGTAATGAAACTAGCTGGGTACCATAATACCACCTTTTGCACCCACAACCGAGAGACTTCATCCATCATTAAGGATGCTCACTTTCCAGGACATGTCCTCTTTTCATTACTACCATCAGGACAGAGAGGAAGTACAAGGGCCTGAAGAAGCACACTCAACATTTAAGCAACAGCTTTTTCACCTCTACCGTCAGATTTCTGAACAATCTATGAACACTACTTCACAAACAAGAGAAAATCTGCAGACGCTAGAAATCCAAGCAACATACACAAAATGCTGGAGGAACTCAACAGGCCAGACAGCTTGTATAGGGGAAGAAACAGCAGAAGTTTCGGGCTGAAAACCTTCGACAGGATTAGAGAAATAAAAGCTGAGGAATAGATTTGAAAGGTGGGGAGAGGGCAATAGGTGAAACTTGGAAGGGGTGGGATGTAGCAAAGAACTGGAAAGTTGATTGATGAAAGAGACAGAAGGCCATGGAAGAAAGAAAAAGGGGGGGTGGGTGGGTAGGAGCACCAAGGAAGGCGATGGTTGGGCAAGGAGATAACATGAGAGAGGGAAAAGGGATAGGAAATGGTGAAGGGTGGGAGTGGTCCTATTCAAGGGGCAAGTAAGAGGAGGAACACTACTTTAATACTTTGCTTTCATTTTCAATTTATATATATATATATATATATATATATATATATATATTCCTGTGTACTTACTTACTTAAACCCACACTAGGGGATAGGCCACCGACAGCAGCTTACCTTGAGGACTTTGGAGCTTCTGTTGCCGTTTCTGTAGCACTGGGTTTTTATGGGATGCAGTTGCTAGTCCCATGCTCAACCCTCCTCCTCTCACAGCCAGGCTTGGGATCATCCATGGCAGTGTTATATTACTATTGTAATTTACACTAATTTTTATGCATTGCACTGCTCTGCTACAATAAAACAACAAATCTGACAACATGTCAGCAATAATAAACCTAATTCTGATTTGCTGCTTTTTTCCACTCAGCTGAACCACTGGCTTACCACTGAATCCACCGACTGCCCTACGGCAAAAACAATGGTCAAGCTGCCATAATCTTCAGACACAGAAAATACGTTGTTAAGACCCGAGGGCTCCTCAATACACAGGATGGACCAGACTACTGATTCAGAGAAGGCAAAAGGTGGGGTCTATATTCTATGATAAACTCTTTGTGGTTTTCCGATGTAGCAGTCTTCCCACAACCTGGAATGTCTAATGATTAAGTGCCGTCTGTTCTACTTACCAGGAGGGTTGTCCTCCGTGATCCTGATTACTGTTTATATACCACCAAAGGCCAATGTTAATCAGGTACTCGAGGTACTGAGTGCCACCATCACCAAACAAGAAATAACTGACACCGACACCTTTCAAATCATTGACATGAGTTCAATTAGGCTTGTTTGAAGAAATCTCTACCTAATTATAATCAACATATAACCTGCTGCAGGCTCCAGGACAGCTTCTTCCACCAGGCCATCAGACTGATGACCTCACGCTGACTTGAGTGTACTCTATATTACACTGACTGTTCTATTTATTATAAGTTACTATGATTGCACATTTAGATGGAGACGTAACATGAAGATTTTTACTCCTCATGTATGTGAAGGATGTCAATTCAATACAGATGTCGGGTGGAGAGTTTACTGACTGGTTGCATCACAGCCTGGTATGGAAACACCAATGCCCTGGAATGGAAAAGCCTACAAAAAGTAGTGGATATGGCCCAGTGCATCACAGATAAAGCCCTCTCCAACATGCAGCACATCTACACTAAGTGTTGTCACAGGAAAGCAGCATCTATCATCAAGGACCCCCACCATCCAGGCCATGCTCTCTTTTTGCTGCTGCCATCAGGAAGGTGGTACAGGAGCCTTCCAACCCACAACAACAGGTTCAGGAAGACTTATTATCCCTTAACCATCAGGCTCTCGAACCAGAGTGGATAACTTCATGCAACTTCACTCGCCCCATCACTGAATTGTTCCCACAACCTATGGACTCACTTTCAAGAATTCTACAACTCATTTTCTCCATATTTCTTGTTTGTTTATTTATTTACTTATTGCTTATTTATTTACTTTTTATTATTATTATTTGGGGTGTTTTTCTCTTTTTGTATTTGCATAGCTTGCTGTCTTTTGCACATTGATGGTGAAATGATAACTCATTTCTGGTTAACTCATTATCGGAAGGTTGTGGAAGCCTTAGAGAAGATGCAGAGGAGATTTATCAGGATCATGCCTGGATTGGAGAGCATGCCTTATAAGGATGGGTTGAATGAGCTAGGTCTTTTCTCTTCAGAGTTGTTGTGTGCATACATATACTGATGCTTCTGGACACATCATCATTAATGTTCTTGGAATCATCGGGTGTTTTGGGTCTTTCAACATTATACACCCTCCTCCAGGTGACCCAGCCAGGGCTGATCAGACCCCAGCTTGTGTCCAGATGACTGGCTACACATGACTCCATGACTCCCCCCTGGAAAGCCATGGTGAAAGAGGATGAGAGGTGACTTGACAGAGGGGGTGTTGGTATAGTCAGATAAATTAGGGACATTTAAGAAATTCTTATATAAAAATATGGGTAATAGAGCTATTCTGGAGAGGAAGGTTAGATTAATCCCAGAAAAGGTTAAAAGGTTGGCACAATATGGTGGGCCCAACAGCCAGGGCCATGCTGTATGTTCAATAAACTGCAGTAATTTTGGAAGCTCCTGATTGTTCCTTTCCCCATGCAATTTTCAAATGTATATTATGTTTATAGATGTTTAAAATAATTATTTCTGTAATGAAAGTGGAGAAGAAAGAAAACAATCCAAAATGAGTCAGAAGTGGTTTGATGAGTCCCTATGATGTCAAACAGTTCACATAACACTTTACAGTGCCAGCAATTGGAAGATTGCAGTTCAATCCCTCCACCCTCTGTAAGGAGTTTGCACATTCTCCCCATGACCAGGGTTTCATCCGGGTTCTCTGATTTCCTCCCACATTCCAAACATTGTACAGGTTCAGGTTACAGACAGACAGACATACTTTATTGATCCCGAGGGAAATTGGGTTTCATTACAGCCGCACCAACCAAGAATAGTAAAGAAATATAGCAATATAAAACCATAAATAATTAAATAATAATAAGTTAATCATGCCCAGTGGAAATAAGTCCAGGACCAGCCTATTGGCTCAGGGTGTCTGACACTCCGAGGGAGGAGTTGTAAAGTTTGATGGCCACAGGTAGGAATGACTTCCTATGAGGCTCAGTGTTACATCTCGGTGGAATGAGTCTCTGACTGAATGTACTCCTGTGCCTAACCAGTACATTATGGCGTAGATGGGAATCATTGTCCAAGATGGCATGCAACTTGGACAGCATCCTCTTTTCAAACACCACCGTCAGAGAGTCCAGTTCAACCCCCACAACATCTCTGGCCTTACGAATGAATTTGTTGATTCTGTTGGTGTCTGCTACCCTCAGCCTGCTGCCCCAGCACACAACAGCAAATATGATAGCACTGGCCACCACAGCCTCGTAGAACATCCTCAGCATCGTCCGGCAGATGTTAAAGGACCTCAGTCTCCTCGGGGAATAGAGACGGCTCTGACCCTTCCTGTAGATAGCCTCAGTGTTCTTTGACCAGTTCAGTTTATTGTCAATTCGTATCCCCAGGTATTTGTAATCCTCCACCATGTCCACTCTGACCCCTTGGATGGAAACGGGGTCACTGGTGTCTTAGCCCTCCTCAGGTCCACCACCAGCTTCTTAGTCTTTTTCACATTAAGGTTAGTAATTTATGGGCATTCTATGTTGACACTGGAAGCATGGCAACACTTGCGGGCTGCCCTCAGCACATCTTCAGGTTGTATTGGTCATTGACACAAAACACTGCATTTCACTGTTTTTTTTCAATGTTTCAACATACAAACGACAAATAAAGCTAATCTTTCTTCTTTAAACACTCTCAATTTCTAACCAACCTGCAGCGCCATCATCAGGCTATTGGAGAAAGTACAGTCTCTCAGATCATGACCAGATACAAGCTCTCACTTTATAAGCAAGCATTCACTGAAGGAATTTTTACTCCAACAAAAGCTTTTATTTAACTTTAGTTCTCAGTTAACCAGAGGTTAACTCACTGAAGCAATGACTAGCAAAAACGTTTGGAGAAAACAGGGTGGCAAAGAACTGTAACTTTCAACTGGAGGCAAAAGAGACCGTAGAAGGCAGAATCTGAAACAACACACAAAACACTGGAGGAACTCAACAGGTCAGGCAGCAGGAAATGAACAGTCAGCGATATGAGTTGAGCTCCTTCATCTGGACTAGTTTCTCTGAATCGCTCCAGATCTTGTAACATTTAACTTACTTTAATTGCAATTAAAATAATTATTTCTGTAATGAAAATGGAGAAGAAAGAAAACAATCCAAATGGGAAGGACTCTGTGAAATGAACAAGCTACGTACAACTCTTGAGCACCCTTCTACAGTTACTATGAAAAGATTGACTTGTAAGTTTCAGCATGTCAAAAGAAGCATGGTCTGCTTCTGATTTATTGTATGCTTAACAGAAAGTTCCTTAAGGTTGTTATAGCCGGATGTGGCAGTGGAGTCAAGCTCCCACTACCTATTAAATGCTCCCAATGGCATGCATCTCAAGTAGTCTCTGACAACAAAGTCCAGTTCCTGGCCTTCACGTGTGGCTTGGCTACTAAACCGGGCAGAACAGGAGAAGGGGTAAAGGAGGGTTACTGGCACTTTAAAACCAGTCACTTTGGGCAGATGGAGCTCATCAACCATGGTTGGTAGCTCATCTAGGAGAAGGAAAACTCTGATCTAAACCTTCCGCTGCCTTGTAGCTATACCCACTCATGGGGAAGGCTTTGGGAGTAAACCACGAGGGAAAAATCCAGAGCTGGAGTCCCTAAGGCTGTCCTACATTGAATTCAACACTGACTGGCAACTCGTGCGATGCTGCTGGTACCAAACTGTATCAGTCTCTGCCGTTCCTTTGGGTTCATCAGATGCGTGGAAAGAAGGAGCTTGCTACATCAGCAACAGCTTGCTCTCCATATCATACTGCCCAGGTTTGTGTACCTAGACAGCTCAGACCATGGTCAACCCTGACCGAGGCCTCACTCACTGACTAGAATACTTCTGTTTCCCTCGTTTCCTTACCATTCATGGGAACTGGTATACCTTGCAAAAGGCAATGGCCTCCTGTAGCTCCCATTAAACGGTGCCCATAAAAAGTATTCATCCCCCTTGGAAGTTTTCATGTTTCATTGTTTTACAACACTGAATCACAGTGGATTTAATTTGACTTTTTTGAACACAAATCAACAGAAAAAGACCATGTCAAAGTAACAACTGATCTCTACAAAGTGATCGAAATTAATTACAAATAAAAAACACAAAATAATTGATTGCATAAGGATTCACCCCCCCCCCCCCTTAATATGACTCAACAAATCACCAATGGTATAGCCAACTGGTTCTAGAAGTCACAGTATTAGTTAAGTGGAGATCTGGCTTTTGGAGATCTGTGTGCTGTCAATGTGTTTCAATTGATTGTAGTGAAAATACACCGGTATCTGGAAGGTCCGACTGCTGGTGAGTCAGTGTCCTGGCAAAAACTACACCATGAAGACAAAAAAAAAGCACTCCAACCAACTCTGCAAAAAAGATTATTGAAAAGCAGAAGCCAGGGGATGGATACAAGGAAATTTCCAAGTCACTGAATATCCTTTGGAGTACAGTTAAGTCAATCATCAAGAAATGAATATGGTAACAGCTGTAGATCTGCCTACAGCAGGCCACCCTCAAAAACTGAGTGACTGTGCAAGAAGGGAGAGAGGGAGGCAGGCAGACCACCAAGCGACCTACGACAACTTTGGAGGAGTTATAAGCTTCAGAGGCTGAGATGGGAGAGACTGCTCATACAGCAACTGTTGACTGTGCATACAGCAACTGCATTTTTATGGGAGAGTGGCAACAAGAAAGCCACTGTTGATAAAAACTCACATAAAATCTCAGCTAGAGTTTGCCAGAAGGTACGTGGGAGTCTCTGAAATCAGCTGGAAAAAGGTAGCAACTCTAAAGCATGGTGGTGGCTGCATCATGCCGTGGGGATGCTTCACTGCAAGGCTTCTGAAGGTAGTGGGTAAAATGAATGCAGCAAAATACAGGGAAATCCTGGAGGAAAACGATGCATTCTGCAAGAGAACTGCGACTTGGGAGATTTGTTTTCCAGCAAGCAAATGACCCCAAGCATAAAGCCAAGACTACACAGGAATGGCTTAAAAACAACAAAGTTAATGTCCTGGAGTGGCCAAGTCAGAGTCCAGACCTCAATCCAACTGTGAATTTGTGGCTGGACTTCAAAAGGGCTGTTCACTCACGATCCCCACGCAATCTGACAGAGCTTGAGCAGTTTTGTAAAGGAGAATGGGGAAAAAAAATTGCAGTGTTCAGATATGCAAAGCTGATAGAGACTTATCCACATAGACACGAGGCTGTAATTGCTGCCAAAGGTGCATCAACAAAGTAATGACTTGGTGAATTCTTATGCAATCAATTATTTTGTGTTTTATATTTGTAATTAATTAGATCACTTTGTAGAGATCTGTTTTCACTTTGACACAAAAGAGTCTTTTTCTGTTGATCAGTGCCTAAAAAGCCAAATTAAGTCCACTGCAATTCAATGTTGTAAAACAATAAAACATGAAAACTTCCAAGGGGGTGAATACTTTTTATAGGCACTGTATTTATACAACAGAGGTTTTTTTAGGAAACCAACTCCTTTCACTATCAGGAGAAAACCTTCAACCTGTTTCAATAGTGTTGGATGCCTTGTCCTTTGAAACTGCAAACACCTTCTGCAGAAAGTACAATCCTCAAAGTTGTACAATGGACCAACAATAACAATTTTTAATTTATTTTAATCTCCCTTCGTCCACGTTACACACTGCATCCTCCTCAGGGCTAACAACTCCGACTGGTAAAACAAAATTGTTCCAGAAAGAATTCCTCTACATCTGAGTATGACAGCATTCCTGAGACTCCACCTGGGACTTGCATGACTGGCAGCAGTGAAAAATCAAGAGGAAGCTACTGACATGATGAAGTATGATGGGGGACCTTTAATGCTGCCCTAAATGCCAGTAGTGTAACAGGTTGTAATTATATAGAAGTTTATGGTTGCAATGCATATCTCTCACAACTTCAATCTGCCTCTGTAAAGCCTCCCACTCTAGTTCCTGTACACTCATAACTGTGTGGCCAGATTCAGCTCTAACTCCGTTTACAAATTTGCAGATCATACCACCTTCAGTGGGATACAACAAGCTGGAGTACAAGAAGGAGATAGAGAGCTTAGTAAGATAGCGTCATGTACACAACTTTTCCCTCAATGTCAGCAAAATGAAAAAGCTAGTCACTGACCAGAAGGGGTGGGGGTGTGAGAGAAGGGTGCACATGCTCCTGTCTGCAACAACAGTGTTTGGGGTGAGAGAGCTGAGAGCTTCAAGTTTATAGGTTTGAACATCACTAATCACCTGCTCTGGTCCAACCATGTTGATATCAAAAGACCTCAACATCAATCCCAGTAGCTGGGAATCGCTTGCTCTGGACCACTCAATCTGGTGGAGCAGGACCACTAAAGGAGCGTATGCAGCAGAAATCAGACGCACCGCAGAGGCTCAGAGGAAACGTGCTGCGTGCAAGGCTCGAGCTACCTCCACTTCCACTGCAGCACCTACCCTCGTGTGTCCCACATGTGGGCGAGCTTTCAGGGCCCGGATTGGCCTCACCAGTCACCTCCGGACCCACAGTCACAAACCCTCCACTTGACAGAAGTCGTGGTCGTCTTCGATTCCGAAGGACGAACAACAACAACCAAAGCTTCTACTTCCTCAGGAGGCTAAAGAAATTCGGTTTTCCCTGTTGACTTTTACAATTTTTAATGATGCACCAGGGATGTCTGGTGCATTATGTCTGGATGCATAACAGCTTGATAATGGCAAGTGCTAGGCCTGTGACCACAAGTAACTAGAGAGTTTTGGACACAGCTCAGCACATCATAGGAACCACTTTTCCCTCAATGGACTCTGCCTGTACTTCATATTGCCTTGGTAAAGCAGCCAGCATAATCAAAGATCCCACCCACCCCTAACATTCTTTCTTCACCCCTCTATCCAACCATCAGGATCAAAGACAGCTTCTATCCTACTGTCACAAGACCCTTGAATATCAGATAAGATGGATCGCTTGGCTTCACAATCTTCCTCATTATGACCTTGCAACTAATTGTTTACCTGCACTGCATTTTTCAAGTAGTTCTTACACTTTATGCTGCACTATTATTGGTTTACCTTATTCTAGCTCAATGCTGTAAGTAATGATCTGATCTATATGAACAGCAAGACAAACTTTTCACTGTATCTTGGTACACGTGACAATGATAGACTAATACCAATACAGTGCAGAGATAGTCATTCAGGCTTGGCAGCGACAATGCAGTTTAATACCTTCAACTGTTTTTATGAGGTGTAAGCAGTACAACAAAAAAAGTTTTGTCATAAGAACTAAGTGGTCAAGTAGGGCTTTCACCACTTGTTACACAGAGTTTCAATCCCTTCCCTTTGTGATTACTCCTATTGGTATATTATGTCACAAGGAAGAGAAAAACTTTACTTTGCATACCACCCATACAGATCATTTCATCACATCAGCACATTGAGGTAATACAAGGGAAAACAATGAGAGAATGCAGAATAAGATGTTACAGTTCCAGCCAACAAGGAACAAAGTCATAATGAGATCAGAAGACCACAAAATATAGGAGCAGAATTAGGCCATTTAGCCCATCAAGTCTGCTCTGCTATTTCATTGTGGTTGATCCAATTTTCCTCTCAGCCCCACTCTCCTGCCTCCTCCTTGTATCCCTTCATGCCCCGACCAATCAAGAATCTATCGACCTCTGCTTAAATATACCTAAAGACTTGGCCTCCACAGCTGCCTATAGCAAAGAATTCCACAGATTCAACAGTCTCTGCCTAAAGAAAGTCCTCTTCATCTCAGATCTAAAAGAATGCCCCTCGACTCTGAGGCTGTCCCCTCTGCTCTTAGACTCTCCCACCATAGGAAATATCCCCTCCGTATGCACTGTATCAAGACATTTCACCATTCAATAGGCTTCAATGAGGTCACCCTTTATTCTTCTGAATTCTAATGAATACAGGCCCAGGGCCATCAATCACTCTTCGTACTACAAGCCATTCAGGTATATTGTGAGGTCAAGAGTCCATCTTAACATGTTAGTGAACTATCTAATAGTTTTATAACAGCAGGATAGAAGCTGCCCTTGAGCCTGGCGGTGCATTCTTTTAGGCTTTTGAATCTTCTGGCTGATGGGGACGGGGGAGGGGGGTAGAAGTGAGGACGTCTGAGGTGAGTGGGGTTTTTGATTATGCTGGCTGCTTTACCAAGCAGTAAGAAGTGTAGACAGTGGAGAACGTGGAGGGGAGGCTGTTTTCCATAACATGCTGAGTGCTGTCCACAATTCTCTGCAGGTGTTTGAGAATTTAAACAGAGCAGTTACCCTACCAAGCCGTGATTCATCCGGACATGCCCAAGAGGTATGCTTTCACCGCAACTGGGCTGGTGCATAGGCCCAAAGTCCAGGCATAGCCTTTAAAAGTCTATCACAGTTCCCACACTGACAAGCCAGCAAGACATGATAACATGACAAGGATTCTACTTGCCATGCAGTACATGGTGACATAGCACGAACAATGACTGTCAATGAGGATTGGGAAATGGCAGCTCGAGTTTACAGTGACAGAAAAGCAGAATTTTTTTTCAGATTATTCCTACTGCCACAACTATCTCGCGGTGTTATGGAACTCCATAATAGGATGGTTGGGATTTAATTGTCTCTCCCCTCAAGTGTGTAATTAATAAGCTTTAAAAATGCCAAAATAAGCCATTGAGTCACTTTATTAATAATTAATCTTAATTAATGTTAGTAAATATTTAGATTGAAACCTTGCTACAAGGGAAGGTTTATTCCAAATAATGACCCACAGAAGATTTTCACGAACTATTCATTCTTCTTCAGTCTGACAACAAAAGAGTCACAAGAACACTTCATCTGATGAAGAATCTGTCTTTTCATTCAACTTAAAGTTTCAGTCACTGTTCTTCATCACAGTGCTGCTACTTTATAGACAAGGGCCACTTCTAAGCTCTCACAGGAAAGGACTTTAGCTATAATATAAAATTTATAATAACATTGAAAGAGAGGCATTTGCCTTGGGCTGGTTGTTAGGAAAGGGTATGTCTGACTCTTCACTGGGGATCTTTTCGATAAAGTAATGGCACTGGATTATACCTCCGATCAGACAGCCATTAATTATATCATTTCCAACCACCACCACCCACCAACCCCACACATTCAATATCCCTGCAACTAGTAAATAAATTCAAAGCAAAACTGTTCCAATTGTTATTTGGACTATTGATTAATTCTTTTAAGAATCCTGCAATGTTAGAACAGCTCTCTCCCTTGTTTTTTTAACATCATACCTGCGTCATGGAACATGCAACACATTTTAGCCCCAAGGAATTAGAATCACATTTAATATCACTGAATGATATGATGTAAAACTTGTTGTTTTGCAGCAGCATTTCAATAGGAAGACAAAAATTACTACAAATTACTAAATATATAAATAAATAAATAAATAAATAGATAAATAGTGCCACAAGAAATAATGACGTAATGCTTATGGATTCAAAGACAGCTCAAAAATTTGATGGCAGAGAGAAAGTAGCTGTTTCTGAATCATTGAGCGTGGGTCTTCAAGCTCCTGTACCTAGTCTCTGAAGATAGTAATGAGAAGAGGGCGTGTTCTGGATGGCAAGAGTCCTTATTAATGGATGCTGCCTTCTTGAAGCACCATCTCTTCAAGATGTCCTCAACGGTGGGGAGGATTTTTTCCTGTTTTGAAGACAGCAACTGCAAACTTGTCAAGTTGCCACCTCCCTCCCAAACTTTAATTCCCTTTCTTGCCTCTGGAACTCACAAGAGTGGCCACTTGGAAATATTTCTTAACATTTTATAACCATCATATCTAGGGATCTCTTCCACCTCACTTTTTCATTAAGATAATCTTATCTGAACACCTGTATTTCCTTATGTGACTAGGTATCAAGGTGATCTTTCTTACTTTTCAAAGTTTGCTTGACAAGTTGCTTCCATAAGGAATGTGAACATGTTTCAAGATATCAAAGCAACAAGAGAAAATCCTGATTAATGAATTTTATACTTGAAGGTTCAACAACCACCTGGTAACATCAGAGCCAGCTCAGTGGGCACTTCAGCCCCTCCATGACATGCAAGTTCAGAGCAAAATCTTACAATGTTCCTTATTGACTTTTTCTCTCTACTTATGTCATGTCAAACCCTTGCTGGCCCATATAATCAAAATCGGTGCCCCATGCATTTCGTTGTGGTTCAATATTTACATTGCAGATAAAAACCTACAAAGTTAGATATTAGGGCCTAATTATTTATTTATTTTGAGATACAGCACAGTAACAGACCCTTCTGGGCCAATGAGCCCATGCCGCCCAAATACACCGAGGTAACCAATTAACCTACTAACTGTGCGTCTTTGGGAGGAAGGAGGAAACCGGAGCACCTGAAAGGAACCCACGCGGTCACGGAAAATGTACAAACTCCTTACAGACAGCAGTGTTGGGAACTGAACCCGGGTCACTGCATTGTAATACTGACCACTACACTACCATGCCACCCATTTTGCAAGTTCTATGAGTCTAAGTGCTCAGAAAGCGAAACAGATTTTGCATGTCTTCATTGACTCAAGGACAGCCTCTATCCCAGACTTGAATCAAATGCTTGTACGATAAGTTGGACTCACAAATCTACCTCATTATGACCTTTCGCTTAATATTTACCCGCACTGCACTTTCCTGATAGTTTTTACACTTTATTCTATTTTCTTATTATTTTATCTTATTCCAACTCAATGATTTGATCTGTACGAACAGGAATCAAGACAGGCTTTTCACTGGATTTTTGTAAATATGACAATTAAAAAGACCAACACTAATAATTTCCGTCCTCTCTGGTGATTGTAAAGATTCCATAGTAACATCTGAAGAGCAACAGAATTCAATTGCACTTTTCCATAAGGAACAGAAGCTGGAGTAGGCCATTACCTTGAGCCAACTCCAACTTTCAGTAAGTACTTTGGTGGACTTTACCACACTAACCCTGTATCGCTTGATTCCCTTTTGGTCAGTCAACATAATGAAACTAATTATCTGGTCATCATCACATTGCTGTGCACAGATTAGCTCATTCAGTCTAGCCAATTAGCAAATCAAGGAAGCAATCACTTCAATGAGAGAAGCAAAGCACGTGATTCATTGTCACAGACTTTCAGCCAGGCTATGAGTCCCTCTACCATGGCTATATATCCTTCAGGCTTAACAGCAGTGCCAGTGGGCAAGAGGTTTGCATCTTTCCTCACAGTGAGCCTCCTGCTTTTTGCAAATTTCACTCAAACACCTCCTCTGTATACCTCTGCATGCATTAGCACCAGCGTTCAACCCACTTTACCCTGTCACTGTGTCATTCACCCAGTCTCCACGTCATCACAAAGCCTCCCCTTTTACACCACCCTTCCCCATTCCCCCATAATTTCTGCAACCTAGACCTTGGGGTGCATTTCACACCCTCGCAGCACTGATGAAATGGCATTGACCTCAAATGTTAACACCGTCCCCCTCTCCACAGAGCTGCCTTAGCTGGTCAGCACTGACAATATGGTGTTTTATTTCAGCTTTTTCCAGCACACTTTTGCTTTTGGATTTTAACAGTAAAATCTGGTTTTGTGATTGGAACCCAGATAGTGAATTACCAAAACCATTACTGGCATGTTCCCAATATTCACATATAGTTAATACAGTATATATTGATGACTGGATCACTTCCCTGGAACTCCAATGGAGGAGAATCTTCACCACACATATTGTAGCTCTCCAACAACAGGTCACAGGCTCCAAAGGTAATTAGTAATGAATAACAAATGCTGGCCAGGGCTGTTTTCATCACAGATACAAATCAAATTGATTATGCAACCTAACATTGTTCACTGCACTAGATTTTAGCCTCAAAGTACATCCACATCAGAAATAAGCAGAGGTGGAATTCAAAATGAAAATTTAATGTGAAAAACCTGGACTGCCCTCTCCCATTGACCTATGACTGGTATCAGGCAGTTGGACACATTCTTGTAAGTTTCATTGCATGAAACATCACGGACAATCATTTCTTTCCCAAAATCTTCAATCCCTCTTACCCATTTCAATTTTTTTACGTTGTATTGTAAACAAAAAAATGATTAAAGAACAAAAAGAAGAAAATGTCATGAAGCTGTTTCTCCTGAATCGCAAGATGTGATTGGGGTTGGAGCGAAGGTTCCTCGAGTTGATTAGACATTGTCATTCCTAAGCATCTACTCAAAACGATCCAAGCTACTCCGCAGCAAGTGAAGTGCGTTGTGGCACGGTGACTCGCCACCGAGTAAAAATGGAGCCAATGAAAGCAAAGTTGAAGCTGCGAAGAAAGCAAAACCTGGATTGTGGGGCTCAAAGTTTACAAGGGATGAAAATGGAGGGCACATCATTTGGAGAATATGTAATTTGAGGCTCAAAGCTCACAAAACATGCACAAGAACAACTAGAAGTACCTGGAATCCCTTTTGGTTTACCTACTGTGGAGGTCAAGTTAGATCTTGATTTGCAGTCTATCTATCAATCTAGGATAATTCTGCCTCTCCCTCACCATTTTCAAACCAAAAATTACAGGAATTTACAGAGCAGTAGAAGCTCACCCATACAAGGATTAAGGCTTACCTGTGACTTGACGGATTCATATTCTTCTGTTCCATACTCCAGACCCCTGAGCGAGGCAAGGTAGTCATAACTGATAACTGCAGTCTGAAATGGACAGAATAGAAAGGGTGAAGTCACAAAAATCTGTGCATGCTGAGATCTGGAGCAAAACAATGCTCATATGAAGAGCGTTTGATGGCTCTAGGCTTGTATTCAATGGAATTCAGAATAATGAGGAGTAACCTCATTGAAACCTATCGAATGCTGAAAGGTCTTGATGGAGTGGATGTGGAGATGACATTTCCTATGGTGGGGGAATCAGCCTCAGAATAGAGGGCTTCCTTTTAGAATGGATATGAGGAAGAATTTCTTTAGCCAAACAGTGGTTAATGTGTGGAATTCCTTGCCACAGGTAGCTGTGGAGGCCAAGTCTTTACGGATATTTAAGGCAGAGATTCTTGATTGGTCAAGACATGAAGGAATACGGGTAGAAGGCAGGAGACTGGGGCTGAGAGGAATAATAGATCAGCCATGATGAAATGGTGGAACAGACTCAATAGGCCAAAGGACCTAAATCTGCTCCTATATCTTATGATTTTAAGAACTCAGTGTGTCAGGTATGATCTATGAATGGAAATGGATGGTCAACTTTTCCAGTCAAAACCTTTCATCTGAACTGAACAGTTCTTCAACTGGCCACCTATTTTTCCCCATTACCTGTACTTCTCCACTGATCAGTACTGGTAGGTAATGTCATTGAGTTGCCATACTCCTGCTCACAGGACAATACATGTCCTTTTCACTTTGTCTGCAAGAAGGCTATTTCCTAGCCACTGGATGCTTCCTATCTCCATTTCAGTGATTGAACCAGCTCCTTTATCTATTTCCCTCCCTCGCTCCCTCATGCTCAAGGAATGGAAGGGTGACCTCATCCCATGTTTGCAAACATTTGCCACCTCACATGGGAGAGGTCAGGTATCAAGTTGGAAGAAAGTCACCAATGAATTTGCCTCTTTATTGATGTTGTACTTCAACTCGTGACATCTGAAGGCAGAAAATGCCCTGGACACAACAGCTAAATGAATGTTATTGAATGTTTGACAAACCTTATTGAATTTTTTGAAGAAGTTACGAGGAATGTTGATGAGGGTAAGGCAGTGGATGTAGTCTATATGGACTTCAGCAAAGCCTTTGACAAAGTTCCACATGGAAGGTTAGTTAAGAAGGTTCAGTCGTTAGGTATTAATGCTGGAGTAATAAAATGGATTCAACAGTGGCTAGATGGGAGATGCCAGAGAGTAGTGGTGGATAATTGTTTATCGGGATGGAGGCCAGTGACTTGCGGGGTGCCTCAGGGATCTGTTTTGGGCCCAATGTTGTTTGTTATATACATAAATGATCTGGATGATGAGGTGGTAAATTGGATTAGTAAGTATACCGATGATACTAAGGTAGGAGGTGTTGTGGATAATGAGGTGGGTTTTCAAAGCTTGCAGGGAGATTTATGCCGGTTAGAAGAATGGGCTGAACGTTGGCAGATGGAGTTTAATGCTGAGAAGAATGAGGTTCTACATTTTGGCAGGAATAATCCAAATAGAACATACAGGGTAAATGGTAGGGCATTGAGGAATGCAGAGGAACAGAGAGATCTAGGAATAACGGTGCATAGTTCCCTGAAGGTGGAGTATCATGTAGATAGGGTGGTGAAGAAGGCTTTTGGAACGCTGGCCTTTATAAATCAAAGCATTGAGTACAGAAGTTGAGATGTTATGTTAAAATTGTACAAGGCATTGGTAAGGCCAAATTTGGAATATTGTGTGCAGTTCTGGTCACCGAATTATAGGAAAGATATCAATAAATTAGAGAGAGTACAGAGACGATTTACTAGGATATTACCTGGGTTTCAGCACTTAAGTTACAGAGAAAGGTTGAACAAGTTAGGTCTCTATTCATTGGAGCGTAGAAGGTTGAGGGGGGATTTGATCGAGGTATTTAAAATTTTGAGAGAGATAGATAGAGTTAACGTGAATAGGCTGTTTCCATTGAGAGTAGGGGAGATTCAAACGAGAGGACATGATTTGAGAGTTAGGGGGCAGAAGTTTAAGGGAAACACGAGGGGGTATTTCTTTACTCAGGGAGTGATAGCTGTGTGGAATGAGCTTCCTGTAGAAGTAGTAGAGACCAGTTCAGTTGTGTCACTTAAGGTAAAATTGGATAGGTATATGGACAGGAAAGGAGTGGAGGGTTATGGGCTGAGTGCGGGTAGGTGGGACTAGGTGAGATTAAGAGTTCGGCACGGAATAGGAGGGCCGAGATGGCCTGTTTCCGTGCTGTGATTGTTATATGGTTATATGGTTATAAATGCTTCCAAAATGGAATGATCCCTGTTGGATTATCTGACAGAGGATGAAATAGGGATAAGAGGTTTCTATGCAAATTGTAAGAAAGGTTAGTGATGTCCAGCAAGTACCACTGCTGGAGCCAGCTAATGCAATGGGGAACACAAAACTAAATTTGGCCACCTCACAAACAACAGCAGCCTGTTTGAGCACGCAAATGGAGCATCATACTAAAAGGAGGCATCAATAGATAGAGTTGAGTTAGATGTTCAAGATCGTTTAATGTCATTTCCAGAAAACAAGTTTAAAGGAGAACAAAATAATTTTTACTCTGGATCTGATACAGCACCAAAATAAACACAATAAGATAAATAATAAAGAACACACTCAATATAAATACACAAGATAACTTGTATATGCAGATTGATTGTATATCCATAAAGTGACACTAGGCACAGGAGTGTCTGTACATAAGATGATTCTGACATCAAATGATAAAATAGTGGTGGTTGAGGGTGTGGAGGGATGGGTTAATGGGTGGAGGAGATGATCAGCCTTACTGCTTGCAGAAAGTAACTGTTTTTGAGAATCAGAGTGATACACAGCATGGAAGCAGGTTCTTCAGCCCATCTTGCTTATGCCGACCACAGCTCCCACCAAACTAGCCCCATTTGCCTGTGTTTGACACAAACCCCTCAAACTTTTCCTACCATGTACTTATCAAAATATCTAAATATCTCGTAAATATTATCAAATATTTGAAGCAGAGCACACAAAGGATATGCAAAATAGACAAAAGTAGGAATGAAGTAAATAGAGGAGTAGCAAAAAGTCAAGGTGATTTATTTTAAAGAAAGCCTTACAAGGGCTTCCACAGAAAATGAAAGCAGGAGGCAGTTCAGACCCTTGAGTTACCTTTACCATTCAATATAATCATGGCTGATTCTTATCTCACTACTAAAAGTCTTGCTCTATTCCCAAAACCTTTTGATGTTTTTCGAGTTTATCTACCTCTGTCTTAAATAGATTCAGTGACCTCATCTCCTGAGCCTTCTGTGGTAGAGTTCACCATCTTCATTCAGAGTGAAGAGGTGGAGAGTTCCTGCAGAGAAACAGTGGGATTAGTGTACACAGGTCCCACTATTTGGGCACTAAGATGATCAATACCCAAAGGATATGCTTCACTACGATGTAACTGTATCTCCATTGTTTAATTGGGGGGGGTTAAAAACCCCAAATAAATTCCTAGCGCAAACGTGATTTTTCTGATTTACTAGTACAACTTACCGTGGCAACAGCTCGTCCAATTCTAATGAATCCGACATCATTAGGATCCACCCGGGCAGCAGCGTATAAACCCGATACCGTTAAGCCTGCCGTGGCCGCTGCTCCAAACCTCAGGAGCCACCTCGCCATTCCAGGACCATGGGAACGGACAGCCTTTCAGTGCTAGAGGACAGAAAGTTATCAGAATTCAGGGCACAATCAGACTGCCAATGGATGAACCTGCACCTCCTCCCGCTTCGACTATCGGCCCCCTTTCCGACATGCATCCACCGAAATAGACGCAGCTATTATAGCACACTTCCACTAATAATCAAAACAGAAATGGTCTGGATGCTGATGGACCCCATACCCATGTTATGATTCTTGCAGCTTGACCATAAAACATTACAGCACAGTTCAGGCCTTTTGGCCCTCAATGTTTTACCAACTTTTTAACCAGCTCCAACCCTTCCCTCCCCATAACCTTCCATATTTCTTTCACTTTCTTGAAAGTGATGACCTTCAAAGACACTAATGACAGCAACTCAGAGAGAAAAAGCATAGTATTGCAGGTAAAATTTGGTGGTTTTTTTTTTTACTGGGTTTAAGGTTGATTTAACATTATTTATCGTGTGTACACAGAAATATACAGTGAAATGCTTTGATTGGGTCAACAACGAACACATTCCAAGATGTGCTGAGAGGCAGCCCCCACGTGTTGCCATGTTTCTGCCACAAAAATAGCACGCCTGCAACTTACTAACCCTAACTCATACGATTTCGGAACGTGAGGAAACCAAAGCACTCGGAGAAGCCTTACACACTCACGAGCAGAAAGTGCAAACTCCTTACAGACTGTGGCGGAAATTGGACCCCAAACTCATAGCTGCCACTGTAAAGCTTTGCTACGAAGCCAATCGTGCTTTGAAATTTAATGCTGGAGACAGAGGAATAACACATGAAGAAACCTCCGGGGGAGTTTCCAACCAGAAGTGCCAATCCCAAGCATTCAGGCCTTTATGTTCAAGTGGAGAAGATCAGGATGTTGATATCTAGTTAGCTTTGGATGTCATCAACACTTCATTGCTGACTGGATTCAAACCTGTGTGACATTGCCAATTAATTGGATTCTGAAAATTCACTTTATTTACTTGTGCACAACAGCATGGCCCCTATCACCACATTGTTCTGAAGTCTGAACAAAGAAATGCCATTTTTATACAGAAAATGACTAGTGGACACAGATATTAACGGAGTGATAACCTCGTGCATGTTCAGATTCCTTATTTGTATAATCGCCAATCACACTACAATAATACAGGTACGTATAGCCAAAAGAATCTCCACATTAAGGGCCAATAATACTTCAGAATTAATAAAGCAACTGACCAAGAAGTGTCACTCTAGAAGCTTCTTTTGCATCCTATCTTGTCGTGGTATGCCAAATGGCTCCAGTCCCCTGTTGTGCAAAGGGAAACTATGCTCTTCAAAGGCTTCACTTCCCTGAACTGACTGCACACTATATATTGACTATCCTTGCCTGGGCATTATCGTAACCCTTACCTTGCTGCAACTTCCCCAACTGGACTCGGAAGCATCTCTGGAGGCCTTTCAATGGCTTACATATGGAAAAAATATTCAATTGCACTTTGCCAATCATCAGGAGGACCCAGTGAAGAGGTCTGGAAACACAGTTCCTGTTTTCGCGAGCAAAGCCCCAGGAAAAGGAACAAGTGACCAACTTGCGCTGACGTTGGACAAGGAGAAGAATTCCCCTGCTCTCCTCTGAGTAAAGCCAAGGAGATCTTTTCTGTCTGGCTGAGACAGCAATTTAACATCTCATTCAAAGGCAGCACCTCTGACATCCCAACACAATTCAAAAGCAGAGCGCTGGCTGGGCTAATCGTAGCACCACTAACAACTCCAACTGGGGAAATGTGATGGATGATCACGTCTGAAGTAGGGAAAATTGATAAAACCAGTAATTACAGAAACAGCGCTATTTCTGTCCATTGCTATAGAAACATCCTCCCAACTGACTCTGATGACAAAAATGTGAGCAACCGGATCAGAAAGTAACAGAAGTTGTGTATTGAAGGCAGACTGTTTATTTACTTATCCCTCTTCATCTCTTCCAAAATCTCAGCCAAGGGTTTCTCATGTGGCTTTCAACTCCCACAAACCAACCAACCTGCAGATGGAGTTCCAGAAGGAATCATTTCCCTTACGGACAGCAAACTACATCCAATTGCTTGAATTGTATGGTACGTAGGAACACTAAAATACTGCTCCATCCTTAGGATGTGGAAGCTTTAGAGAGGGTGCAGAGGAGACTTGCCTGGATGCTGCCTGAATTAGAAAGCATGTCTTATGAGCACAGGTTGAGCAAATTAGGGCTTCTCTCTTCGTAACTTACATTACATTTCAATGTATATTTTATAGTATACTTTGTGTATTGTACAAAGCAGCAAATTTTATGACAAGCCAGTGATAAGAAATCAGATTCTGATTTGGAGGAAAGGACAGGGAACAATGTCTTGACAGAGGTGTACAAGATGATAGGAGGTATTGATCAAGTGGACAGCCAGAGAATTTTTTCCCCAGGGCAGAAATGGCTCATACAAGAGGGCATCAATTTAAGGGAAATGGAGAAAAAGTACAGGGAGGGTGTCAGAGGCAAGTTGTGTATTTTTTTAAAGCACAGAGAATGACAGATGCATGGAACATGCTGCCATAAGTAGTAGTAGAGGCAGATACATAAGGGACATTTAAGACAGACAGATAGATGAAAGAAATAAGGAGGACTGTTTGGCAGGAAAGTGTCAGATCGATCTTAGGGAGGGTTAAAAGATCAACATAACATCGTCGGCTGAAGGGCATGTATTGTTTTATTTCTCCGAACATTGTCTAACATCTTTATGAACACGGAAGAACAGGTGAAGGGTAGTCAAGCCAGAATCAATGAAATGCAAACAAGACTTATCAGCAGGAAACATTCACGACATGAAGGACAAACTCTTTGAAAGGCTGTAAGATGTATGCAAATATTATGATGCCACAGCCTCCGAAACTTCACTCCATCCTATCCAACCTGGAAAATAGTGCCTCACACACTAGGACACTGTTTATTGACTTCAGTTCCATGATTAATACAACCATCCCTCAGAACTTGGTGGGTAAACAGTCCTCATTAGATTTCATCTGAAACTGGATCTCAGACTTGACAGAAAGACCACAGTCAGTCCACGTTGGCAGCAACATCTCTAGCTCCATTGTGCTGAGCACTGGTGCCCCTCAAGGCTGCGTGCTCAACCCCCCTGCTGTTCGCACTGCTTACACATAACTGCACAGCTAGATCCAGTTCAAACTGAATCATCAAATTCACTGATGACAAAACAGTAGTTGGCCTCATCAATAATGACGATGAGATGGTGTACAGAGAGGAGGTAGGGCAGCTGGTAGAATGGTGTGAACGTAACAACTTGAGTCTCAATGTGGACAAGATGAAAGAGATGATTGTGGACTTTAGGAAGATGCAGGCTGATCACTCCTCAGAGTGTGCAAACAGCTACTCAATGGAGTGTGTTAGGAGCACCAAGTTTCTGGGTGTACACATAACGGACGATCTCATCTAGTACCTCAGCACCACTTCTTTGGCCAAGAAAGCACAGCAGCATCTCCAGCTCCTGAGCAAATTGAGACAAGCGAGGTTTCCACCACCCTCCCCCAATCCCTACAAATTTTTACAGGAGCACCATTGAAAGTGTCCTGACCAGCTGCATCTGGCATGGCTCCCAGATAGGTCTGCCTGTTGGTCTGCTAAGTGGAATAGTCTATGTTCCAAGCCTACACTGGTGACTGTCCCACACTTTTCCTATGCTACATCGACGACTGCATTGGTGCTGCTTCTTGCACCTATGCTGAACTTGTCAACTTCATCCACTTTGCCTCCAACTTCCACCATGCCATCAAATTTACCTGGTCCTTTGGACTTCTGGTAAGATGGCAATTGTCTAGTTGCTCCGAACTTTTGCTCCATTATTCTTCTTACCTTTGCACTATATGTCTCCCTTTTTAAACCTTAGTTAGGTATTTTATTAGTTCTCTTTTACCTGCCTGCGAACACATCTATCTTAAAATGGCTACCAAAAGTACTAAAACCGGGAAAAAAGAAACTTCTACGGCTTTGCCGGCTGACATTCCCGCTGTTCTGGAACAACATCGACAAGATACTTTAATGGTTTTTAGAACTGAATTTAGAACTTCTTTCAACCAGCTGAATATCAAATTGGATCAGATTAATGCTAGAGTGGATGAACATGCTGAACATCTATCTTGCATTGACGTAACTTCTAAAGATTTAAAACGCCGTGTTCAATATCTTGAAACTCTCTGCTCCAACCTAGAGGAGAAGAATAGTAAACTTTTTTCCAAAATGATGGATCTTGAAAATCGGAGCAGACTTTGCAATCTACGAAATTTACCTGGTCCTTTTCCAACATCGCCCTCCCCTTTCTCAATCTCACTGTCTGTATCTCCAGAGACAGCTTATCCACTGATCCACAGACTGCCACAGCTACCTGGACTATACCTCTTCCCATTGTGTTAATTATAAAAACTCTATCCCCTTCTCTCAATTCCTCTGCCTGCACCCCACCAGCTGTCAGGTTGAGGCTTTTCATTCAAGAACAGAGGAGATATCCTCCTTTTTCAAAAAAAAAAAGAGGCTTCCCTTCCTCCACCATCAACACTGCCCTGAATGCATTTCAGGCATGTCTGCTCTTAACCCATCCTCCCACCACTCTACCAGGGGTAGGGTTCCTCTTGTCCTCACCTACGACCCTACCAGGCTCCGCATCCAGCACATAATTCTCTGGAACTTCCGCCATCTCCAACGGGATCTTGCCACCAAACACATCTTTCCCTCCCCCCACCCCCCAACAGAGATCGCTCCCTATGTGACTCCTTTGTCTATTCATCCCTCCCTACTTATCTCCCTCCTGGCACTTATCCTTGCCCCTACACCTCCTCCCTCACTACCATTCAGGGCCTTAAACAGTCCTTCCAGTTGAAGCAACACTTCACCTGTTGGGGTCACACACTGAATCTGGTGCTCCCGGTGTGGCATCCTGTATATCGGTGAGACCCGACGTGGATTGGGAGAATGCTTTGCTGAGCACCTAAGCTCTGTCCGCCTGGAAAAGCAGGATCTCCCAGTGGCCACCCATTTTAATTCCACTTCCTATTCCCATTCCAATACGTCTATCTATGGTCTCCTCCACTGTCATGATGAGGCCACACTTAGGTTGGAGGAACAACACTTTCTATTCCAACCTGATGGCATGAACATCGATTTCTCAAACTTCCGGTAATGCCCCCTCCCCACCCCCTTCATCATTTCCCATCCCCTTTTACCTCTCTCACTTTATCTTCTTGCCCATCCATCACCTCCCTCTGGTGCTGCTCCCCCCGCCCCACTTCTTTCTTCCATGGCCTTCTGTCTCTTTTACCAATCAACTTCAGAGCTCTTTACTTCATCCCCTCTAGCTTCAGGTTTCACCAATCACCTTGAGTTTTTCTCTCCTCCCCCCACCTTTTAAATCTACTCCTCAGCTTTTTCTCTCCAGTCCTGCCGAAGGGTTATGGCCTGAAATGTTGACTCTGTTCTCTTTTCCATAGATGCTGCCTGGCCTGCTGAGTTCCCCCAGCAATTTGTGTGTGTTTGTATCACTGTCTGGAATGGAAATTGCAACACCACAAGTCCTAACAAAGGATTGTGAGCACTGCTGGCAATCATCAGGGTCTCTCGTCCACCTATCAGATATCTATAAGGAGCACTGTGTACATTGCCAATGATTCCTTCCATCCGGCCAACAATCTCTTTGATCCCCTCCCATCAGGCAGGAGGTACCGTAGCATTAGGACAAGCATTGTTAGGATGAGAAACAGCTTCCCTCAACAGGATATGAGACTACACACACCTGCCTGCCAGCACCCAGGTCTCACCATGTATGAAGAGCCAGTGGTGTTAAACTTTACTTTTTAAACTTATGTCGCTAATCTAACTTACTCCTTATTAATAAATTTGTGGTACTATTACTTACTGTACTGCGCAAAAGTCTTAGGCACATATATAGCTATGGTGTATCAGATATTTGCACGGTACTGTAGTAATTTTATATAATGCACTGTACTGCTGCCACAGGAAAAGCAAATGCCATGATGTACTTGGTGATGATAAAGCTGATTCTGATATGGGTCTCTATTGGGGACTGAGTGTGGGAAGAGGACAGGGAGAGGGGAATCATAGTTGGGAAAAGGGGAAAGGAGAGGGGAGGGAAAGGGAAGCACCAGAGAGACATTCTGTAATGATCAATAAAACAAACGTTTGGAATCAAATGACCTTTCCTGGTGTCTCGGGACTGGGTGTGTCTGTACCCACGCCACCCCACCCTTGGAACTCCTTCTCTGCTACCTGTCCCATACCATCTCACAGCGCTCCACCCTCACCATTCCCAATACCCTTTGCTCCCACCAAATTTACAAACGCACTCTCCATGCCACATTGACAAATATAGTACTGTGCAAAAAACTTAAGCACCCTAGCTATATATATGTGTGCCTGAAACATTTGCACAGTACTGTGTGCGTGAGTTATATGTACTGTGTTGTGCACCTTGGTCTGGAGGAACATTGAATGACAATAAGGTTGAAATTGAACAAATGGGTACCAGCTAGCAAATGTCCATTTAACAAATTCTACTACACATGCCAGTGATAATAACCCTGATTCTGATTCCATGAGAGGAATAAAGGAATTATACAGCTTTGAAGTGCAAGGAACAAGATGGATTTCAAACTGACACAACAAGCCTCAAGAAGAAGCATAATGAATGGATGGTAGCAGCAAGGAAACCTTATCAAGTCAGGGATGGGTTAAGGTTACTAAAGGAGACCGAAAAAAACTGTTTGCTCTGACAGGAAGGATTAGCCCAGAACGATTTAAAAACGAGACTGGGCTTTTTTTTTCAAAATGGCATCAGGAAGTACTTGTATGCACAAAATAATCTGGAACTCCCTTCTCTCCATCCTACCCCCAAACAAAAAAAACTTTGTTAGTCTGAAATATAGATTGATAGGTTGAGAGTTATGGAACCAGCTATGCACCTGCTTTTATCTAACCAAAAGACCATAAGATACAGGAGCAGACAGAATTTGGCAATTCAGCCATTCTGCTATTCCATCATGGCTAATTTATTATCCCTCTCAACCACATTCTCCCACCTTCTCCCCATTAACTTTTAACACCCTTATTAATCAAGAACTCACCAACTTCCACTTAAAATATACCCAATCACCTTCACAGCCATCTGTGGCAATAAATTCTGCAGATTCACCACCCTCTGGCTAAAGAAAATCCTCCTTACCTTTGTTCTAAAGGGGCATCTTTCTATTCTGAGTCTGTCCCCTCTAGTCGTAGACCAGTAATGGAACTAATTCAGGAAGGTGAATGGCTAAACTTTGTACATACATTCCTAATCTATCACCCCAGTTCCCAATGATGTCTGTAAGAAGTTTATACATTCTCATGACCACTTGAATATTGTGCAGATTCACCGGTTTCCTCCCACATTCTGAAAAAAAAAACATATGGTTTAGGGTTAGTAAGTCGTGGGCATTCCACGTTAGCACTGGCGACGCTTGCGGACTGCCCCCAGCACTTCCTTGCACCGTTGCTCATTGACGCAAATGACGCATTTCACTGTCTGCTTCAATCTTCTGATGCACATATGACAAATAAAGCTAATTTTTAGATTTTTAAATATTTTGAAACCGACAACAGCCCCCAAGTTGAACTGCAGAATAGGAGGATCACTTATCTGTAAATCTTCAGCATGGTGGAAAGGAGAGCCCAATGCTTGGATTTGTCAAGAGTGACATTGAACACAGAATTGGATCAGAAAATGAGACTTCATTTGAACATCACTTCCTATAGGAACTATTCACTGCCCGGTACTTATCAATCTTTGAGGCCCCATTCTTAATGATAATTCATAAGGGCAGGAGGAATAGCTCTAAGGCCAGGATTCTCTTTACTGTCACTTGGAAATAATTCAGGAAATAATTACATTCAACGCCAGTGTCACGCTGCATTGAGTAATATTAATTCAGCGCAGTCTCACATGCACACACACAGATACAGTAGATGGTGCTGAGATAAATGGCTTCTGAACTGGCTTATATGCAGTGGGTGTTTAACACGATGCAGAACGCCCTCTGTGTGACCTGCAGGTCACGAGCTGCTGTTCTTGACAGACTATGGTCCTGGAATATGCCTTAATGTGTGAAGAAACGGCATTTTGCACTTGCCTTCAGCACCTCGGCACCTCCCACAAGGACCAGCTGTTTTCAGCTAAAGAAAAACCTAATCATATTGCTATTTCAAGGCAGCTGCATATTCCCAGGATATACCAAAAATTCAAGATCGCCCCTCCCCACACAAAAAAGCACTGTGGATGTTTATGCACTGCATTTGTAGTAAAGCAAGACCACAATACACCAATGTTGTAGCTGAATGGCTTTAAGTTATCCCATGCACAATTATTTTCCCCCCCATCAGTAAGCATGGCTAAAAATCTGCATTGATCATCATTTAGAAATACGAGGGGTGATTGATAAGTTTGTGGCCTACAGTAGAAGGAGTCAATTTTAGAAAACATAGCACATTTATTTTTCAACATAGTCCCCTCCTACATTTACAAACTTAGTCCAGTGGTTGTGCAGCATACAGATCTTGGACCTCCAGAAAGTGTCCACAGCAGGGGTGATTGATAAGTTTGCGGCCTAAGGTAGAAGGAGCTGTTGTTCCATGCACACGCAGGTCAGCTCTTTGAGTGATTATGCAGAGAGTTAACTCACCTCCTTCTACCTTAGGCTACAAACTTATCAATCACCCCGATGAGTAATTAACTTCAGACTCTCTGCATAATCACTCAAAGAGTTGACCTGCATGTGCATGTAACAAGAGCTGTATAACTCATCTCCTTCTACCTTAGGCCACAAACTTATCAATCACCCATGCTGCGGACACTTTCTGGTGGTCCAAGATCCGTATGCTCAACGACCGCTGGACTAAGTGTGTAAATGTAGGAGGGGACTATGTTGAAAAATAAATGTGCTATGTTTTCTAAAATTGACTCCTACCTTAGGCCAGAAACTTATCAATCAACCCTCATACAGCGTGGAACAAGCCGTTCTGGCCCAACAAGCCACACAGCCCAGCAACTCCCCTACTTCACCCTAGCCTGATCGCACGTCAGCTGACAACGATGACCAACTAACCTACCGACCAGTTACGTCTTTGGAACGCGAGAGCACCAGAGCAAACCCAGGCATTCACAGGGAGGGCGTATGGACAATGGGAGAATTGAACTCCAAAGCCCTGAACTGTAATAGTGTCATGCTAACTACTACGCTGTCATGGCACCCACAGGGAGTGCTGGGTGCCTGCAATGTGATGCCTGGTGTGTGGTGATGGAGGCAAATACACCGGGGGCATTCAGGAAGCTTTCAGACGGGCACATTGGAATTGGAAAGGTGTGTGAACCAAAGAGATTAGTTGGACATCTGATTACTGATTTATTTGGTTCATAACAGAGTGAGCTGCAGTGTTCCAAGTTCTATGATTTGTGAACATTAGATTATCCTCATCTGACCACTCCACTAGTTCTGACATACAGTGAAGACTAAACAAAACCAAGAAACTCATCATCTGTTGCTCACACATCATTTGTCACACAGCACTAATGGCATGATTTTGCCATTTAGATTCATTTTATGACTTCAATGGAACTAACTACAGAAGCAAAGTACGATGCACTGTGCGACTATTTAGCATTGCACTGGGAATGAATTTCTAGTCAAAAGTACTTCTGAAATTTGGAATGAAAGTACGGTATTTGTAAAGTGGCTACAAAACTACTAGGTTGTAAAGTTTCCATCTGTTGCAGTAATATCCTTTAGAATAGGAAATCAGGCTTCCTTCTCCACTGACTTATAGCGTTGGCTCTTAAACTCCTCTCGTAGCCATCAGGTCACACAATTCAAACAGCAGTTAGCAACACCCACATCCTTAAGTTGAATAACTGAAACAATGGAAAGCTAGAAGTGGTGGCGGTCCAATGATGTTTAGGAGGCTTGATATGTCACCAAAGACTAACAAATTTATACAGATGCATTGTGGAGAGCATTATAACTGGTTGCATCATCATCTGGCATGGAGGGGCCTCTGCCCAGGGTTTTAAAAAACCTGGACAGGGTTGCAAACTCGGCTAGCTCCATCAAGGGCGACAGCCCCTCCAGCACTGAGGACACCTTCAAAAGGCAATGCTTCAAAAAGGTGTCTTCCATCATTAAGGACCCCAATCAACTAGAACGTGCTCACTTCTTATTTCTGTCAGAGAGGAGGTACAGGACCCTGAAGACACACACAATGTTTTTCCCTCCGGTAAGATGGCAGTGCAATCTGTCGCTACGGTTTCCACAGGGTCAACAAAAGGTGCTACAGTTGTATTTAAACATAATTCCAACGACCGCAAAATCCTGCTGAATATTAAAAACGTAAAGGACTCCAAGTCCACCCCATCAATATGTTGCTCACTGGCAGGGAAAATGAAGGAGTTGCGCAACGGGCTGCCATCTAAGTCGAAGGAGACATACATTGTAAGAGCAAATAACTGTCTTGGTCATAGAAACATAGAAAACCTACAGCACAATACATGCCCTTCGGCCCACAAGGCTGTGCCAAACATTTCCTTACTTTGCCCAGAGTTACCCATAGCCCTCTATTTCTCTAAGCTCCATGTACTTATCCAGGAGTCTCTTAAAAGACCCTATCGTATCTGCCTCCACCAACGTTGCCAGCATCCCATTCCACGCACTCACCACTCTCCGATTAAAAAACTTACCCCTGACATCTACTCTGTACCTACTTCCAAGCACCTTAAGACTGTTCCCTCTCATGCTAGCCATTTTAAAACTATGCCCTCTGGTGCCAGCCATCTTAAGACTGTTCCCTCTCATGCTAGCCATTTAAAAACTGATGCACCATCAATAACTCTCGGAGACGTGAGGCAAGATATAGGTTTTTATTGGCTGGAAGAAAGAACAAGCAGCAAGTGACCACCACACTACATCCTGGAGACTGAGGCCGGGGGTGTGTCTCCAATCGCCTTTATACCGGGGTCTGTGGGAGGAGCCACAAGAGCAGTCAGCAGGAGGGGGGGGGGGCGTGTCCAGTCAGGTATATGTAGTTCACCACAAAAAACTATGCCCTCTGGTGCACGCCATAAGTTGTTCTTCTTGTGATCACAAGAACCTTTTGGACGGTATTAACGTGGTGTGCCTCAAGTTCGATTCACTGATTTATTGTCAGAGAGCAAGGGCAGATGTGGGAGAGCTGCATGGCCTAAGTATCAAGTCACCATGTCACCTGTTTACAGCCGCCAGGAGACATTGGATTTGGTACGCTCCACCAGAGATAGTGTGGCATGATGTCCAGGCTGCGGTTGGTGCTGACCCCCTCCCCCCCCACCACAAGATTTCACACGCAAGCAGTATTGTGGTCGATTTCAGATTTCAGCAGTATTCAGTTTGACTTGGCCTTAAACCACAGTATTGCCTGTTTACAGCTCCTCCAAAGTTCAATGTCCATTTAGGAATCGGATCGCAAAGGGGAAGAAGCTGTTCCTGAATCACTCCGTGTGTGGCTTTAGGCTTCTATACTTCCTACCTGACGTGAGAAAAGGGCATGCCCTGGGTGCTGGAGGTCCTTAATAATGGACACTGCCTTTTTGAGACACCACTCCCTGAAGATGTCCTGGGTACTTTGTAAGCTGGTACCCAAGACAGAGCTGACTAGATTTACAACCTTCTGCAGCTTCCTTGGGTCCTGTGCAGTAGCCCCTCCATACCAGACAGTGATGCAGCCTGTCAGAATACTCTCCATGGTATAACTATAGAAGTTCTGAGTGTACTTGTTGACATGCCAAAACTCTTCAAACTCCTAATAAAGTATAGCCACTGTCTTGTCTTCTTTATAACTACATCAGTATGTTGGGACCAGGTTAGATCCTCAGAGATCTTGACATCCAGGAACTTGAAACTGCTCACTCTCTTCACTTCTGATCCCTCTACGAGGATTGGTATGTGTTCCTTCATCTTACCCTTCCTGAAGTCCACAATCAGCTCTTTCATCTTACTGATGTTGAGTGCCAGGTTGTTGCTGCAGCACCATTACACTAGTTGGCATATCTTACTTCTGTATGCTCTCATATCACCACCTGAGATTCTACCAAGAGTGGTTGTATCGTCAGGAATTTTATAGATGGTATTTGAGCTATGCCTAGCCACACAGTCATGTGTATACAGAGAGTAGAGCAGTAGGCTAAGCACACACCCCTGAGGTGCGCCAGTGTTGATCGTCAGTGAGGAGGATATGTTATCACCAATCCACACAGACCGCGGTCTTCCAGTTAGGAAGTCGAGGATCCAATTGCAGAGGGAGGTACAGAGGCCCAGATTCTGCAACTTCTCAATCAGGATTGTGAGAATGATGGTATTAAATGCTGAGTTGCAATCAATGAACAGCATCCTGACGTAGGTGTTTGTGTTGTCTAGGTAGTCTAAAGCCGTGTGGAGAGCCATTGAGATTGCATCTGCCGTTGACCTATTGTGGCAATTGGCAAATTGCAATGGGTCCAGGTCCTTGCTGAGGAAGTTCAGTCCAGTCAAAACCAATCTCTCCAAGCATTTCATCACTGTCGATGCGAGTGCCACCAGGCGATAGTCATTAAGACAGCCCACATTATTTTTCTTAGGCACTGGTATAATTGTTGCTTTTTTGAAACAAGTGGTAACTTCTGCCTGTAGCAATGGGAGGTTGAAAATGTCCTTGAATACTCCCAATAGTTCGTTGGCACAGGTTTTCAGAGCCTTACCAGGTACTCCATCGGGACCTTCTGTCTTTTGAGGGTTCACTCTCTTTAAAGACAGTCTAACATTGGCCTCTGAGATGGAAATCATAGGGTCCTCAAGTGCAGCAGGGATCTTCACAGCTGTAGTTGTGTTCTCCCTTTCAAAGTGTACATAGAAGGTCCCAGGATGCATCCTATGCAGTCAAGAAAGCTCACCAACTCCTCTACTTTCTGAGGAGGCTGAAGAGAACTGCAGATTGCACTACCACAGATGCACAGTAAAGTGTACCCTAAGTTGTATCATTGTTATGGAAACTGCACTACAGTAGATTCTACAATGGGTAGTCAAAACTTCATAATGCATCACTGGCACCAACCTAACAACCATTGAGTACATATATTTAGAAAGGTGCCAGAAAAGGGCTAGGAACATAGTGAAAGATTCCTACACACCCTGATCATGGACTGTTGGCCCAACTCCCATCAGAGAGGAGGCTACATAGCATCCATGCCATGACAACCAGACTCAAAAACATTTACTTTCCCCAAGCAATAAGGCTGATTAACACTTCCACCCACTAGCTCTGCCATTAATTTATTATTTCCCATCAGTCATCTTATATACAGCATAGTGTCACTTTATGGGCATAAAATTACTTATATAAGCTATCTTGTGTATTTATATTTTTGTGTGTTTTTTCATTTTTATTGTTTCTCTTCTTTTGTGGGGGGGTTTTCTGTGTTGCATCAGATCTATGAGATATCAGAGCAGAATTGGGCCATTTAGCCCAACGAGTACATTCCGCCATTCAATCATGGCTGATCCTTTCTCCCCTCCCCCCCCCCCCCCCCCCCAAGCCGGAGTAGCAATTCTTTTGTTCTCATAGAAAACCTACAGCACAATACAGGCCCTTTGGCCCACAATGCTGTGCCGTACATGTCCTTGCTTTAGAAATTACCTCAGGTTACCCATAGCTCTCTAGTTTTCTAAGCCCCTCTCACTCATCCCACTCACCCTTCAAACCCACCAGGATCCATTTCTCGCTTCTTTCAAACCCACTGGAATATTTCCCATTCCCTTCAAACCCACCAGGACCCAGACTCCTGCTCCTTTTAAACCCCCGATAAGAACAAGATGACAGGAGTGTCAGGGTTAAAAGGATAGGGAGGGGCAAGGGAGGGGTTTGAACAGGAAGTGACATTTAATCTGAAGGACTGCGAGCGATTTGAGGCATCACATTTTAAGAAAGCTATATTGATGTTGAAGGAAACTGTCTATTTCTCAGAATGATACCTTGACTATAAAGGTAATCTACTTACTCACATAATACTAGAGGTGCAGGGGAAAACAGAAGTAGCAGGAACAGGAGTAAACCTGCTCTACCATACATCGAGATGATGGCTGTTAGACAATGGTGTAGAATTGTTATTTTTCTTGTAGCTTAACTCCTCTATGCTTACTTGAATTATTATTTATAGTAGATTCTGGTTAATGGGGCCATTGGTTAATTGGGGCAGCTGCTTATTTAGGACAACTCTAAAAGAACAAAAACCAATTCAGAAAATAGTAGGCTTCCTTTCATTTATTTGGGACACTGCTGCTTAATTGGGAAAGGAGATTGTTAGCTGATTTATTTTCCCTCTCATCACTATTCTCCTGCCTTCTTCCCAGAACCTTTGACCTTTAATTAGAACCTATCAACACTGCTTTAAATATATCCAAAGATTTGGCATCCACAACTGTCAGTGCAATGAATTCTACAGATTTACCACCCTTTAGAATGGGAATATTCAGAGAATAAAATGGGACATGTTTGGCTTATTGTAAGAATGGTTAGCACAGATTTAGTGGGCAGAAGTAACTGCCTCTCTCTGTGACTTTGAGACTAGATCCTTGTGCCTGCCCGTAAGAATGGGGAGAACTACAATTTTACACTTGTTCTCATCAGTGCAAACATTGTCAGAGTCTGGTGACTCTTTGGGGAAAAATTGGGTGCTTAACTAATACAGTGTTCTGTAAAAGTCATAAGCACATAGATATAGCTGGATTGCCCAAGAACTTTCCACAGTACTGTAGTCATTTTGTCTATTGCACTGTACTGCTGCTGCAAAACAAAACAAATTACATGACATGTGAGAGTGATGATAAACCTGATTCTGATGTGGGTCTCTACTGTGGACAAAGATTGGGAAGGGGGCAGGGAGAGGAGAATCATGGTTGGAAAAGGGGAAGGGAGAGGGGAGGGAGTGGGAAGCACCAGTGAGACATTCTGTAATGATCAATAAACCAGTTGTTTGGAATCAAATGACCTTGCCTGGAGTCCCAGGGCTGAGTGTGCCTGCACCCCCACCACCCAACTCTCCGGGCACTCCTTCTCTCCCACCTGTCCCACACCCCTCCTGCAGTGCTCCACCCTGCCGTTCCCAACATCCTTTGTGCTTAAGACTTTTGCACAGTACCATAATTATACCTCAGTTAACACAGAGAAGTCTACGAATCTAAAGTTGTAATCCTATGTTTCAATATCCAACAATGTCAATTCATTCTCTTGATTAGGTTATTCCTGAATAATCACTTCAGCCTATTATACTCGTCGGAGGGATTAACACATGTATTCGCAATGTCCTTTGTAACACTTATCTCTCCAAACCATACAGATGACATACCATTAAACCATACACACAAACTAATCTAAGATCAACTCTATTTCATTTGCCTATTCATTCCACCCACAGTAACGCTGCTGTGAATTTATACACACCAAGGGCTTCAACTTTCCAACTTGCCATACAACTGTGGTTGACTCTTAACAGCCTCATTTCAGAGTGGGACTTGAACACGAAATGTCAGTACTGGCAGTAACATCTACAACTACACAAAGCAAAAATGCTGCTATAGAGCAAGTATGATCAAGATCAAGTTGTTAAGTCGAAGGACAACTCCAACGTAACATCCCAACTCCTATACTCAGTATTCTGATTCATGAAAGCCAATATGCCCATAGCTCTCTTTAAAGCCATATCTATTTGTGACGCCACTTTCAAGGAGATCATGGGGTATATTTAAAGCAGAGGTTGATAGATTGTTGATTAGTAAGGGTGTGTGGTGAACTACATATACCTGTCTGGACACGCCCCCTGCTGACTGCTCCTGTGGCCCCTCCCACTGACTGTGGCTTCTCCCACAGACCCCGGTACAAAGGCGTTTGAGGCCTGAGCCCGGCCCTCAGTCTCCAGGATGTAGTATGGTGGTCAACTACTGCTTGTTCTTTCTTCAGTCAATAAAAGCCGATATCTCGCCTCACATCTCAGAGAGTTATTGATGGTGCATCAGGGTGCAAAAGGTTATTGGGAGAGGCAGGAGAATGGGGTTGAGAAGGATAATTAAATCTGCTTAGAAAGAAGGGCAGAGCCAACTTGATGGGCCCAATAGGCCAAATTCTGCTCCTATGACCTTATATACAAGCTATTGATCCAAGCAGCCTCATCTGTGGATAATGAGCAACATGCAGAGAAGTGAGAGGTGTTGCACTTTGGGAGGACAAACCGGGGTAGACTTACACAGTGAACAGTACAGCACTGAAGAGTGCGGTAGAACTGGGAAAGAGATCTGGGAATACAGATTCATAACTCCTTCGAAGCGGCATAATGGGTAGGTAGGGTCATAAAAAGAGCTTTTAGCACATTGGTCTTCAACATGTAATGGTCTGGGTTAATCAGGCCCAAAAGAACCAAAACCAATCTGAGATGTGGTAATAACTGTACAAGCACAACAAAGTAATTTAAGCCTAATTTATTACCGTAAAATAAAAAGCACAAATCAACCACACAATATAATACATAGAAAGTTACAAAGATGCCACAAAGTTTTCAAGGCACATGATTTGTAGTCTCCACTTGATTGTTGCTGTCATCAGGGGCTTGATTATCATTGTTATTGGGGGAATTTCGAATTCCAACTCATAAAATTATCCTGAGTCCCAGTCTAGGTGAAGTCCCAAGCATAGAGCCACACATGGGGATAGACCGGGGGTCGGCAACCTGCGGCTCCCGAGCCATTTGTGGCTCTTTCACCTCTGTGCTGCGGCTCCCTGTGGCTTTGGGAAATAATTGGTCAGTATTTAATTAAAATGTATTTTATGTTAGTTTGTTAGCTTTTGAAATGTAATTATGGTGATCTTGTACAACCTAAGTGTAGCGACACATTTCCTGCCACATCATAAAACGGCTCACAATTAGCCAGCATTCCGGCTAAGGGAGATAGCCTACGGGGGTTTGTGAGTACGCGTCTTTTGCAGCATCTGCGTCCATGGGGGCTGGGTTGAGGGAAGCTGAAAAGCAAGGCTGTTTAGTTCGAATAAAGCTATCTTTGACTGCAGTTTACTGACACCGCTACAACGTGTTTTTATCGCTGGCTGTCCAGACGGAAGGTGCTGAAACGCTTTGTCGCGTGTCTGGAAGAAGTGAAAACTTTCCTGGGCAGCAAAGGGCTCACCTTTCCTGAGCTGGAACAGCCAGAGTGGCTGGAAAAGCTACACTTCATGGTAGACATGACAGCGCACCTGAACACGCTGAACACAGCTCTTCAGGGGAAAGGACGTACAGCCCTGCACATGTTGGAGGATGTTTTGGCATTCGAGCGCAAGTTGACAGTGCTTGCCAGAGATTTACAGAAAGGCACTTTGTCTCACTTCCCCAATTTGAGAGAGTTCAAACAAGGTCACGACATGATAATTTCGGAGTATTTACATTCTGCAATCATCGCAATGCAAACATCGTTTGGGAAACGCTTCTGTGAGTTCAGAGAGGAAAAAAACACATTATCCTTCCCGGTCACTCCCTTAAGCATCGATCCTTCCCTACTGAATACGACTGCATTGGCAGGTGTGAGTCAACCTGATCTTGAGATGGAACTGGCCGACATAGCCGACAAAGACATATGGGTGTCCAAGTTTAGACGCTTGACAGCAGACCTTGAAGATGTTGCCCGTCAGAAGGCCGTTCTTGCTCAGAAACACAAATGGAGTGATATTGAAAACCTCACAGATGACAGCTTGCGATCCTGTGTAAAGATGAAGGTGACATCATACAGCCCTGATGTGCAGACGCTGTGCGCTGAGGTCCAGGAGCAGAAATCCCATTAACCAAGTATGATAAATATTTTAATTGCCTATTATTTTACTCATATTCATATTTTTTCATTGTTCAGTGAAATAGTCCTTTCATTTTTCAGGATGACAGCTGGCTGACGTTATTTTTGGTTTGCTGCTGGCGGAAAATTTAAGTTCGGCGTTTTTCATAAATACAAGAAGGACTCAAATAGACATTGAATATTTTACTTAAAAGTAACTTTCAACCCAACGTCTTTTTTTCGGAGTTCAAAATGTTTTTGTTGCATGCAGAAATGTAATTTCGTTTTCTCTGCAGGAGTTCATCAATTTCATAAATGCAACACATTATAGTTTGTTTATACATAGCATAAAGGCAAAAAAAACGTTGTATGCAGTGTTATTTCATTTTAAATGTCAAACGGGTTTTGCGGCTCCCAGTGTTTTCTTTTCTGTGGGAAACGGGTCCAAGTGGCTCTTTCAGTGGTAAAGGTTGCTGACCCCTGGGATAGACAAACTCATTGATCTTCTGTTCTCATGCCACCATTTCAGCATGGTTTCTTTGGGAGTTCCACAAGCATCGAGAGATGCACAGAGACAGATATACTCATTGATCTTTTGTTCTCATGCCACTGGTGCCTGAGGCCGAGGAAGACTCCAGCCTCAATCAGCAAACGTCAAACAAACCTACAGTATTTAACTTGCACAGACACACTGACACCTTTACATGCCACCAGCTCACGAAGAGTTAATGTGTCATTTGGAGCTGTTCAGACTTTCATCCAATATTTTACAAAATTTAGTACATGACTACACATCTTCATAAATCAGAGTACAAGAGTTGGGATCCGGAAGAAAAATGCTGGCTTACAAGTTCCAAAGAAGAGTTTACAAGTTTTAATAAGAAATCAGTTAATTTTTTTTAAGCTATATAATGATTTCAGTTAAAGGTACAAGAGCAGAAAATACTGCTATTACTCAGCAGATCAGGCAGAATCTGTGGAGAGAGAAAAATAGAGATAACATTTCAACTTGATGTCCACTTAGAAAGATAATTCACCTGAAATGTTATCGTTATTTCTCTTTTCACGGGTGCTACCTGACCTACTAAGAATTTGCACTATTCTCAGTTTCATTTCAGACTTCTAGCATGTAGAGGGTTTCGATATTAATTAGCCATATGATACATCTTCCAAGGCCCTTTGCATTCCAGCCTCTTGCTAACCAAACACACATATTAAACAAAGATTAAATAATAAGACCACAAGTCACAGGAGCAGAATTAAGCCAGTTGGCTAACGGAGTCTGCTCTGCCATTCGATCTTGGCTGATTTATTATCCCACTCAACCCCATTCTCCTGACTCCTCCTGTAACCTTTGACACCATTACTAATCAAGGACCTATCAACCTCTATTTTAAATATTCCCAATGACTTGCACTCCACAACCGTCTGCGGCAATGTTAGAAGTTGAAGCCTCTTAATAGAAGGATGTCTCTTTGGAAAAATGATGGGGAGGAATTTCTTTAGCCAGAGTGGTGAATCGGATGAATTCATTGCCTCAGATGGTTGCGGAGGCCAAGTCATTGGATATATTTAAAGCAGAGGTTGACAGGTTCTTAATTGGTAAGAGTGTTGAAGGTTATGGGGAGAAGGCAGGACAACGGGGTTAAAGGAAACAATAAATGCAAGGCAAGGTTCGCCAGTGGCCAACAGAAAAATCCTGTTGACATCTTATGAGACGACTAGATACACTCATTCTTTTAAAGATACATCTTCTCCTGAACTGCGATCGATTGCAGCCTGAACTTCTACTGTAAGTTCAGTTCAGTTCAAGTTTAGTTAATTGTCATTTAGAAACCACAAATGCAATGCAGCTAAAAAATGAGACAACGTTCTCCAGAATGATATCACAAAAGCACACGACAAAAGAGACTACACCAGAAAATCCACATGACGTTTGGTAATCCCCAAATCCAGAGTCCAAAGAGGCTGCTGTATATTAATATCGCACTACCATCTTAGCACGTTCCCCAGAAAGGAGCTCCAAATCCACCAGACAAAACAAGACTACCCAGACACACCAAGTCAGGAGACCAACTCTACCACCCAACAAACCAAAAACTAAAGCTACAAGACCTACACAAAACCACATAGTTACAACAGTGCAGACAATACCATTATTGATTAAAAAAAAAAGTCCATGGGCACAGTAAAAATAGTCCAAAGATGTTAAAAGACTATAAGTTCAAAAGAAACCACCACACAGTTTCCACAAGTCCTCAGGGTCACGATAGACTCGTCATCCCACGCAGGCGGCAGAAGGGAATACCCCTGCTATGGACTTCCATGGTGCCGGACTCAGCCTCACAGATGCAGCACACAATGAAAGCTCCGTCAGACCCAGCCTCACAGATGCAGCACACAGTGAAAGCGCCCTGAGCACAGTGGACTCCAAGTCCATCGAACCTCCGAGCCTCCAACCATCCCCTCCAGCACAGCCTCTCTGAACACCATCCTCTGCCAAGCACACTACCAAAACCCTGCCAACAGCCACCGGCAATGCAACCCCGAGGACTGGGTGCCTGTCCCTCGCAGCAGAGACCCGGACCTCACAACAGCAGCAGCAACGAAGAAGCTCTTCCTGGAGATTTCCAGATGTTCCTCCATGCTCCCACGTCTGTTTTTCATCAGATTAGGATCGTGCACAGCACCCCGCTTAACAAATAACAGATATCAGCTCCGCAGTGGCCACTGCAAACTGCGTTACGCAGCCATCTTGGTCATCATTAAGGATGTATTTCTAAATGATCTGGTGCTTTCCTAGGATCTCCTAGGGGATTCAGCGATATTGAGAGTGGAGTGTGCAGGGGCAGATGTCGATCCGTAATGGCGGAACGCAAACCCGTGGTCAGACTCCATGCCAATTAAAGCATCGAACAAGAGTAAAATCAACAAGGTCAAGGACAGAAAACGAATGGATGTTCCACAGCATCTACTTGCATTTGACTGGTTTCCTTGTAATAGCTGCCAGCAGATATGCAAAAGTCTTAGGTCCCATGCTGCAAGGTTCAATTGCCTAGGTGACTCATGGATGTGAACTCAAGTGTGGGGAACTATGCCGTTTGATATTTAATGTCCTCGGTGCCGAATGCTCCCCTCATTCTGTCCTGTCTCCTTTTCTCCTCACCATCTACACCTCGGACTTCAACTACAACACAGAGTCTTGCCATCTTCAGAAGTTTTCTGATGACTCTACCACAGTTGGATGCATCAGTAAGGGAGATGAGGCTGTGTACAGGACTACGGGGGGGTAACTTGGTCACATGGTGTGAGCAGAATCATCTGCAGCTTAATGTGAAAAAGACTAAGGAGCTGGTGGTGGACCTGAGGAGGGCTAAGGCACCGGTGACCCTGTTTCCATCCAAGGGGTCAGTGTGGACATGGTGGAGGATTACAAATACCTGGGGATACGAATTGACAATAAACTGGACTGGTTAAAGAACACTGAGGCTGTCTAAAAGAAGGGTCAGAGCCGTCTCTATTTCCTGCAGAGACTGAGGTCCTTTAACATCCGTTGGACAATACTGAGGATGTTCAACGGGTTTGTGGTGGCCAGTGCTGTCATGTTTGCTGTTGTGTGCTGGGGCAGCAGACACCAACAGAATCAACAAACTCATTCAAAAGGCCAGTGTTGTTGTGGGGGTGGAACTGGACTCTCTGATGGTGGTGTCTGAAAGGAGAATGCTGTCCAAGTTGCATGCCATCTTGGACAATGACTCCCATCCACTCCATAATGTACTGGTTAGGCACAGGAGTACATTCAGCCAGAGACTCGTTCCACCGAGATGCAACACTGAGTGTTATAGGAAGTCATTCCTGCCTGTGGCATTCAAACTTCACAACTCCTCCCTCAGAGTGTCAGACACCCTGAGCCAATAGGTTGGTCCTGGACTAATTTCCACTTGGCATTATTTACTTACTATTATTTAATTATTTATGGTTTTATATTGCTATATTTCTACACTATTCTTGGTTGGTGCGACTGTAACGAAACCCAATTTCCCTCGGGATCAATAAAGTATGTCTGTCTGTGTCTGTCATTCTGGGGCCAAGGTGCATAACATATATTCAAAATATCAAGAAAAAAAAAACCAGGCATCGTTACTCAAGAAAGCACATGTACAGGCCAAGTCTCTGAACGACATTCAAATGGTTGGTACAGCCCCCTGCAATCCACTAGAGGGCAGCACTGAACTGAGCACAGCCAAGCTACCCCACCTCTGGTGCCTTCTTTCCTGGACTGCAGCAGCAGGCAAGCCCGCAGCTTCTGGCCTAATCCTAGCATTTCTACATATTGCGTAAGAAAATTGTCCTAGACATATTTATCAAATTTCACTGCATCCAAGCCCTAAGCACAACGGCAGGCCCAGTCAATTAAAGTTTATTTTTATTGATACATACATACAGTATGTATACAGCCAAGCGAAACAATGTTCCTCCGGACCAAGGTGAACAAAGCAGTACACATGGCTACACACAACACAGAGCGAAATATTCCCACAAATAAACAAAAGTAAAATTAAAACATGGAATTTGGTAAAGAATTATATTAGGGAAGTTAAAAATCATCTATTACAATCCCATTGTACTTGCCGGCATTTAGAAGATGGAGGTGGGGGGAATCTTACTGAAAACATTAGGCTCTTGAACAAAAGGGGACATCTGCACTCATTCTATTTCAAATGTTCCCACAACTGATGGTCTCACTTTAAAGACTCTTTATCTTGTTATTTCATACTCATTATTTATTGCTATTTATTTATATTTGCACGTGCAGAGTTTGTTGTTCATTGATCCTGTTTACAGTTACTGGTCTATAGACCTGCTATGTATGACTGCAGGAAAAAGAATCTCTAGGTTGTACATGGTGACAGGTATGTACTCTGGTAATAAATTTTACTTTGACTTTGAAAATTGAAAGGCCTAGAGAGTGAATGTGGAAAGGATGTTTCCAAAAGTGGGTGAGTCCAGAGGGCATAACCACAGAATACAAGGATGTCCCTGTAGAACAGAGAGAGAAGCCATAGGATGGTGAATCTGGGGAATTTTATTGCCACAGACATCTGTGGAGGCCAAGTCAAAGAAGATGTTGATAGGTTACAGGAAGGTTATGCAAGGGTGTCAAAGGAAAAGGCATGAAGACAGGGTTGAGAGGGATAATAGATTGTCCATGATGAAGCAGCAAAACACACTCAATGGGATGAATGGCCTAATTAGGCTCTTACAGATATCTTACAGATATCTGCAGTGTCCCTGCATACTTGCTCCCTGAATTCCCACTGACTATTTGGAGTCTATAGTACATCCATCAAAGTGAAACACCTGCTTCTTATTTCTTAGTTCCCGTTATAGGCTCACTGGAAAATCCCTCGGGAATATCCTCTCCAAAAGGTTAAACTTGACAAATACTTCTGCAAAACACAGAAGTTTGCCTGAAAGACTATAGTCATTGGTGAGGGAATTGAGCTAGTGACATCGATCAAAAGAAAAGCATTTCATTCTCCTTACACGAGCAGTTCAAGGCAAAGATTCCACCTGTTAATATTATGCTGGGTGTTTGAAAAGTAAGTTATTTGTAAACCTACCATGTAAATCTGGAGCAGTACTTATGCAACCAACGCCGCATGTTTATGCAACCTGTTTGATTATGCAACTTGCAGTAAACCCATTCTCATGCTGAGTAGCTCACCTTAAAGTACATTTTCCCATCCGTATAGTTTTTAATATTAAGCAACATTTTCTATTCTAGCTTCTTTGAATTGATATGTTCGCTTGACATTGACTTTCCCTCCTTCACGTTATCGAAACTTGTCATTCAGATACCTTCCAACAGTGTGCACTTTTGGTTGGGGTCATCTCTCAGTCAACGGATAAACAGGAGCAGTATCTCAACCAAAAACGACCAGTCCGATACCATTGTGAACGGGTGCTGAACCCTGCACTAACGGTATCTTTCATCCCAACTCTTACCGGCTACTGGCAACAGACAGCTTCACCCTCCGACAACCGGGAAGCCCTGACCCGTGACCTCCTGCCTGTCGCGCAAAGTTCATGGGAATTGTAGTCAATAAACTCCATCCGCCCAGTCTTTTTAAGCAGGAAACAGTTGGAAGGAAACTACAACATTCTAAAAACACCACTGTTTTCTCATTTGACTTAATACACTGAATGCGCATTACTCAATGCAGAAGGTAGGTCTTTCTATGGGAAAGAAATGCCCATTATTTCGTATATTAAAAGAAAAGTAATTTGGAGAACTACAACTCCCATGAGGCTTTAATCTATTGACGTATTTCAGCATGCGAGGGACAACCAAGGGGCGGGTCGAACCTGCTGTCAGTCATGTATACGTCAACTGAGCTATCTTGGTCACTGTCCAATGCAGGGCCGCTGCGAAGGGCGCCAAAGCAAATTGCATGTCGATACACCTTACCACATCATGACGCAAGCATGATCAAAGTTGTCGCACCGCGGTGACGCCCCGTTTGGTCGCCTCTCAGCCCCTGCGGCGTGACGTCAGACGTAAATCGTCAGCGGCAGCAACAACCAGGAGAAAATGGCGCTGACAAGGTTGGTTGTGCTTTATATTCCTGTAATAATCGGCTGCCTGGTTATAGTTCCTGCTACCTGCGAGCTCCGAGTTCCCGCTGGCGTAAATAAACGCGAGTTGGTGCGAACTGTATGTCATCCCTGGAATTGTTCGGTTTTGTTGGCACCTCCTTACATGGGAGGCCTGTCGGAGCCCGGCCTTTGCTGCTGGTGCTCCAACTGAACTGTGGGCTGAGAGACGGGAGCAACACCGCTGGCAGATAGGTTTTAGACCCCATGCATGTTCCTACGTCAGTTTGTATTAAAATATAGTAGGGACTGAAGGTTTAGGTATTAATCTCAGTTAGTGTTTCTTTCTGCTTATTTTTAATATTGTCCAAGTTACTTGTTTTGTTTTCGTTGGTTCTCTAACTCTGATCTGTATCCGACCATTTTAATACTTAGTTGCACATAAAATTTATTGGTAATGTGCTAATGGGGAAGGTGTGTAGCATCTGTCACCGCGTAATCATTGCCATGGTTTCATCCAGTACCTGAAATAGGAAATGTTATTCTCTTTAAAAATAAAGTAATGGATAAAATCGTAGTACTCTGAGCAATACTGAGAAGGCCTAATTTCAAGAAGTTGGTAGAGGAATGATGGACCTAATCCCTCGTTCTGAGTTGCTTGAATCAAATTGGTTTATTATTGTTACACTTACAGACGTGCTGTGTAATACTTGTGTACCATCCATATAGATAAATTTACAACTTTGCGATGAAGTAGTACGGGGTACAATAACAATGTCAAATAAAGTGCTAGTGATAGAGAATGCAGTGCAGGTAGACAATAAGGTGCAAGGCCATAAATATAGAAGGCCGAACATGCTTCTAGGCCTTCTTTTAATTATCATTTGGGAGAAGGAAGAAGAGATAATATTCAGGGAGGGTGGGCACTTTGATTATGCTGGCAGATTTAAGGAGGAGGTAAAATGTGTAGACCTAATCTCTGAAGGGGAAGCTGATTTTTTTTAGTGATATACAAGCAGAACCAGGTCATTTGGTCCATGTAGTCTGCACTGCAATCTCATCGTGGCTGATTTATTACTCTCTCTGCCCCAATCTCCCACTTTCTCCCTGTATCCCTTCATGCCCTAATTAATCAAGAATCTATCGACCTCTGCCTTAAATATACCCAATGACTTGGCCTCCACAGCCACCCGTGGCAATGAATTACAGATTCACCACTCTCTGGCTAAAGAAATTCCTCCTCATCTCCATTATGAAGGATGACCCACCCACAGTACAAGTGAAGTCTCACCAGTGCCTTAGAAAGCCTGAACATTACATCCTTGGATATGCTTAGCTTTGTTGCAATGTAGAAATGAATTAATATGTAGAAATAAATTGTTGTGTAGCATGAAGGAATGTTGTGCAAAGTGCATCTCAAATGAATATTCTTTGAGTGAAACACGACTAAAACAAGGATGCAATGGTTGTGTTTTAGTTGGTCTTTGTATCATGTTATGTTTCTGTAAGTACTTGGAGTTTTATGAATTAAGGACTAACTAGATGGAAAGATTTTATGTGGAGCCACTTAGGATAAAGAAATAATGATGTTGATCTTTGAGATGTTAGTGTAGTTATAGCTCCTCTGCCAATGCTATTACAACAATCTTAAAGACTTGGCATATACCTTTTAATTTATTCAATCTAATCTATATTTTAATATGTTTATATTAATCTAAGACAGAAGTATCATGGAGCCTGTCCATCAAGAACCTATTTCTTCCAACCCTAGACCAATTCCACTTTACAATCCCCACACTCCCATCAGTTCATTCCCATCATCTGCATGCGGAGGCATTGTCAATGGCTAATTAACCTACCAACTTGTACCCCCTTGCACATCCACTCTATTTATGTCTTTCAATATTCGATAGCTTCACTCAGAAAGGAACAGAATTGGTCTTAAACTTCAGTTGCTCCTTGGCATCTACGTTAGGAAATATTTCACATTTCTTCTGTTCTTATATGAATAGTGCTTCTTGATTTAGTTCCTGAATGACTTTGGTTCAAATTTTATGATTATAGCTCACATTAAGATGACAAGGTTGTCAGAGGCCCTCAGAACTCAAAGTGGAGGGGTGTCAGTTTTCAAAGTAAGACCCAAACTGTCACATGGTCTCCTTTTCAACAGATGCTATTGACTGTGTGAGTTATCACAACACTTCAGTTTTGCTTTTAGATTGCGATGTGCATTAATTCAGAAAACTGCCTTGAATGCACTCTGGATGTTAACTTACTATCTTTCAATTTGAAATACTCAGCAGGTCTGGCAGTATCAGAGAAGTGAAATGTTTCAGATTGTTCTGAGCAATGGTCATCAATTGGACACTTAATGTTTCTCTAATCTGTATGTTTCCAGCAGTTTTCATTTCCTTGATGTTTTTTACAGGTATCAATCTATACAACTATTGTTGTATTTTGTTAAGTCTCTCTATCTTTGACTTCTGTGGTTGCTGTGTTTGTTTAAAACTTCTTTCATAGGGTGTTGGCATAGCATTTCTTATTCAAGCTCACCTGCACCTGAGTGAAATGATGGGCTTTTTTAAGAGTGTGGGTTGAGTTACTTAAAGGCCAACATGCAAAAAGATCACAATTTATCTTCCTTATAGGATGGAATCAGAGACTATTACTAACACTTCATTCCATTTTTATATAATTACATAATTACATTCCCAGTTGCCATCATGCAATTCAGACTTATTATAAAATCTGTAACTCAGGCCTCTGGTTTACTAGTTAGCCATTGTGCTACTGTTGCCATGGGCATCAATTCCACATCTTGGCACTTTTCTTCACCCTCCCCCCCCCCCCCCCCCAAAGTTTCCTCACTGAAGGATGTACCCGTTGTATTTCAGTCACCCAGCTCTGTTCTCTATTTGAGCCTTGTGCATCAACCAAAACTCTGTAGCCCACGGTCATCAGAGGACAAATGTCCTCAACAGAAAAAACTGGATGTAGCATACACAAAATGCTGGAGGAACTCAGCAGGTCAGGTAAAATTCTATAGAAGTGAATAAACAGTCAACGTTTTGGACCAAGACCTTTCTTCAAGCCTTAGAAAAGAACTTAAGACTCAAAGGAACTAGATGGTTATGATATCCACATTTTCTGTTATGTCAATGCAAAGTTACATCACTAACTTTGAGGATAATAGGTTAGACATGATACTTGATGTTCTTTTTACAAAATCTTAAGTGTTTTTTTTTGTCCTCTCAAGTCAGCTATAGCAGGTCAGCATGTCTCTGTCAACGCTTACTAATTTTTATTGATGCACCATAGAAAGCATTCTGTCTGGATGCATAACAGGTTGGTATGGCAACTGCTCTGCATGTGACTGCAGGGAACTGCGGTTATGGACACAGCTCAGTGCTTCACAGGAACTAGCCTTCCTTCTCTGGACTCTCTGTATACATAGTTCTCACCTCAGTAAATCAAAGACCCCATCCACCTCAGTCATTTTCTCTTCACTGCTCTCCCATAGGCAGAAAATACAAAAGACTGAAAGTGTGTGCAGGTTCCCCCGCTATTCGAAGGTAGAGCGGTAGAGCCAGAATGTTGTAAAGTGAAGAAGCAATTGCCATTTATTTACATGTAGAAAAATTTGTGAGCGTTCGCAGACCCAAAAAAAACCTGCCAAATAACACATGAAACCTAAAATAACAGTAACATATAGTAAAAGCAGGAATGATCTGATAAATACACAGCCTATATAAAGTAGGAGTACTTCTCTAATGCAACTCTGTCCACCGTAGCGAAAATCTCACGCAAGCGCTCTCGGCAGAAAGTCTCGGCGCAAGCGCTCTTGGCAGAAACACAGTGCAAGCACTCTTTCTAGTAGCCTTTAAGTTATGAAGCTGCCAAATCATACCAAATAACACATAAAAATACACAGCCTATATAAAGTAGAAATAATGTATGTCCAGTGTAGTTTCACTTACTGGAATCAGGAAGACAGCGAGCACACTGATGATGGTGTGTTAGTTTGAGTCGTCTGAGGTTGGGGCAGTGGGAGGTAGAGGAGACTAGAGTGTCATCTTATCGCCGTCTGTTTCCATCAGGGCAGGCAGGTCACCTTCTTTTATGTCTGCCTGCCTCAATGTCAAAGGTCGAGTTTCATCATCTGCAGTGGCTGATGTGGAAGGCTTGAATAACGACAGTTTGCTTGACTGTTTAGACTTGAGCATTTTTCTATCATATCGTTCTTTGTAAGCACTCAAACCATCCTTCAAATATGCCCTAAACCTACGTACCCTTGCAAAACTAAAGTCATACTTTTCTGCAATCAATGCAGTGTTGTCAGTCGCAGCGAAATCTCATGCAATTGCTTCACGTTCAGTTTCTGAACGACTTTACTTTTGTGCCATTCGCTACTTCGTTCGACTTCAACTGTTATCCTTTCCTCTTCATCAGCTCTTCATCTGTCAGTTCTTGGTCATGGGATGCCAAAACCTCTTCAACATCATCTTCATCAACTTCCACAAACCCTTAGCCAAACTCACTTTATCCTTACTTCGTTCACCACGATCGACGCGTGCTGCCTTTTTTCGTAACAGTGAAAACACCTTCTGTTAGTGAAAACAGGTAACTAATGTAGGCCTTTCGTAACAGCGAGGTGTGGTAAAGCGAACGCTCGAAAAGTGGGGGACACCTGTACTAGCAGACTCAAGGACAGCTTCTATCCCATTGTTATCAGACACCTTGAGCATAATAAGATGGACTCTTGGCTTCATAATCTATCTTATCATGACCTTGCACTTTATTGTTTACTGCACTTTTTCGGTAGCTTTTACGCTTTACTTATTTATGTCTGTCTGTTGAGATACAGTTTGTAATAGGCCATCCCAGCCCTTCAAGTCGGTGTCACCCAGCAACCCCTGATTTGACCCTAGCCTGATCACGTGCAATTTACAATGACCAATTAACCTACCAATTGGTACATTTTTGGGCTGTGGGAGGAAACTAGCACTAAGAGGAAACCCATGTATTCACTGGGAGAACATACAAAACTCCTTACAGACAATGGCAAGAAACCATCTACAGCCATCGATCTGCACTGCGACCATAGCCCTCTATACCTCTACTATCCACATACCTATCCAAACTCATCTTGAATGTTGAAAATTGAGCTCACATGCACCACTTGTGCTGTCAGCTCATTCCACACTCTCATTGCCCTCTGAGTGAAGAAGTTCCCCTCACGTTCCCCTTGCACTTTTCAACTTTCACCCTTTACCCATGGCCTCTAGTTGTCCCACCCAATCTAGTGGTAAAAGTTTGCTTGCATTTACCCCTCATAATTCTGATCTGTATGAACAGTAAGCAAGACAAGCTTTTCACTGTATCTTGGTACACATGACAATAATGGGTCAATACCTGCTGCCTATCTTCATGCCATCGGCAAAATTAGGTGCTTAATACTCTTCCCCCCACGCCCCAGTCAATAATATCAATGGGAAATAATTGAGTGCCAAAGACTGATCCACCGGTTACATTGTTCTGGTCTGAAAAGGACCTTTTATTCTGACTCTTACTTGCATTCTTTAATCCATGTTACTATATTTTCCCCAAATGCTGTAATCTCCTATGTTGTGCTCTAGCATATTTGAAGTGGGACATCCCCAATCAGATGTTTCTTAGTTATATGTAGTATGGTAAAATATGTCTAACTTACTCTGTAAGTTACAGAGTAGTGTAAGTGCTCACAATGCTGTGGCCAGCCTTAATACTCCAAATTTCAAATGAAAATATCAATCTTTCAAGAGATTTCCAAAATTTAAAAAAAATCTGATGACAATGTGATAAATTATTGTTCTGAACAACTTGCTCCACAGTCCAGGTGTTCACAGGGCTGGAACTTTTCTACTGTTATTTGCCTTGCCATATCTATTAGAAATATTAAAAATATTTTTATTTTCATTTTCAAGTTTTCTTCCTGCGCCAACACAGCTGTCCCAGGACCAGCTGGAAGCTGACGAAAAGGCCCGTGCTCAACGAGCCAGACAAACAGCCTTGGTAGCATCCCGCAGAGAACCTCCACCATATGGGCATCGCAAAGGATGGGTTCCTCGTTCCTTGGAGGTACATCTGCAATCTTGTCATGAATACCTATTTTGCTGAACACAACATTGACATATCATGCTTGAACTAAACATTTAGCTGCTGCAGTTAGTAATTTTAATACACTTAAGAATTTCTATCTTTATTGACATCTGTACTTCCAGCATTATTATCCATTGCATAGAGACTGACAGTCTCTCAGTGAATTTCAGGTGCTCAGATTCTCTCTGCCACAACTCATCAGGTGCTGTGTAAGCAAGAACACTAGCTTTATTGTAAATTTTTAATGGACACATTTCCCATTCATATTTTGAGGTTTGGTTCTGCATTAGTGTTACTGATACATAACAAAGTATTGGAAATTAACTTGATTGTCAGTGAAGGTGTTGAGAGACTTGTGAGCTGCTTTTATTTTAGTTGTGGCTTCTACTACCTGCTACTCTGTTTCTACCTTTTATCGAAAGGTGTATTCTTCAGCAGCCAGTGTGGTAAACAGGGGAAAAACTTAAAACTAGGGGTTACTTAATATGTGGAATCAACACAACCATTTGCATTCATCCTGCCTTCAATTCTGCTACACAAGTAAGTTTCTGCCCATTCACAGTGCTTTGCCTGACAAAACATTTGGGCATGGACTAATTAGGGTGCTTAGCAGCATTGCAGTTGGTTTGGCTTTGCCATTGAGAATTAATGTTGTTGATAAAACACTTTTCCAGTCTTATGGGAGCAATTATAAGTCAATGATTGGTGAGTACTAACTCTAAGCAAAAACTTGCTGCTCTTGTTCGTAATTGTAGTTTCTGTGCATCTGACAGCTCAGCCAAATGTTTGCTATTTTGCATTATTCCATAGCAAGGATACCAAGATTAGTGATTTGCAGTTTCACTTGGACTTCTCTGTTTCACTGAAGTTCGGCTTGAGTATCTTGTCATTCTTCACTCTCATAGAACGTGAGCAGAAGTAGATAATTGATTCTTTCAGCTGTCTCCAACTTTCAACAAAATTATGGTTGGTCCAGTATTAGTCTACCTTGCAATTTGTTCCCCCTTGTAGTTCAAATATCTGTTTTTTTGTCTTTTTGCCTTTGGAAGTCTAGGCTAGTGAATTCCAAAGCTGTAAGCCCCAGTAGGGGGTAAATATTAAATATGTGTGAATGTGTGAATAGTGTTTCAGTAAGATCAACTCCCATTCTTCTGAATTTCAGGAGCAAAGTTTGATTCTGTTTGACCTTTCTCCTTTTATAGGTCAAATCTTACATTCCATAAATCAGCCTATTGAACCTTACCTATATTGCCTCAAAATCCTTCCTTAAATATTGAAAGCGAAGCTTCCTTGCAATTGTATTCTGTACCTCTTGTAACAAATGTCAACTTTCCATTAACTTTCCTAAATACTCACTGTACCTCCATACCAGTTTTTGCTTTATGCAACATGAGTCCATATTCCATTGAATGCAATATTTTGTAGTTTTACTCTATTTAAATAATAATTTACTTTTCTATTCTTCCTTCAACCTCATATTTTTCCTACTCTGTATTTTTTTTTCTGCCAAATTCTTCCTTACTTTCAGCACAAAATAGTATCAAGAAGCCTGCTGTCACTGGTTTGAAATTTTTTTTCAATATTTCTTAAGCGTTGTATTCAAAAATGTATGTACAAAAGGCAACGTGTTCTCTGAGTGGACCCTTTCAAAGTTTTGTGCTCCGAAGTGTATATTCATTTTCCAAATCTTCACAGCCAACCTGCAGGAGTCAGTAGAAAAAGATCAGTAAAGTGATGTATAGAGGCTGCATTAGAGGAGCTATCTAAATAAAAACATTCAATTTTAAAATAGCAACTTAAAATGTATAATGGATGGCTGTCTTGCTTAAGATGTTGAATGTGTTTCAAGGCTATGCAAATATCACAGCTGCAGAAAGAGTGAATGTTGTGGAGTGAATGCATATTTAGTGTGGGTGGAAGTCAGAAATTGGAAGAAACCAATCAGTCTTCATTGGGAGTGTTCCCCCTCCCCCAGTAGCAACAGAGACACTGAGAAGCAGATTGGGAGACAGATTTTGGAGAAGTGCAAAGATAATAGTGTTGTTGTCATGGGTAACTTCAACTTCCCTAATATTGATTGACACCTCCTTAATCAGGTTTTATTGAGACAAAATTTGTTAGGTGTGTCCATCAAGGATGGCAGGATTCTTAGCAGTGTGGAGCAACAGAAAGACTTTGGGGTCCAAGTCCATTGTTCCCTCAAAGTTATCACACGTAGTTAAGAAGTCCTTCAGTAGTCAGTGAATTGAGTTCAAGAGCTGCAAGATAATGTTGCAGCTCCATAAAACTGTAACTCTTCGGAGTACTGATTCAGTCTTTCTATTTCTACCTCCAGGATTTTGGCGATGGAGGCGCATTTCCAGAGATCCATATGGCACAGTTTCCATTGGACATGGGCCGCAAGAAGAAATCATCCAATGCCCTGCCGGTACAGGTAGACGCAGAGGGGAAGATCAAATTTGATGCCATTGCCAGACAAGGACAGTCGAAGGAGAAGGTACAATAATTCCCATCTGATTCTTATCTGCAGATGTGCTATGTTACTTTGTTATCTACTTCCATCATCACATGGGCTGAGTGAGGAATACCTTCCTTGTGCCAGTTTTAGTGAATTACTGGTCCAGAATTCTAATTTGTATTTTGGGTAGATACCTTTTTATTAAATTATACAATAGTTGTCAAGATGGTGAGGGTGTAATGTGTAATTCAGAAAGTTTGGCTTTACATACTTAAAATGTTCATCAACATTTGTTTCTCTTTCTGCAGGTTATATACAGCAAGTTTACAGATCTTATTCCTAAAGAAATTATAAATGAAGATGATCCAGATCTGCAGAGGCCTGATGAGGACAGTATAAAGGAGGTAAATTACTTAAAATTGTACAAATGTGTAGATATGACATAGGGAGTGTTTGATTTGATGATACTATTGAATCTTTTGGATTCATGGAGATACTGGATATTTGAAAAGAAGAGTAAGCTTGTGCTGACATTGGAGAGAGTCCAGAGGAGGCTCATGAGAATAATTTTGGTGATGAAAGGGTTAATGCATGTGAAGTGTTTGATGGCTCTGGGCCTGTACTGGCAGGAATTTAGAAGAATGAGCAGGGATCTCATTGAAACCTATTGAATAATGAAAGGCCTAGATAGAATGGATGTGGGGAGGATGTTTCCTATAGTGGGTGAGTGTAGTACCAGAGGGCACAGTCTCAAAATAGAAGGATGTCCCTTTATAACAGAGATGTGGAATTTTTTTAGCCAGAGAGTGGTGAATCTGTGGAATTCATTGTCACATGCAGCTGTGGGGCCAAATCATTGGGTATATTTAAGCAGGAATTTATAGCTTCTTAATTAGTAGGTGTGTCAAAGGTAATGAAGAGAAGACAGGAGAATGAAGTTGAGAGGGATATTAAATCAGCCATAATTGAATGGTGGAGCAGACTCAATGGCCTAAATCTGCTGCTATGTCTTATCACCTTGTAGAACATAAGGATAGTGAAACATATGGACAGATCCTCCAGACCATGATGCCAATTTAAACTGCACATCTGCCTGCACATGGTCTATATCCCTCAATTCCTTGCCTGCTTGTGTGTCGTTTCAAATTACTCTTAAATATTGCTTTCACCACTTTCTCTGGCAGTGCAGGACTAACCATTTCTCTGACTTTATACAAAAGCTGTTGAAAAATACTAGAATTTGCATAACATTTTCTGTACTCTGTATTTTCTGTACTAGATGATTCAGCTGAATTGACTGCAGTGGTCCCAAAAGTCAGTTAATGAACAAGCTGTTTTCGCATACAAGATGATTTATGGGAGAAATAAGTCTTCAGAGTTGAACTACAGGCCAAACCCTTTAAAAGTATCTTGCATGTTTTGTTGGGGGAATGGATATTTTCTTCCCTGGACAAGTCCATCAGACAGATTAATTGATTGTTTCCTTTGTTTTTCATAAAGAAATTAGTGAACAGATGTTCTGCTGTGTTTCTGAATAACAATTTGTACTACACAGAAATTTAAAAAAACATTTTGAAGACATTCAGGCAATTTGGAAGTTTCATGCTTTTAGACATAACAGAAATGTGGGGATGACAAAGTAGATTTCATGGTGTCTTACTCCCTCTGGAGAACTTCATGCCAAAGGATATGAAATTGCTAAATAAAAGGAGGTTCTTTTATTCATGTGCATTAACTCTGGTTCTGTTTGTGTGATGAATTCTGTACAATATTTTGGAGGATTTTATGATACATGGACTTGTAAAGTATACACATGGTAAAATACGTAAAGTTCTTTGGGATGTTTCAGCATTATAAATCATGCATACTTTAGTCACACAAAGGAAGATCATGTACTATGATAAAGTTGACTGTGTTGTCTTATGTTCCACACATGGACTTTGTGAGAGGTTGAGTCTGGGTTGATGGATTCAGAGAGACAACAGCAGGTAGATGTGCAAGTTAGCCTTGTAGATTGAATGTTCTATTTTTTTAATGGAAATATTGGTAAATACATAGGTATTTATGCAGGTTTAATTTCAGTCAAAGTTCCAAATTCAATCTCCAATGGTTTGGCTTGTTTAGCATGTCATCACATTGTTATAATTGGTTACAATAGTAACCAATAATAATGATGTAGGGGTATAAATCATTATGTATTACATGCATTCCAGCTTGCCATCCTTTGATTCCCACTGTGAAATAATGTTAGATTGCAGGGTTTGTGATGTCTCTTGAAGTTAAATAGCTGATTGGTATTCACAGCAAGTTTTCACATGTGGATGTTTGGTGGTGTTTAAGAATGACAAAGAACTGTGTGCTGGGTAAAATGAAGGGTGGGAAAGGCTTTTCAATGCAGAGTGATGATAAAATGTGCCTCAGTATTACTGCAACACCTTTGTTTGAATACTAATACATCTTGACATTTGACTTTGCCTTGGGTAAGATGGTCTGTGAATCCTTGAAGGTTAAGATCAGAAGTAGAAATTGTTTGGTATGTTGACCATAGGCAGTCCAGAGGTAATACATTTTAATGAATTGACTAATTGTTTCATTACAGTTGACTGAAAAGACACGTTCAGCTCTGGAGAAACAAGTCTCGCAGAAGGTTGCAGCAGCCATGCCTGTTCGAGCAGCTGAGAAACTAGCCCCTGCACAGTACATCAGGTTAGAAGAGTCACACAAGCAGTGGTGATATTTTGATGTCTAATTTGTTTTTCTAATGCGTGTAGTATCTTAATGAGGTTCAGCATGTAGTGCTTTGGATACATCGTTTTGATTACACTATTCCTTCATATTGTAATCCTAGCTTGTCTGTCAAGAGCAACACACAAAAATTGCTGGAGGATCTCAGTAGGTCAGGCATATTCTGTGGAGGGAATAAACAGTCAGCGTTTTGGGCTGAGATCCTTTCAGGACTGGAAGGGAAGAAAAAAGCCATAGCAAGAAGGTTGGGAGACGGGAAGGGGTGCAAGCTGGCAGATGATAAGTGAGGGGGAAGGTAGGTGAGTAGGGAAGAGGAAGAATTAAGTGAGAAGCTGGGTGGTGATAAGTGAAAGAGGTAAAGGACTGAGGGAGGAATCTGATAGGAGAGGATAGTGGACCATCAGGGAAATGGAATGAAGGAGGTGATGAGCAGGTGAGAAGAGGGCGCCCAAAATGGGGAATGGAAAAAGAGTGAAGGGAGAGTGGGAGTAGTTACCGGAAGGAAGAAAAATAGATGTTCATGGCATCAAGTTGGAGGCTTCTCAGATGGAATATGAGGTGTTGCTCCTCCAACCTGAAGGTGGCCTCATCGTGACCATAGAAGAAGCCAGAAGGAGAATGGGAAGTAGAATTAAAATGGGTAACCACTGGGAAATCCTGCCTTTTGTGACTGTCAAGAGTAGGATTATGGAAACTTGAATTTTTAGAAAAGGGGACTATGGAAAAGCAGCGGAAGGGTTCCTCCTGCAAAGCTGTTAGACTGATTAAGGCATACACTCTTACTCAAGAGCATTCCTGCAAGTGGCGGCATGCGTCCTGCACCAACAGATGAGGAATGCTGGTACTGTTGAAGTAAATTACAGAGAGTTAGAGAAAGGAATGAATTTGAAAACACCAATAAGATTTTAAAATTGAGCAATTGATCAGACCAAGATCCCTGTATCAATCAGTGATCTCAAAGATGATAGGTGGTTAGAATATTGTGTGAACCTTAATACCAGCCAGAGCTTTTTGTTTCAATTAAGTTTTTTTCCATAGGGTGCAAATTGGGATTTTCAGATATATGGGTTCTGAGTTCAAGGGTATAAGTGTTGTGTTCTAGTTTGCTATACCTTGATAAGACTGAATTTGGAATATTATGTCCAAGTCTGTTATCCATACATACAGAAAGATATTCTTTCAGTGAAGGTACACTATACTTAACCCTGGGGTGATATAGTAAGGAATGATTGAGGTAGATTAGGCAACGTTACTCTCGGGTTTATTAGAATGAGAAACTATTTCTTTGGATAAACACAAATTATACCTAAAATTTCACAGTATAGATGAGGTCCCCTGGCTAAGGCAACCAGAATCCCAAACCACAATATCATTAGGAAGTTGGTCATAGAGATAAAATTCATCACCCATAATGAATTTTTCATGTTCTTTTTACAACTGAGCTGAGCTATTGATAAATATTAAGGGAATCAAGGTTTATGGACTTGATACGAGAAAATGGCACTGAAGCAACAGATCAGCCTTGATCTTGTTGATTCGAAGACCAGGTCATCATCATCATTATGTGCCATGTTGTATGTCATAGGCAATCATGGTCTATGACCATGTTTGTCCTTGGCGATGTTTTCTACAGAAGTGGTTTACCATTGCCTGTTTTTAGGCAGTGTCTTTATAAGATGGGTGACCTCAGCCATTATAGATACTCTTCAGAGATTATCTTGCATCAGTGGTTGCATAACCAGGACTTGTGATATGCATCAGCTGCTCATGGAACCATCCACCACATGCTCCCATGGCTTCACGTGACCCTAATCAGGGGGCTAAGCAGGTGCTATACCTTGCCCAAGGGTGACCTACGGGCTAGTGGAGGGAAGAAGTACCTTGCACCTCTTCAAGTAGAGACATACTATATTGCCATTCCACCACCCAATAGCAGGTGTGGGGGATAAAATAACCAATTCTTATTTCTTACTTTTCTTATTCAGTACATAAAGGAACACGTACATGGGTAAGTGTTTCATTTGGCAGGAAGGTTGATGCATAAATAAAGTAAGATAATGCAACTAAAACATGTTTACCTTGATGATCAGAAACTTAGTCTTGAGTCAAAAATGACCAAGATAGAGAAAAACCTGATTCAGTTTCAGCTTGCCAGGTGAATGGATGGAAGAGTCATGAGGGAACAGGCTTTGTTATAGCATCCAAAGGGCTGAGAAGGATCTAGCTTGAAGGATTTGTAACCAAGGCTAAGTTTCAATAAACATTAAGGGTGTCACAATAGCGTAGCAATTAGCGTAAAGCTACTATAGCTCTTGGTGTTCTGAAGTTCAAAGTTCAACTCCAGCACTCTCTGTAAGGAGTTTGTACATTCTTCCTGTGAACCACATGGGATTCCTTCACCCAGGCCAGTTGGTAGGTTAATTGATTATTGTAAATTGTTCTGTGATTAGGCTAGTGTGAAATAGTTAAGTTGCTGGGTAGTATGGCTTGTTAGGCCAAAAGGGCCAGTTCCATGCTGTATCTGTAAATAAAAACAATAAAATATTGGAGCAGAATTAAGCCATTCTCCCCATCAAGTCTGCTCCACCATTCCATCATGGCTTATCCTGGATCCCACACAACCCCATACGCCTGCCTTCTCACCATATCCTTTGATGCCCTGACCGATCAGGAAACAGTCAACTTCCACTTAAATATATGCATGGACTTGGCCTCGTCCACAGTCAGTGGCAGAATATTCCGTGGATTTGCAGCTCTGGCTAAAAAATGTTTCTCCTTACCTCTATACTAAAGGATTGATCAATTTTGAGACTGTGCCCTCTAGTTCTGGATACTCCACCACAGGAAACATCCTCTCCACATCCACCCTGTCTAGTCCTTTAAGCATTTGGTAGGTTTCAGTGAGATATCCCTGCATTCTTTCAAGTTCCAGATAAATAAATAAAATTATATCAAATTAAAGGGGCAAAGAATTAGTGTTGTTAATGTATATATGTATTCTACTATCTATGCTGTCGGTGGAGATCCCTGAGCTAACAGAGAAGTTGTGACTGACTGTGACTCCTGATTTGCGTGATGCTAGGATCTTGTGCATTTTCTTGGAACTGAATACTTGTTTGTGTATGCATATGTCCGAATAAATGACCATGTCAGTAAACTAAATTTATTTTTCAATGCAGGTACACTCCTTCTCAGCAAGGTGTTGCTTTCAACTCAGGAGCTAAACAAAGAGTTATTAGGATGGTGGAAATGCAAAAGGACCCCATGGAACCGCCTCGATTCAAGTAAGTGGATAGCAATAAAATAGTAAATTATTTTAGCGACCTGTGATTTTGTCTTCAGAAGATGATTTGTATGAGATTTAAATTCAAGTTTAGTTATCACATGTATGTTGAAACATACAATGAGATCAATTGTGTTAACAACGAACCTGCCCAAGGATGTGCTGGGGACAACCCAAGTATTACTACACAGTCCAGTGCTCACTATGTTTAGCAGAAACATGCAATTTCAAAAAAAACTTAAATTCAAACACAAGAAAATCTGCAGATGCTGGAAATTCAAGCAACACACACAAAGTACTGGTGGAACACAGCAGGCCAGGCAGCATCTATAAGAAGTACAGTCGATGTTTCGGGTAGAGACCCTTCGTCAGGACTAACGAAAAAAAGAGATGGTAAGAGATTTGAAAGGGGGAGGGGGAGACCTGAAATTAATAATTTATAATTATTATATTGAAGAAGACAGGAGGGGAGGAATGAAGCTAAGAACTGGGAATTTGATTGGCAAAAGGGATACAAGGCTGGAGAAAGGGGAGGGGATCACCAGAGGAAGATGGAGAACAGGCAAGGAGTTATTGTGAGAGGGAAAAACAGAGAAAAAAAATATTAAAAATAAAAAATTAGGGATGGGGTAAGAAGGGGAGGAGGGGTATTAACGGAATAGGGAAATCAATGTTAAACTCATTCATTATTGTCATGAAATCTGTGTGTATGTACAACATCAAAGAACTCCAGACAATACAGTGTGGATACTCAGGCTTTTTCCCAGGGCTGAAATGGCTATCACGAGCAGGCAGAGTTTTCAATGCAGGTACACTCCTTCTCAGCAAGGTGTTGCTTTCAACTTGGAAGTGCTTGGTGCTTGGAAGTAGGTAAAGAGGAGATGTCGGGTAGGTATTTTACTGGGAGAGTGGTGAGTGCTTGGAATGGGCTGCTGGCGACGGTGGTGGAGGCGGATACGTTAGGGTCTTTTAAGAGACTCCTGGAAAAATAGAGGGCTCTGGGTAACCTACGTAATTTCTAAAGTAAGTACATGTCCGACATGGCATTGTGGGTCGAAGGGCCTGTATAGTGCTGTAAGTTTCCTTTTCTACAATATTCTGATTATGTCATCAGAAATTTGATAATTTTCTGGGGCTCAAGAATGTTCCATTAAATATTAAATTGACTAATCTGTTTCTATTAATTATGGTAAGTTCCGTTCTAGTACTGTGTATGGGAGAGTGAATCAGAAATATTATTTTTTCTATTTTTATTTATTTAGCAATACACCGCAGAGTAGGTCCTTTGGGCCCTTTGAGCCATACCCTCAGCAACCCTCGTGAAAGACGATGAACTCTAACCAAATCGCAGTCTTATTTCCAACGACTAATTAACCTACCCGGTTGGTCTTTGGACTGAGAGGATATCCGAGCACCCAGTGAAAACCCACGCATTCCACAGGGAGAGCATACAGAACGGTGCTGGAATTGAACTCTGAACTCCGGACCTACCCCAGCTGTAATAGCATCATGCCAACTACTTTGCTACGGTGGTGCCCATTAACATGAATTCTACTGTTTCTTCTTAAAGATTTCATTCTGCTTAATTGGCTTCTGTCTCTTGTGTTTAGGATTAATAAGAAAATTCCTCGAGGTCCCCCATCACCTCCTGCACCGGTCATGCATTCACCAAGCAGAAAGGTAGGAGCATGATCAACTAATGCAAGAGAGAAGTACTCACTAATATTTCATTGAGATTTTTTTGAGTAAACCTTTTGTTTTAAACTTCCAGATAAAAGCTTTATTTTTAAATCAGCTGCCACACAAGTCCTTTGTCTAGCTGTATTGTAATTTATTTTTCATAAGCTGATTGACTCATAACTTCAGATAACTCCATAACTCCTGCAGTGATGAATTAAATCCCCACACCAGAATCCTGGGTTTGGTGCCATTTAAAGTCAATTACTGCAGATGGATTAAAACTTGTTATTGTTTAGTGGCAGGGTGAAGAATGGCAGGAAATGAAGTGACTGAGAGCAGCAGTAACGATCACTGACAGCTCATCCTTTCTTGTGGGTTTCAGTGGAGAAATGGAGTACGGTATAATGACTCTGCAGCAAAGTAAAATGTGGCATTGCTATTAAAAATACTTGATTTTATCAGGCAGCCTGCTGTCTAGTAAAGTTCACTGTGACATCCATCATTGAGAGAATTGCACATTACCAGCCCTCTTCCCCTACAAAACAGTTGCAGAAGATCATGCAGAACATGTATTTCCATTCTATAGGGAGTTGAACGATCATGGTGGTGAAGCCAACTGAACCGCTAAGGATTTCCTACCTGCAAGCGACGACTTTGAATTTTTTTGAACATATGTGCTTTTGCTGCCAGTCTTCCCCCTCTCATTAAAAGTGCACTCCATTGCAGTTCCATGAGTTCCTTGATTTGCTGTTTTCATTGTCTGAAGGGTCTGACCAGACCATCTGCTCTATGATTGCATCCACAGTTACGTGTGTAGTGTGGATTGCTTTATAACAGTTGACATGATAGTACTTTGTAATACCATCAAAAGGACTGGTTTGTATATTTTTTTGGTGGGGAGGGGTCGAGGAAGAGCTATCACTAGGAAATGGAAAACATAATACCAATCTCTTCCAATTATTTGGAATCTCAAACATCCAAAATATACAAGCTGATTTTCAGATTTAGACTTATTTATCGCATGTCCATCAAAACATAGTCAATGTGTCATTTTTGTTAGCAACCAACATACCCAAAGATGTGCTGGGGGCAGCCCACATGTGTACCAGAAGATATCAAACAACTGCGAAATAAGACTGAGACCTCCCTCCTTCCACCTATCCACATACACAGTTCTCTGATCCTAGAACAAGTGGTCTTCTTCAGTCTCCAATAAATTTGTGGTATTGTGGACAACTCTGACTTCCCCATTGGGCTTGCTCTGGCCAACCGGCTTCAACTTTTGTACTTCTTATTGGCCTTCAAGCTTCAATTCTGATTTTATCAAAGAAATCTGTACCATCCATATGGGGAAGTAGTAGTGAAGATGCCCATTAACTTGCTTAGAGAGAAAAGCTTTGATTGATGACTTGATGGAAGGAAAGAGAAGCAGAGAGATTTCCAGAGCTCTTAGTTTTAGAAGCTAAAGACACAGCCAACATTAGAGGACTGATTAAATTACACAATGGTCAGAAGGTTAGAATTTGCAACAGACCCCATTATAGGTCTAGAAGGAGATAGAAGAAAAGCTGAAGAAAATTGGATTTATAAATCATTTTAAAGAGAAAGTGGATCATTTTTATTAAATCTTATGCTTAAAGGGTAGGATAGGTGGGACCTCCCTCTTTCTAGTAAGTTAAGTGGCCACTTTGCAAAACTCTGAACACAGCACAAAACTGTGTGGGTTAATTTTGTTGCCTCATTCTTAAAATACTAAGGCTTTTTCAGCTGCATCCACTCCCCAGTATGAGTTAAACCTGGATGCTTCTTGTATAAAGATCCTTTATGAAGATAAAGATTAGCTTTACTCGTCGCATGTTCATTGAAATATTCTGTGAAATATGTCCTTTGCATCAAATCAGATCAGCAAAAATCATACTGGTATAGCCTGTAAGGGTCACTGCAGGCACCAACATAACATGCCCACATTTCACTAACATAAGCTCTACATCTTTGGAACATGGAAGGAAATTTACAGAGAATGTAAACGCATTGTAGATGGGAGTGGGAATTGAACCCCCATCTTGCATCTGGCACTGTAAATTGTTGTGCTAATTAGTACACTACAATGCTGCCCCATTCAAATCCATAGACTCTTTTACTAATCTTTATTTGTTGGATCTAGCTTTCCAAAGTTAGTTGCCACATTTGTTTGTCTAGATTTCAACTCATTACATATTAAGTCAATTTCTGTGCAATATTCTAAGGAAGTGATACAGAAGGGTGTTATTGTGTCCCCACGTGAAGTCTGAATGTTGTTACAGTGGTGCATTTGTTTTAAGCTTGGCCTTTCTGAGAGGTGTCCTCTGAGAGAATGTGAGATTCTTCTCATAAAATATTTTTTTTTGTTTCAGATGACTGTGAAAGAACAGCAAGAATGGAAAATTCCTCCATGCATATCTAATTGGAAGAACGCCAAGGTAAAGAGACTTAGAGTGATTTTGTTTTGGAATCTACAAAATAGAATGGTATTTAGAAGAAAATATACTGTAACAATTCAGTTTAATTAAAATCAAATAAGTGTTACCAGTACTGGAGACTACTGGTTTAAAGGATACATTGTTGTTTATTTTTAAAAAGAGACTAGCAAAACAGTGTATTTTTTTTTCAATTGATGGCCATGTCATAGCATGAGAGTAGGGTAAACAAGTTGGGGTAGAAGAATAGTTAAAGTGTACCAGTAAGGCACTTCACATACAAGAGTAGATCACTCAAGGATCAACTTTTATTTACCATGTTCATGACCAGCGCGTGGATTGCACTTAGAATATCTCTTGCAACTGACCTCCAATTTGCAGTAAGATTATACAAATTGAATTGTTGGTAAATCTCCAGCCTAAGCATGCTGAGAGTCAAAATCTGATTTGATTTTGAATGGTGGGACGATCATGAGGGATGTTAATGGTTTATCAGGAGACCAAGATGCATTAGAAAGGGTACTAAAGTGTGGCACTTGGTGGAGGTCACAGCCTCTTCTCAATTTCCCTCCTTGACTTGCTTCTGAATTAATCCATATCATTTATGAACCTGACCGTTGTCTCGAGTTTAGCCTGATCTCAGTATCCATGCATGTGCATGAAGGCATGAGATCAGTGCATAGTTGGATAGGTTGTCTCGAATGGCAGGATGTGAAGCTCCAGCTCTGGTCGTGGAAATGTGAACCTTGGCATATCTTCTTACTTGAGGAAATTCATTGGACCTGGGAGTGATCTGTTAGAATTTCAGTGTAAATTGAATTTATTTCTTAACTGTATATGGCCCTGGGGAGAATGTTTTTGTCGTTTATATTCAACAGCACTGTATCAGTGTTCCTGAATCTGCTGAAACCTCATCTTCAGGCTCGTATAAAGAAAGATGAGATTTGCAATAAATATTTTCGCCATAGTTTTTTCCTAATGTGTGCAGTATGTATGAACTTTCAGTGTCCACTTTATTAGGTACACTTGTATACCTCATTAATACAGTCAATCAGCCAATCAAGTGGCAACAACAATGCATAAAAGCAGGCAGACGTAATCAAGAGGTTCAGTTATTGTTCAAACCAAACATCGTGATGGGGAAGAAATATGATCTAAGTGACTTTGACTGTGATTGTTCGTACCAGACAGGGTGGTTTGAGTATCCCAGAAATTGCTGATTTCTTGAGGTTTTCCTGCACAACAGTTTCGAGAGTGTACAGAGAGTGGTGCAACAAATAAAATAACAGCAATGAGTGGCACCTCAATGGGTGAAAGCGCTTTGTTAATGAGAGAGGGCAAAAGAGAATGGCCAGGCTGGTTCAGACTGATGGGAAAGTGACAGTAATTCAAATAACCAATCATTACCAGTGGTGTGAATTCACAACACATCGAACATTGTAAGTGGGTGGGCAACAGCAGTGCCCCATAATCATACTCTCAGTGGCCACTTTGATAGGTACAGGAGGTACCAAATAAAGTGGCCACTGTGTGTATTTGTACTGGACTTGATTCCCTAATTGTTGGTTTTATTTTGGCAATGATTTCAACAAGCAGCTAATAACCAAAGCTTTAGTTATTGTTAAGTTTTGATCTTAACCCGATTAACAATATCAGCAAAAATGTAAAGATCTGGATCAACTGCCCTGGTTTGTTCAGAGTGAGAATTAAATTGATCTCATTATTGCCAAATCATTTTATCAGTTATGTTTATCATGTTGTTATGTTCTGTGTTCCAGGGCTACACCATTCCATTGGATAAGCGTTTGGCTGCTGATGGACGGGGACTTCAAACAGTTCACATTAATGAAAACTTTGCTAAACTTGCAGAGGCTCTTTACATTGCTGACAGAAAGGTATCTATCAGCTTTTGAAAAATTGCAATATGCAGCCCTGTTAGTGAATTCCTCTATTCACTATTGCTCATCTGCAACTTTGCTGAGGCAGTCCTACTCCTTAACTAGCATGTACTGTGTCCTTAGGCTCGTGAAGCTGTGGAGATGCGAGCACAGGTTGAAAGGAAAATGGCTCAGAAAGAGAAAGAGAAGAAAGAAGAGAAACTTCGAGAATTGGCTCAGATTGCTAGGGAAAGAAGAGCTGGTATCAAGACTCACATAGAGAAAGGTAGGAAGGGTTTGTGGGGGCATCATGTGCAGAAAATCCTGATGGTCTGACATCTGGCTCACCAAGTAATGGTACCTACACTCCCTTCATACTTGCCAGTGCTCAAGTTTCCATGGTCCCTTCACATTCCCATCATTGTCTCTCTTAACCTCAGCACTTCAAATATATGAGTGATTGAATTCCTTTTAAATTTCTAACTGAGCACATTGTTAAACATCTTAAGAGGAGCACCTTAACGTAATAAACTTTTAATTTCTGTATTTTTGAAAGTAAAAGTGACCCTGCGATTTGGTTTAGATTACAGTGTCTCCTAATCTGGGGTCTGGAGACCCCTCGGTTAATGATAAGGATCCATGACGTAAAAAAGGTTGGGAACTCCTCTTTTAGAAGTATTTGTGTTTTCAGGCAGTTGAATGCAATACATTTGTTTCTATTCCATCCTTGGGGGTCAAAAAGTGGGACAAACTGCTCCTTAGCTATTATTAAAATTGTAAAAAGAATGTGTAGAAAGTGATTGAAATTTTTCTTTTGCCTCCTTCGCAAAAGTATCTGACCTCTTTTGGCTGTGGCCCATGCTGAAGCTGCTGACATCATGTTTGCGTGGATGTGACTTGACATTACACTGCTGTAGTGACATTGCAATACACATGTACGACCTTTAACACCCTATCAACTTCAGTAGTTGTTTTCAAGGAGCAATGGAATTACACCCTAAGATCCCTCTATACTCCTAAGAGTCCAGACTTTACTGTAAAGATTCCTCTTGCATTTGACCTCCTGAAACACAGCACATCATACTTGTCCAAATTAAGCTCCACCTGTCATTTCTCTTCCCATGGTTCTAACTGACCTATCTACTGATGTAAATCATAAACAAGATTTTGCAGATGCTGAAAATCTCGAGCAACACATCCAAACTCCTGGAGGAACTCAGCAAGTCAACTACCATCTATGGAGGGGAATCAACAGTTAATATTTTGGGCCTAAGTCCCTTCAGGACTGGAAAGGAAAGGGGCAGAAGCTAGAATAAGAAGGTGGAGGGAGGGAAAATGGTATAAACCAGCAGGTGATAGGTGATATAGCTCATATTCTATCTATGTAGCCTCCAACCTGATGGGATTAATATTGATTTCTCCAACTTCTGGTAATTTGTCCCCTCCATCCTACTCTCTTTTCCAATTCCTCATTCTGGTTGCCCCCTTCTCACCTGCCCATCACCTCCCCCTGGTTCCCCTCCTCCCCTTTATTCCATGGTCCACTCTCCTCTCTTTTTAAATTCCTTCTCCTTCACCTCTTCCACCTTTCCCCTCATCTGGTCTCACCTATCACCAGCCAGCTTGTACTCCTTCCCTTCCCCTAATTTATTTTGGCTTCTGTCCCCTTACTTTCCAGTCATGATGAATGGTCTCAGCCCAAAATGCAATGTTTTATTCCCTTCTATAGAAGCTGTCTGACTTGTTGAGTTCCTCTGGCACTTTGTGTGGATTGCTATATATTGCTGTATCCTTTGACAACCTTCCTCATCATCTACAGCTCCACCAAGTTTTATGTCATCTGCAAACTTTAATTATCAACACACCTTCATTTTTGTCAAAATTATTTGTACAGTGGTCCCAGCACTTACCCTTAAAGAATACCACTAGGACCTCTCTTTTGAACAGAGATGAGGAAGAATTTCTTTAGCCAGAGGGTGATGAATATATGGAATTTATTTCCACAGACAGCTATGAAGGCCAAGTCATTGGATATATTTAAAGCGGCAGTTGTTAGGTTCTTGATCAGTAAGATCATCTAAGGTTTCAGGGAGTAAACAGGAGAATGGGGTTGAAAAAAATAATAAATCAGCTATGATGAAATAGCGGAGCAAATGGCCTAATTCTGCCCCTCTGTCTTGTGCTTTTATGGACCACAGATCTCCACAGTAACTCCACCACTCAGTCATCTTTATCATTTAAAAAAAACTTACTTAAGCTTTTAAGATGTGAACTTCCCTGTCTAAAGCTATGCTTACTATCCCCAGTAAGTCTAAGTGTGCAAATGTACCTATGATTTGTCTCCAGTAATATCCTTACCATTGATGTAAGACTCAGTGGCACATAATTTTCTTTATTATCTCTGTTTTCCTTACAGAAAGGAAGTTATTTTTCAGTCCTCTAGAACCTTGTCTATGGTTAAAGTAGATGTATAGATATCTGCAAAGGTGCCAGTAATCTCAGGTCTCAATAATTAGAGATGGATCCTGTCAGACCTTGGAACTTAGCTACCTTGGTTTTTTCAAGAGCTCCAACACCACTTGCTTGTGATTGACATGTCGTAGAATATCAGCATACTCCTCTCGGATCTTGTTATCTTCCATGTCCTCTGTCAGTATCAATGCAAAGTACATATTTCATACCTTCTCTGCCTCCAGGTAACAGCAGAATTTTCTTTGTTAATTATAAATGAAACTCGTTAGTTTCCTTAAGGAAGGACCACACGATACAACAAATGCAGGGCACGTTCATTATTTTGTTTTCGGTTGTGGAACTTTTTTTAAATGCTAATTGGCACCTCCAGTATGAAAGAGTAACTGTATCCGAATTAATGCTATTCAGCTTAAAAGTCTGATTTTCAGTAATTTCAGACAATACATTAATAATAAAAAGCTTTGTATGGTGTAGAAATTGTATAATGTGGTTTTCTTTCTCCCCCAGAGGAAAATGAAACAAGAGAAAGGGATGAAATTCGACACGAAAGACGAAAAGACCGACAACATGACCGTAATCTTGCCCGTGCAGCTCCAGATAGGAGGTATGTTACGACATGAACCTATGAGAAAATCATATTTATAGTGGCTTAGTGCTGTGGTCTGTGCTGTATAGAGTAGCATGCAAAAATCCTCATCTCAAAATTCCTTTGGTTTACGGCCTAGAATTAATCAGCTTTTCTTGGGGGTGGGGGGGGGGGAGAAAAGTTTACTGTTACTTTTCATGGTGATGATACAGTCGTAAAGTTATTGGACTGGCAATCCGAAGGCCCAAATAAAACATCGCCCTGATAGCAATGTTATGTAAAATCAGTTAATATATTGATCGCTATAAATGTACTGGATAGTTGTTAAAAACTTACCTCCTTTAGGAGAGGAAATCTTACTATTCCTGTCTGATCTGGCCTCATTGTTACTCAGCTTTGCATTTACTTGCCCTCTGAAAAGGCCCAACAAATCAGTTGGTGGTGCCATTACCACAGATAGAGGCAGAATAAATCCAGACACACCTGCTATCAGTGTTAGTATCAAATTCAGATGCAGTAAAGTAGCTTGCAGCCAGTTGACTTCACAAACATTTGGGGACTGGAGTCTAAATTGCCAAGCAGTCCCACAGACTGATCGTGCATAGGTTGTAAACATTGAATCATGCCCTAAGGCAAATGCCAGCCTCTACTATCACAATCCCTTGGTACATCCTACCCAGACAGCAGTGACAGCACAGTGATATTCAGCCAGGGAGGAGTAGCCGTGGTGATCCCCTCTATTAGCCTCAGAGCCCATGAGTCAAATATGGTCAAGGAAACCCAATGATCACTTACTATCTATCCTTGGCTGATGAGTTGGTGCTTCTCCATTTGGAAGAATGTGTGGGCATAGCAGGAGAACCAAATGTACTCTGGCTAAAGTACTTCAGTGATCATCCCAAAGGTGGCTTAGTATCCATGCTGGCTGAGTTGGCTGAACTCTGAAGCACGTATCTGCTACAGTCAGTCTGTGGCGGGTAGTGAGTGAATTCACTGAAGGTATAAACCTTGATGACCTTGTTTGTGTTCCCAGACGATTCTGTGGCAAATGTTTTTGTCCATAATAGCTTTCAGTAGAAGTAATGACTACATAGTAATCTTCATTGCATTGCATCATAATTGTACTATGTAGAGTAGATTTGGAAACTATTTACCAGCTCAACAGCATCTGTGGGGCATTTTAAGCCATCAGCAGTAGTAGAAACATACACCAACAAAATCTGTAATAATTGTGTTACTTAACCTTTCCCTCCATCTAACACTACCATCAAGCCAGGATATCAATACAGTTTCACTGAGGTGCAGTCAGACAAGTCTTAACTAGTTTTAACTAACAATTAGGTGCTAAGCAAGTTGTCTTCAACACTGAAGCCACAAATCAGGACAACATGCATGCTAAATAACAAAAATACCATGCCAACAGAAATGGATAACCAACTGATGGATCAGATCAATCCTCTGCAGCCCTATCACATATAATGATTGCTGGTGGAAAATTTAAAATGGCTAACAGGAATAGGAAGCTTCAACAATATTCTTCAGTGAGTGCTGAAGAAGATACAACATTTATCTGGAAGCTCCAAATAGTCAAACAGGAAAGGCACTTCAGACCACTGTGTTGGTGCTGACAACTGCCCATTTGCACTAATCCTATATTAATCTTATAAACTCCCTCGGATTCTATCACTCAGCTACACATTAGTCAATTGACTACCAATCAACATATCTAGAGGAAATTCTCATGGTCCCAAGAATATTGTGAAACTCTACATAGCACCCAAGGTCAGGATTAAACCCAGATCACAATCACTGAGGTAGCCCCTCTTAGTTCTGCTACTGTGCTGCCCAAAATAAATGGTCAGTCTTGCCTTCTGCCCTGGGTCTGCAATAATGGAAGCCAGACCGCAGCCGATCTGATTGCTTCTACATTGTATCAAGAAGCAACAGAGAACACTGGGTACAACAAATGCCATGGAACCAGGCACATCCTAGTAATAGTAGAGGAGACTTGCACTGAGGAACTAACTCTAGCTAAGCTGTTCTAGTACAGAAACAACACTGGCATCTATCTGAAATAGCTTGTGGTTGTTGAAAGCTGATCAGTCCAGTTCCAGCACACCTCTGCAAAAAGTTCCCCATGGCTGTGACTTGGACCTAATTATCTCCAACTTAAATCAAAAACGTTCTTTCATCGTGAGGTCACCAGGAGAGTAATTTGATTCTATTTGTAAAGGAGCAGTCTGTGTCCTAAAAAACTCAAAAAGTATTACATTGGTCCTGATGAAGGGTCCAGCACAAAATGTTGGTTTTTTATCCCTCTGTAGATGCTGCCTGGACTGCTGAGTTCCTTCTGCATTTTGCATTTTCCTGATTTCTAGCATTGCAGAAGCTCTTGAGTAAAGAATGATGTTGGTAGTTAAGAAACAATACAGAACATACATTTCATTTACAGCTTCAGTACAGTCTAAAATGTTCTAGAACCATGAAGTAAATCAGCTTTGAAATGCAGAAAATGTGAAGTCCAAGTGCATATACACACACAAATAGCACTGTGACAAGAAAATCGAGTTTAGCAATTTTGATTAAAGGATGAATATTGCTCAAAGTGTATTGTTGCAAGTTTGAGCCTACTGAGGGTATATTAACAAGATCTCATGGCACTTTGTAACACATGCCAAGCAGCAAGGGCTGAAGGTCATCAGCCTAATGGAACTCACTAAAACAATTTATCACTTAGCTATATGTGGAAGCTTCCTTTAAAATTACTTAGTTACAGAACAAATGGACCCTCAGCCACGCCGACATCAACCCACCAATTTAACAAAGCCTAATCTCAGGACAATTTACAATGACTAATTAGCCTACTAATCTTTGGACTGTGGGAGGAACAATACCCAGAGGAAACCCACATGATTATGGGAAGGACATGCAAACTTCCTTACAGATGATGTCAGAATTGAACTCCAATCTCTTGATGTCACAAGCTGTAATAGTGTCACTCTAACCACTATGTTATAGCGGCGCCCACCTTCATTTCATTTCATCTTCAGGATGGCACTTGCAACAATGCAGCATTCAGAATAGGCCTGGAATACCAGCCAAAATTTTTGTGCTTGTCTCCAGAATCCCCAACCTTTTGGTTTGGAGATAATGCTGAGCCACAGATACCTGCACAAGGAAATAATGGCCCTGGATACAGATGTGAGATGTTTTACTTGTTGAGAGGCACATAATCTCTATTGAGATGAAATATTAAATAATATTCCCTCAAAATAAATGTTTTTTTGCCGATCTCGTTTGGCTTTGAACAAATAAACATTTAACTCTAAGGGGTAGTGCTGTCTCTAAGCTACTGTATGACATCAGTAAAATCTGAGAGGTGAACATGTTTCTTTTAAGCCAACTGATAATGTTACATTTTAATTTTCAGTATTTTTCAGAATTTTTAAATCAGGAACTTTGCTATAGGAAGAATTAGATGGGCAAGTGAGAGTTTGCAAGCCTGAGGAAAATTAGGGGAATGACACTTTTATCAAGAGCTGGCAGGGGCTTGATGAGTGAAATGGTCACCACCTATTCTATAACATTTCAATATCATACACACCTTCAATATATCCCAAAGTTCTTTCCACCTAGTGAAATAGTTTTGAATTGTGAACAATATTTGTTTAAATAGACTGGTCTATAACTTGAGTTTCTGCACATGGTGCCTGGTGAATTCAACATGTAAGTAATTAAAACTTGCTTGAATACCAGGTTCAAACAGCAGAAGGATCAGGATCGAGATATCAGTGAGCTGATTGCATTGAGTCTACCAAATCAACATGTATCAACTGAACTACAGTACGACCAAAGACTCTTCAACCAGAGAAAGGTAAAATAATGTGGCCAATACAAAGGAGTTGCATAGCTTGATTTATGCAATAGCTTTCCTCATTCTTAAAAAAAATAAAACTAGCTGTCACTGGTATTTGCCTTCCCAAATCTTACTTAACATTATTAAACTACTATAATGTACTATGTGTACAATCCAGGTATTCCATTTGGCAAATATAGATCGCAATTCAACAAATCTGCTGAAAAGGCATTCTCTAATGAACAGGGAAAGCAAAAACCAAATAATATTGACACCCAGCCTAATGGGAGCAACATAGTCACACTTTATACAGTGTGGCAAGATATTAATCTTGATTTGCCATCTCAAATTAGTAATTAACCCCAGCAAGAGGACCTCACATACTTATGATTTGAACCAGATTATGAAAGTTTTTTTCTCATTAGAAAAATACTAAGCAAAATATTTCAGAAGCCTAATATCACAGATGAGTCTACATAGAGCTTTCAGTAATAAAATTGTTTTCTGTTAAGGGCTAAGTGACCCATTTATAAACCTGTTAAGTTTTGATTTTTTGGGGGGGCTGCAGTATGGGACTGGATCTCAAAATTAAGATGCTTAAAGCAGTTCCTATCTGAATCCTGTGGAAAATAAATTGAGTGAACCTTGTATTTTTAATTTTAAAAGAAACTTGAAAATTGAGTCATAGCCCAGAAACAGGCCATTCAGCCCATGTAGTCCAAATCAAGCTATTAACCTTCCCAGTGTCATTAACCTGCACCCAATTCATAGGACTCCATGTACCTATCTAGACCTCACATAAATTTTGAAATTGAATATACTTCTGCTGGCAGCTCGTTCAACACTCACCACCCTCTGAGAAAACTAGAAGCAACTGGATTTTCTGGTTTAAACTATTGGTGAGCAGCAATGATGCAGCTAATGTTTTTGCAGGGCATGGACAGTGGCTTTGCAGGTGGAGAGGACGAACTTTACAATGTTTATGACCAGCCGTGGAGAGCTGGCAAAGACATGGCACAAAGTGTGTACAGACCTACCAAGAATGCTGATAAAGACACCTATGGTGATGATTTGGACACATTTATGAAAAATAATCGGTAAGTAATCTACAGTAGCATTCTTTTCTGCTTTACCTCAAATTAATAGCTGTCCAAAGAAAGTTAATGTTTCAAATCATCGATCTTTCATGAGAATAACGACTAAGGTTTTGACTATCTCCCCTGCATCTCTTTTGAGAGGATGGGTGTCACTGCTCTTGTGCAATGTCATTTGTTGCTTTGGAAATGTGCCTTAAGAACAATTAAGGTTTGGACAGTAAAAAAAAAATTCTAAAACATTTGTATAAATAATAACTCATTTTACTGTAGATCTTGGTATGAGTAAGCTTGGCAGAAGCCTCTTGTGTAGATGTAGCTTCTCTTAATGGGAATGAAGTTTCAACTCCAATGTTTTCTTCAATACCATTTGCTTACATTGATTGAATCACTTGTACACAACTAGTTTTGAGAATTATGCCACAAAATATAAATGAAATGTCATTTTCTTTTTCAGGTTTGTCCCTGACAGAGAATTTTCTGGTACAGACCGCAAACAGCGTCGTGAAGGCCCTGTCCAGTTTGAGAGGGATGAAGAAGATCCCTTTGGGCTGGACAAGTTCTTGGAGGAAGCCAAGCAACATGGTGGTTCAAAGAGACCTGAAAGTGGCCGTTCAAAGGAATATGAACACGAGGGAAAGAAGCGAAGAAAGGAATAGATGGACTTTTATAATACCATATGTTTTAACAAAATTTAGTTCAAACCAACATCCCTAGCATTTGTTTCTGCATGGACTTGCTGTATATCATGGTTACAACACAATTTGGAAACAATTTCCTTGTGTGAATTTCCTTTACAGTGGTGTTCCTGTAAAGTAAAATTCAATCTATTTTTCTAATTAAAAAGCTAGTGTAAGCACCCAAGAAAATGCAAAAGGGAGATTTTAAACATTACAACTGTTTATTCATTGACTTTAAGACAAAAACAAATTGAACTACACCCTCCATATCGGTATCAACTTGATGATTCGGTAATATTCTTGGCTTTTCGTCCTAGGAATAATTTTCTGTTCCTCTGAACTTGAAGCTGTGAAGAGAATAAATTTTTAATGAGTTATTCAATTTCTACTTTTGCTTTAATGTAATACCAACATTATCCCCATGGAACAGTGTTGCTGTAAACTGTAATATTAAAACAGAAGAGTAGCCAGGTAGTTGGCTAATGGCATTGAGGATCTTGGCTAAACTTTGCCTTTGTAATATAGGTTTGGTGGTGTTACTATTGGTAACCCATTTCTGTTCTTTTTTAAAATAAAACATTTTCTTTTGCCTTTTGTGGATTTATTTTCTGAGGTTATTTTGGAAAATTTAATAAGAATAGATGGCACTTCTATGCCCATGATTTTAAAGAGGTAAACCAATTCCTCTTGAACCTATTCTGCCACCATACAATGAGTCTCCAACACCAGTTCCTCTTCCTCCCTCGTAGTTCAAAGATGTTGGCCTTTGACGATATCAGTCTCATCAAGAAGTTTAAGCCTAGTTCCAAAAACTCAGTTTTCCCTTCTTAATACGATCTGTTTAAAATGCAATTACAGCCAAACAGATTATCTAACTTTTCAGGAAATCCTTATGATTCACCAGAGTCTTAGTTTACATGTTCCCATAAACAGTTCAATAGAAAGTCCCAACTAACTTTTTTAATTAACTTAATTTGATATTATTAGTCATTTGAATAGTCCAGAAAATCTCCCAGTCCTACAACACCCAAGAAGCTTTACTCTATATCCCTCCTTAAAAATATCAAGACTGCTTAGTTCTTCATTCCTACATACCCTATGGTTTCTTAATGCTAGCTTTACTGCAAATTATCCCCCACACCACAGACGACGCACACAGCAGCTGCAAACTTGGAAGACATTTCTGTTTTGAAGTGGTTCTCTTCATTATAAGAGTTTCATGAACATCAAATTATTTTTTCATACTCCCCTATATTTGAATAAAAGAAAACAGCATTTTAAAATTACCTTTGCACCTTCAATATTATGTACTTCTGTCTGCAGCACATTCTTAAGTCCTTCTTCTGTACTGAAACTGACCCAACAAAATCCTTTGTGAAATCCAGTCTCCTTGTCCTGTAATATGAATTTGGTCAATTTACTGACATTTCTGCAAATCTTTCAATTGATGTCTATCACTACCTCTGGAACTGTAACAAACATTTTTTCTCTCAGATGGCACCTGATGTGAGTTCTTTCAGCATTTTCTGTTTTTAAATCCAAATGCAATACAGCATAGCTGTTGGAAATGCGGAATAACAAATCAGTGGAAATATTCAACAGGTCGGGAGGATTTATGGAGAGAGATTAGAAATAACATCCCAGGCCAATGACCTTTATCGACAAAAATGGGAAATATACAAATGAAGTTAGCTTGAAGTTTTAAGCCTGTGGAGACCTGCTGGTGGTGATACCAGTTGGAGGAAAAAACATGCAACGCTAGTGAATAACATTGGATAGTTGGTTCAATTGTGAATGAAGAAATTACAAATTTGAAATTATAAGAAAATAGGCTTTGATAGGTTCTAAGGGGTCAAATCCCTTTAATTTACTTATCAAATTTCTTCACACGGAAGGTGGGATGAGGCATGAAGCCAGGAGGGGATAGGTAAATGGCTGAAGGAGGGAACTAATAGACAACATCTTCCTCTATCAGCTTGTACTCATTCCCCACTCCCCACTTTCTTATTCTGGGCACTGCCCCCTTCCTTTCCTGTTTCTGATGAAGAATCTTGGTCTGAAAAGTTGACTGTTTATTCCCCTCCATTTTAGCCTAATTTGTTTACAAGCTGATCTTCTATTAATGTCTATATTTTACTTCCTCTACTACGAGGTTCTAGTTCGTACAACAAACTGAGAAGGCACTTTAGCAAAATTGAAGTACAATCCATCCATTAATTTCAAAAGAAAAAATAAAAATTTGCTTTATTTGCCACATGTACATTGAAACACAATGTATTGTTTGCATCAAATCAGTGAGAATGTGCTGGGACAGCACGCAAATGTCACCATGCTTCTGGTGCTAACATACTATGCCCATAACTTGCTATTGTTAAGCGTACATCTTTGGAATTTGAGAATAAACTGGAGCAAATCCACATGGTCAGAGAGAGAAGACTGAAACTCCTCACAAGCAGCAGCAGGAATCAAACCCTAACCAGTGATTACTGGCGCTGTAAAGGGATTACACTAACCACCATGCTACCCCACAATTTCTCTTTATCTGCAATACTTTTCAACTTCCAAAAAACTGAAACAGGCCAACATGATTTCCTACATTAAGTTTCCCGATTACCTTTATATTTCAGTTTCAGTTTATTGTCATTTAGAAACCACAAATGCAATGCAGTTAAAAAATGAGACTATGTTCCTCCAGAATGATATCACAAAAGCACATGACAAAACAGATTACACCAGAAAATCCACATAACGTTTGGCAATCCCCAATCCAGAGTCCAGAGAGGCTGCTGCGTATTAATATCGCACTACCATCTTAACATGTTCCCCGGAAAGGAGCTCCAAATCCACCAGACAAGACCAGCACAAAACCACATAGTTACAACAATGTAAACAATAGCATAATTGATTAAAAAAAAACAGACCATGGGCACAGTAAAAATAGCCCAAGGATGTTAAAAGAATATAAGCTTGAAAGAAACCACCACACAGTTTCCACAAGTCCTCAGGGTCCCGATAGACTCGTCATCCCACGCAGGCGGCAGAAGGGAATACCCCTGCTACTTCCACGGTGCCCGACTCAGCCTCGCAGACGCAGCACACAATGAAAGCTCCGTTGAACCCTGCCTCGCAGACACAAGCACACAGTGAAAGCGCCCCGACCACAGCGGACTCCGAGTCCGTCGAACCTCCGAGCCTCCAACCATCCCCTCCAGCACAGTTTCTCCAAGCACCATCCTCTGCCAAGCATACTAAGACGCCCCTACCAATAGCCACCAGCAACGCAACCCCGAGGACTGGGGGCATGTTCTTCTCAGCAGAGACCCGGACCTCATAGCAGCAACAGCAACGAAGAGGGCCTTCCTGGAGATTTCCATAAGTTCCTCTGTGCTCCTACGTCCATTTTTCATCAGATTAGAATTGCACATGGCACCCAGTTTAACAAGTAACATATCAGCTCCGGAGTGGCCGCTGCAAGCTACATCGCGCCACCATCTTGGCTCCTCATTACACATTATAAGTGCACAGGTAAGTGCACTCATTTTTTACGCATCCTTAATAATGTGTACAAGAAGGGCCAGAATCACCTCTAATTCCTGAAGAGACAGAGGCCCTTTGAAGTATGCAGGCCCCTCCACATGTTCTACCAGTCTGTTACCACCAGTACAATCTTTTATGCAGTGGTGTGTTGTTCAACACACGTGATGCCAACAAGCAGACTTGTTAACAGGCCAGCTCTGTTATAGGAGTCCAATCGAACACACTGGAGGCTTTGGTAGAACAAAGGATCCTATGGAAAATCTTGGCAATTCTGGACAATGTTTCTCACTCTCTGCATGCCACCTTGGCTGAACAAAGGAGCACTTTTAGTAATAGACTCAGACAAATGTGCTGCTCCAAAGAGCACTACATTAGGCCATTCTTACCCTCGGCCACTAGTCAACCTGTAGCTGGGGGAGATGATGACCCCCTCCTGTTAGACTGTCTGAGGTAAATGTTTTTTTTAATTCTTTCTTCTAATATTTGTATATCTGTGCACTTATAATGCTACTGTGACACCATAATTTCTACGTATCAGCTTTTTAATATTTTTCTAATGACATAATTAGGCTAAGAGGCCTATAGTTTCCAGTTCCCCAACTCATTCCTTGTTTGAATGAAGGAGCAAAATATTTGTTTTTTCCAATCTAATCAATTCAATAAGTTGTTAACTCAGCCAGCACCATCATGGGGACTAGCCTCCCCAATATTCAAGACATCTTCAAGGAGCAATGCCTGAAAAAGGTGGGATCCTTCATCAAGGACTTCATCGCCCAGGTCATGCCCTCTTCTCACTGTTAACTTCAGAGAGGAGGTAGAGAAGTCTGAAGGCACACACTCAACGATTCACGAATAGCTTCTTCGCCTCTGCCATTAGATTTCTGAATGGACATCGAATCCATTAACATTACTTCTACAGTTTTTCTTTTTTTTTGCACCACTTATTTAACTTTAATATAATTGGCCCGTTTTTCAAATGTTCACTTTACGGCAGCTCACTGTTACGAAAGACCTACATTAGTACCAGTTTACGCTAACCAAAGAGGATTTTCGCTTTTACTGTTACAAAGGATGAACAGCTTTGACGGGCAGAAGGGTGCAGAGTTGCCCATGTTCCCCCCCCCACCCCCGGGAGAATCACAAACTGTTACTGTTGCTATGCTGCTAATGAGAGAGAGAGATGTAAGGGAAAACATGCTGGAACTGGAACATCTACTACAGATAAGAGAGAGATAAAGCAGGGGGAGAGAGACTTGTTGATTCACCATATTATGACTTCTGAAAGACTTCTGAGTCTTCTGAGACGGTTATTTATCTTAAACCATTCTGTTCATTAAAATTCCTCAGTGGACAGCCGGAGTGGGCTGGTTTGATGGACAAAGCCATTCAAAATTGATTGACACCTGAGACCCCATGAGTAGGGATAAAAGTGAGGTCTGGGGAGACACCCCTCAGACACACTATTGAGCACTGCTTGAGTGTTGGAACCCACGTGAAGGTGTGGGGCATCGGAGACCGAACAAAGGGATCGGTCAGTTTAACTCACAGTGTTACAGCAGGGCCGGTGTATGTCCACTCATGCCAGAGTGACGAGTCCACCACAGAAGAACGGTCTAGCTGAAGGACAGAGGGGTCATACCTGAATGGCCACAACACATCGACGGATCAAGAACGTAAAAGAAGGTTTGCCTGATGAACAGCTGTTACAGCTCGCTCTCTCTCTCTCTCTCCCTCCAACAATTACAACACAACAACCAACATCTACCTCAGCATGTATGAACTGAACCGAACTTTATATTCACATATGACAATTCATTATCCCCTAGACATCGATAGAGCTTGTTTATTATTATTATTATACCCACATTTTTAGGTTTAGTATTGCTAATGTGTATTATCCATATAGTTGCACTATTGATATTGATTTGTGTATTTTACTAATAAACATTGTTTGAAAATAGTACCACCAGACTCCAACGGATACTTCTATCTTTGCTGGTTAGACACCCAGTTACGGGGTACGTAACATTACGGAAAAAAAGTCCCCCGTTTTATACATGTGTTTACCCCAAGAGAGACTACTATGACCGTGAAGCCTTGTGCGGGCAGTTGTGTACGCATGCGTGTATGTGTGTAGGCGTCTACGTGCGCGTGCATGTACGTGCCAGTTTTTTTTCTCCAAATCGATTTTGGCTCGCTGTCTTCCCCATTCTGTAGAGTGAATTTAATTTAAATCCAAGATGGCGGTGCGACACAGCTTGCAGCAGCCACTCCGTGGGAGGAGCCACAGGAGCAGTCAGCAGGGGCGTGTCCAGACAGGTATATGTAGTTCACCACATTCACCCCCCCCCCCTTTGTTTTAAAAAGAGTCCCCATGTGGTGAAGTTTCTTACAGGTTAAGTCTATCAGGTGGTCGAATCTGTCGCTGTGATCTACGTAGCACCAGCTGTGATTGCACAGGAGCCAGTGGTGCTTGCACCGGAGACGGAGGTTGTGCTGGTTCCGGCCTAACTGGAGGTGTCAGTCCACTTGGCGTCCAGGCGTCAGTGATCCCTCACGCGTGTGCGAGGTGCCTGGTATATACGCATACAAAACACCCGGTATATCGGAGCCGATTATCTGTTATTAGTGAAGTGGGGTGTCGTGTGCAATCATAATCGATTGAAAACGGACTTGGGAGCATGGAGGAACATCGGGAAATCTCCAGGAAGACCTTCTTCGTTGCTGCTGTTGCTGTGAGGTCTGGGACTCTGCTGGGAAGAACAGGACCCCAGTCCTCGGGGTCGCGTTGCCGATGGCCATTGGCGAGGCCATCTTAATACGCTCGGCAGAGGATGGTGCTCGGAGAAGCTGTGCCGGAGGAGATGGTCGTCGGCTCGGAGGTTCGATGGACTCAAAGTCCGCTGCTGTCAGGTCGCTTTCGTTGTATGCTGCGTCTGCGAGGCTGAATCGGGCGGCGCCGTGTAAGTTCATAGCGGGGGTATTCCCTTCTGCCGCCGGTATGGGATGGCGAGCGAGTCTGTTGGGACCCCTGGGGACTTGTGAAAACTGTGTGGTGATTTCTTTTGAACTTATAGCCCTTTAACATCTTTGGACTATTTTTACTGTGCCCATGGTCTGTTTTTTATCAATTATGCTATTGTTTGCACTGTTGTAACTATATGTTGTAACTATGTGGTTTTGTGCAGGTCTTATAGCTTTAGTTTTTGGTCTTGTTTAGTCTGGTGGATTTGGAGCTCCTTTCCGGGGAACGCGTTAAGACAGTAGCGCGATATTAATATGCAGTAGCCTCTCCCAACTCTGGACTGGGGATTCCCAAACGTTATGTGGATTTTCTGGTGTAGTCTGTTTTGTCCTGTGCTTTTGTGATATCATTCTGGAGGAACGTTGCCTCACTTTTTAACTGCATTGCATTTGTGGTTTTGAAATGAAAATAAACTGAATCTGAATCTGAAACTACACTGTATATACAATATTTCTACTTTATATAGGCTGTACATTTATCATATTATTCCTGCTTTTACTATATGTTCATGTTATTTTAGGTTTCATGTGTTATTTGGTATGAGTTGGTAGGTTTTTTTGGGTCTGGGAACACTCAAAAATTTTTCCCATATAAATTAATGGTAATTGCTTCTTCACTTTACGACATTTCAGCTTACGAAAGGTTTCATAGGAATGCCCCACCTTCAGATAGCAGGAGAAACCTGTACATTCTTTACTGTAATTTGCAATTTTTATGTATTGCAATGTACTGCTGCTGCGGAACAACAAATTTCATAACATATGTTAGTGATATTAAACCTGATTCTGATTCTAACAGAATTTCACCTGAATCTATGAAATTTTGGTTAAGTACACCAAGTGCGTCTATTATCTCACTACTTCTTTTAAGGCTCCAGGATAAAGTACACCAGAACCACTTGGAGCTCCAACTCAGCAACATATTTCTAAGAATGTAATTTTCTCACTTTTTTCCAATTCCTGACTTATTTTAACTTTTGGGAATCCTATATGTAAGACCATTGCAAAATATCTTTTTACTTCATCTGCTACGTCATTTCCGCATTATTAATTCCCAGACTCACTAGAGGACCAACCTTCACTTTGTTAACTCCTTTCCCTTTCAAATATCTATCAAAATTATTTTTTTTACATTTAACACTTGTTTCAACTCATTCTATTTTTTCATTTTTCCTTTTAGTCATCCGTTGCAATGTTACGCTCTGTCATATGTCTGTGTAATTATACATTTTTCTTCAAATATGATACTATTTAATTTGGTTAACTTAAGCTAGCTTTTGTATCCACATAAATGTTTAAAATTGTAGTTTTGGATAAGAACACAGGAAACAGGAGCAGGAGTAGGCCCGTCAAGCCTGCTCCACCCCATTCAATAAAATCATAGCTGATCTAACCACGGACTCGCCTCCATCTACCTGCCTTTTCCCCATAACCCTTAATTCCCCTATTACGCAAAAATCTAACCAACCTTGCCTTACTGAGGTAGCAGCCATTGCTTCATTGGGTATACTCCCGCAAATCTTGAGGCTATGTCTTCTAGTTGTAGTCTCACCTACCAGTGGAAACAACTTTCCTGCTTCTACCTTATCTATTCCTTTCATAATTTTATATATTTCTTTAAGATCTTCTCTCATCCTTCTGAATCCAGTGAGTACAGTCCCAGGTAACTCAATCTCTCCTCGTAGTCTAAACCCCTCATCTCTGGAATCAATCTGGTAAACCTCCTCTGCACCGCCTCCAAAGCCAGCACATCCTTCCTCAAGTAAGGAGACCAGAACTGCACGCAATACTCCAGACGCGGCCTCACTAGTACCCTATACAGTTTCAGCATAACTTCCCTGCTCTTAAATTCAATCCCTCCAGCAATGAAAGCCAACATTCCATTTGCCTTCTTGATTGCCTGCTGTACTTGCAAACCAACCTTTTGTGATTCATGGACAAGTCCCTCTGCATAGCAACATATTGCAATCTTTTACCCTTTAAATAATAATCTGATCTTCCATTTTTCCTTCCAAAGTGGATGACCTCACATTTACCAACATTATACTCCATCTAACAGAACCCTGCCCACTCACTTTATGTCTCTGCAGTTTCTCCATATCTTAGATACACAACACTCAGTCTCTTCTTCAAGATCATTAATGCATATCATGAACAGTCATGGGCCCAGCGCCGACTCCTGCGGCACACTGCTCACCACTGATTGTCAACTAGAGCAACACCCATGTATCCCAATTCTCTGCTTTCTATTAGCTAATCAATCCTCTATCCATTCTAATACATCACCCCCAACTCTATGTATCCTTATCTTATGGATAAGTCTTTTATGCAGCACCTTATTGAACACTTTCTGGAAATCCAAGTAAATAACATCCACCTGTTCCCATCTATCCACTGCGCTTATTATATCCTCAAAGAACTCTAGTAAGTTTGTCAAACAGGACCTGCCTTTGCAGAATCCATGCTGCATCTGCCCGATGGATCCATTTCATTCCAAATACCTTTCTATTTCTTCTTTAATGATAGCTTCAAGCATTTTCCCAACTACAGATGTCAAACTAACTAGCCTATAGTTACCTGCCTTTTGCCCACATCATTTTTTGAACAGTGGTGTGACATTCACCATCTTCTAATCTGACAGGAGATGCCCAAGGTCCAGAGAATTTTAGTAAATTATCACCAAAACCTCTATTGGAACTTCTGCCATTTTTTTCAGTACCCTGGGATGCATTCCATCAGGACCAGGGGACTTACCTATCTTAAAGCCCACAAGTTTGCTCAGCACCACCTCTTTAGCGATAGCTATTGTATTGAGGTCCTCGCCTCCCACTGCATCCATAACATCTCTCTTTGGCATGTTAGACGTATCCTCCACCATGATGACCAACACAAAATAGTCATTCAAAGCCTCTGACGTTTCCTCATTACCCAATATCAATTCCCCCTCCTCGTCCTCCAAGGTACCTATGCTAACTTTGGCCACCCTTTTCCACATTATATAATTATAAAAACCTTTACTATCTGTTTTTATATTTTGTGCTAGTTTATTTTCATCATCTAGTTTCCCTTACTTTATTGCCCACTCAGTGGTTCTTTGTTACTTCTTAAAGTTTTCTCAATCTTCCAGTTTCCCACTACTCTTAGCGACTTTGTACGCAGAAGCTTTTAGTTTGATGCCTTCCTTTATTTTCTTAGTTATCCAAGGCTGGCTCTCCCTTACTGTCCTTGCTTTTAACTGGAATATACTTTTGTTGAGCACCATGAAAAATCTCTTCCAAAGTCTTTCACTGTTCCTCAACCATCCCATCATAGCCTGTGTTCCCAGTCTACAATAGCCAAATCCTCCCTTATCCCATTGTAGTTTCCATTGTTTAGGCTTAATACACTGATTTTCGATCAAACTAATGCACCCTCCATTTGTGATCATACTGTGATCACTCTTTCCAAGAGGATCCCTAACTACAAGATCACTAATTTTACGTGTCTCATTGCACAGGACTAGATCTAAGATAGCACATTCCCCCTTCTAGGTTCAGTAATATGCTATTCAAGAAAGCCATCACAGATGCATTCTATGAATTCTTCCTCAAGACTACCTCAACCAACTTGAGGTAGTCACCCAATCTATGTGCAATCTATATTCACCCAATCTATGTGCAAGCTAAAGTCCCCTATGATAACTGCTGTTTCAGTCTTACATGCCTCAGATATGTAACGTTATTACATATCGATTTGTGCCACTGTAACGTTATTATTCGGTGGCTGAATCTCACCAGTGACTTTTTTCCCTTTACTATTTCTAATCTCTACCCAGATGGATTCAACATCTGCTCCTTAGATCTTATATCCTCTCTCACTTTCGCCCTGATCCCATCCTTAATTAAGAGCACTACCCCATCTCCTTCACCTTGTTGCCTATCCTTCCGTATTACCTGATATCCTTAGATACTTAATTCCCAAACCTCTCTGCTCTGTATCATCTGAAATTTCACAACTGTGGGCACATGCTATTGTACATCCTTATTTCAGAACTTTATTTTTCATAATCGCTGCTAACAGGTTGCCTGTCTGTTTTAAGTACTTATGGAATTTCTCAAAATCTGTTGCAGTTTGCCATTTCCTGATATTTCCTCACACAATTAATAAGACAGATTAAATAAAAGCAGACCTCTGTGGAATACTGATTTAGCATTCTCCTCATTCTGGACTTTACCAGGCACAATGGATTTCAATGCTGCATCCTGAAGATGAAGATACCATTTAATTTTAAAATCTAAAACACATAGTTGATGCATTGAAGATAGGAAAGAAAAGATTCAGTTTATATTTATTAACACAGAGTATGATTAAAGTTAATTAAATACTCACAAATGGAAGAAGACATTTCTTCAATGATCCAAACTGTCCAAAATAATCCTTGATTTCTTCTGCAAAAACAGATTCATTAATTCAATAACACTTTTTTTAAAATGTTCAATTACTTCTATCAAATTATTCCTGCAGGAATGCTGCAAATATTTTTCAGCCACCTACTTTTCTGTTTCCCAAGGATATCATACAACTTTCCCAGCTTAGAAGCCTCTTTCCAAGAGCAATATTGACTAAAAATATGTAAAGTAATGCCTCAGAAACTATCCATTCTCAGTTTTGTACATTCTATTTTATGGAATAGGGAGTCAGGGAGCAGATGTAATTTAATACAGGGAGTTACGGATTTTGAAAGGCAAAAACAGGAACTGCAAGAGAACGCAAAAAGAAGATATTGAAGGGAAGATTCAGTGTCCGAAAAGGCATTATTTGCCTGTGCTGCAATTGCTCTGTAACAGTCTATATATACTCTGGATTCTGTTTTTTTTACTCCATTGATAACTTTGGTACGGCTTAGTATCATACAATTTAGAATTATAACTTAGGTATGGCTGATCTGTCTGGCTGGTGTGCAAAAGGTTTTTACTGTAACTCAGTACACGTGAATGCCATCTTGGACAATGACTTCCATCCACTGGACTAATTTCCACTTGGCATGATTAACTTATTATTATTTAATTATTTATGGTTTTATATTGCTATATTTCTTCACTATTCTTGGTTGGTGCGGCTGTAACGAAACCCCATTTCCCTCGGGATCAATAAAGTATGTCTGTCTATCTGTCTGTGAATGATAAACGAGCAATAATACGAAATATTCCACTTAAATTCTCAATGGAAGGTTTTCAACTTAAAACCGAAGTTTTGTTTCTCTTTCCACTGACGCTCCATGTGGAAGTTCGGTGTTTTAATTTTAAAATACAAAACGCAGGGTTATATATTCATAAATATGAGAGACTCTGCAGATGCTAGAAATTCACAGCAACACACACAAAATGCAGGAGGAACTGAGCAGGTCAGGCACATCTGTGATGGGGAATAAACAGTCAGCATTTTGGGACGAGATCCTTCACGTCCAGATGAAGGGTCTCAGCCTGAAACGTTAATTGTTTATTCCTCTCCACAGATGCTCTCTGACCTGCTGAGCTACGCCAGCATTTTATGGGTTATATATTCAGTTCGGGCGCATGATCAAGATTGCTATTGCCCAGGGTCGGGGCCCATTTCTCCATCGCCCACTAGCTTCATTTAAAAAAATCACTCGCCCGCAAAGGCATTCCCCCCGAGCAGCGGAAAGCGAAGTCGGTGTCACTCACTGCTTGCCAGGGTCCAGGGAACGCGAGAGACGAAGACCTCGAAAACCTTTCTGGACGGTGGTGCCGCCATGCCGACTCCCCGATGATGACTCCTGACCTCCGACCCGCGAGGCTGACGATCAAAAGACAACACGCGTCCCCGGTCAAAATAAAACTTCGATGAATTAACGTATATATGTTATGATTCCTAGTTGTTTTTGAGGCGGCTGGCGGTGATTACAATGGAACTAAGGCGGCGAGCCGTTTGGTGGACGCCGGCGGGGCGGGCCCAGACCGGGCTGATGGAAGACAATGGCCGCCGGGCTGCTGGAACAGGGGGAGGACGTTTTCAGGAGGCTCTTCAAGTACTACAAGAGGCGCGTACCCCCGCCGGACTTTTCTGGGGTCCTCGACTTTTCCAGACCTGAGAAGAATCTTAAAGTAGGTCCCGGCCGCTCTCGGTGAATCGATAGAAACCTGCCGCGGTCTGTTGCCCGTACTGCACAAACATGGTTGTGATCGTAACTGGCCTGGTTCTAGGGCATTAGAGTGGACTGTAAAAGGCTAGATTGGTAAACAGCATATGTATCATATAAGTAAAAACTTCATCACCAGAAAAAAAATCACGTATTAAGGCCTTTTCCCAAGTCTTAACCTATAATAACCCCATAGGTTATTGAATTTCAAATGCTCGCCCAGGACGTATTCACCTATTAATGTTTCTGTCTGTCATTTTTGGAAAACGAGTTCCAGTTCTTACAGTATTCTCTGGTGATAGAAGTAAACCCCTCTACGAAATGAGGCAGGCCCTTCTTATTCACCTTGACATGGCATTTTGATGTACCATATCCTTGAGAATATATTTCCTCCTTATAACAAGAATTGAATTGACTTTATTACTTACATCCTTCATATACATGAGGAGTAAAAATATTTATGTTATGTCTCAGTCTAAATGTGCTATTTATAGTCATCTGTAAAAAAAAAAATAGTATGTACAACAGGACAGTCAATATAACATAGAAATATAATTGTATCAGCTTGAATTAATCAGTCTGATAGCCTGGTGGAAGAAGCTGTCCTGGAGCCTGTTGGTCCTGGCTTTAATGCTTCAGTACCATCTCCCGGATGGTACCAGCTGGAACTGTTTGGGGTTGGGGGTAACTCGATCTGCAATGATCCGCCCTTTTTACACACCTGTCTCTGTATATGTCCTGAATAGTGGGAAGTTCACATCTGTAGATGCGCTGGGCTGTCCACAGCACTCTCTGCAGTGTCCTGCGATTGAGGGAAGTACAGTTCCCATACCAGGCACTGATGCAGCCAGTCAGGATGCTGTCATTTGTGCCCCTGTAGAAAGTCCTTAGGATTTGGGGACCCATACCAAAATTCTTCAACTGCCTAAGGTGAAAGAGGTGTTTTTTTCACCACACAGCCTGTATGGACCACATGAGATCCTCGATGATGTGTATGCCGAGGAACTTAAAGCTGTTCACCCTCTCAACCCCAGATCTATTGATGCCTGCTTCCATTCCTCCTGTAGTCTACAACCAGCTCCTTTGTTCTTGCAACATTGACGGAGAGGTTGTATTCTTGACCCCAATGAGTCAGGGTAATGACTTCTTCTCTGTAGGCTGCCCCATTATTATTTGAGATAAGTCCAATCAATGTAGTGTTGTCAACAAATTTAATTAGCAGATTGGAGCTGTAGGTGGTGACACAGTCATGGGTATACAGAGAGTAAAGGTGAGTACTTAGGACACAGCCCTGAGGGGCGCCTGTGTTGAGGGTCAGAGGGACAGAAGTGAGGGAGTGCACTCTTACCACCTGCTGGCGATCTGACAGGAAGTTCAGATCCAGCTACACGAGGCAGGGTGAAGTCTGAAGTCTCTGAGCTTCTTGTCAAGCCTGGAGGAATTTATGGTGTTGAATGAGTCCAAGAACAGCATTCTCACCTGAACATCCTTCTTCTCCAGATGGGTAAAGACAGTGTGTAGAGTTGCACAGCACACAGTACTCCACCAGAAGTATGACAAAAGTTTTATAAAGTTGGAGCATAACCATAAGACTTTACGACACAGAAGCAGAATTAAGCCATTTGGTCCATCAAGAAGAATAAGAGGAGATCTTATAGAAACATAAGATTATGAAAGGTATAATATAGAGAAAGGAAAGTTGTCTCCACTGGTAGGTGAGATTAGATCTAGGGGGCACAGCATCAAGATTTGGGGGAGTAGATTTAGGACAGAGATGAGGAGGAACTATTTTTCCAGAGAGTGGTGTATCTGTGGAATTCTTTGCTCAATGAAGCAATAAAGGCTACCTTATAAATATATTTAAGACAAAGTTGGATAGATTTTTGCAATGTAAGGGAATTAAGGGAAGGCAGGTGGGTGGAGATGAGTCCATGGCCAGATTAGCCATGATCTTACTGAATGGCAGGGCAGGATTGACAGGCCAGTGGCCTACTCCTGCTCCTATTTCTTATGTTCGTAAGTCTACTCCATAGCTGCTGAGAGGTTGGTCAATGCTTTGAAAGGTTGATCATGACTAGACTGAACTCCTGCCTCAGCAAGGACCTGGACCCATTGTAATTTGCCTATCACCACAATAGGTCAACGGCAGACACAATCTCAATGGCTCTCCACAGGGCTTTAGACCACCTGGACAATATAAGCACCTATGTTAGGGTGCTGTTCATTGACTATAGTTCAGCATTTAATACCATCAGTCCCACAATCTTGATTGAGAAATTGCAGAACCTGGGTCTCTGTACCTCCCTCTGCAATTGGATCCTCAACTTCCTAACCAGAAGACCACAATCTGTGCAGATTGGTGATAACATATCCTCCTCGCTGACTATCAACACTGGTGCACATCAGGAGTGTGTGCTTAGCCCACTTCTCTACTCTCCAGAAACACATGACTGTGTGGCTGGACATAGCTCAAATGCCATCTGTACATTTACTGACAATACAACCATTGTAGGTAGAATCTTAGGTGATGAGAGGGCGTACAGGAGTAAGATAGGCCAACTAGTGAATTGGTGCCTGGCACTCAATGGCAGTAAGACAAAAGAGCTGATTGTAGACTTCAGGAAGGGGGAGACAAAGGAACACATACCAGTCTTCATAGAGGGATCAGAAGTGGAGAGAGTGAGCAGCTTCAAGTTCCTGGATATCAAGATCTCCGAGGATCTATCCTGGTCCCAACATATCGATGTAGTTATAAAGAAGGCAAGACAGCAGCTATACTTCATTAGGAGCTTGAAGAGATTTGGCATGTCAACAGATACACTCAAAAACTTCTGCTGATGTACTGTGGAGAGCATTCTGACCAGGCTGCATCATTCTCTGGTATGGTGGGGGGGGGGGGGGGGGGCGGCTACTGCACAGGACCTAAAAGAAGCTGCAGAGGGTTGTAAATCTGCTCAGCTCCATCTTGGATTCTAGCCTAGAAATTACACACAATATCTTCAGGGAGCAGTGTCTCAGAAAGGCAGTGTCCATTATTAAGGTCCTCCAGCACCCAGGGCATGCCCTTTTCTCACTGGTACCATCAGGTGGAAGGTACAGAAGCCTAAAGGCACACACTCAGTGATTCAGGAACAGCTTCTTCCCCTCTGCCATCCAATTCCTAAATGGACATTGAACCTTTGGACACTACCTCACTTTGTTTAAATATACAGTATTTATGTTTTTTGCTCAATTTTCAATTTATTCAATATACGTATACTGTAATTGATTTACTTATTATTTTTATTATTCTTCTATATTATGTATTGCACTGAGCTGCTGCTGCAAAGTTAGCAAATTTTAAGTCACATGCCAGTGACAATAAACCTGATTCTGATTCTAATTTACTAGCCCTCTCAACCCCATTCCTCCTGTTTTCTCCCTGTAATCTTTGACACCCTGATTAGTCAAAAACCAATCAACCTCCATCTTAAATATACCCAAAGACTTGGCCCACACAGCCATATGTGTCAATAAATTCCACAGGTTCATTACCCTTGGACCAAAGAAAATTTTCCTCATCTTTGTTTTTAATGGATGTCCCTATGTCCCTCTATTCTAAGGCTATGTCGTCTGATCCTAGACTCCCCCACTACAGGAAACATCCTTTCCATATCCACTATATCAGGTTTCAGTGAGCGCCCCTGCCCCCCCCCCCCCCCATTCTTCTAAACTCCATCAAGTGCAGTCCTAGAGCCATCAAATGCACTTCATATTCTTAACACTTTCATTACTGGGATCATTTTCATGAATGTCCTCTGGACCATCTCCAATGCCAGTCCAAACTGCTCACAATACTCCATGTGGTCTGACCAATGTCTTATAAAGCCTCAGCATTTCATCCTAGCTTTTAAATTCTAGTCCTCTCAAAATGAATGCAAAAAAAATCATTTGTCTTCCTTGCCACTTTCTCAGCCTGCAAGTTAACCATTAGCAAATCCTGCAAGAGAACTCCCGAATCCCTCTGAACCCCTGATTTTTGAATCTTCCCCCATTTAGAAAATAGTCCATGCTTAAGGCATGGATCAACACCTGGAATTATGATATTGTAGCCATTAGTGAGACTTGTTTGCAGGAGGGGCTGGACTGGCAGCTCAATGTTCCAGGGTTCTGATGTTTTAGATGTAACAGAGCAGAAGGGATTAAAGGGGGAGAGCTGGCATTACTAGTCAAGGAAAATGGCACAGCAATGCTCAGTCAGGACAGACTGGAGAACTTGTGAGTTGTTATGGATGGAGCAGAGTCACATATTATAGACCACTCAACAGTCTGAGGAATTTAGAGGACCAAATTTGTAGAGAGATTGCAGACTGCTACAAGAAACATGAGGCTATTACAGAGTAGAGTAGGTGATTTTAACTTTCCATATATTGACAGGGATTCCCATACTGTAAAAGGATTAGATGGGATATGGTTTGTCAAACATGTTCAGGAAAGTTTTCTTAATCTGTACATAGAAGTCCCAGTGTGCGATACTTGATCTGCAATTAGTGGATGAGACAGAGCAGAAGTTTGTGTAGGGGAACACTTTATATCTAGTGATTACAATGTCATTAGTTCCAAAGAAAATATGAACAAAGATAGGTCTGCTCTGTGGGTGAAGATTCTAAATTGGAGAAATGGTCAATTTTGTTGGTATGAGAAAGGATCTGGCAAGTGTGGATTGGGACAGGCTACTTAACGACAAAAGTGTAATTTTGAGAGTAGAAAGCTTGTATGTGCCTGGGTCAGAACAAAAGGTAAAGATAACAAGTCTAGGGAACTTTGGTTTTCAAAAGATATTAAGGCCTTGGTTAAGAAAAAAAGCTTTATTTGTTCTGCTGCAATAGACATAGAGGAGCAAATAAAGTGCTTATAGGGTACAAGTAAAGCAAGAGAACACTAAAGAAATAGATCAGAAAGGCTAAAAGAAGGCATGAGGTTGCCTTAGCAGATACGGTGAAGGAGAATCCTAAGGGATTCTACAAATATGTTAATAGCAAAAGGATTGCAAGGGACAAAATTGGTCCTTTGGGAGATCAGAATAGTAGTTCATGTGTGGAGCCAAAAAAGATGGGGGAGATCTTAAATGCATTTTTGCACTTGTACTTACTAGGAGATGGACACAGAGTCTATAGAGTAAGGCAAAATGGCATCAACTTCATGGACTCTAAACAGATTACAGAGGAGGAGGTGTTTGCTCTCTTGAGGCAAATTGTAAAAGAGAGGCAAGAGTGGATTTCGGTCCGCTGAAAAATGATGCTGGAGAGGTAGAAATAGTGGACAAGGAAATGACAGATGAACTGATTAAGTATTTTGCATCAGTCTTCACCATTGAAGACATGAGCAGTATGGTGGAAGTTCCACTGTCGGGTCGGAAGTGTGTGAAGTTGCCATTACTTGGGAGAAGTAATGGAAACTGAAAGGTCTGAAGGTAGCTAAGTCACCTAGACCAGATTATGTACTCTCCAGGGTTCTGAAAGAGGTGGCTGAATAGTAATGATCTTTCAAGAATCACTAGATTCTGGAATGGTTCTGGAGGACTGAAAAATTGCAAATGTCACTCCACTCTTCCAGAAAGGAGAAAGGCTTAAGAAAGGAAATTATAGCCCAGTTAGTCTGACCTCAGTGGTTGGGAAGATTTTAGAGACAGTGGTTAAGAATATGGTTTTAAGGTACAGTACTTGGAGGCACAAGATAAAATAGGCCATAGTCAGCATCATTTCCTCAAAGGAAAATCTTGCCTGACAAATCTGCTGGAATTCTTTGAAAGAATAACAAACAAGATAGACAAAGGAGGATTGGTTGATGTTGTATACTTTGATTTTCAGAAGGGCTTTAACTTAGTGGCAGCAGTTCAATGCAATGCATAATACAGAAGCAAAAAATGGTAATAGTAATAATAAATAAATCTTATTCAGTATACTTTATACTGTATATGTATATTGAATAGGTTAAAACGTGCAAAAAACAGAAATACTATATATTTTTTAAAAAGTGAGATAGTGTCCAAAGGTTCAATGCATATTTAGAAATCGGGTGGCAGAGGGGAAGAAGTTGTTCCTGAATCACTAAGTGTGTGCCTTCAGGCTTCTGTACTTCCTACCTTATGGTAACAGTGAGAAAAGGGCATGCCCTGGGTGCTGGAGGTCCTTAATAATGGACGCTGCCTTTCTGACACACTGCACCTTGAAGATGCCCTGGGTACTTTGTAGGCTACTACCAAACATAGAGCTGACTAAACTTACAACTCTCTGTAGCTTCTTTGGGTCTTATGCAGTAGCCCCCCCCCGCCCCATACCGTGATGCAGCCAGTCAGAATGCTCTCCATGGTACATCTATAGAAGTTTTGAGTTTATTTGTTGACATACCAAATCTCTTTAAACTTCTAATGAAGTATAGCCGAGATCTTGACAACCAGAAACTTGAAACTGCTCACTCTCTCCACTTCTGATCCCTCTACGAGGATTGGTATGTGTTCCTTCGTCTTACCCTTCTGGAAGTCCACAATCAGCTCTTTCATCTTACTAACGTTGAGCGCCAGGTTGTTGCTTTTTGCAACATAGAACCTTACAGCACAGTACAGGCCCTTTGGTCCACAATGTTGTGCCAACCTTTTAGCTTATTTGAAGATTAACCTAATCCTTATGTCCTCTTTAGCCCTTCATTTTTCTAATATCCATGTGCCTATCTAAGAGGTCCATAAATGCACCTAATGTATCAGCCTTTACCACTACCCCGGCAGGGCATTTCAGGCCTGTGTAAAAATACTTGCTTCTGACATTCTCCTGTCTTTTCTCCAATCATTTTAAAATTATGTCATTTCTTCCCTGGGAAAATGTCCCTGACTATCCACTCTATACCTCTCATCAATTTGTACTCCTCTATCAAGTTTCTTCCTTCATTCCAAAAAGAAAAGCCCTGTCTCACTCAATCTTATCCTCATGGGGGACGTCACGTGATGACGAAGGATCGAGATGTGGAAATCCAGCTCTCCCGTAAAAAAAACTAGTAAAATAACGTTTAAGTGAAGAAAAGTTAGTAAATACTTTGTAAAAATTACTTACAAACCCCATTTCCAGAAAAGTTGCGTAATACAGTTTCAAGTTGCATTTCTGGATACAGTGACAGACTGTGTTAAGTGACAATGGTTTTCCAAAGTACTCCCTAGCCCAGGTGGCTATAATTGTCACAGTAGCATGACGGTTTCTTAGGCAGTGCCGCCTGAGGGCTTGAAGATCACGCGCATTCAACAGTGGTTTCCGACCTTGCACTTTACGCACTGAGATGTCTCTGAATTCTCTGAATCTTTTCACAATATTATGTACTGTAGATGTTGAAAGACCTAAATTCTCTGCAATCTTGCATTGGGAAATGTTCCTTTTGAACTGACTAACAATTCTCTCATGAATTTTGGCACAAAGGGGTGAGCTATGACTCATCCTTGCTTGCACAGACTGAGCCTTTGATGGACGCTACTTTTATACCAGTCATGCCTGCTTAATGTGGAGTCTTCCAAACCAGTGTTACTTGAATATTCTGTGCACTTTTCAATCTTATTTTAACTCTGCCCCAACTTTTGTTGAGTATGTTGCAGCCATCAAATTCTAAATTTGTGTATATTTACAAAATACAACTAAGTTGGTCAGTAAAACTATTGAAAATCTTTTCTTTGTACTTTTGTCAGTTAAATAAAGGTTCATGTAAATTCACATATAACATTTTTGTTTTCATTGCATTTTGGAAAATATCCCAACTTTTCTGGAAATGGGGTTTGTATAAACTACTCAGGATTATCTTTAGATATGTCTCCTAAACAGAAACAGAAGAGAACTACTACTTTGAAGACAGCATGAGTTGGGAAAGAAAAAGGGCCGACCACTATGACGAAACCTCGTACTCAGGTTGGACCTCTTCTCGGCGAAGTACATTTCACCTCCAGTGGTGCAGAACAGGAAACTGCAGCAACATCAACAGTCTCCGATAAGAAGCAGCAGGAGCTGCACATGCGTGAAGAAGTGGGCATGCGCAAACAGGTGCAAACCAAACTACAAGTTCCAGCTGCGATTGAAAGTGAATCGGAAGTAGAATCAGATTCCCTGGAAAACACAGATGAGGAAAAAGAGGAAGAAGAAGAACAGGAAGAAATTAAAAGTGGAAGACTTTCTGGAGACATAAGAGAAGTCCTGATACGAATAATGTATGAATTAAAAGTAATAAAAACAGACATTAAAAGTATGAAGATTATGCTTGATGTGAAAAAACAGGCGAAAATGGATAAGAAAGTTAAAAAGCTGGAAGAAATAACGGGAGACATCATTGATAGAGTGGACAAGATGGAAAAGAAGAGGAGGAAGGAATTTAACCCAGTGAAAAAAGTCTTATGGGAAAAGGATTATAAATTTATACTGCGTTACCCGGCAACACTGATAATTTTTTTGGATGACGAAAAAAGATTTTTTTACTGATCATCGGAAAGCAGAAGAGTTTGCACAAGAACTTTCAAATATTTGCTAGACACAACAAAGAATTTATGGAAGCGAAATGGATTAAAGATGAAGACTGAGATAGGGAATGGATTTGATGGATATTTAAGGGTAGAAGAATATACAAATATATTCTAATTATATTATAGAAGGGGAGAAAGGTAAAAATTTGAGGAATATTAATCGAGAGTAGTGATATTTTTTTCTTCTCTTACATATTTTTCTCGTTACGGGGGAGCTGGGGGTGCTTCTGATCGATTGCTACGGGATTCACTTGTGTAATCATGGCAACAGAGTGGGGTAATGTTGTGATTTTTTTCATTCACAACATTAGTAAGGGGGTATTTTGTTATCTTTTTCTTTACAATCTATCTTTCTTTCTTTGCCTGGATGATTGGGGGGGGGGGGGGGACACATAGCAACATGGAGAAGTTTAAAGAGATTCCCCAAGGTACTATGAGAGCTGAGATATTATGTATTGTTATAGATTGGAGTAACCTTGTTAAAATTTACTGACTAATGACTAATTTACTGAATTTTTTAAGTTTTAATGTTAATGGGCTTGATGGACTGGTGAAAAGAAAAAGAATTTTAACATACATTAAGAAAATGAAAGTAGATGTAGCCTTTTTGGAGGAAACACATTTAACAGAGATAGAATATCAGAAATTAAAGAGAGAGTGGGTCAGAAATGTTATTGCAGCTTCATTTAATTCAAAGGCAAGGTGAGTTGCAATTTTGGTTAATAAAACCTTATCAATTAAAATACTAAATGTACATGATACATGATTATACATTCTCAAATCTTTTCGGAATTATGGACTCTTATGAATATTTATGAACCAAATGAAAATGATGCAAAATTTATACAAGAAGCTTTTTTGAATTTGGGCAATGCATATGATAAAATATTAATAGGTGGAGACTTTAACTTTTGTTTAGACCCAGTTCTAGATAGATCAGCTAAGGCTGTTACAACATCAAAAGTAGTAAAACTAACTTTATCATTGATGAAAGATTTAGATTGGATGATATATGGAGAAGAATTAACCCAAGAGAAAGAGATTATTCATTTTATTCATATAGACATAAAACTTATTCAAGGATAGATTTTTTTTATTATCAATGAATATTCAGGATAGAGTGAAAAGTATGGAATATAAAGCGAGAATACTGTCAGATCATTCCCCTTTGATAATGACAGTGATAATGATGGATAAGGAGGAACTGATTTACAGATGGAGATTTAATTCAATATTATTAAAATGACCAGATTTTTGTGATTTTATGGAAAAACAGATTCAATTTCAGTTGATGATAAATTTATATTATGGGAAGCGATGAAAGCATATTTGAGGGGCCAGATAATAAGTTATACTTCTAAAATTAAGAAAGAATATATGGTAGAAACAGATCAATTGGAAAAAGAGATTACAAAATTAGAAAAAGAATCTCAAAGATATATGACAGAAGAAAAACTAAGACAACTTATTAATAGGAAGCTACAATATAATACACTCCAGACATACCAAACAGAAAAAGCAATTATGAGAACTAAACAGAGATATTACGAATTAGGTGAAAGATCACACAAGATTCTTGCTTGGCAGTTGAAAACAGAGCAGGCTTCCAAAACGATAAATGCAATTAGAACAAGTGTAAATAAAATTACTTATAAACCTTTAGAAATTAATGAAACCTTTAAAAATTTTTATTCTGAATTATATCAATCGGAATCACAAAATGATGTTGTTGAGATACAGGTTTTTATCACAAATAACTCTTCCAAAATTGAATTTGGAAGAACAGAAGGGATTAGATATGCCTTTTATATTAAAAGAGGTCGAAGAAGCTCCTGGATCACACCAGAGTAATAAATCTCCAAGGGAAGGTGGTTTTTCACCTGAATTTTATAAAAAGTTTAAAGATTTATTAATCCCTCCTTTTATGGAGTTAATATATCAAGTGGAAAGAACACATAAACTTCCAGAATCTTTTTCGACAGCGATTTTAACAGTATTGCCAAAAAAAGTTAGAGATCCTTTAAAGCCAGCATCATATAGACCTATTTCTTTGTTGAACACGGACTATAAAATAATAGCAAAAATTTTATCTAATAGATTATCTAAATATTTACCAAAATTAATACATATGGATCAAACAGGATTTGTTAAAAATAGACAATCAGCAGATAATGTAACTTGGTTACTTAGCATAATTCATTTGGCACAAAAGAGGGAGGAAATGAGCATGGCAGTTGCTTTGGATGCAGAAAAAGCATTTGATAGATTGGAATGGGATTTTTAATTTAAGGTATTGGAAAAATATGGGTTAGGAGAATCTTTTATAAACTGGATTAAAACCTTAAATACGAGTCCCAAAGCTTAAAGTAGTGACAAATGACCAAATTTCAACATCATTTCAGTTAACAAGGTCAGCTAGACAAGGTTGTCCATTATCACCTGCTTTATTTGTATTGGCAATAGAACCATTAACTGAATTAATTAGAACCGACTCAGATATTATGGGCTTCAGAGTTAACTGGGAGGAATATAAGATTAATCTATTTGCTGATGATGATCTGATTTACCTAACAAACCCATTGCATTCGAGAAATTACCTTTTAGATTGGAAGAATATGGAAAACATCAGGGTATAAAATAAACCATATAACCATATAACAATCACAGCACGGAAACAGGCCATCTTGGCCCTCCTAGTCCGTGCCGAACCCTTAATCTCACCTAGTCCCACCTACCCGCACTCAGCCCATAACCCTCTACTCCTTTCCTGTCCATATACCTATCCAATTTTACCTTAAATGACACAACTGAACTGGCCTCTACTACTTCTACAGGAAGCTCATTCCACACAGCTATCAGTCTTTGAGTAAAGAAATACCCCCTCGTGTTTCCCTTAAACTTCTGCCCCCTAACTCTCAAATCATGTCCTCTAGTTTGAATCTCCCCTACTCTCAATGGAAACAGCCTGTTCATGTCAACTCTATCTATCCCTCTCAAAATTTTAAATACCTCGATCAAGTCCCCCCTCAACCTTCTACGCTCCAATGAATAGAGACCTAACTTGTTCAACCTTTCTCTGTAACTTAATTGCTGAAACCCAGGTAACATCCTAGTAAATCGTCTCTGCACTCTCTCTAATTTATTGATATCTTTCCTATAATTCGGTGACCAGAACTGCACACAATATTCCAAATTTGGCCTTACCAATGCCTTGTACAACTTTAGCATTACATCCCAACTTTTGTACTCAATGCTTTGATTTATAAAGGCCAGCATTCCAAAAGCCCTCTTCACCACCCTATCTACATGAGACTCCACTTTCAGGGAACTATGCACAGTTATTCCTAGATCTCTCTGTTCCTCTGCATTCCTCAATGCCCTACCATTTACTCTGTAGGTTCTATTTGGATTATTCCTGCCAAAATGTAGAACCTCACACTTCTCAGCATTAAACTCCATCTGCCAACGTTCAGCCCATTCTTCTAACCGGCATAAATCTCCCTGCAAGCTTTGAAAATCCACCTCATTATCCACAACACCTCCTACCTTAGTATCATTGGCATACTTACTAATCCAATTTACCACCCCATCATCCAGATCATTTATGTATATTACAAACAACATTGGGCCCAAAACAGATCCCTGAGGCACCCCGCTAGTCACCGGCCTCCATCCCGATAAACAATTATCCACCACTACTCTCTGGCATCTCCCATCTAGCCACCGTTGATCCATTTTATTACTCCAGCATTAATACCTAACGACTGAACCTTCTTAACTAACCTTCCATGTGGAACTTTGTCAAAGGCTTTGCTGAAGTCCATATAGACTACATCCACTGCCTTACCCTCGTCAACCTTCCTCGTAACTTCTTCAAAAAATTCAATAAGGTTTGTCAAACATGACCTTCCACGCACAAATCCATGCTGGCTACTTCTAATCAGATCCCGTCTATCCAGATAATTATAAATACTATCTCTAAGAATACTTTCCATTAATTTACCCACCACTGATGTCAAACTGACAGGTCTATAATTGCTAGGCTTCCTTCTAGAACCCTTTTTAAACAATGGAACCACATGAGCAATAAGCCAATCCTCCGACACAATCCCCGTTTAGACAATAGACAATAGGTGCAGAAGTAGACCATTCGGCCCCTCGAGTCTGCACCGCCATTCGGAGATCATGGCTGATCATTCACTATCAATACCCAGTCCCTGCCTTGTCCCCATATCCCTTGATTCCCCTATCCATCAGATATCTATCCAGCTCCTTCTTGAAAGCATCCAGAGAATTGGCCTCCACCGTCTTCCGAGGCAGTGCATTCCACACCTCCACAACTCTCTGGGAGAAGAAGCTCTTCCTCAACTCTGTTTTAAATAACTGACCTCTTATTCTCAATCCATGCCCTCTGGTACTGGACTCTCCCAACATCTGGAACATATTTCCTGCCTCAATCCTATCAAATCCTTTAATTATCTTAAACGTTTCAATCAGTTCCCCTCTCAATCTCCTCAATTCCAGCGTGTACAAGCCCAATCTCTCCAATCTCTCTGCGTAAGACAGCCCTGTCATCCCAGGAATCAACCTAGTGAATCTACGCTGCACTTCCTCAATTGCCAGAATGTCCTTCCTTAAACCTGGAGACCAAAACTGTACACAATATTCCAGGTGTGGTCTCACCAGGGCCCTGTACAAATGCAAAAGAACATCCTTGCTCTTGTATTCAAATCCCCTTGAGACAAAGGCCAAAATTCTATTTGCCCTCTTCACTGCCTGTTGCACTTGCTCATTCACCTTCATTGACTGGTGAACTAGGACTCCTAGGTCTCTTTGCATTTCTCCCTTACCTAACTCGACACCGTTCAGACAATAAATACTCTGCCCTCTTGTTCCTGTTTCCAAAGTGGATAACTTCACATTTATTCACATTGAATGACATCTGCCAAGTATCTGCCCACTCACTCAGCCTATCCAAGTCTCCCTGTATTCTCCTAACGTCCTCTTCGCATGTCACACTGCCACCCAGTTTAGTATCGTCAGCAAACTTGCTGATATAGTTTTCAATGCCCTCATCTAAATCATTGACATATTTCTAATCATTGTTTCTAATGACATATTAAAGATCTCCGTCAGAGCTCCTGCTATTTCTACACAAACTTCCCTCAACGTCCTGGGGAATATCCTGTCAGGACCCGGAGATTTATCCACTTTTAAATTTCTTAAAAGCGCCAGTACCTCCACCTCTTTAATTGTCATAGGTTCCATAACTTCCTTACTTGTTTCCCACACCTTAGACAATTCAATATCCTTCTCCTTAGTGAATACCGAAGAGAAGAAATCATTCAAAATCTCTCCCATCTCCTTCGGTTCCACACATAGCTGACCACTCTGATTCTCTAAGGGGCCAATTTTATCCCTCACTATCCTCTTGCTTTTAATATAACTGTAGAAACCTTTCGGATTTACTTTCACCTTATTTGCCAAACCAACCTCGTATCTTTTAGCTTCTTTTAGCTTTTCTAATCTCTTTCTTAAGATTCCTTTTACATTCTTTATATTCCTCGAGCAATTCCTTTACTCCATGCTGCCTATATCTATTGTAGACATCCCTCTTTTTCTGAACCAAATTTCTAATATCCCTTGAAAACCATGGTGCTCTCAAACCTTTAACCTTTCCTTTCACCCTAACAGGAACATAAAGATTCTGTACCCTCATAATTTCACCCTTAAATGACCTCCATTTCTCTATTACATCCTTCCCATAAAACAACTTGACCCAATCCACTCTCTCTAAATCCCTTCGCATCCCCTCAAAGTTAGCCTTTCTCCATCAAAAATCTCAACTCTAGGTCCAGTCCTGTCCTTCTCCATAATTATATTGAAGCTAATGCTATTGTGATCACTGGACCCGAAGTGCTCCCCAACACATACATCAGTTAGCTGACCTATCGCATTCCCTAACAGGAGATCCAACACTGCCCCATCTCTAGTCGGTACTTCTATGTATTGTTGCAAAAAACTATCCTGCACACATTTCACAAACTCTAAACCATCCAGCCCTTTTACAGAATGAGCTTCCCAGTCTACATGTGGAAAATTAAAATCTCCCACAATCACCACCTTGTGTTTACTACAAATATCTGCTATCTCCTTACACATTTGCTCTTCCAACTCACGCGCCCCATTAGGTGGCCTATAATACACTCCTATCAGTGTTACTGCACCTTTCCCATTCTTCAATTCCACCCAAATGGCCTCCCTAGAGGAGCTCTCTAATCTATCCTTCCAAAGCACCGCCATAAGATTTTCTCGGACAAGCAATGCAACACCTCCTCCTCTGGCCCCTCCTACTCTATCACACCTGAAGCAACTAAATCCAGGAATATTTAGTTGCCAATCACACCCTTCCTGCAACCATGTTTCACTAATAGCTACAACATCATAATTCCAGGTATCAATCCACGCTTTCTCATCCACCTTTCTTACAATGCTCCTAGCATTAAAATAGATACATTTAAGATACTCTCCATCTCCTCCTCTCTTTCCATCCCTAACAATGCATTCAAATTTATTATCCTTTTCTTTCTTCTCCCTTACATCTTCGGGCCGAGTGCATCCCTTCTCCATCACCTGCCTTTCCTCCCTCACACACTGTCTATTTACTTGCTCCACTGGTGAACTAACCTCCTCTCCCATAGTCTCCTCAAATAGTCTCCCGCCCCCCCACATCTTACTAGTTTAAGTCCGCCCTGTAGCCCTAGCAAACCTCCCCGCTAGGATATTGGTCCCCCCACGATTCAAGTGTAACTTGTCCTTCTTGAACAGGTCACTCCTGCCCCAGAAGAGGTCCCAATGATCCAGAAACTTGAATCCCTGCCCCCTGCTCGAATCCCACAGCCACGCATTCATCCTCCACCTAATTCTATTCCTACTCTCACTGTCGCATGGCACAGGCAGTAATCCCGAGATTACTACCTTTGCGGTCCTTCTTCTTAACTGCCTTCCTAACTCCCTATACTCTCGTTTCAGGACCTCTTCCCCTTTCCTTCCTATGTCATTGGTACCTACATGTACCACGACCTCTGGCTCTTCACCCTCCCACTTCAGGATATCTTGGACGTGATCAGAAATGTCCCGAACCCTGGCACCAGGGAGGCAAATTACCATCCGGGACTCCCGGTCACCTCCACAGAAACGCCTGTCTGAGCCCCTGACTATTCCCCTATTACTATGGACCTCTTTCTTCTAACCCTACCCTTCTGAGCTACAGGGCCGTCCTCTGTGCCGGAGGCTCGGCCACTGTCACTCCCACCAGGTAGGCTGTCCCCCCCAACAGTACTCAAACATGAGTACTTATTGTCAAGGGGTACAGCCACTGGGGTACTCTCTAGTACCTGCCTCTTCCCCTTCCTGACTGTAACCCACCTATCTGCCTCCCGTGGTCCCAGAGTGACCACCTGCCTGTAACTCCTCTCTATCACCTCCTCACTCTCCCTGACCAGGCGAAGGTCATCGAGCTGCAGCTCCAGTTCCCTAACTCGGTCCCTCAGGAGCTGCAGTTCGGTGCACCTGGCGCAGATGTGGACGTCCGGGAGGCTCGGAGACTCCAGGGATAAAAATGGGATAAAAATGAAATTTTACTCCTTACTAAAGGAGATTATAGTCAATGTCGACTAGTAACTCAATTTAGATGGCTGATAAATGGTATAAAGTATTTAGGTATAAGAGTTGATATAAATTAAATAATTTGCCATTATTGAAAAAAATTTAAGAAGATCTTGATTAATGGATGATGTTACCAATAACATTAGTAGGTGGAGTCAATAATGTAAAAATGAATATATTTCCTAGATTACAGTATTTATTCCAAACACTACCAATACAACTGCCGCAGAAGTTTTTTTTAGGAGTTGAATAAATGTGTGAGGAAATTTCTTTGGAAAGGTAAGATGTCAAGAATATCGTTGGAAAAATTGACAAGGAAATTTGACCTAGGAGGGTTACAACTCCCAAACTTTAAGAATTATTATAAAGCAAATCAACTTAGATTTATTGCATCTTTTTTTGATGAAGATAAACCGGCATAGATTAGAATAGAGTTAAATAAGATAGGAGAAAATATACCAGAAGATTTTATATATAAATGGGAATCTAAATGGATACAGGAAAAGAAAGAATCCCTTATATTAAAACATTTAATTGATTTATGGAACAAGACAAATGTTGATGATGAGATAAAGAAATCTTTATTAGCAAAGAGACCTCTAATTCAAAATAGACTCATTCCTTTTACAATGGATAACCAACTTTTATATAACTGGTTTCAAAAAGGGATTAGATATATAGGAGATTGTTTTGAAGGAGGTATATTGATGTTGTTTGATCAATTAAAGAATAAATATAAAATATCAAATAACACTCTTTTCTGTTATTTCCAATTAAGGGCTTATTTAAGAGATAAACTGGGTCAAACAATGTTAGTGCCGAAACCTAATGAAATAGAAACTTTAATTCAAAAGGGAAAAATTTTAAAAATTACTTCTTGTATGTATAATTTGATTCAAAAACAGACAATTAAACAAGAAATTCATAAGGCAAGACAAAAATGGGAAACTGATGTGAATATTAAAATTGATGAAACAAGTTGGTCAAGACTGTCTTGACAGTATGACAAATACAACAAATGTCCAACTTAGATTGGTACAATACAATTTTACATCAATTATATATTACACCACAAAAAATAAATAGATTAAACCCAAATTTATCTGATCAATGTTTTCGATGTAATCAAGAAATTGGTACTTTTTTACACTGTACCTGGTCTTGTTTTAAAATTCAACCTTTTTAGATAAATTTAAGAGTTTTATTGGAACACAACTTCCACATAACCCAATATTATTTTTATCATTGAAGGGATAAAACCGAAACCTAAATTGAACAAATATCAGAAAGAATTCATAAAAATTGCATTGGCAATAGCCAAAAAGACTATTGCAGTTACTTGGAAATCAGATTCATACTTGAGTATGGATCGTTGGAATAATGAAATTTTTAGCTGCATTCCACTTGAAAAAATTACTTATAATTTAAGAAATAAATATGACATATTTCTGAAAATTTGGTGCCCTCACTTACAAAAGATAGGATTAAATATATAGGTGCTCCGAAGATAAAGTTATTAGTCATCTGGGGAAAGAAATAAATAAATATGTATATTAAAGCTATTTTGAATTCCATGGAGCATGTGGGGATCTTCCGATATCCAGGCAGTCTTTCTTTCTTTCTTTCTTTCTTTCTTCCTTTTCTTTCTTTTTTTTAGACTGGGATGTTAATGGGAGGAAGGGTTAAGGGGAGGGGGGAGGACTTATATCATATTATTCTATTATCCTATTCATTCTATGTAACTATCTTAAAAAATTGAATTAAAAAATCTTATCATAATTTTCACGGGATCCATAAGATATAAAAGCCGAATTAGGCCATTTGGCCCATCAACTCTGCACCAGTATTTCATCATGGAGGATCCATTTTCCCTCTCAGACCCAATCTCCTGCCACGTTCATGAACCATTCAGAAATCTGATGATATCAACAGGAAGTGGACAAGTTTGGTGAAAGATCAAGTGGCTGCTTAGAAGTCATGAGCATCATATGGAAATTACCAGAATGATGATATGTTTCCTGTCTGTTCAAGATGGCAATGGATCCAACTTTGCTGGCCTTTCTTCTTCTTCTTCTTAAGCCCATCACCTCTACTTTTTTTTTAGACTCATAAACTGCCAACAGTAGCTCACCAGAATCTTGTATCCTGGGACACTCTTTCAAGCTGTCCCCAACAGTAGCCCATCTTTGAAGATCCTTCCTCTCCCGGAATGAGGTCTTTGTAGCTTCTGTCAGCGTTTCTGTAGTTCTGAGTTTTTACACAATCGGGTTGTTAGCCCCATGCCCAACCATCCTCCTTTCACAATTGGGCTTGGGACCATCCATGGTAGAGTTGAAGAGTTGACCTTTGATAATTGTCCTGAAAAATGAGGTTCTTTGTTCCTGTAAATTATTTAGTCCAGTGCTGTCACAATCATGTTGATGCAAAATCCCAGACTTCAAAGGGACAACAATATATGTAGGATGGGATGATTTAGTTGTCCATCTCATTTGTTGACGTTGTCATCAAGGTTCATGACCATGGAATAAAGAAAGGGGCTGTAGCATCATTTCTAGAAAATTAGCTAACTAACAGTTGTTTATCTAACCACTTCATTTCAATCCAGAAATTATTACTTTAATTTCCCTTTCCACTCCCATTCTGACCTGCCTGTGGCCATTATATCAATGGCCCCATGTAAACATACATCAATTAAGTTTATTAAATCAATTACCAAGTAATTAAGATCATTATCAATTCTCAAGTAAGTAGAATAAGTGCATCAAGTTGCAAAATTATGAAATTTAACTATTTCAGGTTTCTCTGTACAATGAATGGCTTGTCTGTTATGAGTCATCCATCTGTAAAACTGATTTAATTTTTACCTCCAATAGCATGGCGAGAGAATGCCCTGCTGGGCATTTCCTACAGCTTGCTAGTTCACTGTTTTTGCATGGTTTGTGTTGATTTTTGTGTCACTGCAAAAAGGCGGCATCCATCATTAAGGACCCCCATCACCTGGGCATGCCCCTTGCCATTTCTGCCATCAGGTAGATGTCTGAATGAGCTTTGAACCCATGGAGACTACCTCACTTTTTTTTTTGCCTCTTTTCGCACAACTTATTTAATTTAATTTATAGTTTTTTAATTGTATTTTGTAAGTTTTTTATTATTATGTACTGCTACTGTTGCAAAACAGCAAATTTCATGACATATGCTGGTGATATTAAATCTGATTCTGTTTTTCAAATGAGAAAATCTGCTGATGCTGGAAATGCAAGCAACACCTACAAAATGCTGGAAGAACTCAGCAGGGCAGGCAGCATCTCTGGAAAAGAGTACAGTTGATGTTTCATGAAAGGACCCTTCATCAGAACTGGAGAACCAAAAGGACAAGGAGTGAGAGTTAGAAGGTGGGGGGAGGGGAGGAAGAAACACAAGGTGATAGGTGAAACCGGGAGGGGGAAAATAAAGAGCTGGGAAGTTGTTGGGTGAAAGAGGTACAGGGCAGGAGAAGGGAGAATCTGATAGAAGAGGACAGAAGGCCATGGAAGAAAGAAAAGGGGGAGGAGCACCAGAGGGACATTATGGGTAGGTAAGGAGATAAGGTAAGAGAGGGGAATGGAGAATCAAAGATTAAGTTTCAGTAAATGAAACACAGTTAATTGGAGTAGGCCATGACTTAATTGAATAGTAAGATAGGAATTTGATTTGGACATAGATATGGGGATATGGGGAAACATATGTAAACTTGATTATGCAGCTAAGTTGGCATAAACAAGTTGGGCCAAAAGGCCTCTATCCTATGACTCCAAGGGCTGAAAAGGCTTTATTGTAGCGGTGTGCTACACGCAGCGCTAAAATTACGACACGGAGTCGGTAACTGCAGTCGAAGGAAAAAACTTTATTCGAAAACTTCAGCCTCACTTTTAAGCCTCCTTCAACCGGCCCCCCATGGCGCAGAGGCTCCAAAGCTCTGTGCTCGCAAACCCCCATAGGCTATCTAATTGTGAGTCGGTTCGGATGTGCCAGGAAATGGGGCGCCACAATATTTCCTGCTCCTCTATCGGGTTTCAATAGGAATTGCTTCCAGGATGAGGAATCCTACATGTAATGAGGAGTAGAATCAAAGGTTGGGCAGTGCAAGGTATATGTAAGCAATACAGGTGTACATGAATCTTACAGAACTTATTTTTATTATTAAGGTAGAGTCCAGGGAAGAACATAGTAGGAGCATTGAAAAAAGATAAACATAATACTATTAAACTCTACAATAAAAGAGGAATCTGTGATAGGAACATTGCTATTGGCAGGAGGCAGTGAGTTGGTGACTTGCTTAGAAATGCACGATGCCAGCACAGAGCGATGTCCATGGAGGAACACTACTGTCTGGCACATTCCAGCCTGCAGGAGTACGTGCTGAGGGATGCACTGAAGTTCGGTGCAACCACGACAGAGTCTTTGTGAGGAAGTACCACTGTACAGGGAACTTCTCTAAAGTATGGTGAGGGAGTGGCTGGATTGGTTGAGGAAGCCTCTCATTTATTGTAGTTGTATACTACCTCAGAGCATTACAGTGGCACTATTTTTGGCTAAATCGTCTTAAAATGTGCTGACTTACAGAATGCAGGCAAAGTTTGGGGTTATATATTCGTATAAAATTGCTCACTCGCCAAAATCAACAGCCCCACTTTTACCCAAGTGCCAATGTCGGCCATGATGGAAACCGTGACATGACACCACAACTCATGCACGAGGCCAGCCTCAGAAGCAACTCACGATGCTCACTGGAGCAAAAGGGCAGGGAAGCTCTATTTCAAGCAGTCACATTTTGTTAATCACCATCAGAATGTGCAGGATTGGGACAGATCTAACTGCCACCCATCAAAAAGATCTTCTTATAATGACGTACTTCAAGACATCCATCAAACCCTTTGCTGCAGTCAAAGGACAGCAGTGACTATATCACGTCCATTTAGGAGAGGGCCAACCACATCATCAAGAATAATCAGCATCCTGGAGGCTTTGGTGTTACTGCTTCGTATCTTCTATCCAGCATTAGGGTAAAAAAAAATATGGTCAGCATAATTATGCCGCATGGAAAGAGAAGGGGGATGTAATGGTCAAGAGATGAGGCCAGGGCTGCACGACTCCCATGATCAGAGACAAACAACAAACACCAGAAGAGATGAAGAGACGGCGGATGAAAGGTCTCCAGAATGACAACAAGAGGCACAAGGGTGGCAGATCAACCAGAAATGATGCTGTCAAAAGTGTCCTTCGTTAAATGAGGAGGAGCTACTATTTGCCTTGCTACGCGTCGTTCTTTAATAAACTGAGGTTTTCTTCTTCAATTTCCAAAGCAAAGCGATACGAGTAGCATTCAGGAAAATTTAATGTTCGTTCTGGTCACATCAGACTGCACTACCCTTCTCTCAAAGGGTGCCCCAACAGGTCACCCCAATGTCTAGTTTTGTATTATAAATAAAGTTTATTCTTATTTTTAAAAATGTTATGAGGTTGATAACTTTAGTGATTCTAAGGAAGATGAGAAAACTCAATTAGAAAGTGCTAAAGGCAAAGTATGAATGATATAGAAGAGTTGTATGCACAATAAATTCCTGTATTTGGTTAATTTAATGGCTGTTGTCATGCTAGCTTGAAAAGGACTAATCTCAGAAGCTAAGCAGGCTCAAGCCTAATTAGAACTTGGAAGGTTTAATATATTTAAACCTCCACTTTAAATATATCTACTGACTTGGCCTCCATAGCCATCTTGGAAATGCCACAGCAGTAGGGCGGCACAGTCCAGTAGTGATTTGTATAACACTATTGCAGCATAAGAATCAGCGATTGGGGTTTCATTCCTGCAGCTGTCTGTAAGGAGTTTGTAATACTTCCCATGACCTTGTGGGTTTCCTCTGGTTGCTCCCACATCCTCCCACATTCCAAAGCTGTACCGATGAGTTGTGGTCATGCCATGTTGGCCCCAGAAGCGTGGTGACACTTCCGAGTTGCCCAAAAGCACATACTTATTTGGACTGTCATTGACACAAATGATGCATTTCACTGTATGTTTTGATATACATGTGACAAATTTAGCCTACCTTTAACTATCCTGATGTGAATATACTCTTTTTATAAATCCTCCTTTATGAAAATTTATATACTTTTAAGCAAGATGCTGAGGTTGCTTGAAGAGCAAGATGTATGTTTCCATTCATTTATTTGGCTGCTGAATATCGTTCTTATCAAAGGAGGAAATTATGCATCAGCTGGAGTCACCATCTTTTTTTATTTGGAAGACTATAGCCCACAGCTTTAAAAATCCCCACAATTATAAGACCTTAAGACATAGGAGCAGAATTATACCTTTCAGCCATTTCATCAAGGCTGATTATCATCCCTCTTAACACCATTCTCTTGCCTTCTCCCCGTAGTCTTTGGCATGCTGGCTAATCTAGAACCTATCAACCTCCACTTTAAATATACCCAGTGACATGGCCTCCAAAATGAATTCCTACAGATTTACCACCCTCTGGCTAAAGAAATTCCTTCTCTGTTCAAAAGGGATGTCTCTCTATTTCGAGGTTGTGCTCTCTGGTCCTAGACTCCCCCACTATGGGAAACATCCTCTCCACGCCCCCTCTATCCAGGCATTTCAATATTCAATAAGTCATAATGAGATCACCCCTCATTCTTCTGAACTCCAGTGAGTACAGAACCAGAGCCATCAAACAGTCCTCATACATTAGCCATTTCATTCCTGGAATCATTCTCATGAACCTTTTCTGGATGCTCTCCAATACCAACACATCTTTTCTTAGAGAAGGTGCCCAAAACTGCTCACTATACTCCCAAGTATGCTCTGACTTATAATGCCTTATTACATCCTTGCTTTTATATTCTAGTCCTCTTGAAATGAAAGCTAACATTGCATTTGCCCTCTTCACCACAGACTCAACCTATAAGTCCTGCAAGTTAACATTTAGGAAATCCTGCACAAGGACTCCCAAATCTCTGTGTATCTCAGATTTTTAAACGTTCTCCCCATTTAGAAAATAGTCAGTGTCTTTATTCCTTCTACCAAACTGCATGACCATACACTTCCCAACACCATATTCCACCTGCCACTTTTTTTTCCCATTCTCCCAGTCTGTCTAAGTGCTTGCTGACTCCCTGCTTGCTCAACACTACCTGCCCATCCACCTATGCTTGTATCACCCACAAACTTGGCCAGAAAGCCATCAATTCCATCATCCAATTCATTGGCATATAAAATGAAAAGACGTGGTCACAACACCACTAATCACTGACAGCCAACTAGAAAAGGCCCTCTTTATTCCCATTCTTTGCCTCCTGCCAGTCAGCTAGTCTTTTTTTTCCATGCTAGTATCTTTCCTGTAATACCATGGGCTCTTGTTAAACAGCCTCATGGCCAGCAACCTGTCAAAGACCTTCATAAAATCCTAAGAAACACAGCCATTGTTCCCCATTTTTCGATCCTGCTTGCTATTTCCTCAAAAAAGTCTAACAGATTTGTCAGGCAAGATTTCCCCTTAAGGAAACCCTGCTGACTTTTGGCCTATTTTATCATGTATCCCAAGTATCCTAAAATCCTCATCATTGATAATGGACTCAACCACTGAGGTCAGACTAACAGGCCTATAATTTCCTTTCTTCTGCCTCCCCCTCTTCTTAAAGAGTGGAGTGATTTTTTGCAAATTTCAAGTCCCCCAGAACAATTTCAATTTCCTTGTGATTCTTGAAAGGTCATTACTAATGCATCTTAAACCTCTTTCAGAACCCTGGGGTGTTGTCCATTATCTCAATTACCTCCTTAGCAACTACACTCATCTCTGCCCCCTAACACTCTCAAATTTCTGGCATAGTTCTCCTGTATTCCACAATGAAAGCTGATGCAAAATACTTTTTAAGTTTGTTTGCCATTTCTTTGTCCCCTAATACTACCTCTCCAACGTCATTTTGCAGTGATCCAATAATCCTTTTTGCCTCTCTTTTATTCTTTATATATCTAAAAAAAACTTTAGGTATCCTCCTTTATGCTATTAGTTAGCTAACTTTCATGTTTCATCTTTTCTCTCCTTGTGACTTTTTAGTTGCCTTCTGGTGTTTTTTAAAAGCTTCCCAATCCTCTAATTTTTACTATATTATATGCCCTCTCTTTTGCTTGTACACTGTCTTTGACTTCCCTCGTCAGCCATGATTTCATTATCCTTCCTTTAGAATACTTTTTCTTTGGGATGTATCTATCCTGCGCTTTCTAAATTGCTCCCAGAAACTCCAGCTACTACTGCTCTGCTGTCATCATGCTAGTCTTCTCATTGCTACCATCAGGCACATACTCAATAATTCAGGAATAGCTTCAGGTTTATTATCATTGGTATAGGTTGTGAAACTTGTCATAATGCAACAGCAATGCATTGCAATACATAATAATAAAAACTGTAAATTACAATAAGAAATATATATAAATATTTAAATAGGAAGGGGGGAAGACTTCCCCCTTCCCCTCTTCCATCAATTTTGGCCAGCAACTACCTCGTGTCTCTATAATTCCCTTTACTCCACTGTGGTACTGATACATTGGACTTTAGCTTCTTCCACTTAAACCGCAGGGTGAATTATTTTATATTTTGATCACTGTCTCTAAGGGTTCCCTTACCTTAATCCCACAAATCAAATCTGGTTCATTACACAGCACCCAATCTAGAATTGCCTTTCCCCTAGTGAGCTCAACCACAAGCTGCTCTAAAAAACCATCTCATGGGCATTCTACAAACTCCCTTTCATGGGATCTAGCACCAACCTGATCTTCCCAATCTAACTGCATATTGAAATTCCCCCATGCCTATCATAACATTGCGCTTTTGACATGTGCTTTGTATCTCCCATTGTAATTTGCATCCCGCATCCTAGATACTGCTTGGCTGCTTGTACTTAACTCCCATCAGGGTATTTTTGCCCTTGCATTTTCATAACTCTACCCACAAGTAAGAGATGAGATTGATCTGGTGCAGCTCTTAGCATTTTCTGTATTTAATTTCTTTATCTTGTATTCTTCCCTTTACCATCAGCTTCTGCTTTGCATTTGAATCACACACCACTGAAGTTTGTCTAATATCAGTGAATAAACATGACTAGCCCTAGGATTTGGATATATATCTGTTTCATGTAATGAAAATCAATTGGTTTATTCTTCAGTTTTTCAGGAGTGAATTGAGAAACTATTTGAATAAAAAAGGAACCTTTGTATGACTGTAATATATTCTTAAAGTCCTTTTTATTTTTATTGATGTTATTGTTCATCCAGTTAAAATAAAGTTATATTTCTTGTGCCCATGATATATATTGATTATGCCTGGGGTCAGCCTGTAAGAGTCGGTACACTTCCGGTGGCCACAGCTTACTAACCCTTATTAATCCATACGTCATTGCAATGTAGGAGGAAAACAGAGTATGCAGAGGAAAGCAACATGGTCACAAGGAGAATGAACAAACTCCTTATTGCCAAGGAGGAAATTAAACTCTGATTAGTGATCATTGATACTATAAAGTGTTTGCACTAATCTCGATGCTATGGTAGAAGCATCAAAACTTGATAGCACAGAAAAACCATACCAACTATTAAAAAGATCTTCTTCAAAACAATTCCATTTTCCAACTCTCTTTCCATATACTTGAATATTATGGAGTTTCAGATCTGCACCCATGTACTATAATCAATATTTTCTTCCTCCTTTGGGCAGAGAGTTCCAAATTTACACCCCCAGTTGAAAAATATATATTCAATTCCCATCTCTAATCTGTCCATAAGTTGTCTTAAATCTGCCCCCTAGTTATTAAACACAATTAAAAGGAAGTGATTCTCCATTATGGTTCATTCAAGGACCTATATAATTATATACATCTTCACTGAAATCTCCTTTCAATCATCTTTGTTCTAAAGAAAAGGGTTCAGGAATAGCTACTTTCCCCTCAGCAGTAGAATTCAGCACGCCTAACAGCACCCTCACAAAGCCATAAAAGCAAATACAAAGACCATTTTAATGACTAGCATCATTTGATTTTTACATTAGCACTGTTTCTAACTACATAGACGTTGCCTGGTCTACTGAGTACTTCCAGTCTTCAGTACTTTTCTCAGAATCAGGTTTATTATCACTAGTATAGGTTGTGAAATTTGTCATAATGCAGCAGCAATGCTTTGCAATACATAATAATAAAAACTATAAATTACAATAAGAAATATATATTAATAGGTAATGCAAAAAGAGAGAAAAAAAGTAGTGAGGTATTGTTCATGGATTCAATATCCATTCAGAAATATGATGGCAGAGGGGAAGAAGCTATTCCTGGATTATTGAGTATGTGCCCGATGGTAGCAATGAGAAGAGGTGTCATTCTCATAATCTATGTATGCTTGAGTTTTAGAACTCTTCAATCTCCCTCATACTTAAGTCTTTGTTTTCACACACTCTCCTTCTCTTCCACTTTTGCTAAATTATATTTAAGTGTAGTGTAACAGTTGTTCCCCAAGTTTAGAATGTTTACTCACTTTGTACTTTGTTCCTTTTCATTATTGTGCTAAACCTCAAAAAAACTGTGATTACTGCCTTCAGAATGTTCTTCTCCTGCTACCACTTCCACAGCCCAGGTTCAAATCTAGATTTGTTCTGTCCTGTTGTGCTGATTTTAAAATGTTCTGCTGAATATACTTTGAGAACTCTGCAACTTCTACATCTTTGAGTCCAGGTTAATATTAGGGTAATTGAAATTTTCTACCTTTCTATTTTCACTTTCTGAAATTTGTTACATGCTTAAATGTTTTGCCCTGCTCTGACTATTTGTTAGCCAAATATGCACATCCAGCATGATGGATTTTCTGTGCTCTTTTTTTAACCATTATTACCTCATCTTGGTTCTTTCAAGTTATATTCCCCATCATCACAACTATTTTCTTATACAAAGTTGCTGCCTGTCCCAGCCCTTTTTAAAGTCCACAATCAAAAATGTTGTGCATTTCTGCCCTCCTTTAAGCCATGTTTCTATAATAGTCACAATATATTCTCCTGTACCTATCAGCCTTCCTAGTTTCTTTGCATTAAGGTGTCATACAAGTGCAATACAATTTCTCTTCCACCATAACAGAACTCTACTTCTATAGGAACGTGGAGGGTTTTCATATTGAGGACACCGAAATCGATGATTTAAATATATAAGGTGTATGAACACATGGGGGAAACTTGACCTTCACCCACACTTCCTCAACTTTTAGTGCAGCTGTTTAGATATTGTTCCTTGATGCCATGTTATTCCTGTAGCTGGCAGATTAGATATGACAGAGGGGTAGGATCCGTTACTGATGTGCCGTCAACATTATGGTATTGAGGGCTCAGATAGCCTGCATGCATTGATTGAGACATCATCTGAGGGTAAAGAATGAAACCTTCCACCGTTCATCAACACTTTAATTTTTACACCATTAGAATCCACACTCTCACTGTCAACATGTAGAAATGCTGAGAATAGCTCAGAAAAAATAATCAATAGTAAGAGGAAATATTGTCACTTGACCTTCTTGGCATGAAATGGTAAAGTACCAAAGTAATATTGAAACAGTTTTCACAAACACTTTGATTTTCCTATTATCCAATATCAATTCTTCATCAATTTATGAAATCAGAATCAGATTTATTATCACGGATGTGAAATTTGTTGTTTTGCCAGAGCAGTGCAGTGCAGATATGTAAAATAATAACAGATTACAAAAATAAGTAAACAGTGTAATAAGAAAAGTAATCATGAGATTCTTTTCAACACAAATTGGTGGTGGTAATATGGATATTGAGGAGGGTCATATTAGACTACAGAATGATACTGATTGAACACTAGAGATTTTGCAGATGCTGAAAATCCAGAGCAACACACAAAATGCGGGAGGAATAAACCATTAACATTTCAGGCTAAGACCCTTCATCGGGACTACTTTATCAAGATTAATGGTGAAAATCAATGGTATTGATTAAGCTCTTAAGTTAGGCATGGAAATGACAGATAGAATTAATCCTGATAGGTGTGATGTGATGCATTTTGGGCGAGGGAGGTCTAGTAAGAATTAGGCATATACTATGAATGGAAAGGCCTTTGAGAATATTATGAAACTTAAGATGAGCAAGTCCAAATATCCCTGAAGAACGCTGCCTTGGTAGTTGGTGTGATGAAGAAGGCATTTGGGATTCTCACTTTCATTAGCTGTGGCTTAAAAAATAAGAATAGCAGTCTCAGCCTGAAACAATTGACCATTTGTTCCCCTCCATAGATGCTGTCTGACTTGCTGAGTTCCTCCAGTATTTCATGTATGTTGCTCATGGTTTCCAGCATCTGCAAAATTTCTTGTGTTTAACAATAGGGAGTTTTCATACAACTGTATGAAACATTGATTAACCCAAAGCTGGAGTGGTTTGTACAGTTTTGGTCAAGAGGATGTAAACACAGAAGAGCTTCCTGAAGATATTGCTAGGGATAGAATGATTCAGTTGTAAGCAAAAGGTAGATAAGCAGTTATTATCCTTGCAGCAGAGAAGCCTGAGGGTTAGATGTGATATGAGATAAAACCATGCATGGATAGGTACAAAGAACCATTTTTGCACAGAGAAACATAGAAAACCTACAGCGCAATACAGGCCCTTCAGCCCATGATGCCGCTCCTATCCAGGAGACTCTTAAAAGACCCTGTCGTATCTGCCTCCACCACCGTCGCTGGCAGCCCATTCCACACACTCAACACCCTCTGTGTAGAAAAAAAGCTTGCCCCTGACATCTCTGTACCTACTTTCAAGCACCTTAAAACTGTGCCCTCTCGTGTTAGCCATTTCAGCCCTAGGAAAATGCCTCTGGCTATCCACACGATCGATGCCTCTCATCCTCCATTGCTCCAAGGACAAAAGGCCAAGTTCACTTAACCTATTCTCATAGGGCATGCTTCCCGATCCAGGCAACATCCTTGTAAATCTCCTCTGCAGCCTTTCTATAGTTTCCACAATCCTTCCTGTAGTGAGGTGTCCAGAATTGAGCACAGTACTCCAAGTGAGGTCTGACGAGGGTCCTAGGAAGCTGTAACATTACTTCTCAGCTCTTAAACTCAGTCCCATGGTTGATGAAGACCAATGCACTGTATGCCTTCTTAACCACACAGTCAACCTGTGCAACAGGTGAGTGTCCTGTGGACTTAGACCCCAAGGTCCCTCTGATCCTCCACATTGCCAGGCGTCTTACCACATGACAGAGGTATCTAAGACTAGATAACATAGGTTTAAATTGACAAGCAAACAATAAGAGGTTTAAGGGGATCTGAAGATTTTTTTTACTCAAAGGGTGATTGGAATCTAGAAGACACTACCTGAGAAGCATTCATTCAAATACTCCCAGAAAATTATTGAAATATCTGAAAGAGCACTTGATTTGCCAAGTGCCCATGGGCTCTTAACCTAGTTCTGGTAAATGGAATTAGTATAGATACATACTTGGTGATCAGCCTGGGCAAAGAAGGTGGAAGGAAGGACTTGATGCTTTGCTGCAATGGCATGGGAGGCCATTTGGCTCATCTTGTACATACCAGTCAGAAAAGAGTTACCAAAGCTAATCTCATGATTCATCACCAGGTGCACAAATCTCCCAAATCATGCAAATATTTTTTAAACACATTGAAGTTTTCTGCAGTTGTTATGGGTAGTGGGTTCCAGAGTCCTACTAACCTCAGAGCACATTTTCCTTCTGATCCTTTGCCAATTACTTTAAATGTAAGTACATTTAAAAATATTTTTAGCACAAATTTTCTAATTTTAATTGAGACCAAGATGTTGCATCATTTCAAGTTACCCAGTCATTTAACCCTATAAACTTAGAACAGTAGATTCTTAGAACAGTAGAGATACTTGTACAAACATTAATGTTATACAGTGTGAAGTAAGATGATTTAAGAAGAGAGGACAGGAGTCCAGTATTTGGTCCTTCAGTCCTTTCCACCAGTCAATTCTATCATAGATCATCTGCATCTTTACTCCACGTGCCCACTTGGCTCTAACTCCACCAGTGTTCAAGTAAAATGCAATCAAGATCAATTCTGACATTTTCAATTGTCTCATCTAGTTCCAGATTTGCTCTCTTCAAAGTGTCTCCTGATTTCTTTTATGAATAGCATAGCACTGTTTTTAAAAGATTGGATTTATTTGTCACGTGCACATGGAAGCCCTCGGTGAAATTTATCTTTTCCATCATATCAAATTAGAGAGGATTGTGCTGGGCAGCCCACAAGTATTCATATTTCCGGTGCCAACATTGCATGCCCACAACTCACTAACCCTTTGGGGTGTGGGAGGAAGCCAGAGCATCTGGAGGAAACCCACACAGCCACAGGGAGAACACACAGACTCCTTATAGGCAGCTCCAGGATTTGAATGCTGATCAGTGATGGCCGGCACTGTAAGGGGATGTGCTAACTGTTACGCTACTGTGCCACCCAGAGATTATGTTAAAACAACAAAAGATTCTGCTGTTTTGTTCTTAGCTCCCAGTGGAAATATTTTCCCTCTACGTCCACATTTCAAAACGTTTAATTACCTTAAGCACCTCAGCTTGACAACCATTTTCTCTATTTATGAGAATACAATATTAAATAATTCTGCAGTTGCTTCAATTATTTGCCATCTGCCCAATTGCGTTAATAATTTGAGATCATAGTGTAACTTTTCTTTTCCTCTTCAGGTTCTGATTGCTCCCCTTAATGCAGCCTCTGTCAGCGCTAAAGATGTCTGTAAAGTGGGACTGCAGCCAGTTAGCAAGTGGAAAGCATATACTTTAGCTGGGTATCCAGGTAATGTACATCATGCAACCTGAGGAGATTACAACTCTATCATTTTCAATGAAATATGAATAGAACCACTGTGAGTATTGCTTAGAATGGTGACCAGTGTCTTAATCTGTCAGTGGAGAGCCATCTGTTTGCAGATTGAAAATATTCTTGGTATTGTACTGCACAGAAGGAGACCATTTGGCCTATTGTGCCTGAAGTGGTTCTTTGAAAGCTGGGAACTACATTTTACAATAATGCGCCGAGCACTTGAACGAAGCTGGTTAGGGTCAAGCACCACTGCTCTGGGAATAGCAAGCGGTTGACTTGGTTGTCTGCAGGTAGAATAAGCTACAATCAGTTAAGCTGATCTGACAGTAGATTAAGTGCAGATACTTTTTTTTCTGCATCTACTATGGAGAATGGCTATCTTCAACTAATCCTTTTTTTAAGTCTCTCATTTTATATCATGTTAATGCTCCATCAGAGATTTAACTTCGTACTTTCCAGATGGCTGAGCCTGTCTTGTCATTTATGATGTCACCATAGAATCTGGGGCATTCACACTTTTATTTCCTTATTATTCAGGATCTTAGCTGAAAATTTATTACTACTGAGTTTTACTTTCTAATCTCAAAATATTAATATGTTTTTATGAACTAAAGGGTTGATTATTCCAACACTATTGCAGATGGTTTCCCATATCTACTCTCTATAAACCCAGTCTTCCAAATAGCAAAATGTACGTAACATTTATTTTCCAAGAAGACAAAACTATTGACTGGATTTGTAATTTTAGCCATTTATAAAGTATTAATAGTGTTGTTGTGGTTTGTAAGTCTGCTTGAGCTTTGTATGTTTTCCCTCATTTTAAAATTCTGCTTTACAAATACTGAATCAAAGGCCTCTTATCTCTAGCAGATAATTTATAGAGAGTGCAGCAGCATCTGCCTGGAAGCAGCAAATAGCTTCTGATCCCCTAGAACCTTGAAAAACTCCAATGAATGCTTTTAAATGTGAAAGATTTCTCATGCAAGAATGGATGATGATGAAAATCAAAATTTGTAATGTCAGGAGAGAAGTATGTATCTGAACTTGTACAGTAGGGTATGAGCTGATATTTATTAATAACAGGGTAACAAAATGTGTAATGGCTGCACTGGGTCAGAGCAGAAATAAAATACCTTTCCCTAGTATAGATTGCCTTTGTCTTAATATAGATTTTTTTTGCCAATGTTAATTTGGCAAGGCAGAAATTTTTCAGCACTAAATTTTCTCCAGTAAACTTTCCAGTACACTTTCTCTAGGATGTTCTCTGATGTAACCTGGGGTCTTCAGGTACTTCGGGTCTTTCAACATCAGGCACCCTCACCCCAGCGACACAGCCAAGGTTGACCAGGCCCCATTTTATGTCGCAACAGCATTGGTCCACAGGACACACCCCTTGATCCATAGCTATCTGGAGGCACAGTCAACAGCCTCTGTGATGGTTCTGATGGCTCTTCTCTTTGTAGCTCCCTGCCAAAGGGAGTAGGGTCTGCAGAGCAAGCGACCAGCAAAACCTGTACACCCTCCTCAATAGGCTTGCAATGTGCCTTCCACCCCTGTCTCTGGCATTGCTATACTAGTTCCTGATATTTGGCCTTCATACACTCAAACGCTCCTCAATCCAGTCTTCCCAAAGAACTGTTGGTTCTACCATGACCACTTGCTTCAAGGTTTCTGACAGAATGATCATGTCAGGCCTCGGTGATGATGATGATAGTAAGGGAAATTTAGTTGCTTGCCAAGATCGACTTTCAGTTGCCAGTCAGACACCGTGGCGAGCAAGTCTGCTGGTGATCTGGACTGAAACTGTGGTTGGTCTCCAACTTTGACAAAGGCTTTCTGGGTTGGTGAAGGTGCTTACTGTTGTTAATAACAGAGGAGATATTTTCTGCCACTGCCTTCAGTACCTGGTCATGGCACCAGCGGTAGTGGCCTTCTCCCAGAGCCTTTGCCCAGCTGCTGGGTATGTGTTCAGGACCCCTCTGCCAGGGCAGAGAGGACATAAAGATGCCTCACTTTTGCCCCAACATAAAGCTTCATTGGATCAGGCAGGACAGCATACACAGAATTTGATGCACTGGTGTTTTACCTGCCAGATGCTGGACCAGGTGATCTCCCTCTTCAGTGCACCGTCCCATCTTGTCCAAGCTCCCTGCTGCCTCATTCCTACCTTATTGGTGGTACACACTTCCTCATCAGCTGCTCACACCTCTTCCTGGACTATTTTGCATCTGTTCTGGCGCCTATCAAAGTGGTTTGAAGAGAAGCTGCCCAGCCCTACTTGACCAGTAGACACAGTAAAAACATCTCTTGCTGTGCCTGAAACTGGACAAATTTAAAAATGCATTGTCATTCAAAAGAAAGCTTTACCTACCATGTACTTAAAAAAAATTATTTGGAGATACAACACAGATTTGGCTCTTGCATCCCAACAAGTTGCACTGTGCAGCAACCCACCCGTTTAACACCACCCTAATCTCAGGACAATTTACATTGACCAATTAACCTACTAACCTGTATTGTGTGGGGAAACTGGAGCTCCTAGAAGAAACCCACAGGAAGGGTTCACAGGAAGGGTATTGAAACTTCTCACAGAGGACACCAAAATTGATCTCTGAACTCCAGAACACCCCCCATTTGTAATAATATCACACTAACCACTATGCTACTGTGGCACCCCATGAAGCCCGCCTGTTGTGCATGAATTTTGATGTCTTGCAAAGTCCTGCATACCCATATTCTTACAAGATAGATCAGAGCTTTATAACTATTATACTGTTTCATAACAAAGTAATGCCAGAAAACTTTTGAGCACTCATTGTCTTGAAAAAAAAAGTCATCAATAGCCAGGCCAGAGGAAGTACAGTTGCAAGAGTTTGTGAATCCTTTGCAATTCCCTGGTTTTCTGCATTATTCATTAAATTTGGCAATTATAGACAAACTCAATCTGCCTAAACTAATAAAACACAAGTGCATGTAATTTTCATGACTTTATTGAACACTTTTATTGCTGGTGAGATTGCTGTGCTACGGAGAGGGAAACTGCCTTTTTGTCGCTGGTGAAATTGTTCTACAAAAAGGAAGAATGTTGCCTGGGTTTTCTGCATTTTGGATGTGGACTTGAACTGTGGATTTTTTTCAGCTGATTTTTTTTTTGTATTCTGTGCTTTTCGCCCGATCTTTCTCTTTTTGTGTGCGTGGGATGGGGATTTGGAGGGGATGGGGTCGATGTGCCTGTTCCATTTTTTTATGTTTTTGTGCAGGGAGGAGAGACTTGGAGTTGATGATCATTCCGTCTTTCCTTTCTTCCTTGGTTTCATGACCATCTGGAAAAAAAGAATTTCAGAGTTGTATAGTTTGATAATAACTGAACCATTGATCTTTGAAATTGTTTAATCATTCACCGTACAGGCTGGAAAAAGTATGTGAACCCTGTATTTAATAACTGGTAGAACCTCCTTTAGTAGCAACGGCCTCCACCAAACACTTCCTGTGCTGCTCAACAGCAAGGAGGAATTTTGGACCATTCCTCCATACAAAACTGTTTCGGTTCATCAATATTTCTGGGATACCAGGAATGAACAGCCCTCTTCAGGTAATGCCGCAGCACCTCAATCAGGTTAAAGTCTGAACTCTGAATTGTCAGTTCCAAGCACATATCATTGTAGTGTTGCATAATCCAAATTCTATTAAGTTTTGGGTGTCGGTCCACTATCCTGACATACTCCTGTAAAATGTCTTCATATGATTTTGAATTCATTGTTCCCTCAACAATTACAAGCTGTCCAGGCCCTGAGGCAGCAAAGCAGCCCTAAACCATGATGCTCCTTCCACTATGCTTCACAGTTTGGATGAGGTTTTGGTGTTGATGTGCAGTGCCCTTTTCCCTTCACAAACATAGCAAAATGTATTTCTGCAAATAAGTTCAACTTTTGTCTCATCTGTCCACATTGCCCCAGAGGTATTGTGGAACATCCAGGTGGTGTTTTACAAACTTGAGACAAGCAACAATGGTTTTTGGAGAGCAGTCCGTGGTGTACTTCCATGAGCACCATTCTTTTTCAGTAATTTTCTTATAGTGGACACAGGAACACAGACTTTAACAAGTTCTAAAGATTTCTGCAGGTCTTCTGCTGTTGCCCTTGTGTTCCTTTTCACCTCCTTCAGCATTGCAAATTGTGCTCTCTGTGTGATCATTGCAGGATACCCACTCCTCAGGAGAGTAGCAACGGTACTGAGCTTCCTCCATTTGTAGACAATTTCTCTTACTGTGAAGCTTTGCCAGCTTCATGCACCTCCACAATTCTTCTTCTAAGGTTCTCTGAAGGTTGTTTTGATTCAAGCATGGTCCACATAACTTGACCTTTCTTGAGAAGAGCAAGCTCTGTCAGTAACCTGATTTTGTGCATCTTTCTAATAGGGCAGGGCACCTCAACAACCCACACCTCCAATCTCATCTCATTAATTGGAACACCAGGCTCCAAATAGGTTTTGTAGAAGGCACTACCTTAAAGGTTCATATACTTTTCTTGAACCTAGACTGTGATTGTTTAAATGGTGTACTCAGTATTGACGAGAAGAAATACAATTGTTTGTGTGTTATTAGTTTAAGCAGATTTTATTTGCCTATTATTGTGACTTAGACGAAGATGTGAGTGATTAATGCCGAAAAACAGGTAATTGCAAGTGGTTCACAAACTTTTACTTGCAAATGTGCTAGCTCCTTGGGCTTTGGTTAACTCTTCTTGTGTTTGATTTACAGATACAAAATACTCTTGATATAGATGTGTTATCTGAAAGTATTTTGCTGCAAGTTATTTGACTGATCCTTTGCTTAGGATTCATGTTCATTACGGATCCCTTTCTTCCTGGATGGCAGCGTTACTGGGCCAAGCAGTGTTTGAAAACCTACCCTCAGAAACCAAATGTTTGCAACTTAGACCTGCACATGTCACCAGAGGAAACTAAGGATATATGGGAGCGGAGCAGAGAACAGCTAAGGTAAGTGCACCGGATATTAATTGATAAGCCTTGTTTCCCACCTGCCAGCTTCACCTTATCCCAAATCTATACCATTGTAGTTGGCCTCCACAAAACATCAAATTTCCTGACACATTTCAGTGATAATACACCTGATTGTGATTCTTATTCAACTCTCTAGAAACATGAGTCTTCCAACCACTGACCTGGCCAACTTTTTACCATGTTGTAAACACCTGTCATCTCAGTTCACTGGCTCCCAATGCCTTTACATTAAAATTAGTTTTATTCTTCTTTCATGGCCTCAATATCTATATTCTCCTCCAGTACTGCAGCCCATCATGCTGTGCTAATTCTGCCTCTTGATCATCCCCAAATTTAACCATTCTTCCATTCATGGCGAGGCGTTTAGCTGCTTGGACCACTTAACAATGGAATTGTTTTTCTCTGTAAGCATCTCGTGTTGTCTGTCTTTTTCCTCTTATAAAGACACAATTTTCATGACACTTTTAGTCGCCTTCCCCTTCATCTCCTTGGTGCAACTTGTTATAGAAACATAGAAAACATACAGCATAATGCAGGCCCTTCAGCCCACAATCCTATGCCCAACATGTACTTATTTAGAAATTACCTAAGGTTACCCATAGCCCTGTATTTTTCTAAGCTCCTTGTACCAATCCAGGAGTCTTTTAAAAGACCCTATCGTATCCACCTCCACCACCTTCAGCGGCAGCCCATTCCACTCACTCACCATTCTCTGCATAAAAAATTTACCCCTGACATCTCTATACCTACTTCCAAGCACCTTAAAACAGAGCCTTCTCGTGCTTGTCATTTCAGCCCCGGGAAAAAGCCTCTGACTATCCACACGATGAATGCCTGTAATTATCTTGTACACCTCTATCAGGTCACCTTTCCTCTGTCGCTCCAAGGAAAAAAGGCCGAGTTCACTTAACCTTTTCTCATAAGGCATGCTCCCCAATCCCGGCAACATCCTTGTAAATCTCCTCTGCACCCTCTCTAAAGTTTCCACTTCCTTCCTGTAGTGAAGTGACCAGTACTGAGCGCAGTACTCCAAGTGGGGTCTGACCAGGGTCCTATATAGCTGTAACATTAGCTCTCGGCTCTTAAACTCAATCCCACGGTTGATGGAGGTTAATGCCTCATATACCTTCTTAACCACAGAGTCAACCTGCGCAATACCTTTATGTGTCCTATGGACTCAGATCCCAAGATCCCTCTGATCCTCCATGCTGCCAAGAGTCTTACAATTAATACTATATTCTGCCATCATATTTGACCTACCAAAATGAACCACCTCACACTTATCTGGGTTGAACTCCATCTGCCACTTCTCAGCCCAGTTTTGCATCCTATCAATGTCCGTTGTAACCTCTGACAGCGCTCCACACTGTCCACAACACCTCCAATGTTTGTGTCATCAGCAGATTTATTAATCCATCCCTCCACTTCCTCATCCAGGTCATTTATAAAAATCATGAAGAGAAGGGGTCCCAGAACAGATGCCTGAGACACACCTCTAGTCACTGGCCTCCATGCAGAATATGACCCATCTACAGCCACTCTTTCAACAAGTACAAAAGCTGGATGAACTTAGCAGGTCGGGCAGTATCCGTTGACATGAGCAGTCAGCGTTTCAGGCTGAGACCCTTTGTCGGGACTCAGGACAAAGGGTCTCGGCCCGAAATGTTGACTGCTCATTTCAATGGATGCTGCCCAACCTGCTGAGTTCATCCAGCTTTTGTATATGTTGACTTGACCACAGCATCTGCAGTGTACTTTGTGTTTACAGCCACTCTTTGCCTTCTGTGAACAGGCCAGTTCTGGATCCACAAAGCAAGGTCCCCTTGGATCCTATGCCTCCTTACTTTCTCAATAAGCCGTACGTGGGGTACATTATCAAATGCCTTGTTAAAGTCCATATACATTACATCTACTGCTCTACCTTCATCAATGTGTTTAGTCACATCCTCAAAAAATTCAATCAGGCTCATAAGGCACGACCTGCCTTTGACAAAGCCATGCTGACTGCTCCTAATCATATTATGCCTATCCAAATGTTCATAAATCCTGCCTCTCAGGATCTTTTCCATCACTTTACCAACCACTGAAGTAAGACTCACTGGTCTATAATTTCCTGGGCTATCTCTACTCCCTTTCTTGAAAAAGGGAACAACATCTGCAACCCTCCAATCCTCCAGAACCTCTCCCGTCCCCATTGATGATCTGGAAATCTGAATCCCTGTCCCCCTGCTCAAATCCCTCAGCCACGCATTCATCCTCCACCTCACTCTATTCCTATACTCACTGTCGAGTGGCACAGACCCTAATCCCAAAATTACTACCTTTGAGGTCCTGCTTCTCAACTTCCTTCATAACTCCCTGTAGTCTGTTTTCAGGACCTCCTTCCTTTTCCTTATGCATTGGTACCAATATGTACCACGACCTCTTGCTGGTCACCTTCATGATATCGTGAACGCGATCAGAAACATCCTGACCCTGGCACCTGGGAGGCAAACTACCATCCACGTTTCTTTCCTGCGTCCACAGAATCACCTGTCTGACCCCTTAACTATAGAATCCCCTATTACTGCTGCATTCTTCCTTTCCCTACCCTTCTGAGCCACAGGATCGGCCTCTGTGCCAGAGGCATAGCCACTGTTGCTTCCCTCAGGTAGGCCATCCCTCCCCCCCACCAACAGTACTCAAACAGGAGTACTTATTGTTAAGGGGAACAGCCACCAGGATACTCTCCAGTATATGCCTCGTGCCCTTCCTGACTGTAACCCACTTATCTGTCTCCCAAGGTCCCGGTGTGACTACTTACCTATAGCTCCTCTCTATCACCTCCTCATTTTCCCTGACTAGAGGAAGGTTATCGAGCTGCAGCTCCAGGACCCTAACCAGGTCCTTAAAGGAGCTGCAGTTCGACACACCCGGCGCAGATGAGGCCTTCTGGGAGGCTGGGGGTCTTCCGGACTTCCCACATCTGGCAGCCTGTACCGGCCTTAAAAGGCCTTCCTGTTTCTGTTCTTCACAGGTAACCTACCTTGCCTCAACCCATTATCGCCAAAGCCCTCGTACTCTGTCTCGCTCTACTCTGGCGCCCATTCTGTAAAGCTTTCTCCTTTTAAGCTTCACGCCAGTCTAACTCGCTGACTTCCATGCAGTTGTGCAGTTGCCTTTGCTGAATAGTTATCAATTACTGTTTGACAATTCTCTTGCAGAATACTTTTGAGAAGTTTCCCTTTCAATGGCATTGTCATGTAAATAGAAATAGCTTTTTGACCATACCAATCAAAAGATTCAGAAGAGTTCCTTAAGGTTATTATAATCAGGGATGGAAGTGGGGATAAGCTTCTACTACCTATTAGAATCAGAATCAGGTTTATTATCACTGGCATGTGAGGTGAAATTTGTTAACTTAGCAGCCACAGTTCAATGCAATACATAATATAGAAGAGAAAAAAAAAATAAAAATAATAATAAATTAATAAGTAAATCAATTACAGTATACATATATTGAGTATTTTAAAAAGTGCAAAAAGCAGAAATACTGTATATTAATAAAGTGAGGTAGTGTCCAAGGGTTCAATGTCCATTTAAGAATCAGTTGGCAGAGGGGAAGAAGCTATTCCTGAGATGCTGAGTGTGTGCCTTCAGGCTTCTGTACCTCCTACCTGATGGTAACAGTGGAAAAAGGGCATGCGCTGGGTGCTGGAAGCTGCCTTTCTGAGACACTGCTCCCTGAAATTGTCCTGAGTACTTTGTCAGCTGATACCCAAGATGGAGCTGACTAGATTTACAGCCCTCTGCAGCTTCTTTTGGTCCTGTGCAGTGGCCCACCCCCCATACCAGACAGTGATGCAGCCTGTCAGGATGCTTTCCATGGTACATCTATCGACGTTTTTGAGTGTATTTGTTGACATGCCAAATCTCTTCAAACTCCTAGTGAAGTATAGCCGCTGTACTGCCTTTTTCATAACTACATCAATATGTTGGGACCATGTTAGATCGTCAGAGATCTTGACAACCAGGAACTTGAAACTGCTCACTCTCTCCACAGTGAGGATTGGTATGTGTTCACGCGAGGAAATCTGCAGATGCTGGAAATTCAAGCAACACAGCAGGCCAGGCAGCATCTATAGGAAGGAGTACAGTCGACGTTTTGGGCTGAGTCCTGACGAAGGGTCTCGGCCCGAAACATCGACTGTACTTCCTCCTATAGATGCTGCCTGGCCTGCTGCGTTCCACCAGCATTTTGTGTCTGTTGCTTGGTATATGTTCCTTCGTCTTACCCCTCCTGAAGTCTACAGTCAGCTCTTTCGTCTTACTGATATCAAGTGCCAGGTTGTTGCTGCAGCACCACTCCACTAGTTGGCATATCTGACTCCTGTACACCCTCTCGTCACCACCTGAGATTCTACCAACAATGGTGCATCATCAGCACATTTATAAATGGTATTTGAGCTATGCCTATATAGAGCCATATAGTGTATATAGAGAGTAGAGCAGTGAGCTAAGCACACACCCCTGAGGTGCTCCAGTGTTGATCATCAGCAAGGAGGATTTGTTATCACCAATCCACACAGATGGTGGTCTTCCGGTTAGGAAGCTGAGGATTCAATTGTAGAGGGAGTTACAGAGGTCCAAGTTCTGCAAATTCTCAATCGGGATTGTGGGAATGATGGTATTAAACGCTGAGCTATAGTTGATGAACAGCATCCTGATGTAGGTGTTTGTGTTGTCCAGGTGGTCTAAAGCTGCATGGAGAGCCATTGAGATTGCATCTGCTGTTGACCTATCGCGACAATAGGCAAATTGCATTGTGTCCAGGCCCTTGCTGGGGCAGGAGTTCAGTCTAGTCACAGGCAATAGTCATTAAGGCAGCTCACTTTATTCTTCTTAGGCATTGGTATAATTGTTGTCTTTTTGAAGTAAGTGGAAACTTCTGCCCATAGCAGTTAGAGGCTGAAAATGTCCTTGAATGTTTGCGCTAGTTGGTTGGCATAGGTTTTCAGAACCTTACCAAGTACTCCATTGGGACCTTCTGCCTTGCGAGGGTTCACTCTCTTTAAAGACAGTGTAACACCAGCCTCTGAGACAGAGATCACAAGGTCATCAGGTGCAGCAGAGATCTTCACAAATGTAATTTTGTTCTCCCTTTCAAATTGTGCATAGAAAGTATTGAGTTCATCTGGTAGTGAAGCATTGCTGCCATTCATGCTATTGGGTTTCGCTTTGTAGGAAATAATGTCGTGCAATCTGTGCCAGAGTTGATGTGCATCTGATGCCAGCTCCAACCTCATTCAAAATTGTCTCTTCACCCTTAAAATAACCCTCCGCAAATCATACCTGGATTTCTGGTACAGGCCTGGATCGCTAGACATAAATGCCGCAGATCTAGCCTTCAGCAGATGACGTACCTGCCAGTTCATCCTCAGCTTTTGTTTTGGGAATGTGCGGTAAGTCTTTGTGGGCACACACTCATCCACACAGGTTTTAATGAAGTCAGTAACAACTGCAGCATACTCAGCTAGTTTCGAAGATGAATCCCTGACTATAGTCCAGTCTACCAATTCAAAGCAGTCCTGTAGGCACTCCTGTGCTTTCCTTGTCCAAACCTTTTTGGTCCTCACTACTGCTGCTGCAGTCTTCAGTCTCTGCCTATACTTGGGGAGTAGGAGTACAGCCAGGTGATCAGACTTCCCAAAGTGAGGGCATGGAATAGCACTGTAGCCATTTTTGATAGTGGTGTAGCAATGTTCCAGTGTGTTGTTTCCACTGGTGTTGCAAGTGATCTGTTGATGGTAATTGCTTAGTGATTTTTTTCAAGACTGGCCTGGTTAAAATCTCCCTAAACAATGGTGAAGGCGTTAGAGTGCACTGTTTCGTGCATGTTGATCCCTTTGCTCAGATCATCTAAAGCGTGCTTGATATTAGCCTGAGGTGGAATGTGCACTGCTACCAAAATGATCCCAGAGAACTCCTGTGGTAAGTAAAAAGGAAGGCACTTTACCACTAGATATTCCAGGTCTGGTGAGCAGCATTGGGACAGCACTGATATATTTGTGCACCAAGAAGAGTTGATCATGAGGCATACTCCTCCACCTCTGCTTTGGAAAAAATCTATAGATATATCCTGACCATGTATAGTAAACCCATCTATCTGAATTGCTGCATCCAGTACAGAAGGAGTTAACCAGGATTCCGTGAAACAAAGGACACACGCAGTCCTCATGTCCCTCTGATTCAGCACTCTAGCACTGAGATCATCAATTTTATTCACCAGAGACTGTACATTTGCCAGCAAGATGGTCAGTATAGGGAGTTTAAAACACCCGTTTCCTTAAACACATTTGTAACCTCACTCTGCACCCATGTTTCCTCCGAGTTATCCTACATGGGTGCTTCCGACCACAATCAGTGTTGTTTCCATCAATTTTAAGCAGTGATAGTTTGTTTAAACACATTAAGACATCTTTGTTGACTGTACTGACCTTGGAAGCAGTTGTGCATCAGGCTGAAACTAGAATATTTAATAATGTCCATTGAGAGTACTGCTGCTACTCGAGTCGCGCTAAGGAGCTCTGGTGTGAACCTCAAATGGCCTCTGACAACTAAGTCCAGTGGAACCATTTCTACTAAAAGGAGAAGGGGCAAAGGCTTTGCCCCAGTCACTTCAGGCAAATGGTGCCCATCAGCTATGGTTGGCAGCTCATCTAGGAGAAGAACATTTCTGATCTCAAACCTCCACTGCCCTGCAGCTATACCCCATCATGGAGAAGGCTTCGGGAATAAACCCCCAGGGAAAATCGCTAGAGGTTGAGTTCAATGCTGACTGGCAACTTCTGCGACACTGCTGGTACCAAACTGTATGCCTCTGCCGTTTCTTGGGGTTAATCAGATGCGTGGAGAAGGAGAGCTTACTACATGGGCAACAGCTTACGTATCTAGGCAGCTAGACTGCAACATCTGTGGTCGACTCTGATCAACGGAGGCCTCTGAGTCAAAACATTCAGAAGGGTACTAAATGATTAGGGAGCTAGCTGTACAATGGAACAGAAAACCCTAATAAAGATATTCGCAACAAACTGAAAAGATGTTTATTATATTATCTTATTGCATCACTGTAAGATTGGGGTTTGATTCCCACCACTGTCTGTAGAAGGTTGTACATTCTCCCTGTGGCCACATGGGTTTCCACCCACATTCCATTGACATTAGGCTTAGTGAGTTATGCGCATGCTATGTTGGCGTCAGAAGTGCGGAGACATTTGTGGGCTATGCCAACGCAATCCTCACTGATTTAATTTCACGCCCACAGTACCTTTCATTGAATGTTTTGATGTATATGTGACAAATAAGGCTACTCTTTGAAACTTTTCTTTTTCCCTAGTACCCATACATTGGTTATCTGCAAACAGGCAACTTTAGTGCTCTCTGTTTTTATATCAGAACAGTTAATTTCCCAAGACCCTTTGTTCTAACAGCAAGTGAACGCTAGAAAACAAAAAAAAACTTAGCTCATAAGGATTGAGAAATTGCAATAGAAAGAGATCATCCATCAAACCAGTAAAGGGGAAGAGGTTGAAAGTGGGCATTATGTAGAGTAAGCTCTGCCAAAGAACACATGCTGTTTTCAATCCACCAGGCAGTTATTTGTCTGTGCCATAATTTGTTGTTAACATTGTGTTCTTGTAAAGTTCTTTAGTTAGAACCTATAACACGCATTCTATATGAATTGAAATCAGGCCAAATGAATTATACTTGGGGAATGGAAGTAGCAGACATTGGAAAATTGGAGCCTGAGTTTGAAGAACTGCAAAATGAGGAGCAACGAGAATAATGCTAAAAAGGTTTAGGACATATGCACATATTTCCCACAACACACATTGAGAGACAAGCACATCTCTTAAAAATAAATCCTCTACATAGATTAAAGCACTTTCATTAAATTATTCAACAATTTTAGTGCTTTTTCATGGCTTATAAGCCCAGCTGACTCCAAATAAAGCCACAGCCTGACTGCTCAGCATTCGGTGAAGCACATCAGAGCTCTGAAAAACTCATCACAGGCTGATTCTGTTTGTTGAGTCTATGTTCAATGACTGGGAAATAAAAATAATATATTGAAATAATACAACTGGTCCACTGGTACTAGTATTTATTTTATTATTGCTTCTCCAAATCTACCTATTTCTAAAAAAAAACATTTAGCACTTTAGTTGTTTCTATGGCTGGTTGAGTGTCTGGAGTAAATTACTGTTTTATGGTATAAGCATCTGAAGAGATATTCAGTTTTCAAAGCTCCAAGTAAATTTATTATCAAATTATGTATATGTCACCACATACTCCTGAGATTAATTTTTTTGCAGGCATTCACAGTCAAACAAAGAATTGCAGTAGAATTATTGACAGAACTACGCACAAAGACTGTCAGACACCCAAAAGAAGATAAGTTTTGCAAATTCAAAAAGAGATAATAAATAAATAAGTAAATCCTATCCAGAACACGAGTTGTAAAGTCCTTGCGAGTGAGTCCATTGGTTGTGGAATCAGTTCAGTGTTTAGGTGAGTGAAGTTGTCCAAATAGTTCAGAAGCCTGACAGTTGAAGGGTAATAACTGTTCCTGAACCTGGTGGTATAGGAGCTAAGGCTCCTGTAAAAAAAAAAATATAATAATAATAATTCAGCATGGCATTGAAAACCTTGGCAACTTCTATAGATGTGTGGTGGAAAATGTGCTAACTGGCTCCATTGCACATTGATATGTGAACACCAATCACTCTGAGCAGAAACTCCTGCAAAAGGTAGTGGGTTCGGCCCAGTACCTCACAGGTAAAACCCTCCCAACCATGAAATGCATCTATATGAAACGTTGCTTTAGAAAAGCAGCATCAGTCAACAAAGATCCTCTCCACCCAGGCCGTGCTCTCTTCTCGCTGCTGCCATCAGGTAGAAGGTACAAATGCCTCAGGACTCACACCACCGGGTTCAAGAGCAGTTACTGCCCCTTAGCCATCAGTTTCTTGAACAAAAAGGGATAACTACACTCATTTAAGGACTCTGTTATATTGTTATTTCATACTTGTTATTTATTGCTATTTATTTATTTCTGCATTTGCACAGTTTGTTTACAGTTAGTTAACAGTTCCTGATGTTTACAATTACTGTTCTAAAGATTTGCTAAATTTGCCCAAAGAAAAAGAATCTCAAAGGTGTATGGTGACATATATGTACTTTGATAATAAATTTTTACTTTGAAGTAATACTAAGAATGTGAGTTGTGGAGTCCCTAAGACCATAAGATATAAAAGTCCTTGAAAGTGAGTCCATAGGTTGTGTTCAGTGATCATTTGAGGTGAGTGAATCATCATCAGATTTAATATCACCAGCATATGTCGTGAAATTTTGTTATCTACACTGTTCAGGAGCCTGATGATTGAAGAGCAATAACTATTCAGCACTTAAAAATGGAATGATCAAATTCCTGTTGCTTAATGGAGAAGGCATTATTCATGTAGAACGATGATGAGGATATTTTTGCATTGACTTTTCAGTGTGGCATATAACTGCACAACTGCAGAGCTTACTTGCAGTTAATAATGTTTGTCCTCCTATTCCCTGAGTTGCCATATTATTACGCCTGGAGCTAAAAAGCTTATGAAAACTGATGAGAAGAAATGGGTTTTTATTCTCTCAAGTACATTATATCCTAATGTAACTTATGTTACTTCTCAGATTTCCCTTTTTAGTAAGGATCATTATTGCATGTCAAATTTGAAACTTGCTATGTTTACACTTGGAAGCCACACAGTAGTGTTTAGGTACTAATTTATTGCACTACATCCTGTATAAGCATCCCAGATCCTCATGATAATTTTCCTTTTATTCTATAAAAACATTCTGTCCATATCCTCTAAAATGAGCTTTGGTAAATGTAACTTCAGCTAGTTAATCTCCTATTGGAAGAAAACAAATGCAGGTATAAAAGAGGCTTGTTTTGAAAATAAGACTGCCCTACCATCCACATCAAATATCTTAAGATATCAGAAAGAGCTGATGTGTCCTAAAGTCTGCATTGCTAAAACGTAGCTCAATCGTGTTCTAGATGATACTATAAAACATGTGTATTGTCAGACTATGTTGCTACATTCCAAAGGTGTACAGGTTAGATTATGTGGTTACATCACTGGCCCTGAAGAAGGGTCTTGGCCTGAAACATGACTATTTACTCTTTTCTGTCCTGATGAAGGGCTTTGACCGAAAAGTCAACTGTTTACTCTTTTCCATAGATGCTGCCTGGCCTGCTGAGTTCCTCCAGCATTTTGTGTGTGTGTTGCTTTCAGCCTCCTACATCTGCAGATTTTATTTGTTTGTGATATCACTGGGCTTTATATTGCTGGATAACAGCTTAATTTCAATGCTGGAAGTCTACTATATAAATTGCTGAAAATAAACAGGTGGTCAGGCAGCTTCTGTGGATATATTCTTAGAATATTCATAGCTATGCTCTTTGGCATTGACAGCCTTTAAGTTCAATCTAAACCTTTCCTTCCTACATAGCCCTCTATTTCTCTATCATCCATATGCCTATTTAAGAGTTTCTTACCTGCACCCATTTCACTCACCTACACTCGGTAAAAACTTAACTCTGATATTCCCCCCCACCTCTACTTTCCTCCTATCATCTTAAAATTATGCCAATAATGTTAATGTTTTGGCTTGATGACATTTGATTACAACTCTGTTCCTGTCTTCACAGATGCTGAATCCAACCTAATGAGTATTCTGGGTTTTTTTCAATGTTAGTATTCCCATTCATCATTCAGTAAGCATTTATAAAATTGACGTGATCTAAATGGATGCAATGCACTTTGTTTTAAAAGCCACAAATGAGTTAACACATCTGACTAGAACTACTTAATGGTAGTTTAAATTACATCAGCTGCTAATTAACATTGAAGGAATGTATAGAAAATGAAGCTCTAATTTTAAAATGTGTCCCATGAATGCACCAGTAGCTATAAAAGACAGTGATACTGATTATCACATAGGTAATCATTCCTTGGTGATCTGAATGTAATGTGAGAACCAAATGTTCTTTTTTTTTCAGAACTTGCTACCCATATGTAAATTCATTTTAAATATTCTGAGCAAGTCCATAAAATGAAATTTAAAAGGTGGGATGTGGCATAGTTATTCGTATAGCCTTGTAGACTGGGCAGAAAGTCAAGAACTTTATAAATGCTAGCACCTCCTAAAGCTGGATTTTTAAAGTTGTATTGGGTTTGTCATTTTCTATTTGGTTACCTCAAGACATGCTATGATGTCAGAGGTGCTATATAAATGTAAATAGTTATTGAAGCGGAGGACTGTAATGATCTGTTTAAGTTACATTTCCTGATCAATAAAGCTAAATACATTCTGACTTAATATACAAAGAACATCATGTAACCCTTTGTTTGTATCTCCCTTCTCCCCACCTCCACAAACTCCATCATCCCTTCCCCAAATACAAGCTTCATGGATGCAAAAATTGAAAGAAAATCCAGTGTTTTCTCTCTTTCATGACATAACCCTTCCTTCTGCCGATCAGGAATTGTGTCAGAATCTTGTATTAGCGTGAAGAGAATTGTTATTTTTTTCTTTAGTTGATTTCATTGCAAAGGCATCAAATCTTTCTTCGAAGAATTGCAGACCCTTTCTCTTTCCTTAATCCTGTCACTTGCTGTCTTCCCCACTCCCACCTTGTCACTACTCTATTCTTTTGTTTTGTAAAGGATTATGATTAAGTTATTAATCTTCATTGCAAGGCCACCTTAATATGTTTTATAGAGCGAAAGGGCATTTCATAATTTTTGGTTTTCTTTTCTTTGAATCAAGAACAAAACTTGTGTGTTTTAGGCCTACCCTAACATCAGAGACAGTCAACATTGATAAAGTACTGTATGACTCCTGAAAACTAAAAAACTTCAGTTTCAAGGTGTCTGACTGCAAGGAACACAAAGCTTATACTCTAACTAATGTGCAGTTCAAATCCCTTAGCTGCCAATCACGACCCACATGTTTTATGTGCTTGGGTGAGTTTCTAGTCCACACTGCTAGGAGCAGTACTGATAGATATGAGCCACCTTTTCGCATCAACAACGAAGGGGTGGAAGAATGTCAGAACCTACTTCAGTGATATACTATCCTGAATTGATATCATTAGAGCAGAAATTCCCCGGATGAAGTTTGCTATATCGAAGTGCTGTGTAACCCAAAGGAATGCAAGGCGAATAAATGTAAGTCTAGCTTTTAATGGAATTTCATCTCTCTTTTTTTTGGTAGGCTAAAATACCCTGGTAAACGAGAGGCTAAAAGCTTGCTCGAGAAGCTGAGATGGGTTACCTTAGGATACCATTACAACTGGGAAACAAAGGTAATTTTTCTCTATGACTGAAAAAGCATTTTAAGAAAACATCTATTAAGTATATTATCAAGCAAAAGTCCTTTTTATCAAGTTCCATTTTTTTTTGTGATTTCCTCCCTATCCAGCTTCTAGTCTCTTGTCAACTTCGCACTTGAAAGCAAAGTTAACCAAAGTCATGGAACACTTCAGTACAGAAACAGGCTCTAAGGCCCATCTAATCAATGCAAACTGTTATTCTGCCCATCAATCTACAATTGACCATGGCCCTCCGTACCCTTCCCATCCATGTACCTATTGAAATTTCTCTTAAATGTTGAAATGAAACACACGCTTCTGCAGGAAGCTTGTTCTAAACTCGCACCACTCTCTGAGTGAAGGAGTTTCGCTTCATGTTTCCCTTAAACATTTTACTTTTCACTCTTATCCCATGACCTCTAGTTTTAATCTCACCCAACCTCTGGAAAAAGCCTGCTTACATTAATGCAATATCCCCCCTCGTAATTTTGTAGGCCTCTGTCAGATCTCCCCTCATTTTCCTATGCTCCAGGGAATAAGATCCTCACCTATTCAAGCTTTCCCTATAAATCTGGTCCTCAAGACCTAGCAACATCTTTGTATATTTCCTCTGCACTCTTTCAATCTTACTGATATTATTCCTGTAGGTAGGTGACCAAAGCGGCACACAATGCTCCAAGTTAAGTGTCACCAACATCCTATACAATTTCAACCTAACATCCCAACTCCTGTACTAAATATTTTGATTTATGAAGGCTAATATGCTAAAAGCTGTCTTTACGACCCTATCTATCTGTGATGTCACTTTTGTATTGTCAGATCCCTCTGTTCTACTGTACTCAGTACCTACTGTTTGCCATGTAAATCCTACTCTAGTTTGTCCCCCTCACATTTGTCTGCATTAAATTTCATCTGCCATTTCTCAGCATATTGTACACCCTCAATCTTTGTGTCATCTGCAAAATTGCTGATCCAATTTACTGCATTATCATCCAGATTGTTGATATAGATGACAAACAACAACAGACCCATCACCAATCCCTGCTGCACACTACTAATCACAGGCATCCAGTCCGAGAAGTAGCCATCTACTACCGCTCTCTAACTTCTCCCGCAAAGCCAATATTGAATCCATTTTACTACCTCATCCTGAATGCCAAGCAACTGAACCTTCTTGACCAGCCCCTTGGAATCCACTTGGTTCACGGAGGAGAAGCCTGTGCTCAGTAACCTCTCCTACTCTGACAAATTCATCCCAACAATCTTAGTCGTCCAAGTAATTTCTTTTCCTCTGCAAACACAAGGAAATCTGCAGATGCTGGAAATTCAAGCAACGCACACAAAATGCAGGTGGAACGCAGCAGGCCAGGCAGCATCTATAGGAAGAAGTACAGTCAACGTTTCAGGCTGAGACCCTTTGTCAGGACTAACCCTCGGCCCGAAACATCGACTGTACTCCTTCCTTTAGATGCTGCCTGGCCTGCTGCGTTCCACCAGCATTTTGTGTCTTTGCTTCTGCAAATGTTTTTGTACTACTGTCCACTGCTACTATCCAGGATGTTCGGAGTCTTCCTGTGTCTTAGCCTACTAAGGGTCTGGGCAGGAAAAAGAAGGAGACATATGTTAGGTACAGGTTGCTGAGTTTCAGCCAGTCCCTTGAGAACTGTAAGGGATGTAGGAGCTTCATTATCGTCATTACGTGTCGTGTCATGATGTAGGCAATCATGGACTGTGACCATGATTGTTCTTTAGAAGTGGTTTTCCGTTGTCTTCTTCTGGGCAGTGCCTTTACAAGAAGGGTGATCCTAGCCATTATCAATACTCTTCAGGGATTTGTCTGCCTGGCATCTGGTTGCACAACCAAGACTTGTGATAGGCACCAGTTGCTCATACAACCATCCACCACCTGCTCCCATAGTTTCACATGATCGTAATCTCCCCGGGGGGGGGGGGGGTGGCTGTGGCTAAGCCGGTGCTACACCTTTCCCAAGGGTGACCTGCAGGCTAGCGGAGTGAAAGAGCACCTTACATCTCCTTTGGTAGCGATGTATCTCCACCACACCACCCAAAAATGAAATTAGGAAGGCAGAAATGGACCATGAGACATACCTGGGAAACAAGATAAAGGAGAACATTCAGCAGATGCTGGAAACTTTGAGCAACGCACACAAAGTTCTGGAGGGGCTCAGCACATCAGGCCGCATCTCTGGAGGGCCATTCTTTTCAGGCCTAGGCCATTCATCAAAACAGTCTAAGCCCAATAAAGCTGGCTATTTATTCCCCTCCAGAGATGCTGACTGACTCTCAGCTCAACTGTTTATTCCTCTCCAGGGAATAAAGGAGAATCCTAAAATAATCTATAAGCATACACACTCAGTGTTTTAGGAACAGCTTTTTCCCCATCACCATCAGATTTCTGAATGGTCAATGAACCCATGAACACCACCTTGCTATTTGTCTTTAACACTAGTTATTTACTTTTATTGGAATTTACAGTAACTTGTACCTGCACTGTACTGCTGCCACAAAGCGTCAAATTTCACAACTTATGTCAGTGGCAATAAACCTGATTCTCTTTCTGAAGCAAATTAGGAGCAAAAAGTAACTAGGGAAGAGAGTACTGTAGGTCCCTTTAAGGATCAGTGTGGTTGTCTATATTTGGAACCTCATGCAATCGATGATGTTTTCAGTTATAATGTTATCAGTGTTTTCTGGAGGATGTGGAAGCTCCTGACAGATGAGGTGGATGTTCATGATCTTTTTCCCAGAGGGGAGCCCATAACAAAAGGACATTGGTTTAAACTGAGCAAGGAAAGATTTAAGAGGGACCTGAGGGGCAGTGTTTTTCACTCAGAGTGTGGTGGGTATATGGAACAAGCAGCCAGAGAAAGAGAGAAAAACAAGTACAATTAAAATCAGGATCCGGTTTAATATCACCAGCATATGTCATGAAATGTGTTGTCTTTGCAGCAACAGTATAATGCTATACATAATAATAGAAAATATATATATAATGTATATATAATAGTTAAATAAGTAGTGCAAAATAAAAACTAAGAAAGTAGTGAGGTAGTGTTCATGGGTTCAATGTCCATTCAGAAATTGGATGGTAGAGGGGAATTAGATGTTCTTGATCATTGAGTAGGTGCCTTCAGGCTTTTGTACCTTCTCCTGGGTGCTGGGGGTCCTCAACAATGGATGCTGCTTTGTTGAGGCATCGCTCGTTGAAGATATCCTGGATACTACAGAGGCCAGTGCCCACAATTGAGCTAACTTTACAACTCTCTGCAGCTTATTTCAATCCTGGGCAGTAGTTCCCCTCACCCCTCCCCCCCCCCCCCCCATACCAGACAGTGATACAGCCAGTTAGAATGCTCTCCGTCATACATCTGTAGAAATTTGCAAGTATTATTGGTGACATACCAAATCTCCTCAAACTCCTAATGAAGTATAGTTGATGTTGTGCCTTCTTTGTAGCTGAATTGATATGTTGGACCCAGGATAGATCCTCAGAGATATTGACACCCAGGAACTTGAAATGGCTCACTCTTTCCATCTCTGGTCCCTCTATGAGGACTGGTGTGTGTTCCCTTGTCTTACCCTTTCTGAACTCCACAATCAGTTCTTTGTTGTTCCTGACAATGAGTGCAAGCTTGCAACACTTAAATGACATTTAGGCAGATATACAAATAATAACTAACCCTAACAGTATGTCTTTGGATTGTGGAAGGAAACCAGAGCACCTGGAGGAAAACTATGCAGTCTTGGGGAGAACAGGCGGCTGCAGGTATTGAACTCCAATCGGAGATTGCTGGCACTACTCTACCGTCCCACCCCCTGCAGCCAGTGATAATGCTCCTTAAAGGGTTCTTTGCCATGGGTGCAATTGACTATCCTTTGGTCTTTCCATTTGCAGAGATATTCAGCTGAACACTATACAACATTTCCTGTAGACCTCGCATACCTGTCAGAACAGGTTGCAGCAGCTTGCGGTTTCCACCAGTTTAAGGCAGAAGCAGGAATATTGAACTATTATCATTTTGACTCTTCACTGGGTATTCATGTTGATGAATCTGAGATGGACTACTCCAAACCCCTCTTGTCATTCAGGTAAAGAAAAGTGAACAAAATACCACCTTTTTACCTCTTTTTGAAAGCCTTTGCTGATCTTCATGGTCTGTGTCAGGTAATGTTTTTAGTGGCAAAGTGCTAGTAATTAGAGGATAGTGGTTTAATATGACTGCCAAAAGAATCAGGGAATAAATACAGAAGCATTTATTCCATATTTGTTTATGATCAGTAATATATTACATGGAAGAATAATGTTATAATATTTTGAAAAATAATTGATAAATACATGAAGATTGAAAATTTACTGGATTTTGGGGGGGAAATGAGGGGATGCACTGAATTGGAATGGGATGTAAATTCAGTTGCGCCCATTGCATTAAAAATCAAAAGGCTGCAAATGCTGGTAGTCTAGAATAAAATAGAAAATGCTGGAAACACTTAACAAATCAGGCACTATCTGTGGAAAGAAATAAAGAGTAAATGATTTATGTTCAAAATACGAGGGGGCATAATTTTAATGTGTTTGGAGAGAAAGTTTAGGGGGAATGGAACCAGGGGTGGTGGTACAGGCAAATACATGAGGGGTGTTTAAGAGACTCTTAATCAAGCACATTGGTAGAAAAATGGAAGAAATGTGGTCGGGAAATGTTAGGTTGATCTTAGATCAATCTTAAGTTAAAAGACCGGCATAGCATCATGGGCCAACCTTTCATTGGAGTTGGGTCTCCAACTAAAGTATTAACTTGGTTCCTCTTTCCACAGATACTGTCTGACTTGCTGCAATTTCTCAGCATTATCTGCTTTTAGTTTTTTCAAAGAGCTGGTATGATGAGGGAGTTTCAATCTTTTATTCTAGTGGTTTTGCTTAAATGCTTTAAGCTGAAGGTTACTATTATTAGTACTGACTTTTGTTCCTCTGTTTCTAGTGCATCAAGCCAGTAGCTTTAAGAACTATTTATTTCAACTTTTAGGCTTGATTTCCATCTCTCCAGGAGTGTTCACAGCATGGAAAAGGATTTTTCAATCCTTTCACCATCTTACCATGTACCAACCTCTATCTCTAAACCCCCACTTCTCCCTCTTCTCCTCCACCTATCCCCCCCACAACCCTGTACCACCCTCACATCCTTTCCCATCTCACCAGGTTCCACATCACCTACTAGCCCATCTCAGCCCTACCTCTCACCTTCTTGTATTGACTATCTTCCCTCTGAACACTCAGTCCGATGCATCAGAGTCTCGACCTGAAACAGTGACAATCCCTTTGCCTCTACAGATGCTGCTAGACCAGCTGAGTTTCCTCAGCAGTTTGCTATTTTCACCAGATTCTAGCATTTGCAGTCTCTTGTGTCTCCCAACGAAAAGAACCTCTTGTTTATGGTCTAAATGCCCTTTATTTATGCTAAGGTTTAGCCTCCACTTCGTAATATACACAGACTTGAAAGGAGAACAGTTTGCAAACACTAAATTCAATTGAACAAAGACTGTAAAATTCTTCCTCAGCAGCATTTGCAAAATATTTCATGACTTTGTGGACTGCAGGGAATTGCTAAGTGGAAGGAGGGAGCAATAAAAAACAGCATGTGAAAGTAATTCTACCATTTTGCAAAACACTGACCATTTCTAAACTTAAATTGCATTTTCTTCCACTGTTGCACAATTTCTATCTGTCAGTGCTTGATAATCTTGGTTTTCTAGCAGCCCCTCTCTGAAGGCAGTAGGTGTCACACACATCATAACAGGAGAATCATTGCCATAACTGTTGTCTGAAGGGGGAAAGATCATGGGTGCATGCTCAAGTTCCATCAAAATGTTCTTTTCAAAGTTTTGTACAATCGACCTTCCAGATTCCAATTCAACTACTGTATAAAAAATGCTTCAGGCTAAAGAAGAATTTTGATGCTTCATCAGAAGCAAACATTCTCAATATAGTCACACTGCCATTATATTGCTATTCTGAAAGTAGAATGAAAATCCAAAGTCTTGGGCCAGATTTTCAGTGCTACATGATAATAATTACAAAAGAGTAATGATATATCATGTTTATTTTAAGACATCAATATTTGGATTTCTGTTGATTCCTCACAAATTATAATCTATGTGATGATGTCTGTTCTGAATGCATTGTATGGCATTTGTCAGGGTCTGTTTATTAGGTCCTTTTTTATGCTAACTTCTGTACTCTCTCCTTTCACCACAAGGTTATTCACTTTCACCTTTGCAACATTCCTCATGGCTATTACCATTATGTCCCTTCTACCTATTTGGTTGCCTCATTTTCTGTCTCTCTTGGCAGTTCTCCATCATTCACTCTGCTTAACCACATCTACACTGTGAAGTCTTGTTCTAGTCTTTGGTTGAAGCTTATTTTATTGACAGTTGGATTTTGCAGTGCACCCCTTATTCCTGTAATCGCTTTTGACCCTCAGACATGACCTCATTGTCCTACCTCCACTGACTGTTAAGTGGAGAAAATTGGCAGGTTAAATATAACTGAAATTGTTAAATTCTCTCCCTCTCCCTCTCCCTCTATTTCTCTATCCCCATCTATCTTTCTATCTCCATCTGTCTATCTCTCACTCTATCTATTTATCTATCTTTATCTCTCCATCTTCATCCTCCAGCTTTGGCCAGTCTGCTGTGTTTCTTCTCGGAGGCCGAAAGAGACAGGATCCTCCCCAGCCTTTGTTTATGCACAGCGGAGACATCATGATCATGTCAGGCAGCAGCCGTCTTCTGTACCATGCCGTACCCCGGATTATCCCCAATTTGGAAGGAGGGCCACTCCCCAGCTGTTTGGAAGGTACAAGCACTAGTAACAACCAGCAAAGCAACGAAGGTGACTGGGAAATCTGTGCAAAGTACCTGGAGACCTCCAGGGTAAACATGACTGTAAGACAAGTGCTGGGAGTTGGACAAAGTTTCCCAGTTGAGTCAGACAGAGAAACAAGAGAAGGCATCCAGCTATCCTCTTATCCTCAAGGCTTCTTCATGGAGACGAATTAACAAAAAGTGCTCAGCACGGATATGGCAGAGACTCCTTAATTCTTTTGACTATTCTTGGAGATTTTGTAAATGCAAAGCTGCCTCAGCTCTCTAGTTTACAAAATTCCTTTTCACATTTAAGGCCTTAAAATCTGATGGGAAAATGCCAAAGGGTTTTGTCATACATTCTCCGTCCACGCATGTTTTCTGCAATTGCAACCTTGGCTAAATTTGTGGGTTTTCCAGCCATATTTCTCCAAAATGGCTGGAAAATTGTTGTAATGGTTGCACATTTATTTACAAAGAGGAATTGTGCTGTAACTGATGGCGACTTTGATAAAGAGACATGTATTTAAAAAAGCCCAATAGCTATTACATGATCAAATCTGATGAGAGCTTCAATTTTATACCATCTGAATAATAAAAAGTATTAATATATGGTTATTGACTTCTCAGTTGCCTGAAATGCTTTAATTAAATGCATAATATAATGTCAGATTTGATAAATGGGTCTTTAAGTTCCTTATTCTGTAGTTCAGGAAGCCTTGCAAGCATACAAAAACTGCATAAAAGAGGACTATAAAACAAAGTTATAATGATGAAATGGCTGGTATTATCCTCACAATATTTTGCCACTAGCCTAGGTGCAGTGTGGGGAAAATACAAAGAAATCCACTTTGGAATTAAGAATAGGTCTAAATCCATTAAATATGGGTGTTCTGAAATATCGGGGACTATTAATATGAGAAACACAGAATAACAGCTTGCATGCTCACAAAAATAATTTGGGAAACAAGTAGAATATTGATCAAAATACTGCAGCTACTGGAACTTTGAAATAAAAATGCTAGGATTGGAATTGGAGGAATGGGGTTGGTTGGAATTGGCTTATATTGTCACATGTACCAAGGTACAGTGAAAAGCTTACCTTGCATACTGTACATGCAGATCAAATCATTATACTGTACATTGAAGTTAAGCAAGGGAAAAACAAGAGAACGCAGAATAAATTGCAGTGCAGGTAAACAATGAGGTGCGAAATCATAACAAGGTAACAAATCATAAACAAGAGAAAGTCTGAAGATGTTGGAATCCAAAGCAACACACAAAAAATGCTGGAGGAACTCGGCAGGTCACACAGCATCTATGGAAAAGAATAGATAATCGATGTTTCGTGCCGAGACCCTCCTTCAGGACTAAGAAGGCACAGGGAAGCTGCCAGAATAAAAAGGTGGAGGAAGGAGGTCAAGGGCTGGAGAAGGAGGAATCTGATAGGAGAGAAGAGTGGACCATAGGGGAAAGGGAAGGAGGAGGGGACCCAGGTGGAAGTAATGGGAAGGTGAGAAGAAGTAAAAAGGTCAAAGTCAGGAATAAAGGAAGGGAGTGAGGGAATTTATTGGAGGCTACCCAGATGGAATATAAGATGTTGCTCCTCCAACCTAAGGGTGGCCCCATCTTGGCACAAGAGGAGGCATAGGAATGTGTTGGAATGGGAATCGGAATTAAAATGTTCAGCCACCAGGAAGTCCAGCTTGTGGGGGTGGATGGTGCAGAGGTGCTCGAAGAAGCAGTCCTCAATTTACGAAGGGTCTCACCAGTGTAGAGGAGGCTGCATCGGGAGTACTGGACATAATGATGACCCCAGCAGATTCGCAGGTGAAATGTTGCCTCACCTGGACCACTAAATGAAGGTGAGGGAGGAGGTGTATGGGCTGCTGTAGCATTTAGGCCACTTGCAGGAGTAAGTGCCGGGAGGGACAAATGGACAAGGGAATCGTGTAGGGAGCGATCCATGTAGAAATCAGAGAGGGGAAGGTAAAGGTATGTTAAGTGGAAGGATCCCTTTGGAGATGGCAGAAGTTGTAGAGGATAATGTGTTGGATACAAAGGCTAATAGAGTGGTAGGTGAGGACAAGAGGGACTGTCTCTTTTGAGATGCTGGGAAGATGGGGTGAGCACAGATAGACAGGAAATAGAGGAGATGCGGGTCAGGGCAGAGTCAATAGTGAAGGAAGGGGAAACCCCATTCTTTAAAGAAGGACATCTCTTATATGGAAAGCCCCAACCTGGGAACAGATACGGTGGAGGCATAGGAACTGAGTAAAGGGAATAGAATTTTTACAGGAGTGGGAAGAGGTATAGACAAGATAACTAGGAATCAGTAGGGTTAGGGTTACCTAACCACTGTTGGAAACAAGGAGACTCAAGAAAGGGAGGGAGGTGTCAGAGATGGATCAAGTGAATTTAAGGGCAGGGTGGAAGTTGGAGGTAAAGCTGGAAACTTGACAAGCTCCGCATGGATGCATGAAACTGCACCAGTGCTGTCATCAGTGTAGCGAAGGAAGAAAGGAAGTATAACCAAGGAAGGCGTTGAACATGGACTGTTCTACATGGCCAATGAAGAAGCAGGCATCACTGGGACCCATACATGTGCCCATGGTTACCCCCCAAGTCTGGAGAAATTGGGTAGTTTGTGAAATCTAGAGTCCACTTAATTCCACTAGGGAACTGTTAAATCAACTGTTTTAACAGTAGGATAAAAACTGTCCCTGAGCCTGGTGGTACATGCTTTCAGGTTTTTGTATCTTCTGTCTGATGGGTGAAGAGAAAATCAGCAAGAAGAAGAGTTAACATTTCAGATCCAGGTCCTTTCCGCTAAAATAGAGTATTGACTGGTACATACAGTAAGAGGTAAGGAGTACAAAATCTCTTGATTATTAGCAAGAAACAGACAAGATGTATTTGATGCATTATCATTAAGCATGTAGATGCTAAGAATCATATTACTTGTTCAATTTCGTAGAATAGAGTGCCTGCTTGTAAAGGTGCTGTTACCATGGCCCTGACACACATTAGCTTTTTGTTGCAATGGTCCTATTGGAGATCTTGATGTTTTACTGTTATGGGTGTTGACCCTCACCCTGCTACATCTTCTAGTATGATAGCTTAAGCTATTAATATTGGCATAGCAATCTAAACACTCTGTGTACATTTATCATAGACTGGTCCCACAAGACCACCTTTGGCCGTTAATAGGAATCAAGTTGATTGAACGACATTCTTTGGCCGAATCAAAGGTGGTAATGAATCAGCATATCGGAGGAAGACTGAAAACCTGGCTGAATGGTGCCACAACAACAACCTCTCACTCCATGTTAGCAAACCAAAGTGCTGATTGTTGACCACTGGAGGTCCATAAGCCAGTCCTGATCAGGGGATCGGAGGTAGAGAGGGTCAGCAACTTTAAATTCCTCTGTGTTATCTATTTCAGAGGATCTGTCCTGGGCCCAGCACATAAATGCCATTATACAGCAGTGCCTCTACTTTCTGGGAAGTTTGCATAGGTTTGCCAAGTCACCTTAAACTTTGACAAATTTCGATAGATATGCGGTGAATAGTGTACTGACTGGTTGCATCACAGCCTGATATGGAACACCAATGCCCTTGAATCCCAGGAGCTCCAGAAGGAATCCACTCTCCTCCCCCCCCACCCTTTCCTTCACCATTCCCTATCCCCTTTTCCCTCTCTCACCTTATCTCCATGCCTATCCATTGCCTTCCTCTGGTGCTTCCCCCCTCCCCTTTTTTTCTTTCTTCCATGGCCTTCTGTCCTCTCCTGTTAGATTCTCCCTTCTCCAGCCCAATATCTCTTCCACAAGTCAACTTCCCAGCACTTTATTTCACCCTTCCCCCTTCTGGTTTCACCTTTTACCTTGTGTTTCTCCTTTCCCTCCCCCTGTCTTTTAACTCAACTCCTCATCTCTTTTTCGCCAGTTCTGCTGAAGGTCTCAGTCGAAATGTCGACTGTAATATTTTCCATAGATGCTGCCTGGCCTGCTGAGTTCCTCCAGTTTTTTTTTGTGTGTGTATATCATGGTTTGGGACTGCTTTACTGCCTCAGGGCCTGGACAGCTTGCAGTCGTTGAGGGAACAAGGAATTCAAAATTTTATCAAGATATTTTACAGGAGAATGGCAGGACAGCACTCCTTCATATGAAGCTTAATAGAAGTTAGATAGTGCAACAAGATAATGATCCAAAAGGTAAGAGCATATAACAACTGTTGACCTGGTGCTTCAGCAGTCGCAGCTTTATGGGTAAGTGGCAAAAAGAAAGCTACTATTGTAAAAAAAACTCACGTGAAATCTCGACTAGACTTTGCCAGAAGGCTTATGGGAGACTGAGTTCAGCTGGAAGAAGGTTCTATGGTCTGCTGAAACCAAAATTGAGCTTTTTAGCCATCAGACTAAATGCTATGCTTGGCATACACCGCACATCATCAAAAACACATCATCACTGCCGTGAAGCATAGTGGTGACTGCATCGTGCTGTGGGGATGCTTCACTGCAACAGGCCCTGGAGGGCTTGTAAAGGTAGGGGGTAAAATGAATGCAGTAAAATACAGGGAAATCCTGATGCAGTCTGCAAGAGTACGATTTGGGAGGAGATTTGATTTCCATCAAGACAATGACCTCCAGGCATAAAGCTAAAGCTTAAATGGTTTAAAAACAGTTAAAAAGTTAGTGTCCTGGAGTGGCCAAGTCAGAGTCCAGAACTTGTGGCTGGACTTGAAAAGGGCTGTTCACTCACAATCCCCATGCAATCCGACAGAGTTTGAGCAGTTTTGTAAAGAAAAATTGCAGTGTCCAGATGTGCAGAGCTGGTAGAGACCTATACACACAGTCTCGAGGCTGTAAGTGCTGCCGATGGTGCAGCTACTAAATACTGACCTGAAGGAAGTGAGTAATTATGCAATCATTTATTTTATGTTTAATAATTGTAATAAATTTTGACCAATTTGTGGAAGTTTTTCGCTTTGACATGAAGACACTATTGATTAGTGTCAAAAAAGCCAAATTAAATCCACTGTGATTCAATGCTGTAAACCAATAAAGCATGAGAACTTTCAAAGGGGGAGTACTTTTATAGGCACTGTAGGAGCTGTATTAGGCCATTTGGCCCATCAAGTCTGTTTCACCATTTCATCATGGCTGCTCCAATTCTCCTCTCAACCCCAGTTTCTTGCCTTCTCCCCATATCCCTTCATACTTTGCCCAATCAAGAATCTATCAACCCCTGCTTTAAAAATACATAAAGACATGGCCTCCACAGCTGCCTGTGGCAAAGAATTCCACATATTCACCACTCTCTGGTTAAAGAAATTCCTCCTCATCTCCATACTAAAAGGATGCCCCTCTATTCTGAGGCTGTGTCCTCTGGTCTTAGACCCTCCCACCATAGGAAACATCCTCTCCACACCCACTCTGTCAAGGCCTTTCAGTATTTGATAGGATTCAATGAGGGTACCTTTCATTCTTCTGAATTCCAGTGAATACAGGCCCAGAGCATCAAACGCCCTTTATATGACAAGTCATTCAATCCTGGAATTAGTTTTCTGCATATCCTTTCAACCCTATCCAGTTTCAACAAATTCTTTCTAAGATGAAGAGCCCAAACCTGCTTATAATACTCCAAGTGAGGCCTCACTAGTACGTTATAAAGTTTCAACATTACGTCCTTGCTTTTATAGTTTAGTCCTCTTGAAATGAAGGCTAACATTGCATTTGCCTACCTCACCACCGACTCAACCTGCAAATTAAACTTTAGGGAATCCTGCACAATGACTCCCAAACCACTTTGCACCTCAGTCTTTTGTATTTTCTCTCCTTTTAAAAAATAGTCACCATTCTTTTACCATTCACTTCCCAATACTGCATTCCTTCTGCCATTTCTTTGCCCATTCTAGTCTGTCTTTCTACTTCCTCATAACTACCTGTCTTCATATTGTCTGTAAACTTTGCAACAAAGCCATCATTTCCATCATCCAAATCATTGACATATAACATGAAAAATATTAGAATGCCATAGTCACCAGCAGCCAACCAGAAAACATAGAAACATAGAAAATAGGCGCAGGAGTAGGCCATTTGGCCCTTCGAGCCTGCACCGCCATTCAGTATGATCATGGCTGATCATCCAACTCAGAACCCTATACCTGCTTACTCTCTATCTAACTTCCTTTTAAATATAGCCAATGAACCGGCCTCAAATGTGTCCTGTGGCAGAGAATTCCACAGATTCATCGCTCTCTGTGTGAAGAAGTTTTTCCTCATCTCAGTCCTAAAAAGCTTCCCCTTTATCCTTAAACTGTGACCCCTCATTCTGGACTTCCCCAACATTGGAAACAATCTTCCTGCATCTAGCCTGTCCAATCCCTTTAGAATTTTAAACGTTTCAGTAAGATCCCCCCTCAATCTTCTAAATTCCACCGAGTATAAGCCTAGTCGATCTTTCTTCATATGAAAGTCCTGCCATTCCAGAGTCAATCTGGTGAACCTTCTTTGTGTACAATGTCCTGGGTATGTTACTCAAAATGGCCTCTTTGGTTTGTTACAAGTAGGAATGTTTCTTTGTCGGATAAGTGTTTCTCTAGCCGTTGTTTCACTTTAGAATGGCTGATATGGTAATTGTATTCATTTGTTAATCAATGGGGAATGTCATTGTGTCTTGTGATGCTGGGAACTTGGGGGAGGGGTTTTTCGCGGGTTTTTTGGGGGAGGCCGAGGAAGACATGGAAGAAGGTGGACGTGTGCTGGACTGCTCGTAAGACCACCGGGGTGGTCCCAGGTGCGACGGCCGGATGGGTCGATTGGTTCGTTGATTGAGCTCCAACGAGTGCACTAAACAGACTGAACTTTGATAAGTGGCGCCTTTTGTTTTTTTTCCTTGTGTATATATATTGTATTGCTTACTACTCTTTTTAATTTTAGTAAACTCTTTAAAGTGTATTTCATAACGGTATTTGTTGTGGATTTGATACTGTTGGCGGGCTCGAGGCGTAAACTCGATTCTCACAGCACCTGCGTGTACGGGAGGTGGGTTGGAGAGTGGCTGGATCCCTTTTTCCCCTAGACATATACCAGCCTGTGGGTAAGTGTTACATTTGTACTCCCTCTATGGCAAGAATGTCTTTCCTCAGATTAGGGGACCAAAACTGCACGCAATACTTTAGGTGCGGTCTCACCAAGGCCTTGTACAACTGCAGTAGAACCTCCCTGCTCCTATACTCAAATCCTTTTGCTATGAATGCCAACATACCATTTGCCTTTTTCACTGCCTGCTGTACCTGCATGCCCACTTTCAATAACTGGTTTACAATGATACCCAAGCCTCGTTGCACCTCCCCTTTTCCTAATCGGCCACCATTCAGATAATAATCTGTTTTCCTGTTCTTGCAACCAAAGTGGATAACCTCACATTTATCCACATTAAATTGCATCTGCCATGAATTTGCCCACACACCTAACCTATCCAAGTCACCCTGCATCCTCTTAGCATCCTCCTCACAGCTAACACCGCTGCCCAGCTTCGTGTCATCCGCAAACTTGGAGATGCTGCTTTTAATTCCTTCATCTAAATCACTAATATATATTGTAAACAACTGGGGTCCCAGCACTGAGCCTTGCGGTACCCCACTAGGCACTGCCTGCCATTCTGAAAAGGTCCTGTTTACTCCCACTCTTTGCCAACCAATTCTGCCAACCAATTCTCTATCCACATCAATACCATACCCCCAATACTGTGTGCTTTAAGTTTGCACACTAATCTCCTATGTGGGACCTTGTCAAAAGCCTTTTGAAAATCCAAATATACCACATCCACTAGCGCTCCCCTATCCACTCTACTAGTTACATCTTCAAAAAATTCTATAAGATTCATCGGACGTGATTTTCCTTTCACAGATCCATGCTGACTTTGTCCGATGATTTCACCACTTTCCAAATGTGCTGTTATCACATCTTTGATAACTGGCTCTAGCATTTTCCCCATCACCGATGTCAGGCTAACCAGTCTATAATTCCCCGGTTTTTCTCTCCCTCCTTTTTTAAAAAGTAGGGTTATATTAGCCACACTCCAATCCTCAGGAACTAATCCAGAATCTAAGGAGTTTTGAAAAATTATCACTAATGCATCCACTATTTCTTGGGCTACTTCCTTCAGCACTCTGGGATGCAGATCATCTGGCCCTGGGGATTTATCTGCCTTTAATCACTTCAATTTACCTAACACCACTTCCCTACTAACATGTATTTCTCTCAGTTCCTCCATCTCACTAGACCCTCAGTCCCCTACTATTTCCAGAAGATTATTTATGTCCTTCTTAGTGAAGACAGAACCAAAGTAGTTATTCAATTGGTCTGCCATGTCCTTGTTCCCCATGATCAACTCACCTGTTTCTGACTGTAAGGGACCTACATTTGTCTTAACCAATCTTTTTCTTTTCACATATCTATAAAAGCTTTTACAGTCAGTTTTTATGTTCCCTGCCAGCTTTCGCTCATAATCTTTTTTCCCTTTCCTAATTAAGCCCTTTGTTCTCCTCTGCTGGACTGAATTTCTCCCAGTCCTCAGGTGTGCCGCTTTTTCTGGCTAACTTGTATGTTTCTTCTTTGGAATTGATACTATCCCTATCCATGTGATCTTTAAATGCTTGCCATTACATATCCACCATCAACCCTTTAAGTATCATTTGCCAGTCTATCTTAGCTAATTCACGTCTCATACCTTCAAAGTTGCCCTTTAAGTTCAGAACCTTTGTTTCTGAATTAACTATGTCACTCTCCATCTTAATGAAGAATTCCACCATATTATGGTCACTCTTACCCAAGGGGCCTCGCACAATAAGGTTGCTAACTAACCCTTCCTCATTGCTCAATACCCTATCTAGAATGGCCTGCTTGCTAGTTGATTTTTACCTATTGATGCATCGTTAATAACTCTCCGAGACGTGAGGCGAGATATTGGCTTTTATTGACTGGAAGAAAGAACAAGCAGTAGTTGACCACCATACTACATCCTGGAGACAGAGGGCCGGGCTCAGGCCTCAATCGCCTTTATACCGGGGTCTGTGGGAGGAGCCACAGGAGCAGTCAGCAGGGGGGCATGTCCAGACAGGTATACGTAGTTCACCACACCTATATCGTTGGTACCTATATGCACCACGACCACTGGCTGTTCACCCTCCCACTCCAGAATTTTCTGCAGCCACTCAGAGACATCCTTGACCTTTGCACCAGGGAGGCAACGTAACATCCTGGAGTCTCGTTTGCGGCCGCAGAGAAACCTATCTATTCCCCTTACAATCGAATCCCCTATCACTATCACTCTCCCACTCCTTTTCCTTCCCTCCTGTGCCGCAGAGCCACCCATGGTGCCATGAACTCGGCTGCTGCTGCCTTCCCCTGATGAGACATCTCCCCCAACAGTATCCAAAACAGTATATCTGTTCAGGAGGGAGATGACCTCAGGGGACTACTGCACTACCTGCCTATTGCTACGCTGTCTACCCCTTCCCTTTCTGCCTGTGTAGCCTTTACCTGTGGTGTGGCCAACTCACTGAACGTGCTATTCACGACTTTCTCAGCATCACGGATGCTCCAGTATGAACTCATTCGCAGCTCCAGCTGCTCAATGCGGTCTGCCAGAAGCTGCAGCTGGACACACTTCCTGCACACATAGTCGTCAGGGACACTGGAAGTATCCCTGATTTCCCACATGCTGCAGAATGAACAAACCACAGCTGCCTGTGCTACCCAATACGTTGCCTCAACTTTTGAAACGTTCTCCTTTTAAAGGAACTTACCCGGCCTTACCGCACTTGGAGTGAAGCTCGTCCTCAGCCTCTGCTCGCCAAAGCCTCTCGAGACAAAGCCTTCCTACTCTGTCTCCCTCTACTCCTTCACCCGCTCCGTCTAACTGTTCTCTTTAAATCCCCCTGCTGCCTCACGGTCCGACTTACACGTGCTTACACTGTCGTGCCCCCGTTAAACTGCTAAAGAAAATGACTATAGACCATAAGATATTGGAGCAGAATTAGACCATTTGGCCTATCGGGTGTGCTCTGCCATTCAGTCATGGCTGATCCTTTCTCCCCTCCTCAGCCCCTTTCCCTGGCCTACTCCGTAACCTTTGATGCCACGTCCGATCAAGAACCTATCAATCTCTGCCTTAAATACACCCAACGACCTGGCCTCCACAACTACCTGTACTAACAAATTCCACAAATTCACCACCCTTTGGCTAAACAACACACACAAAATGCTGGTGGAACACAGCAGGCCAGGCAGCATCTATAAGGAGAAGCACTGTCGAGGTTTCTATAGAGAGATCTCTTAGTATCTCTCCTTTCAGTTAGTCCTAACGAAGGGTCTTGGCCCAAAACATCGACAGTGCTTCTCCTTATAGATGCTGCCTGGCCTACTGTGTTCCACCAGCATTTTGTGTGTGTTGCTTGAATTTCCAGCATCTGCAGATTTCCTCGTGTTTATCCTTTGGCTAAAGTAATTTCTCCACATTTCTGTTTTAAATGGACACCCCTCTATCCTGAGGCTGTGCTCTCTTGTCATTGCATCCCCCACCAGGGGAAACATCCTTTCCACATCTGCTATGTCTGGACCTTTCTACATTTGGAAGGTTTCAATGAGATCCTACCTCATCCTTCTAACTTCAAGTGAATGCAAATCCAGAGCCATCAAACGTTCCTCATATGATAACCCTTTTATTTCCAGAATCATCCTTTTGAACCTCCTCTGAACCCTCTCCGATGGCAGTAAATATTTTCTCAGATGAGGAGCCCAAAATTGTTCACGATACTCAAGGTGAGGCCTCACCAGTGCCTTATAAAGCTTCAGCATCACATCCCTGCTCTTGTACTCAAGACCTGTTGAAATGAATGCTAACATTGCATTTGCCTTCCTCATCACCAACTCAACCTGCAAGTTAACCTTTAGAGTATTCTGCAAAAGGGCTCTCAAGTCACTTTGCATCTCAGATTTTTGGATTTTCTCCCCCTTGAGAAAATAGTCTGCACATTTATTTCTACGACCAAAGTGCATCACCGTGCATTTTCCAACATGGTGTTTCATTTGCTACTTTCTTGCCCACTCCCGTAATCTCTCTATAAGTCCATCTGCAGCCTACCTGTTTCTTCAACACTACCTGCCCCTCCACCAATCTTCGCATCACCTGCGAATTTGGCAACAAAGCCATCTATTCCATCATCTAAATCATTGATATACAGTATAGAAAGAAGCGGACCCAACACCAACCCACTAGTCATGGGCAGCCAACTAGAAAAGGATCCTTTGGAGAGAAAATACAAATATCTCAACTCAGAGGGACTTGGAATCTTTGTGCAGGATTCCCTAAAGGTTAACTGGCAGATTGAGTCTGTGGTGAGGAAGTCAAATGCAACGTTAGCATTTATTTCACAAGGACTAGAATATAAAAGCAAGGGTGTAATGTTGAGACTTTACAAAGCACTGGTGAGGCCTCACTTGGAGTATTGTGAGCAGTTTTGGGCCTTAGAAAGGATGTGCTGACACTGGAGAGAGTTTAAAGAAGGTTCACAAAAATGATTTCAGGATTGAATGGCTTGTCATACGAAGAGTGTTTATGGCTCTGGGCCTATATTCACTAGACTTCAGAAGAATGAGGGTTGGGCTCATTGACACCCATCAAATGGTGAAAAAGAGGATATGGAGGGGATGTTTCCTATAGTGAGTGAATTGAATTGAATTTAGATGATTTTTACTCCTTATGTACATCCTTCACATACATGAGTAAAAATCGTTACGTTACATCTCCAACTAAGTGTGCAATGTACATTTTATAGTATGTGTTATTTATTACAGTTTACAACAGGGCAGTCAGTATAGCATAGAAATACATTTATGTTAGCATGAATTAATCAGTTTGATGGCCTGATGGAAGAAAGAAGCTGTCCCAGAGCCTGTTGGGTCCTCTCTTTAATGCTGCAGTACCATTTCCAGGAATGGTAGCAGCTGGAGCAGTTTATGGTTGGGGTGACTAGGGTCCCCAATGATCTTTCGGGCCCTTTTTATACACCTGTCTCTGTAAGTGTCCTGAATAGTGGGAAGTTCACATCTACAGATGTGTCTAGGACCAGAGACACAGTCTCAGAATAGTGAGGCATCCTTTTAGAACAGCGATGAAAAGGAATTTCTTTAGCCAAAGAGTGATGAATCTGTGAATCAAGGAATTATGGACCTGTATTCCCATATCCTTCTGTTCTACCCCAGTCCTCAGTGCCCTACCGCTCACCATGGAAATCCTACCCTGGTTTGTCCTCCAAGTGTACAACACCTCACGCTTGTCTGCATTGAATTCCTTCTGCCATTTTTCCAGCTTGTCCAAATCTCACTACAAGCTTTGATAGCTTTCCTCGCAGTCCACTGCATCGTCAATCTTGGTGTCATCCACAAACTTGCCGATCCAGTGTATCATATTAACATCCAGATCATTGATATAGATGACAAACAACAACAGACCTTGCAGCGATCCCTGCACCACGTTACTAGTCACAGCCTTCCAGTCAAAGAAGTAACCATCTACTCCCACTCCCTGGCTTTCCCATTAAGCCAATGTCTAATCCATTTTACTGCCTTATTTGCCAAGCAACTGAACCTCCTTGGGCATCCCATGCTGGACCTTGTCAAAGGCATTGCTATAGTCCACGTAGACAACATTCATTGCTTTGATTTCATTAACTTTCCTGGAAACTTCCACGAAAAACTGTATAAGATAGGCTAGACACAAGCTACCACACGCAAAGCCATGCTGACCATCCCTAATCAGTCCCTGCCTTATAGAGCCAGTCGATTAGAATTCCTTCCAATAACCTACCCACTACTGATGTCAGGCTCATTGGCCTGTAACTTCCTCATTTGTTCTTAGAGTATATAATTTCTCTTTTAAGATTGTACTTTTGAGCTGACTAAACAATCCGGTGCTCTAGCGATCTCCTGGGTGTTTCAATTATCTAGACTCTCGTGAGTGCAGGTAAGGCCAGGACGACCAACGTTGGGGGTAATGCCAGCAGGCAAAACACAAGCTCGTGGTCCACTCCATTACTCTGCGCTGATTAAATTATGGAGCAAGATTAAAATCATTGAGGATGAGAGTGGCAAATGAACAAGTGCTCAGCGCAGTCTGCCTGCATCTGACTGGGCTCCCTCTCCTCTTGCTCCTACCATCGGGCAGGAGGTGCAGGGCTCTGGAGTCCCACGCCGCCAGGTTTGGGAGCAGTTATAGCTGTGCAGCCATCGGACTCCTGGATAAGGCTTCAATCGCCTCAGTGCTGAACGTCTCTGCTGCTGGGGACTCTGCCGTTCCTGTTGCACGTGTTCTTGCTACTTTTGTCACTGTGCACAATTTGATCACAGCACTTCAGCACTGGACTGACCCTGCAGATGTTGCCTGCAGCCATCAGCCTCGTGGACCAGCTTCACTTGCCTCAGCGCAGAACCGGCCCCCTGGCTGCGGGCTCACTTTCGGGACATCCACAGTTCATTTTCTGTGTCTTATTTGCTTACTTTTTTATTGTTTCCATGACTTATTCTTTTTTTAAAAAAATTGGATCTTTCCCAGTCTTTGCTATGTGGGTATTTTTTATGGGTTGTACTGGGTTCCTCCCTTTTGTGGCTGCCGGCAAAATGAATCTCAAGGTTGTATACTGTGACGTTCTGTGTGGGGGCGTGGTCGACAGCCTGGCCCTGCATTTCTAATGGCCAGTACTGTTTATTGTTCTTGTGTTCAAAGGCTTTTTTGGGATTGTAGTAGGAAGTTCCAGTTCGTTTATTGTTACATTTTAGTTTGGGTTATACAGTTATTTGCTTGTGTATTTGTGGGTCACCCTAACTGTAACTGTGGTGTGTGATGGTCACCTCCCCTGTCGGTGTGAGACTGTTTGGGTTTACTCTTCAGGTCATGGTGCCTGGTCTGTTTGTGTCTGTCACAATAAACGTACTGGCACCTATGCACAGGTGACCGGGCAGGTGCTGGTAGTGACAGGGCCCCAGCAAGTTTAGATGTACCTGCCACCTCTGCAGAGGTGGCACCTGACATAGTGGTTAATGCCACCAGGGAGGAAGGCACAACCACCCTGAGGCCCCCCACCTTCTCGCAGAACCCCCACCGCAAGACATGGGGGAGGGGAGAGCTGAGGGGGAAGAAGGCTGGAGTGTTGTGGGCAAGCACTAAATGCCCCAAAAGGCTCTGGCCAAATGACTGAGGGCGAGGCAACAGGAGAACCCAAAGAAAAGGGCAGGGGACCACACAGCCTCCGGTAACCTGTCCACTTCGGAGGGGGGGGGCCAGCAGCCCCGGCAGAGGAAGTGGCGGGCAAAGAGAGCAGAGGATGTCTGCTGGCCACCCCCCAAGTACAGGAGGCAGAGAGCAGCAGAGATCCCCAGCTCTGGGAATCTAGGAGCAGAGCCACGTCAGGCACCTTGCAGCCAGAAGGGGAAGCAGGCCTGGGAGACAGCAAGCCCCCAGGCTCAGAACCACACCCGAGGGAGGATTACCCCCAGTACCTGAGCTCACAGAAGGTGAAAGATTCACAAAGGCAGTGGGCATGAGGCTCAGGACTGCGAACAGCTGAAATAAAAAACTTTAAAGGATGGCGGACCTTAAACTGGCGTGCTTACATGTGCACAGTTTGAAGAGTACTGGGCGATGTGTCAGCACGCTCCAGTACTTGGACACTATAAAGGCTAACATGACCTTCCTTCAGGAGTGTGGACTACAGCTACCAGAGGTGGTCACGGTGGTGGACCCAGGGTTTGTCGGTGTGGTCGGGGGCAATGATTGTCACGCTTCAGGCCTAGGGATTCTGCTACGGGGAGGCAACTTCGCAATCACCCAAGTCAAAGAGCACCCACTGCTGCTGGTGACGTCCCGGCTGGTCGTTCTGGCTGGAGACTTCAACTGCACCATTGATACCGCTAGACAATCCAGCAACGCTGACGGCAGGCTGGACAGTACCTCCAGACTCCTGACGGATACGATAAAGACAGCAAAGCTGCACGATGCCTTTGGCACCCCCACCGGTGGAGCACAGCCACTAACCACCTGGACACAAACGGACGGCTCAGACCTCTATCGGATTGATCTCCTCTTCCTCTCAGAGTCCCTCACGGACTCAGAGCATGTCACGCCGGTGTTCTTTTCTGACCACTGCCTTCTGCAAGCCACCTATCACCCACAGGAGGACCGGAAGGCAGGCAGGGGGACGTGGAAGCTGAATGTCAAACTGCTGACCCCAGGGAACAATAAGAAACTAAAGGAGGAGTACGCGGGTTGGAGAACCTTGAAAGCCCTCTTTGATTCCCCTGTCCACTGGTGGGAAGCCGCCAGGGAGAACGTCAAGAGGTTCTTCATCCGCAAGGGTATCCAGAAACCAAGGCGGGGCAGAGGGAACTGCGTAAATTCCAGGCAGAGTTGCAGCAACTCCTCCTTCTGCAGTCGAGGGGGTGGATGTCAGAGCGGAATTACGGGAAGTGAAGGGCTAGTAAGCCCAATACTTCGCCGCCGAAAACTCCAAGATCATCTTCCGATCAAGGGTCCAAACCATGGAGCAGGACGAGACATGCTGACATTTCTTTGTCCAAAAGGTGCACAGGGGGAGCTCTGTGATCCACACCCTTAAGGAAGAGGACGGCTCAGTCGCGTCCTCGCAGACAGACATACTGAGGATCTGCAGGTCCTTCTATGCCGGTCTGTACAGAGAAAAGCCCACAGACTCCACAGCCTCCCGCAGCTTCCTGGCGTCTATCACGCAGGTCTTAGGCGACAGCAAGCTGGAGAGTCTGAGCAGCCACTGACCCTGGACGAGCTGACAGGCTCCACCCATTCCTTTGGGTTGAGTAAGATTCCCGGAAGCAACAGCTTACTGGTTGAGTTGTATAAGCTCTGTGGAACCAGATCGGCCCTGACCTGCTGGAAGTGTACAACGCTATGCTTCTGGCCGGCTGCATGTCAGAATCCATGAGGAAGGGTATCATCACCCTCATATACAAGCAGAAGGGGGAGAGAGAGGACATTAAGAATTGGAGGCCCATATTGGAGGAATTTGAAAGATTGGAGTGACTGGGTTGTATACACTAGAATTCAGAAGGATGAGAGGGAATCTGATTGAAACATATAAGATTATTAAAGGATTGGACACACTGGAGGCAGGAAACATGTTCCCGATGCTGGGGGAGTCCAGAACCAGAGGCCACCGTTTAAGAATAAGGGGTAGGCCATTTAGAACGGAGTTGAGGAAAAACTTTTTCACCCAGAGAGTTGTGGATCTATGGAATGCTCTGCCTCAGAAGGTAGTGGAGGCCAATTCTCTGGATGCTTTCAAGAAAAAGTTAAATAGAGCTCTTAAAGATAGCAGAGTCGAGGAATATGGGGAGAAGGCAGGAACGGGGTACTGGTCACATTGAATGGCGATGCTGGCTCAAAGGGCCGATTGGCCTACTCCTGCACCTGTTGTCTATTGTCTATCACTCCCGAATGTGGACTACAAGATCCTGTCCAAGGCTATTGCCAGCCGGGTCAAGTCTGCTCTGGGACAGGTGATCCACCCAGACCAAACCTGTGCTGTACCGGGCAGGAAGATCTCGGACAGCCTCGTGCCGCTGAGAGACACCATAGCCTACATGCAGAACAGGGGAGTGGATGCCTGCCTGGTCAGCTTGGACCAGGAGAAAGCCTTCGACAGGATATCGCACACATACATGGCAGATGTATTCTCCAATATGGGATTTGGGGAGGGAATCCAGAACTAGACTGCTTTACACAGACATCTGTAGTGCAGTCCAGGTCAACAGGTGAGAAACAGACGGCTCCCTCATCAGGTCTGGAGTCAGGCAGGGCTGCCCTCTGTCCCCTGTCTTGTTTGTGTGCTGCATAGAACCCTTTGCTGAAGCCATCAGGAAGGATGAGGGCATAAGAGGGGTGACGCTGCCAGGCAGTGGAGAGACACGAGTCAAAACCTCCCTGTACATGGATGACATCACTGTCTTCTGCTCTGATCCGAGGTCAGTTCACAGGCTGATCAGCATCTGCGACCAGTTTGAACTGGCGTCGGGGGCCAGGGTCAACCGCACGAAGAGCGAAGCCATGCTCTTCCGCAACTGGCCCGACCGATCCAGCATCCCCTTCACCATCAGGGCTGATCACGTGAAGGTGTTGGGGATCTGGTTCGGAGGGGCCGAGGCGTGCAATAAGAACTGGCTGGTGCGGACTGCCAAGGTAAAACAGAAACTGGGACTGTGAGGAGGGCGCTCCCTGTTGATAACAGGCAAGAACCTGGTTATCAGGTGTGAGGTGCTCTCAGGGCTGCTGTACTTGATGCAAGTGTGGCCCGTCCCCCGCTCCTTCAGCTGAGAAATCACCCGAGCCATCTTCAGATTCGTCTGGGGATCCGAGATGGAGCGGGTCAGAAGGGCCACCATGCACAAACCCCTGGACAATGGGGGCAAAAACGTTCCCAATGTCACCCTCATCTTGATGGCCGGCTTCATGTGTGGCTGCACCAGGTTGTGTGTGGATCACAGATATGTGGGCACCAAGTACCACTATGGCCCAGGTTCTACATGTCGCCTTGGCTACGAAGAATGGGTCTGACCCCATTCCCGCTCAATACCCCAGTCGGCTGTTCTTTGCCACACTCCCTGTCCTTCATGGAGAAGTTCTTCCAGGGCAATGCCTTTGACCATCAGGTAGTGGTCAATACAGAACGTCCTGCAGGCACTGAAAGAGAAGGATGTGATGGACACGGTGGGTTGGTTCCCTGAGCAGACCATCCATTTCATCTGGCAAAATGTCTCATCACCAGACCTCACCAACAGACACCAAGAGCTCGCCTGTCTGGCGGTGAGAGGGGCCCTCCCAGATCCCCGCTGTACCCCCGAAATGTCGTCTCCTGCCCATGGGAGGGCTGCAGTGAGGAGGAGTCGGCGACCCACCTCCTTACACACTGTGGGTTCGTGGAGTGGTTGTGGAGGAGGATGGAAGGGACAGTGTCGCACTTCATCCCCAGCAGCTGCGTGACAGAGGACTTTCTGATCTATGAGCTGTTCCCAGGAACGCACACCGAGACCAACATCCGGTGCTGCTGGCAGATCATCAACTCGGTCAAAGACGCTCTTTGGTCAGCCCGAAACTTGATGGTCTACCAGCACATGGAGATGTCCGTGGGGGAATGCTGCCGACTGGCACATTCTCGGCTGCAGGAATACGTGCTGAGGGACGCACTGAAACTTGGTGCAGCCACCGCAAAGGCCCAGTGGGGAAGGACCACAGTTTAGGGTTCTTCTCCCGTGGGAGTGGCGGGGAGTTTACCCCTCAACAATGGTGGGTAAAGATGGAACAACAGAGTGCCACGTGAGTGGTGGAAAGTGTGGACATGTATAACATAGTGGAAACGTCTGTAGAGGATTGAGAGTCATTGAATGGTTTATTATAAATAATTTTATTTTAGAAGTATATTTTGTTAATTAAAAAAAATAAAATAAACGGTTGTTGAGTTGAAGAGCTTCTTCGTCTGTCATTATGGACCAAATGCTCGCCACAAAACATTACAGATACTCTGATAATAAATGTACTTTGAACTTTGAAACAATGGAACATGAGCTATCCTCCAATCTTCTGGCACCTCACTTGTGCCCAAGGATGTTTTAAAAATCTCTGCTAGAGCCCTTGCAATTTCTGCATAAGCCTCCCACAGGGTTCAAGGGAACACCTTGTCAGGCCCTGGAGACTTATCCACACTAATTTTCTTCAAGACAGCAAACACTTCCTCCTCTGTAATCTGTTGACAACCTATTAATCTCATGACTGCTTTGCGTCCCTCCCTTGGACTCTGTGTCCATCCCCCAAGTAAATACAGATGCATAAAATCCATTTAAGATCACTCCCATCTCTTTCAGCTCCATCTATAGATGACCACTCTAATTGTCCCTTACTATCCTTTTGCTCTTAAAATATCAGTAGAAGCCCTCAGGATTCTCCATCACCTTGTCTGCTGGAGCAACCTCGTGCTTTCATTTAGCCCTCCCTGATTTCCTTCTTAAGTGTTCTCTTGCATTTCTTATATTGTTGAAGTACCTTATTTGCTCCTTCCTGCCTATGCCTGCTATGCACCTCCTTTTTCTTAACCAGGACCTCAATATCTTGTGCCATTATTAGTGAGGTCAGAAATAGGAAGATCATACAGTTTAACATGTGACTAAGGAGATGGTGCAGGAGGGAGGGCTTCAGGTATCTGGATCATTGACTGGCTTCCAGGAAGGGAGGGACCTGTACAGGAGGGACGGTTTGCGCCTGAGCTGGAGGGTGACCAGTATCCTTGTGGGAAGGTTTGCTAGTGTGGCATGGGGGTTTAAACTAGAACTGCAGGATGTGGGAACCAGAGTGTCAGAGCAAATAGCAGAATGGTATGGGGAAAGATGTTGTTAAGCCTACCTACAAATCACTCTCGTGAATCTTCTCTAAACCCTCTCCAATGTCAGTGTATCCTTTCTAAAATAAGGAGCCCAAAACTGCACACAATACTCCAAGTGTGGTCTCACGTGTGCCTTATAGAGCCTGAACATCACATCCTTGTTCTTATATTCTATTCCTCTAGAAATGAATGCCAACATTGCATTCACCTTCTTCACAACCAACTCAACCTAAAGGTTAACCTTTAGGGTATCTTGCATTTTGAATTCTCTCCCCATCTAAATAATAGTCTGCCCATTTATTCCTTCCACCAAAGTAGATGACCATACACTTTCCAATATAGTTTTTCATTTGCCACTTCTTTGCCCATTCCTCCAAACTATCTAAGTCTCTCTGCAGGCTCTCTGTTTCCTCAACACTACCCACTCCTCCACCTATCTTTGTATCATTGGTAAATTTAGCCACAAATCCATTAATACTGTAGTCCAAATCATTGTCACAGAAACATAGAAAGCAGCAGTCCCAACACCGACCCCTGTGGAACTCCACTGGTAACCGGCAGCCACCCAGAATAGGATCCCTTTATTCCCACCCTCTGTTTTCTGCCAACCAACCAATGCTCCACCCACGCTAGTAACTTCCCTGTAATTCCATGGGCTCTTATCTTGCTAAGCAGCCTCATGTGCTACTCAGGACAAGTGTAGAATGATGGTACAGATGAGTGAGTAACTGAGGAATTGGTACAGGGGGCAGGGTTCTGATTTTTTGGATCATTGGAATCACTTCTGAGGAAGGTATAGCCTGTATAAAAAGGATGGGTTATGTCTGAGACCAAGGAGGACTAATTTCCTTGCAGGCAGGTTCACTAGAGCTGTTGAGATTTTACACTAAGTTAGCAGGGGATGGGGCAGGTGGTATACAAGTCAATGCAGTGTGTAGTGAGACTATACAGAAGGACAGGAAGATGATAGGGCAAAATTTCACTGTGCAATGAGGTGAAGTGTAGCATGGGTGCAAAATCGAAAAGTTGTGATGAATACAGGACTGAAGGTGTTAAATTTGAATGCACAGAAAGAGAATAAGGTGGATGATCTTTTAGCACAATTAGAAATTGGGAGGTATGGCATTGTGGGCATCACTGATTTGTGCCTGGATGAAGATCATAATCTCAAGCTTAACATCCAAGGATTCTCCGCATATCAAAAGGACAGTCAGAGGCAGAGAGATGGGGTGGCTCTGTTGGTAAAATATGAAATCAAATCCTTAGAGGTGATATAGAATAAGTTGGTGTAAGATCCTTGTGGGTAGAGTTAAGAAACTGCAAGGGTAAAAAGTTATTGGTGGGAGTTATACATGGGCAGACAAACAGTAGCCAGGATGCGTTATATAAATTTCAACAGGAAATAGAAAAGGCATGTAATGAAGGCCATGTTATAATTATGGGGGATTTCAATATGCAGGGAGATTGGGAAAATCAGGTTGGTGCTGGATCCCAAGAGACGAAATTTGTAGAATACCTGCCAGATTGCTTTTAGAGCAGCTTGTGGTTGATCCCACATGGGAAAGGCAATTCTGGATTGGTGTTGTGCAATGAACTAGATTTGATAAGGAAGCTTAAAGTAAAGGAACCTTTGGGAGATAGTGATCATCATATGATAGAATTCACCCTGCAGTTTAAGAGGGAGAAGACAAAGTGAGATATATCAGTGTAAAGGGAATCACAGAGGCATGAGAGAGGACCTGGCAAAAGTTGATTGGAAGGGAACATTAGCAGGGATGACGACAGAAGAGCAATGGCTGGAATTTTTGGAAGGATTTAGGAACACACAGGATAAGTACATTTCAAAGAAGAAGAGGTATTCTAAAGGGAAGGTGAGGCAATCATGACTAACAAGGGAGGTCAAAGACAGCATAAAAGAGGGGGTGTACTGTATAATACAGCAAAAATTAGTGGGAAATTAGAGGATTGGGAAGCTTTTAAAAACCAACAGAAGGCAACTAAAATGCCAAAAGGAGAGAAAAGATTAAATACAAAGGTAATCTAGACAGTAATATCAAAGCGAATGCCAAAAGTTTTTTGAGATCTATGAAGTGTAAAAGACAGGTAAGAGTGGATATTGAAGAGGTAGTAATGGGAGACAAAGAGATGGTGGACGAACTTAGTAAGTACTTTGCGCCAGTCTTAGGAAGACACTAGCAGTATGCCAGAGATTTGAGAGTGTAGTTGCTATTACTAAGGAGAAGGTGCTTGGAGAGCTGAAAGATCTGAAGGTAGATAAGTCACCTCAACCAAATGGACTATACCTCAAGGTTCTGAAAGAGGTAGCCGAAAAGAGTGTGGAGGACTGTTAAATTGCAAATATCACTCCACTCTTTAAGAAGGAAGGGAAGCAGAAGAAAGAACATTACAAGCCAATTAGCCTGACATCAGTGGTTGGGAAGATGTTGGAGTCCGTTATTGCAGATAAGGATTTGAGGCACATGATAAAATAAGCCAATGTCAGGATGGTTTCCTTAAGAGGAAATCTTACCTGACAAATAACTGGCGGGATTGACAAAGGAGAGTCAGTGGATGTTGTTTACTTGGATTTTCAGAAGGCCTTTCACAAGGTGCCACACATGAGGCTGCTTAACAAGATAAGATCCCATGGTATAACAGTAAAAATTTCAACATGGATAGAAGATTGGTAGGAGACAAAGAGTCGGAATAAAAGAAATTTAATCTGCTTGGCTGCTGGTGACAAATGGTGTTCTGCTGGGGTCGGTACTGGGACTGATTCTTTTCACATTATATGTCAACAAATTGGATGACAGAATTGACAGCTTTGTGGCTAAGTTTCAGATGATACAAAGATAGATGGTAGTGTTGAGGAAGCAGGGAGTCTGCAGAAGGACTTGGACAGATTGGGACAAATGGGCAAAGAAGTGGCAGATAGAATATAGTGTAGGGAAGTGTGTGGTCATGCACGTTGATAGGAGAAATAAAGGCATGTTCTATTTTCTATGCGGGGAGAAAATTTAAAAAGTACAAGGCATACCGGGACTTGGGAGCTTTTGTAGGATTCCCTGAAGGTTAACTTTCAGGTTGCATTGGTGGTAAGGAAGGCAAATGCAATGTTAAGATTTATTTCCAAAGGACTAAAATAAGTGAGCAAGGATGTGATGCTGCGGCTTTATAAGACATCGGTCAGACCGCACTTGTATTGTGAGCAGTTTTGGTCCCTTTATCTAAGAAAAGATGTGGTGGTACTGGAGGGGTTCCAAACGAGGTTCAGGAGAATAATTTTGGGAATGAAAGGGTTAACGTATGAGGAACATCTAATGGCTCTGCGCCTATAGGAGTTGAGAAGAATGAAGGGGGGATCTGATTGAAATTTATCATATATTAAAAGAACTAGATAGAGTGGATGTGGAGAGGATATTTCCTGTAGTGGGTGAGACGGTTGGAGTTGGAGTGAGCAGAATGGAGGAAAGTCAGAGCCCGTCCACCTAAACCCAGAGCAAGATCTGATCAACCTAAGTGCCTTGCCAATTTAGAAAGGTCAGCTCGGGCGAGGTCCAGGCCCAGAACATATCGATGCAACAGGGCCCAGATCTTAGAGCAAGATGGTTGGTTGATTTAAACACCAGGCTGGATGGATTGAAAAGGCAGGGTGTTAGGACCGGTTCTAGTTGTTGCTCCGCAGTGTTTGGTCTGCTCTCCACTGCACTGAGGCTTTGGGCCTGCCCCAGCTGCTCTGGGCTTTGTGCCTCTGGGCTCACTTTTGTTTTGAATGCTGTTTGCTTGTTCTTATTGTTTGCACTATCTCCCTCTTCCCCCCACCCCACCACCCCACCATTGGGTGTTAATTGGATTTTTTTAATGGGTTCTTTTGGATTTCTTGTTTTGTGGCTGCCTGTAAGGATTGGATTGAATTAACTTTATTACTTACATCCTTCACATACATGAAAAGTAAAAATCTTTACGTTATGTCTCTGTCTAAATGTGCAATGTGCAATTTATAGTAATTTGTAATAAATGATATGTACAACAAGACAGTCAATATATCATAGAAATACAATTGTATCAGCGTGAATTAATCAGTCTGATGGCCTGGTGGAAGAAGCTGTCCCAGAGCCTGTTGGTTCTGGCTTTAATGCTGTGGTACCGTTTCCCAGATGGTAACATCTGGAAGTTTGTGGTTGGGGAGACTCAGGTCCCCAATGATCCCTTGGGCCCTTTTTATACACCTGTCTCTGTATATGTCCTGAATACTGGGAAGTTCACAACTACAGATGTGCTGGGCTGTCTGCACCACTCTCTACAGAGTCCTGTGATTGAGGGAGGTACAGTTCCCATACCAGGCAGTGATGCAGCCAGTCAGGATGCTCTCAATTGTGCCCTGTAGAAAGTTATGCATACTTTGATAATAAATGTACTTTGAATTTTGATAGGTTCTTGGTTAGTCTGGGCGTCAAAGCTTATGGGAAGAAGGCAGGAGAATGTGGTTGAGATTTATTATAAATCAGCCATGATAGAATGGCAGCAGAGACTCGATGGGCCGAGTGGCATTATTTTGTTCCTTTGTCATGGCAAAATTCAGAATATCCTTTTTGTGAAAAGGCTTTATTCATAAAGGTGGGAAACAGAGGGTGTTCCTTTTCCCCTCCCATTAGGTCAAACCAAAGGAAAATACATTTCCCTTTATGAATTTAAAACAAAACTTGACATTTCAAATCCCATTTTAATTTCCTTTTCTATCGAACATCAAGACTGGAGGATAGTCCCGTTAGAATATATCTCTGATAACAAGGCACAGACGTGAATCTGTTTAAACTGTTGATGGCTCTCATTTAAGATGACAAAGCTTTGATGAATTTTATTGCTGCCATCATCTCCCTTGTTATGCTCCATCAGCTCATTCTCGGTTATGGAGCCAAATGAAATATAGTTTTACTATAGTATTTCTGGTTTTAAGTATAGAATGTAGGGATTGGCATAATTCACATTTTATTGCTCTTTACAATTTGCGGTTTATGGGCTGCATCTTCGCTGTAGTTAATGTTTATTGGATTTGCAGCTGAGGTATTTCCAGTTTTGTTCCTTTGAACACTGTCGACATAGTGTTGCTGCTGGAAATTGGAGAGGAGATGGTCTGTGAGCGGTGAGGTGGCATGGTGTTCGAGCGAATAAAGCCATTGTCTCATTGCACCATAGAATCCAGTTCAATCCCGAACTCGGGGACTGTCTGTGTGGAGCATAAACATCCTTCCTGAGACTGTGCTCATTTCCTCCAAAATTTTGACCAGCTTTCCGAGGATGTACGTGTTGATAGATTAATCACCCACAATAAATTGTTTCTGTTGTAGGGAGGGAGTCGATGGGAATATGGGAGCCATCCAGAGCATGCCCTCCTCTCAAAGTACATTTATTTATTAAGGTATGTTAGCGGTGCACGACCCTGAAGTTCGTCTTCCCCCACAGACAGTCACGGAACAAGAAGAACCATGGAACCAACTGATCAAAGGAAAACATCAAACTTCAAACACCCCACACCATGCAGGGAAAATGCAAACAGCAACAAAAGAATGAGGAAAAACACTGAATATAAAAACACAAAATCAAAAGGCATTTTCCAGTAGAAGTTGACTCGGTGTTCATTGTCTGCAGGCCATCCTGATTCAAAAATCGCCCAAAAGTAGGAACAAAGAAGAGTGACTAGAACCTGAGAATCCAAATCGACAATCTGCGTTGAATAAACCTCGCTACGGCATCATCCACTGACAGTGTCGAGGGGGAGAGAGATCACTCGAACGCTGGATCTCATTACTCGCAACAATGGAGATCCTAAAGACGCACACACAGCTCTGTGAGATCTGCTTCTTCCTCTCCTTCATCAGATTCACAAACACTATTTTGCTTTCATTGTGCAATATATATTAATTCTTGTATTTTCTTATTGTAATTTATAGCAATTTTTATGTCTTGCATTGTACTGCTTCCACAAAATAAAGCATTTCACAGCATATGTTTGTGCTAATAAACCTGATTCTGGTAGGGGATTAATGTAAGTGGGAGTTTGATGGTTGACTAAAAGGCCAGCTTCCATGGTATTTGTCTCTATCTAAGTCAATTCTTCATGTTACATCTACTGCATTTCTCTTGTTTGAAGTGCCTTACTAAAATTTAGAAATGGTAGACAAGACTTTCTACAAGTATTTAAATAGGATTTCCTTTCAATAGTTGTGTCTTTGAAATCTGTAGGAGCCATGTATCTCTATTTGCATTATGTGTTGAGCATTTATTATGGTAGCTAGTCACAAGTGGGGATGTGGTAAAAGTAAAGGGAATAAGTTACATATTCATACTTAGACTGCAAGACCATAAGATATGGGAGTAGAATTAGGCCATTTGGCCCATTGAGTCTGCTCTGCCATTTCATCATGGCTGATCCAATTTTCCTCTCAGCCCCAATTCTCCTGCCTTCTCCCGTATCCCTTCATGCCCTGACCAGTCAAGAATTTATCAACCTCGGCCTTAAATATACATAAAGATTTGGCCTCCACGGCTGCCTGGGGCAAAGAATTCCACAGATTTACCACTCTCTGGCGGAAGAAATTCCTCCTCATCTCCATTCCAAAAGGGTGCCCCTCTATTCTGAGGCTGTGTCCTCTGGTCCTAGGGTCTCCCACCATAGGAAACATCCTCTTCCCATCCACTCTATCGAGGCCTTTCACCATTCGATAGGTTTCAATCAGGTCATTCTGAATTCCAGCAAATACAGGCCCAGAGCCATCAAACACTCTTCATATGATAAGCCATTCAATCCTGGAATCATTTTCGTTAACTTCCTTTGAACCATCTCAAGTTTCAGCACATCCTTTCTAAGATAAGGGGCTCAAAACTGCTCACAATACTCCAAGTGAAACCTCAACAGTGCTTTATAAAGTCTCAACATTACATCCTTGCATTTATATTCTAGTCCCCTTGAAGTGGATGCTAACATTGCATTTGCCTTCCTTTTTTAAAAAAAATTTTTTATTGAATTTTCAAATAGGTTACAGAAAGAAAAAAAATTATCAACCCTTCCCCCCTCTCTTTAACCCCTCCCCCCTAACATCCCTATAGGAAAAAAAAGAGAAGAAAAAAGAAAGAAAGAAAGAATGCCTGGATATCGGAAGATCTCCACATGCTCCATGGAGTTCATAATAGCTTTAATATGTATATTTATTTCTTTCCCCAGATAACCAATAATTTTATCTTCGGAGCACCTATATATTTAATCCTAATTTTTGTAAATAAGGGCGCCAAATTTTCAGAAATATTTCATATTTATCTCTTAAATTATAAGTAATTTTTTTCAAGTGGAATGCAGCTAAAAATTTCATTCTTCCAACGATCTATACTTAAGTATGAATCCAATTTCCAAGTAACTGCAATAGTCTTTTTGGCTACTGCCAATGCAATTTTTATGAATTCTTTCTGATATTTATTCAATTTGGATTTCGATTTTATCCCTTCAATATCGCCTAGTAAAAATAATGTTGGATTATGTGGAAGTTGTATTCCAATAATATGTTCCAGTAAAACTCTTAAATTTGTCCAAAAAGGTTGAATTTTAAAACAAGACCAAGTAGAATGTAAAAAAGTACCAATTTCTTGATTACATCGAAAACATTGATCAGATAAATTTGAGTTTAATCTATTTATTTTTTGTGGTGTAATATATATTTGATGTAAAAAGTTATATTGTACTAATCTTAGTCGAACTTTTATTGTATTTGTCATACTGTCAAGACATAATCTTGACCAACTTGTTTCATCAATTTTAATATTCAAATCAGTTTCCCATTTTTGTCTTGACTTATGAATTCCTTGTTTAATTGCCTGTTTTTGAATCAAATTATACATACCAGAAATACATTTTTTTAGTTTTTCCTTTATGAATTAAAGTTTCTATTTCATTAGGTTCGGCAATAACATTGTTTGACCCAGTTTATCTCTTAAATAAGCCCTTAATTGGAAATAACAGAAAAGAGTGTTATTTGATATTTTATATTTATTCTTTAATTGGTCAAATAACATTAATATACCTCCTTCAAAACAGTCTCCTATATATCTAATCCCTTTGTGAAACCAGTTATATAAAAGTTGATTATCCATTGTAAAAGGGATAAGTTTATTTTGAATTAAAGGTCTCTTTGCTAATAAAGATTTCTTAATCTCATCATCAACATTTAGCTTATTCCATAAATCAATCAAATGTTTTAATATAGGAGATTCTTTCTTTTCCCGTATCCATTTAGATTCCCATCTATATATAAAATCTTCTGGTATATTTTCTCCTATTTTGTCTAATTCTATTCTAATCCATGCCGGTTTATCTTCATCAAAAAAAGATGCAATAAGTCTAAGTTGATTTGCTTTGTAATAATTCTTAATGCATTTGTCTTCCTCACCACTAACTGCAAATTAACCCTTAAGGAATCCTGTAAGGAGATAAGGTGAGAGTGGGAATGGGGAATTATGAAAGGTAAGGGGGGGAGAGAGAGGGAGGCATTACTGGAAGTTTGATAAATCAATGTTCATGCCATCAGGTTGGAGGCTACCAAGAGAAGTCAACGCCAACATGGAAGCCAAAGAGAGAGCATATAATCCAGCTAACATTAGTAAGAAGTTAGAGAATTGGAAAGCATTTAAAAAGAAGGCAACTAAAGAAGTCCTTAAAATGGTAAAGATGGAATATGAAAGTAAGCTAGCCAATAATTTAAAGAAGATACCAAGTTTCTTCAGATACATAAAGTGTAAAAGAGAGACAAGAATGGATATCAGACCGCAGGAAGGCAGTGCTGGAGAGGTAGTAGTGGGGACAACGAAACAGCGGACTCACTGAGTAGGTAAAAACAAGAGAAAACCTGAAGATGCTGGAAACCCAAGCAACACACACAGAATGGTGGAGGAACTCAGCAGGCCAGGCAGTACTCTTTTCCATAGATGCTGCCTGGCCAGCTGGGGACCGACGGATGTCATATCTTTTGCTGACTGCTCAATTACGCTTAACTTACTCTCGGGTATGCTTAAGTTTCATCGCTTCAAGATTGTAAGTTTGCTAACTGCTAATAAAGGATCGAATAAATGTCTTCGAGTTTGGAACCACCATTGTTGGAGTGAGGGCATGTCATGCAAGTATTACAAATCCGTGGGTTTTAGCAGTAATTGGTTTGGTTGGAACTGGCTGTGAGAAAGAACATCCCTTTAAGTTTAACTTTTAATCTTGTGTTCTCAAATGACTGCTGAGATAGAATTTTATGCTGTGGAAGAAGTAAAAATAAATGGTGCAAATGTAAAATAAGTACAGAATTCTGATAAGACACAGCAAGACTGAAGATGGAGAAACAGAGGTAATGTGTCAGGTTGCTGAGGATGGGCTTTGTAAAGAAGAGTTTTAACACATTTTAATGTACACTTATAGACTTCAACTCCAGAAACTCCCTCCCCAAATCCCACTGCTCTTTCCTCTTTAACAGTGCATCTTAAAGGTTAACTGACCGGTACTGACATAGATTTCTGCAGCTCAATGTTTGTGGGAGGCTTTCTGTTCTAAAAGTGCCATATAAAGGCAAGAGCATCCCTAGCATGGTAAATGTTATAGTGATCATAAATTAGACAGTGATATTAAACCTGAGCTCTCTATACATCCTCTTGTCATCCACACTGTCTGTTATCTCATAGTTCATTTGTTCTGGTTTGTGTGAAATTGAATGGCTAAGACTCCGACAGGGTGGGTGATTAAGTAGATATTCATAGAGTCATACAGAAATACAACACAGAAACAAGCTCTTCAGCTCATCTAGTCCATGCTGGACCATTTAAACTGCCTACTCCCACTGACCTGCGCTGGGACCATAGCCCTCCATACCCCTACTATCCATGTACCTATCCAAACCTCACTTCAATGCTGAAATCGAGCTTGCACGCACCACTTGTGCTGGCAGCTCATTCCACACTCTCACGACCCTCTGAGTGGAGTTCTGGTTAAACTTTTCACCTTTCACCCTTAAACCATGACCTCTGGTTGTAATCCCACCCAAACTCAGTGGAAAAAACCTGCTTGCATTTACATTATCTATACCCCTCATAATTTTTAATACCTGTCAAATCTCCTCTCAATCTTCTACACACTAAGGAATAAAGACCATAAGACATAAGAGCGGAATTAAGCCATCTGGGCCATCAAATCTGCTCCGCCATTCAATCATAGCTGATCCTTCTTTTCTCCTCCTCAACCCTATTTCCTAGCCTTCTCCCTGTAACCTTTGATGCCATATCCAATCAAGAACCTATTAATCTCTGCCTTAAATACACCCAACGACCTGGCCTCCACAGCTGCACGTGGCAACAAATTCCACAAATTCACCACCCTCTGGCTAGAGAAATTTCTCCATATCTCTGTTTTGAATGGAATCCCCTCTATCCTGAGGCTGTGCCCTCTTGTCCCAGACTCTCCCACCATGGGAAACATCCTTTCCACATCTACTCTGTCTTGGCCTTTCAACGTTCAAAAGGTTTCGATGAGATACCTCCTCATCCTTCTAAATTCTGGCAAGGACAGACCCAGAGCCATCAAACGTTCCTCGTATGACAACCCTTTCATTCCTGGAATCATCCTTGTGAACCTCATCTGGACCCCCTCCAATGCCAGCACATCTCTTCTAAGGTGAGAAGCCCAAAAATATACACAGTACTCATAGTGAGCCCTAACCAGTGCCTTATAAAGCCTCGGAATCACATCCCTGCTCTTGTATTCTAGACCTCTTGAAATGAATGCTAACATTGCATTTGCCTTCCTCACCACCTACTCAACCTTGGGGTGTTCTGCACAAGTACTCCCAAGTCCCTTTGCATCTCAGATTTTTGAATTTTCTCCCCACTTAGACTATACTTTGCACATTTATTTCTACTACCGAAGTGCATGACAACGCATTTTCCAACATTATATTTCATTTCTCATTTTCTTGACCATTCTCCTAATCTAAGTCCTTCTGCATCCTACCTGTTTCCTCAACCCTACCTGCCCCTCCACCAATCTTGGTATCATCTGCAAACTTGGCAACAAAACCATCTATTCCATCATCTAAATCACATATACAGCATAAAAAGAAGTGATCCCAACACTGACCCCTGCGGACCACTAGACACTGGCAGCCAACCTGACAAGGATCCTTTTATTTCAACTCACTGCCTTCTTCCAATGAGCCAATGTTCTAATCATGTTAATAACTTTCCTGTAATACCATGGGCTCTTAACTTGGTAAACAGCCTAATTATGTGGCACTAGTCAAAGGCCTTCTGAAAGTCCAAACATACAACATCCACTGCATCCCCTTTATCTATCCTCAAATCTCCTCAAAGGATTCCAACAGTTCGTCAGGCAGGATTTTCCCTGAAGGAAACCATGCTGACTTTGTACTATCTTGTCCTGTGTCACCAAGTACTCCATCACTTCATCCTTAACAATTGACTCTAACATCTCACCAACCATTGAGGTCAGACTAACTGGTCTATAATTTCCTTTCCATCCTCCTTTCTTAAGGAGTGGAGTGACCTATGCAGTCTTTCCTTAGGTCCTCAGGCCCTCCAGACCCGGTAACGTCCTTGAAAAATTTCCCCGTACTCTTTCAATCTTATTTACATCTTCCCTGTAGGTAGGTGACCAAAACTGCACACAGATTAGGCCTCCAAATTTCACTCCAAATTATCCCTCACCAACATTTTGTACAACTTCAACATAACATTCCATTTCCCGCCCTCAATGTATTGATTCAATTGCTTACTTGCTCGTAACTAACTTGTGATAATTAAGATGATGACAAGAAGCCAGGGTGTCTGATGATCTCATCCTGGGTGAAATGCAGGGAGCATTAAATATGTGATATGGGAAAACATACTTGGTTTTCCTCACTCACAGGATGTGGGTATCGCAGACTAGCATTGAATGTCCATCTTACGGTGCCCTTACACTGACCAGCATGCCAGACCTTTTTACGAGAGGCACGTAAGAATCAATTCCATTGCTCTGCGGGTTGAGAGTAAAAGTTAGTCCAGAATGTGCTAGTTTTCCTTTGAGGTTGATGAAGGCACAGTGGTCAAATGCCTTACTAAAGTCCATATAGACAAGACTTTTCAGTGTAGGCTGGTCCAAGGGTACATGGGATCCAAGGCAAACTGGCCTTTTGGACCCAGAATCAGAATCAGGTTTAATATCACCAGTGTGTCGTGAGATTTGTTAACTTTGCAGCAGCAGTAAAATGCAATACATAGAAATTAATTAATTAATTACAGTGAGTATATGTATATTAAATAGTTAATTTAAAAATAGTTGTGCAAAAACAGAAACAATCTTTTTAAAAAGCAAGGTCATGTCCAGGGGTTCAATGTCCATTTAGGAATCAGTTGGCAGAGGGGAAGAAGCTGTTCCTGAATCGTTGAGTGTGTGCCTTCAGGCTTCTGTATCTCCTTCCTGATGGTAACAAGGAGAAAAGGGCATCTTCTAGGTGGTTGGTGCCCTAAATGATGAATGCTGCCTTTCTGGGGCATCGCTCCTTAAAGATGTCTTGGAGACTAGTACCCAAGATGAGCTGACTAATTTCACAGCTCTCTGGCGCTTCTTTCAATCCTGTGCAGTAGCATCCCTATACCCGATGGTGATGCAGCCTATCAGAATGCTCTCCACTGTACAACTGTAGAAATGTTTGACTTGGCTTGGGAGGAGACTGAGGGTAACAGTGAAGCGTGCATTTCTGCAAGCAGTGGAGTGCCGCACAGATCAGTGCTGAGTCATTAGTTGTGAATGTTGGACAAGTGATGAGTACGTATGTGGATGACATGAAATTTGGGGGTGTTGTGGAGAGCGAGGAAAGTTGTCTAAGGCTACAGGAGGATAGATACTTTGGCTGCTGCAACAGTGACGGCACTAAAAGTACTAATGTTAACACTCTGGTATTTCCTGGGAGGATGAAAGATGATGCAGAAGTGGAAGTCCTTTGTGCAGTTTAAAACTCCTTTGGGGTGTGTGTTGGATCTCCTTTACAAGCCTTTTATTTGATAACGTTTCTTCTGCGTATGTTTCTGATTGATGTTTTCACTGTTGACTTCTGTGTGCTGTATTCTCTTGCTCCATTTCCTCATTCCCCAGGTCATGATTCCCACTGTGTAAACCTTCCCCAGCACCTCTCCTTCGTACATCATCTATTCCATGTTGGGGGTCCATTTCATTACAGAGAAGATCGCAGCCAAGCCTGAACTTCTCCCTTATCTGTTGATACCCATCCCACAACTCATGTTCTCAGTATTGTTTCCACTTATTTATTATTATTACTATTATTATTATTTGTTTTTTTTATTTTCACATCTTGCCTTCTTTTGCACATTGGTTGTTCATTGGTCTTTGCTTGTGTGTAGTTTTTCATTGATTCTATTGTGTTTCCTTGCATCTACTGTGAGTGCTTATAAGAAAAGGGCAGTATATGGTGATGCATACGTACTTTGATAACGTTTTACTTTGAGCTTTGAACTCTGAACACATCTGAGGCTTCCAGTGAACGACTTGATACCAGACAGAGTGAGTCCAAGCTGAGTGTTCTGCAGTTCCCTCACTGAAGCCACATGCAGTGCCTTAGGCACTACCACTACCTCAGCCGAGACCATGTCTGAACATTGGAGTCTCGAGACTGTGTCATACAGCCGCTGAACAACTGGTTCCTTTGTTTTTAAAAAGCACTGGACTTGGAGTGATAACTGTACAGATGTCGTCCTGTTCCCACAGGATTCAAAGTTTGTCTTTATAGTGTCAAAGATCTTACAGAACCTGGTGAAGCAAGAGATTTCTTTAGTCTGAAATGCATTGATGTACAGACTGTCTGCAACACAGATCAATAGCAATATATTGTTCAGGCTGGATTGGATTATGGCCAGAACAGCACTTCACTGCTGATATATTTTCAGAATTGATTCTAATTCTTTGGGGCTGAACGGGCATTTATTTTTACTTGGATGTAAAGTTTACAGTATTACCTAAAAATAATTTTAAACACCATCAAGAATCTTAGAATTTTAAAAATATATGACAGAAACATAGAACATTATAGTTCAGTCGAGGTACTTTGGCCCATAATGTTGTGCCAACCTTTTAACCTATTCTAAGATCAATCTTACCCTTCTTCCTTACATAGCACTCCAGTTTTTGATCATCCATGTGCCTTTCAAAATGTTTCTTAAATGCCCCTAATGTATCTGCCTTCAGCACCACTCAGAAAGGGCAATTCACAAACCCAACTTACCCCCGACTTCCCCACCTTCATCTTACCTCCAGTCACCTTAAAATTATGCCCCTTGTATTAGCCATATTGATCAATAAAACTGTGAGTTCGCAGTACATTTTTACTCATCAACATATACTCCATGTCCATTTTATTAGGTATATCTGCACAATTGCTTATCAATGCTATTATGTAGTCAGCCAATCATATGGCAGCAACTGAATGCATAAAAGCACACAGACATGGTCAAGAGGTTCGGTTGTTGTTCAGACCAAACATCAGAATGGGAAAGGAATGTGATCTAAGTGACTTTGACCAAGGAATAATTGTTGGTGTCAGACTGGGAGGTTTGAGTATTTCAGAAACTGCTGAACTCTTGGGACTTTCATGCACAACTGTCTTCGGAGTATACAAAGAATGGTGTGAAAAACAAAACAAAAAATAAACAGTGAGCGGCAGTTCCATGGGCAAAAACACTGTGAGAGGTTGGAGGACGATGGCCAGATTGGTTCATGCTGACAGGAAGGTGATAGTAACTCAGATAAGCACATGTTATGATGGAGGTGTGTAGAAGAGCATCTCTGAATGCACTACATGTCAAACCTTGAAGTGGAAGGGCCATATCAGCAGAAAACCGTGAACATATAGAGATACTCTCAGTGCCTACTTTGTTAGGTACGGGGGGGGGGGGGGTCTAGGATTACGTTTTACTGTAAGGGTTCAGCTTTCAAAGTACCTGTATACAGTAGGTTACTGAACAACTAGATCCAACTACCAAACACATCTTTACCTCCCTCCTACTCTCCATTTTATACAGGGATCGCTCCCTCTGTGAATCTCTTGTCCATTCATCCCTCCCCGCTAATCTCCCTGTCACATATTTCTACAAATAACAGAAATGCTACACCTGCCCATACACCTCCTCTCTCACCTCCATTCTGGACCAAAAACAGTCTTTCCAGGTGGGTGAACACTTAGTGTGCAAATCTGTTGGAGTCGTCAATTGTATTTAGTAATCTTTTTTTGTTTTTTTTTCCTTTTCCCCTCCCTCTTCTCTCTTCTTTTATTTCCCTCTCTGACCTCTTTACTCTTCTCCTCAGCTGCCTATTACCTCACCTGGGTTTCCCTCCTCGTCCCAGAGGAGGTCCTCTCTCCTCTCCTGACTTATCCTATTATCTTTTTGTTTGTCCTCCTTCCTCTCCTCCCACCTTTTTATTCTGGCATTTTCCCCTTTCCTTTCCAGTACTGATGAAGGGCCTCAGCCCAGCACCTCAGCTGTTCATTTATTTCCATAGATGTTGCCTGACCTGCTGAATTCCCTTAGCACTTGTAGTGTGTGTTGCTCTGGATCTCCTGCATCTGTGGAATCTCTTGGGTTTATGAAAAATCCAAGCTTTATTTACGCTCAAAAGTTTTGTACCCATTGATTTTTCTACCGACGAGTTTTGTCCCTTTTCTCTCACATTGATTTCCTTTGGTCAATTGCTAGGGCTCAGTTTCAAGGTTGTTCATTGCCTCCTGTTATTTTGCCTAAGTGCCTACTCACTGTGGCCAGTGAGTTTTGACAGGCCACTTATCAAACACAGAATCCCTGCTCCACCGGTCTCAAATTCACTTTTCCTTGCTTGCCTGACCAGCTTTCCATCTTCCAAACCCCCTTCTATCTGATGCCATCCAAAATTCTGATGCCTGTGGTTTTGTATAATGAATTTGGAGTGCAGCAGGTTCAGTATAGGAGTGAGTGATGGATAAGTACATACAGTATTTCATTTTAATTATTTTTTAAGTTTATAGTCAAAGCTACTAACTTTTACAGTTAAATCCTTTCAGGTTGGATAGCAGTTGATGTTAGCAGTTGTACTTGAGGAGATCTAGGTTACAGACACAATGGGCCCAAGGCCTTCTTTTGTACTGTAATGTTCTACTTTCTATGAGATAAAAAGAGTTACTTGGGGGGGGGGGGCAACGTTAACTTTCATTGAAACTATTGTATTTACTGTGAATGCGTGCAAGAAAATTAATCTCAGATTAGTACATGGTGACATATAATAAATTTACTTTGAACTTTGTAATTATAAGTTCATCCTTTTCAACTGAGGTCAAGTAACTCCAGCAGACCGGACAAGAGCTGTTTGGGAGAGGCAAGTAAATCATCGTGGTTTTTCAGAGCAGATCACAACATTCAGCGATCCCAGACTAAAGGATTCATGAGGGAAGGGGCTTCAGTAAGAAGGGTCTGTGGAATCTCCTTTGATTGGACATTTCTGCTGGTCAGATAGGTAGTTGGTGAATACTTCTGCATTATTGTGGGAACAGGGATTGGATCACACCTTAATTGGCCCTTTTCTAAAATGTAAGTAACAACTTGTGTGGAATTCCAAGACACCCCTGCAGTCTGAATACAGTCAAACAGTACTACAGCACAAAGGCAAGCCCTTCAGCCCATCTACTCCATGCTGAACTATTAACTCACTTCCAAGGACTCTTCATCTTATATTCTAAATATATATTGCTTACTTGTTTATTATTATTACTTTTTTTCTTTTAGTATTTGCACGGTTCGTTATCTTTTGCACATTAATTGTTTGTCTGTCTTGTTGGAGATAGTCTTTAATTGATTCTATTGTGCTTCTTGTAATTACTATGAATGCCCGCAAGAAAATAATTCTCAGGGGTGTATATGATGATATATATGTACTTTGATAATAAATTTACTTTAACTTCAATCTGCTCCTGGACCTCTTAACAATTTACCTGTCCAAATTTCTCTTAGATGTTGAATTTAAGTCACATGCACCACTTCTTCTGGCAGCTCATTCCACACTCTCACCACCTTCTGAGTGAAGAAGTTGCCCCTCATGTTCCCCTTAAACATTTCTCCTTTCACCCTTAACCCATGACCTCTAGTTCGAGTCTCACCCCACCTCAGAGGAAAAAGACTGCTGCATTTATCCTCATAATCATGCTCCTCATAATTTTGTATATTTCTATCAAATTTCCCCTCAATCTTATACATTCTAGGGATTGAAGTTTTAACCTACTAATACTTTCCCTACAATTCAGGTCCTCAAGTCTTGGCAACATCCCTGTAAATTTTCTCTACACTCTTTCAATCTTATTTATATCTTTCCTGTAGGTAGGTGACCAAAACTGCACACAATACTCCAAATTGGGCCTTACCAATGTCTTATACAGCTTCAACATAGCATCCCAACTCCTGTACTCAACTTTGACTTATGCAGGCCAATGTGCCAGAAGCTCTTTTTATGACCTTATCTACATGTGATGCCAATTTCAGGGAATTCTGGATCTGTATTCCCAGATCCCTCTGTTCTACTGCACTACTCAGTGCCCTACCACTCACCGTGTAAGTCCTAACCTAATTTGTCCTCCCAAAGTGCAACACCTCACATTTTTCTGTATTAAATTCCATCTGCCATTTCTCAGCCTACCTTTCCAGCCGGTCCAGATCCCACTGCAAGCCTTGATGGCCTTCTTCGCTCACCGCTACACTCCCCAGTCGCGTTATTATCCACAAACTTGCTGATCCAGTTTAAAAATGTGGTTAGTTGAGGTGTTGGAGAACTGGAGAATAGCTTACATTGTTCCTTTGTTCAGAAAAGGCTATAAGAATAAGCCAAGAAACTACAGGTTGGTGAGACTGGCATCAGTTGTGGGTAACTTATTGGAAGGTATTCTAAGAGACAGAGTATATTAGTATTTGGATGGATATGGCATGATTAAAGATAGTCAACATGGCTTTATGCATGGTCGGTCATGTCTAACCACCTTATAGATTTGTTGAGGAGGTTACAAGGAAGATAGTTAAAGGAAAGGCAATGGATGTTGTCTACATGGACTTCCACAAGACCTTTGACAAAGTGCCACATTGAAAGCTGGACCAGAAGTTTCAGTCGCTTGGCATTCGGAATGAAGTATTCAATTGGATTAGATGTTGGTTTTGTGGGATTGCTAGTAAACGGTTGCCTCTCTGACTGGGGGCCTGTGACTAGTGGAGCGCAGCAGGCATCAGAGCTGAGTCCTTTGTTGTTTATCATTCATACCAGTGATCTGGATGATAATGAGGTTAACTGGATCAGCAAATTGGCGGATGACACCAAGGTTGAGGGCTATAGTGGACACTGAGCAAGGCTATCAAAGCCTGCAAAGTGATCTGGACCAGTTGGGAAAACGGACTGAAAAATGGCAGACAGAATTCAATGCAGACAAGTGCAAGGGAGATGGAATTTAATGCAAATGAGTGCAAGGTGTTGCGCTTCACAAACAAACAAGGGTAGGAATTATACAGTGAATGCTAAAGGTACTAAATGTAAAACAAAGGGATCTGCAAATACAGATCCATAATTCGTTACAGGTAGTTAGGGCCGTAAAGACATCTTTTGGCATATTGGCCTTAATAGATCAGAGCACTGAGTACAGGAGTTAGGAGGTTATATTGAAGTGGTATAAGACATCTGTGAGGCCAAATTTGTGCAATTCTGGTCACCTACGTTTAGGAAAGATATCAATAGGCTTGAAAGAATGCAAGAAAATTGAGAAGGATGTTGCTGGAAATTTAGGATCTGAGTAATAGGGAGAATTGAATAGGTTGAGACCTTATTCCCTGAAGTGTAGAAGAAAGAGGGGAGATTTGATAGAGGTACACAAAAATATAAGGGGTATAAATTTGGTAAATGCGAGCAGGTTTCTTCCGCTGAGGTGGGCAAGGCTGGAACAAGTTACATAGGTTTAGGGTGAAAGGTGAAATCTTTAAGGGGAACCTGAGAGGGAACTGCTTCACTCAGAGGCTGGTGCAAATGTGGAATGAGCTGCTAGCAGTGATGGTAGATACAGGTTCAATTGCAACATTTAAGAGAAATTTAGATAGGTACATGGATGAACAAGGTATGGAGTGATATGGCCCAGATGTGAGTAGATGGGACAAGGAGAAAAACAGGCAGGCACAAACTAGATGGGCCAAAAAGCCTAATTCTGTGCTGAAATGTTTTAAATCCCATGCAAACCATCATCTACCAAAATTATATCAACAGCTAATTATCTACAGATACTAAATCATAAAATGTATTATTTACAGAAGCAGTTATAGGCTCGGAGACTCTGTAGTTCTGTTAACAGCACACTCTTTTCTATGAGCTAAATAACTCTTCAGTATCCATTCCAGGTTCAAGTACTTCCCATAAATCACATTTCCAAGAAAGCTTCTCATGTCCTCTTCTTACATTTTATGCCATAGCTGTTCCCTTAACTTCATAACCTAAGCTATGCTGTAGAATATTTTTCCATGAACATTAACTTTGACTCTAACTTTGGCTTATAACATCTAGTACATTTCAGAATCAGAATCAGAATCAGACATACTTTATTGATCTTGAGGGAAATTGGGTTTCATTACAGTCGCACCAACCAAGAATAGTGAAGAAATATAGCAATATAAAACCATAAATAACTAAATAATAATGTTAATCATGCCAAGTGGAAATAAGTCCAGGACCAACCTATTGGCTCAGGGTGTCTGACACTCCTAGGGAGGAGTTGTAAAGTTGGATGGCCACAGGTAGGAATGACTTCCTATGACGCTCAGTGTTACATCTCGGTGGAATGAGTCTCTGGCTGAATGTACTCCTGTGCCTAACCAGTACATTATGGAGTGGATGGGAGTCATTGTCCAAGATGGCATGCAACTTGGACAGCATTCTCTTTTCAGACACCACTGTTACAGTTATGTGCGTTATTTTTAGAACTGTACATTGCTAAATGTCAGAACCTAGTATTTGCTTTCTATTTTCTGACTTCCCTCGACGCTGGACCTGTTCCTTCCTCCACAGCCCCCATTGTCATTAAATGTCATTGCTTCCACCCTTCGCTGCTAGATTATTTTCAATGTCCCACTTCCACCGTAAGTGGCCTCAGCCTCTCCCATACTATGCTGGGACCAACTGTGTTGACGCCAGAGCCTCTGCACCCTCAGAAGGCTAGGGAAATTTGGCATGTCCACGTTGACCTTCACCAGTTTTTATATACGCACCATAGAAAACATCCTGTCTGGATGCATCACAGCTTCAGAATCAGAATCAGAATCCTTTATTATCGCCAAGTACGAGGACACATACAGGGAATTTGATGCCGGTTTCCCTGAGCTCTCTCTGTACAGTATTAAAAACAAACAAAAACAATAGTGCAAATAATCATCAACTATATACAATGAGGTTCTCCTCATTGAATGTAAAGGTGGACTTGATTTATAATAAACTAAAATTCAAGTGTTCATAAGTCTGATGGCATACGGAAAGAAACTGTTCTTGTACCTATTTGTCCTGGCCTACAGTGATCTAAATCGCCTACCAGAAGGAAGGAGTTGGAACAGGTGATGTCCAGGGTGTGATGGGTCTACAATAATGCTGCTTGCTCTCTTCCTGACTCTAGATGCATATAAGTCCTGGATCGAGGGCAGCTTCACACCAATAATCCTTTCCACAGCCCTAACGGTTCTTTGGAGTCTATTCTTGTCTTGTTTGGTAGCTGATCCAAACCAGACAGTGATGGACGAACAGAGAACAGACCGGATTATTCCTGAATAGAACTAAATCAGCTTGGTATGGTAACTGCTCTGCCCAACAATGCAAGAGATTGCAGAGATTTGTGGACATGGCTCAGGCCATCGTCCCCTCCTGGAGGATATATAATAGCCTGTTATGGCAACTGCTGTGTACGTTACTACGAGCAACTGTAGAACACTTGTAGATCCAGCTCAGCACATCACGGAAACCAGCCTGCCCTCTTTCTCGCTGCCTCGGTAAGACAGCCAGAATAATCAAAGACCACAACCACACTGGATGTTCTTTCTTTTCCCCTCTCACATCAGCAAAAGATAACAGAAGTCTGAAACCAGGCTCACGGTCAGCTTCTATGCCACTGTTAGCTGACTCTTGATCAAACCTCTGTACAATAAGATGGACTCTTGACCTGACAATCTATCTCATTGTGACCTTGCATGTTATTGTTTACCTGCACTGCTCTGTTTCACTTTACTCTGGTTGAAGAAGAGGGCGGGGAACATCATAAAGGACCCCTTCCATACTGCGCACGGACTGTTTGAACTGCTTCCGTCTGGTAGGCGCTTCAGATCCCTCCAGACTAAGACTAATAGGCACTGGAGAAGTTTTTTCCCTACTGCGGTCACTTTGCTGAACAGTTAACTGCCGGTTAACTGTCGGCTAACTATTACTTGGATTGCACTACCTGTATGTATAATCAATATTTTCATTTATATTTATCATTATTATTGTTATGAGCAGAGAGACAACATCTGCCAGAAGTAAATTCCTTGTATGTGCACAGGTACTTGGCGATTAAAGTCTGATTCTGATTGTTATTGCTTTACCTTGCTCTACCTCCATGCACTGTGTAATGATTTGATTTACATGAACAATATGCATGACAAGATCTTCACTGTATCTTGGTAATGGGACAATAATAAACCAATACCAATACCCTCCCTCCTACTTTTTACAGATCCAGTTCATACCCTGTGGGATGGGCTGATGTCTACATTTAGTGTGATTCACCAGCAGTTTCTCTGCACCCAGAATCACCATGGACTTGGATTGTTATCAGCAACACTTGCACAGATCATGATGCTCGTCAAACTTATGGCTGCCAACAAGGCTTCTTACGGGCTCCTGATTGGCCTCCTGCTCCCTTTCTCTCTTCTTCTGATCTCCCCAGGTCCTCTCAGAGAGCCCCTTCTTTCCAAATAAAACACACTTCAGCCCCTTCACTGTGTTTCATTCCCCTCCCTCACCTGTTCTATCTGTCCGGCACCCAGTTCCCCCATTGGGTTCCCAGTCCCATCTTCCCACAATTCCCTTCTGGCCTCCATTCCTCTCTTATTACACTCCACTCTTTACCTGCCTTTCCTAACAGATCTCGCAATCATAAGACTTGAATTAGGTCCTTCGGTCTATCAAGTCTGCTCCACCATTTGATGACGGCTGATTTATCTTTCCTGCCTTCTCCCCACAACTTTTGGTGCCCTAGAAATCAAGAAACTGTCAACCTCCACTTTAAATATACCCAATGACTTGGCCTCCAGGGCTATATGTGGCAAGAAACTTCATGCATTCAGTATCCTCTGCCCAAAAAGATTCCTCTTCATCTCCATTCTAAAGAAACATCCATGTATTCTGAGACTGTACGCTCTGGTCCTAGGCTCCCCCACATCCTCTCCACATCCCTCTATCTAGGGCTTTTAATATTCAATAGATTTCAATGAGATTCCCCCTCATTCTTCTAAACTCCAGCAAGTACAGGTCCAGAACCCTCAAATCCTCCACAAGCGTTAACCCTTTCATTCCCCGATTCATTCTTGTGACCATCATCTGGATCCACTCCAATGCCAGCAAATTTTCTCAATACGTAAGGGGCCCAAAACTGCTTACAGCTGGTTTAACCAATGCCCTATGAAGCCTCAGCATTACATCATTAATCTTTATAATCTTCAGCACTTTATTGCCTCCACTCATTTCCTCCCAGCCTCTGTCACCATCCCCAACCATCCCTCCCCCATGACTCCATCGACAAATCACCCTCCTCACCCTATCACTTGCCCTGACCTCTGGTTCACTGCTCTATATTGGCCATTTCTCTTCCAACTTTCAGTCCAAGTGAAGGGTCTCAATCTGAAGATTTCACCTTCCTTTTCCCTTCACAGATGCTGCCTGACCCGCTGAGTTCCTTCAGCAGATTTTTTTAAATAACTAGATTCCAGCATCTGCAGTCTCTGTCTCCTGCTGTCGTGAAGCATCTGAACAAATGCATTTTCCTCCCGTGAAGATCTGGGACCCAGGTGAATAAGGAAAATGGAGTATATCTCTTCAACACTTGACCAAACAATCTTTTTTCTTAAGGCATGCCAAGTCTAAACTAGGGAGAGCAATGATTTTAAAATTAAATCGCATGTGTTCAAGATGGTAAAAGGCATGCATTCTATGGCCACTTTATTAGGCACAGGAGCGGCCACCGAGTGTACGCTCGGGGTCTTCTGCTGCTGCAGCCCATCCACTTCGAGGTTCAACATGCTCTGTTTTCAGGGATGCTCTTCTGCTGTAATGTGTAGTTATTTGAGTTGCTGTCAGCTTGAACCAGTCTGATTATTCTCCTCTGACCTTTCGTCATCAACGTGTTTTCGCCCACAGAACTGCCGCTCGCTGGGTTTTGTCATTTTTCACACCATTCTCTGTAAACTGCAGAAACTGTTGTGCATGAAAATACCAGGAGATTAGCAGTATCTGAGATATTCAAATCAACTCATTCTGGCACCAACAATCTTTCCTCCGTCAAAGTCACTTAGATGACATTTCTTCCCCATTCTGATGTTTGGTCTGAACAACAACTGAACCTCTTGACCATATCTGCATGCTTTTATGTGTTGAGTTACTGCCATATGATTGGCTGACAAAATATTTGCGTTAATAAGCAAGTATACAGATATACCTAATAAAGCGGCCACTGTGTGTATGATGATAAGGCAAAACATCTTGCAACTCACTGCTTTTTTTGATTTATATGGCTAAGACAAGGAGGCATAATTTTAAGGTGATTGGAGGAATGTCCGGGGGAGAAGTCAGAGGTAAGTCCTTAACACAGAGTGGTAAGTCCACCGAATGATGGTGGTAGAACAGATACCATAGGGATATTTAAGAAACTCTTAGATAGAAACATAAAAACATAGAAAACCTACAGCACAATACAGGCCCTTCAGCCCACAAAATTGTGCCGAACATGTCCCTACTTTAGAAATTACTAGGCTTACCCATAGCCCTCTATTTTTCTAAGCTCCATGTACATATCTAAAAGTCTCTTAAAAGACCCTATCATATCTGCCTCCACCACCGTTGCCAGCAGCCCATTCCACGCACTCACCACTGTCTGAGTAAAAAACTTACCCCTGACGTCTCCTCTGTATCTACTCCCCAGCACCTTAAACCTGTGTCCTCTTGTGGCAACCATTTCAGCCCTGGGAAAAAGCCTCTGATTATCCACATGATCAATGCCTCTCATCATCTTATACACCTCTATCACGTCACCCCTCATCCTCCGTCACTCCAAGGAGAAAAGGCCAAGTTCACTCAACCTATCCTCATAAGGCATGCTCCCCAATCCAGGCAACATCTTTGTAAATCTCCTCTGCACCCTTTCTATGACTTCCACATCCTTCCTGTAGTGAGGCGACCAGAACTGAGCACAGTGCTCCAGGTGGGGTCTGACCAGGGTCCTATATAGCTGTAACATTACCTCTCAACTCCTAAATTCAATTCCACAATTGATGAAGGCCAATACACAGTATGCCTTCTTAACCACAAAGTCAACCTGCGCAGCTGCTTTGAGCATCCTATGGACTCGGACCCCAAGATCCCTCTGATCCTTCACACTGCCAAGAGTCTTACCAGTAATACTATATCCTGCTCTCATATTTGACCTGTCAAAATGAACCACTTCACACTTATCTGGGTTGAACTCCATCTGCCAATTCTCAGCCCAGTTTTGCATCCTATCAATGTCCCACTGTAACCTCTGACAGCCCTCCACACTACCCACAACACCTCCAACCTTTGTATCATCAGCAAACTTACTAACCCATCCCTCCACTTCCTCATCCAGGTCATTTATAAAAATCGTGAAGAGTAAGGGTCCCAGAACAGATCCAAGAGGCACACCACTGGTCACTGACCTCCTTGCAGAATATGACCCATGTACAACCACTCTTTGCCTTCCGTGGGCAAGCCAGTTCTGGATCCACAAAGCAATGTCCCTTTGGATCCCATGCCTCTTTACTTTCTCAAAAAGTCTTGCATGGAGTACCTTATTAAATGCCTTGCTGAAATCCATATACACTACATCTACTGCCCTTCCTTTATCAATGTGTTTAGTCACATCCTCAAAAAATTCAATCGGGCCTGTAAGGCATGATCTGCCCTTGACAAAGCCATGCTGACTACTTCTAATAATATTATACCTCTCCAAATGTTCATAAATCCTGCTTCTCAGGATCTTCTCCATCAACTTACCAACCACTGAGGTAAGACTCACTGGTCTATAATTTCCTGGGCTATCTCTACTCCCTTTCTTGAATAAAGGAACAACATCCGCAACCTTCCAATCCTCCAGACCTCCCCCATCCCTATTGATGATGCAAAGATCATTGCCAGAGGCTCAGCAATCTCCTCCCTCGCCTCCCACAGTAGCCTGGTGCACATGGATAATAGAAAAATAGAGGAATTTGTCAGAGCAAGGGTTAGATTTAACTTAGAGTAGGTTAAAAGGTCAGCACAACACTTTGGGCCAATACTATGCTATAATGTTCTATGTTCATATACAGGAAGTATTGGAGAAAAGGGAAAGCAATATGAAATTGAAAGAAATTGAAGGACAAAAAGTGAAATTATTTTCCAATTTTTATAATAAGGATTCCACTCTCCCAGAGGTAAATTCTCAAAGCCAGAGAGTTTTGTTTGGCATGAATTATGTAAAAATTTCCCTTACATTTTAATAAGTCTGAGTCTGCCGGAAGCTGGCCCTGGGGTTAAAGGACTGTATATGTTCATGAGTGGGAGGGAGGAATGAGGCTTTGTTGTCGCTTTGTTGCTTGTTCTGTTTTGTGTTGTTCTGCTGAGCATTGTGTGCAGGCTTTATTGTCACCCGGAACGAGTCACGGCACTTACGGTCTGCCCCCTGCTCACCCTTAGGTGTGTTGGCTGTAAAGGGAAATGATACACTTCATTCAACCTTTTGTTGTACTCATGATAAATAAACTTGAATTTTGAAACTTAATGGGTAAGACACGTTCCGTGGGTATCCAGTGGGCAGCCTCACTGAACTTAAGTGTTTTAATAGCTGATCCCTCAGCGAGGTGCAGCTGTGCTCGAACTGTGGAGGAGAGCCCTTCATTCAGCAGCCTCCTGAGTTCTATGTTAAGTGAGTTTGCACAGGTTGTGGAAGCCAGTGTCCTATTTACTGCATAGGTCAGTGATGAAAGCTGGTTGCTTTACAAATACACTTGCAGTGACATCTATGAGTGCCTGTGTTAATGCTCAGCTGAGAAATAATAATTCAGACAAGCCAGTGAAACTGGGATCTTTATTTAATAGAAAGCCTTTGATTTTTACTTCAGATCCTCCTAAGGTTCCAGTGCAATGGCATCTAGCTTTCAAATCTGTGGAGACACAAGGCAATTTCTGTCTTTTCAACCATAAAGCTCAACGTGCAAAATACTCAGGTGGTGAATGTAAAAGAAAGCAGAACTCTTACTGCTTCAGACCCTTGCCATGAACATACAGCATCTAAAGACCTGCTCAGCTGTGGAATAGTTGGTATCTCTCAAGGATCGGTGCTGGGATCTCTGTTGCTTGTGATATAGATCAATGATTTGGATAAGAATGTAGATGACTGGATCAGCGAGTTTGCAAATGGCACCAAGATTGGAGGGCTATCAAAGAAATAAGTAATATACAGATCAATTGCAGACATGGACAAAGAAGTTTCAGCTGAGACATTGCGCTTTGGGAGGTCAAATGAATGGAGAAAGGGTACAGTTAATGGCAGACCACTTAATAACATTTGAGGAACAGGGGGATCTTGGGATCCAAGTCCATAGTTCACTAAAAGTGGCAACACATGTGGATAAGGTGATAAAGAAAATGAATGGAATGCTTGTCTTCATTGGTAGGGGTGGTGAGTATATGAGGAAGGAAGTCATGCTCAGGCAATGTCAAACTTTATTCAGACCGTAATTGGAGTTTTGTGTGCATTTCCGGTTGCCCCATTTTAGGAAGCGTATGGAGACGGTGAAGAGGGTACAGAAGAGGTTTACTAAGATGCTTCAGCGTTTAGAAGGTACGAGAGATATGGAAAGGTTGGACAAACTAGTTTTGTTCTTCCTAGAGTATTAGAGCCTGAGGGAAGCATGTCAGAGATCTTTTAAGTTACAGGAAACCAGGTGAGGTGGAAGGGGGAGGGGATTTAAGTAAGATAGGCTTCACCAAGCACCTGACAGCTTATATTCCTACCCCTCTGCCCACAATCTTATTCTGGCTTTTCCCCCCTTCATTTTTGGTCCTGACAAAGGGTCTTGGCCCAAAACGTCGATTGTTTATTCCCCTCTTTAGTTGCCGTCTGACTTGCTGCGTTCCTCCAGCACTTAATTAGTGTTGCTCAAGATGTCTAGCATCTGCAGAATCTCTTATGTTTAGGACAGACAGGACATTTTCCTTGGGGTGGAAATGCCAGACACCAGAGGATATGCTTTTAAGATTAGAGGGGTGGTTTAAAGGTAACAAGAGGGATTTTTTAAAGGTAACAAGAGTGGTAGGTGCCTGGTATGGTCGTAGTGGAATCAAGCGCTTTGTTGGAGTTTGAGGCTTTTAGATAAACACATGAATATGAAGGGAATGGAGGGATATGGATGATACACAGGCATTATGATCAGCACAGCATCATGGGCTGTGTTGTTCTACAGTCTATTCTAATGTGGTGATGTTGAGTGTGATGTGATATCTCTCCTGTGTTATGTACAATGTGGTGATGTGTGTAAAAGGATATCTCTTCTGTGTTGTGTACAATGTGGTGACGTTGAGTGTGATGTGATATCTCCCCTGTGTTGTGTACAATCAATGTCTGTCAATTTGTGGAACAAATTCTGCTTGTCATTTATCAACTCTGACTATCATAAGACAAACCCCTGACCTCATAATCTACCTCTTTATAATCTTGCACTTGGTTATCTATCTGCACTGCACTTTCTCTGTAGCTGTTACACTTCATTCTGCATTGTTATTGCTTTACCTCAATGCACTGTGTACTGATCTATACGAACAGTGTGTCAGACAAGCTTTTCATTGTACGGTGGTACGTGTGACAATAATAAACCAATTCCAATTCCAAACTTGTATCAAATACTTTTTGTTGTGTGCAGGCACGGACCAGCATGTTATCTATTGTATAACATCCCTGTTTCTGCCTTGAATGTAAGACCATTTTTGAAGCAACCCAAGATGGCTGGGCCTAAGACCCAGGAAACAAAGTCTTAGGGTTGGAGTGACTGATCTCAAAGCGATCAAAGCTACTTTCCTCTGTGTGCGTGTTTTCTCCTTGACGCCTGTGACTTCAGTTTCACCAGGACTCCTGGATGCCCCTCTCAGTCAAATCCTGGCTTGATCTCATAGACAATACATGGTGCAATCTGTCAGAGTTCTCTCCACCGTGCATCGATAGAGGTTTGACAAACTTTGGATCTGGTTGTACGCACTTTCAGGCTTTTGTATGAGAGGGGGAGAGACTGGTCTATCTTTACTCAGAGAGTGGTAGCTGTGTGGAACGAGCTTCCAGTAGAAGTGGTTCGATATTGTCATTTAAACTAAAATTGGATAGGTATATGGGCAGGAAAGAAATGGAGGGTTATGGGCTGAGTGCAGCTCGGTGAGACTAGGTGAGAGTAAGCGTTCGGCACGGACTAGAAGGGCCGAGATGGCCTGTTTCCGTGCTCTAATTGTTATATGGTTATTCAACATTTAAGACAAGGAATACAATCTTCGGGCAAGTCACACTGTAAAAAGTAAGGCTTGAGACCACAGGATACAGTCAGACCTGATGACATTCCAGCTGTAGCAATGAAGATATGCAATCCAAAAATAGCTGTATCTACAGCAAAGGTGTTTGACTGGGTAAAATTGCATGATAGTGTTATTGTAATGAGGGATATACTTGCTGAAAGAATTATGGGAACAGATGTGCTCGACATCTCTTTGCAAAAGGCGTATTTAAATCTCAGGCCCACAACCATTCAAAGTGGAGGAGGAACTTCTGGGTGCTCTGGTGAACCTCAAGGAACAGAAAGAAGCTCTGGTTAGCGTGATTCCAGGATTGGAAGCCTTATCGTATGAAGAGTGTTTGATGGCTCTGGGCCTCTACTCACTGGAACTCAGAAGAATGAGGGGTGATCTCATTGAAACCTATCAAATGTTGAAAGTCCTCAATGGAGTGGCTGTGGAGGGAATGTTGGGGAGTCTAAGACCAGAGGACCAGAGAGGCATTCTTTTAGAATGAAGGTGAGGAGGGATTTCTTTCGCCAGAGAGTGGTGAATCTGTGGAATTCATTGCCACAGGCAGCTGTGGAGGCCAAGTCATTGGGTATGTTTAAGGCAGAGGTTGATAGATTCTTGATTGGTCAGGGCATGAAGGGATACAGTGGGGAAGGGATACAGTGGGGAAGGGATGCAGTGGGGAAGGCAGGAGATCGGGGCTGAGAGGGAAAATGGAACAGTCATGATGAAATGGTGGAACAGACTTGATGGGCCAAATGGCCTAATTCTGCTGCTATATCTTATGGCCTTAATATCCTTTACAGTGCCAGCAATCATGGTTCAACTCCTGCTGCTGTCTGTAAGGAGCTTGTACATTCTCCTGGTGACCGCATGGGCTTTCTCCAGGTGATCCAGTTTCCTCCACATTCCAAAAGTGCACTGGTTAGGGTGAGTGAGTTGTGGGCCTGCAGTGTTGGCACTGGAAACATGGCAACACTTGCAGGCAGCCCCTATCACATCATAAATTGTTTTAACACAGAACATTATATTCCACCGTATGTTTCAATGTACTGTACATGTGACAAATAAAGCTAATCTTTATCTTACATAAGCAGTGGAAGGAGGCAGTACCTCTCTATCTCCCCACCTGCCTGCCCAGTCAGTCTTCTCCTGCCCCATGTATGGAAGAGTCTGTCTTTCCCACATTTACCTCATCACTGAGCTCAGAACCCACAAAAACACTTCCCTCACCTGGACTCACCTATTACCTACCAACTTGCACTCCTCCTACCCTGGCTTCTGCCCCCATTCCTTTCTAATCCTGATGAAGAGTCTCAGCCCAAAACGTCGACTGTTTATTCCTCTCCATAGACGCTGCCTGGCCTGCTGAGTTCCTCCAGCATTTTGTGTGTGTCACAGTGGAGCTACAATTTCCTCTATGTCTAGGAATTGGCTCAAGAAGATTCAGATTATTTCATTCTCAGATGCACCCAGGGTCCACTGAAATTCCTTGCTCAAGTGAGGTTCACAGAGTAAACCTGAGGTATTGTGAGAAGTTTTATCTTATCTGAGGAAGGATGTGTTGGCATTGGAAAGGATCCAGAGGAGATTAACAAGAATGATCCCAGGAACAGAAGGGTTAACTTCTGAGGAGCATTTGATGGCTCTGGGCCTGTACTTGCTGGAGTTCAGAAGATTGAAACGGGGGATGGTGGGGGGGATCTCATTCAAAGCTCTCAAAGATTGAAAGGTGTGGATAGAGTCAATGTTGATGGGGTTGAGAGAGATAGTAAATCAGCCATGATTGAATGGCAGACCAGACTCAATAGACCAAATGCCTAATTCTGCTCATATGTCTTCTGGTCTAATGGTGGTAAAAAATAAATACAACACTAATTACAGCAATGAGCACAGTTCAACAGAATAGTGCAAAGTTTAGTCATGCAAGTAGAGTCCTCAACATGAAACATTAACTGTTGCTCTTTCCATAAATACTGCCTGGCCTGCCAAATGATTTTCTGCATTCTCTGGTTTTTATGTCGACTTTATCATAACCACATCATTTTGCTCTGAAAGAAATTAAACCACAATTTAAAAAACAACCTATTGAATGAATATGCAAAAAAACCGTCACCCAAAATATCAACAAAGCATTAGCCCATAAGACAAGTCAGTGTCCTTTGGCCAGTCCAATGATTCGCTATTTCATTCTGACACCTCCCCTAATTTTATCTTATAGATTGAGAACTTCAAGAAATAGGACTCACATAAACAAGCAAAGATACTGGTCAGCCTCTCCTAACAGTAACCTATCCATAGTTCTGGGCCTTAAAACTCCATGGACCTGTACGTGCATCTATTCTGGCAAGTTAATTATATGTGATTTCAGGTACGCATTAATAGTTAAGGACCTGTCTTAACATTTAGACTATTAGACAATAAAATGCAGGAGCGGAATTAGGCCATTTGGCCCATCGAGTCTGCTCTGCCATTCCATCATGGCTGACTTACTATCCCTCTCAACCCCATTCTTCTGCCTTCTCCCTATTCTTCTTTGACACTTACTATTCAAGAAACTCTCAAACTCTGCGTTAAATATACACAATGACTTGGCCTCCAAAGCTATCTGTGGCAAGGAATTCCATGGATTCACCACCCTCTGGCTAAAGAGCATCTCTGCTCTAAGGGATGTCCTTCTAATCCGAGGCTGTGCCCTCTGGTTCTAGACTCCTTCACTATAGGAAGCATCGTCTCCACATCCACTCTGTCTAGGCCTTTCAATATTTGATAGGTTTCAATGAGATCCCCCTCCAATTCTTCTCAACTCCAGCGAGTACAGACTCAGAGGCATCAAACATCCTCATACATTAACTCTTCCATTCCTGTGATCATTCATGTGAAGCTCCTCGGGACTCTCTCCAATGCCAGCTCATCACTGCTTTCCCTGGGATTAATAATATTTTTGTGGGAACATTTTGAAAGCATTGTGGTCAGCATCAGAAGTAGAATCGGGTTTATCATTACTGACGTATGCTGTGGAATTTGTTGTTTTGCGGCAGAAGTACAGTGGAAAACATAAAATCTACTATAAATTACAACGATGAGGTAGTGTTCAAGGGCTCATTGTCCATTCAGAGATTTGATGATGGAGGGGAAGATGCCATTCCTAAGACATTGAGGAAATCTCTGATGGTAAAAATGAGAAGAGGGCATGCCCTGGATAGTGGGAATCCTTAATAACAGAGGCTACCATTTTGAGGCATCGCCTTTTGAAAAGTCCTCGATGGTGGAGAGGCTAATGCCCTTGCTGCAGCTTCTTCCAATCCTGTGCAGTATCTATTGTCATTCCCCGGGTCTGTGATGTCTTTGGCTGAGTAAAGTGAGTCATTACTCACAGGGGATCACAGAAATGATTAATAGAATCAGAGAAGGTATATTTTGGCAGAGAGATTTTGAAAATCACATCTCATTAGCTTTGAACTTAGTTGTTAAATGACTCTCCTTCCAAGAAAAATTTTTTGTGAGAAATTCATCCATTTATGAAACCTCTAGAATAATGTTACCCTTTTGCCAAAATGACAGTTGATCCCATCCAGCAGTTCATTGCTGTTCCCTTTACTGTATGTAAAGAGTTCATACATTTTTCGCATGACTACGTGGGTTTCCTCCGGATGCTCCAGTTCCCTCTTTGTGAGCTGTGGGCATGCTGTTGGCACTGGAAGCATGGCGATACTTGTGGACTGCAAAGCACAGTCCTCACTGATTTCATTTGACGCATTTCACTCTCATGCTTTGATGTACATGTGACAAATAAAGCTAATCTTTCCTCTGCATACGTACACCCTTTGTTGCATTCCATGAAGTGTCATTTCATTTCAATTGTATTGATCACTTCCACGGAGCATTTGGATATATTTTTAAAAACTTCAAGCTGTCATTACGTTAACTTTCAAATGATGGCGAGTGCTGGGGTGGGTTAGGAAAGCAAATTACTGTCAGAGAGGGGCATTTAATGGAATAAGTATCCAGCCCTGCAAACCTGGAACTGGCAAAACAGGAGCTATCTGCTAGGCACGGGCTGCCCCCTGCTGGTGGATGCAGGTTAGGCTGCAACACATACGTGATTAAGTGCATGGATGATTTGACTATGGAAGGCTTTGGTCCAGGTGCAGGTTGATGGGAATTAGGCAGAATTACAGGTCAGCATGGAATAGATGAGCCTGTTTCTATGCTTTTGTGCTCCATCACAGAATTTTGAATTCATTGAAATCACAGTGCATGGATGAGATGGCTATGGAGGGCTGTGGTCCAGGTCTGAGTCAATGGACAGGCGGAACTACAGGTCAGCATGGATTAGACAGACAGAGATGGAGGACCTTCATTGCTGCCCTAAGTGCCAGCAGCATAACAAACCATTAGTTAAGTCAGTAAAGGACTAGATGGGCTGAAGGTCCCTATTTCTATGCTGTGTAAAACTCTAATCTTGAATTCATTGAAATCACAGTGCATGGATGAGATGGCTATGGAGGGCTGTGGATCAATGGACAGGCGGAACTACAGGTCAGCATGGACAAGATGGGCTGAAGGTTCTGTTTCAATGCTTCTGCGCTCTATGACTCTAATCCTGAATTCGTTGAAATCATTGTTCATCCTAGTGCTGACTTGCAAGCTCTCTGAAAGACTCACTCAGATAGTCCACCTGTCCTGCTGCTTCTCTGCGGCTTTGCAAGTACGTAGAAAATAGAACAGTGAACACAATACAGGCCCTTCATCCCACAACGCTGTGCCAGTGTACGGAAAATGACTCCGCAATCTATTAGCCCTTCCCTCCTGCATAACTCATAACCATCCCTTTTAACTTCATGCATGTGCTTATCTAACCGTCTCTTAAATGTCCCTTTTGTGTCAACCATCTCTAGCAGGGTGTTCCAAGCACCCACTATTCTCTGTGTAAGAAACCTATCTCTGACATCTCCCCTAAACGTTGCTCTACTCCTCTTAAACTGGTGTCCTCTGAAATTGGCCATTGTCATCCTGTCTATGCCTCTCATAATCTTATACACCTGTAACAAGTCACCTCCCATCCTCCTCTGTTCCTAAGAGAATAAAAGTCTTTTTTATTTATGTTGTATGCTTGTGAACCTGTCTCCACTGATCTTTCAGGTGATGTATTCAAGATTCACTGTATTAAAAACAACTACACTACTGCCACAGTGATGCTATTACATCTCGGGATGTAATTGTCCAACTGTCCAAGTTGCATGCCATCTTGGACAATGACTCCCATCCACTCCATAATGTACTGGTTAGGCACAGGAGTACATTCAGCCAGAGACTCATTCCACCGAAATGCAACACTGAGCGTCATAGGAAGTCATTCCTACCTGTGGTCATCAAACTTTACAACTCCTCCCTCGGAGTGTCAGACACCCTGAGCCAATAGGCCGGTCCTGGACTTATTTCCACTTGGCATGATTAACTTATTATTTAATTATTTATGGTTTTACATTGCTATATTTCTTCACTATTCTTGGTTGGTGCGGCTGTAACGAAACCCAATTTCCCTCGGGATCAATTAAGTATGTCTGTCTGTCTATCTGTCTGTCTGATGTCAGAGTTTGAAGTTTAATTCCAGTGTCCTCTCTAAGCAAGTTTATACTTTCCTTCCTGTGTGCTCGTGGGTTTCCTCCAAGTGCTCTGGTTTCCTCCCACAGTCCAAAGACCTACTGGTCATTATAAATTGTCCTGTAATTAGGCTAGTGTTGAAGTGGTAGGCTGCTAGGCGGTGCAGCTCGAAGGCCAGAACAGCTTGTTCCATGCTGTATCTCTAATTAAATAAATACTTGAAAATAATTGCCACCATGATTACTAAATAATTAGCTTTGGGGCCATCTTCTACTAGTTCCTGAGCATCCAACTTCCATCAAAAGCAAAGGTCAGCTGGTCACTTCTCTCATTTGGTATTTGTGGGATTTTGCTGTGTATACTTGGTGACCATTCTTGTCCATACATAAGACCACAACACCATGAAACAATGAGTAGAATTAGGCCATTCAGCCCATCGTGTCTGCTCCACCATCCCATCACGACTGATTTATTATCCCTCTCAACTCCATTCTCCTGTCTTCTCCTCATAATTTTTGATGCCCTGACTAATCAAGAACCTATCAACCTCTGCTTTAAGTACACCCAGGAGCCAGTACATCAGAACCGAAGATGGTGAAAGGTGGTTCAGTGTACACGGTTCACCCGTTGATAGATTCACATCATTGTGCACAGGACGTACAACACCTGGTCGACTGGGAAGGATATGGCTGGAGAAGAGATCTTGGGTACTGTCCTGTTACATCTTGGATCCAACACTCATTGAAGAATTCCACTGGACTCATCCAGATCCTACTGGGCCGTTGGGAGCCAACCGGAGGGTGGTGGCAATCCAGTCAAGCCTGCACATGCATGCTCCTCCCAGGTGACTGAAGTCATCTGCCACTCATTTCCAACTTCATCACCTGCAGCCTATTTAAACCCACCTCTCACCCACAATCCTCGCCAGCCAGACTCCGCTAATTGTCCCTAGCCTTCAGTTACCTTGTTACCTGCTGTGTTTAGTATCTGTTCTCTCTTGTTTTGTGGCTCCTTGTGGCTTGTTATTTTGCAGTTTATTAGCGAAATATTGTTTACTAAAAATGATGGCAAAATCATGGTATTCCAATGGGAGCTCGATGAGATCGAGGATTTCCTCTGTCTCTGCACATTTACAAGGTGAAGGCAACAGAGGCTGCAGGCAAGGTGGGTCCCCAACTCACAGTGAACCTGATGACCAGGTGAAATGAGGGTCATGAATGGAGAGCTGGGGGTAACCTGTGATGAGAAGAGTGTTTTGACGTACATGTGACAAATAAAGCTACAGCTGATCTTCTTTACAACACCAAACAAGGCCATCTGTGCCATCAGGACAATGGCAGCTCCCAGCAGAGCAAACTCATCAGTCCCTGTTGCCCTGATATGAGGGCTATTGATAGGGTAAATACAAGCAGACATTTCCCACTGAGGTTGGGTGAGACTAGAAAGACCGGTCATAGGTTAAGGGTGAAAGGTGAAATGTTTAAGGAGAACCATTACTCACACCCTTCAAGTTGGTATTTAGTAAATGTACCTTTAGCAGCAATTACAGCCTTGAGTCTGTGTGGATAGGTCTCTATCAGCTGTGCCAATCTGGACACTGCAATTTTTCCCCATTCTTCTTTACAAAACTGCTCAAGCTCTGTCGGACTACAAGAGGATCGTGAGTGAACAGCCCTTTTCAAGTCCAGCCACAAATTCTCCCTAGTCGCAGACTGAATCAAGTTCTCTTCCAGGATTTCCCTGCATTTTACTGCATTTATTTTACCCTCTACCTTCACAAGCCTTCCAGGGCCTGCTACAGTGAAGCATCCCCACAGCATGATGCAGGGATAGTGTGTTTTTGATAAGATCTGGTGTTTGGCTTACATCAAACATAGTGTTTAGTCTGATGCCCAGAAAACTCAACTTTGGGTTCATCAGACCACAGGAACTTCCAGCTTCCAGCTGACCTCTGGGAAATTAACCAGGACTTCATATGAGTTTTTGCAACAGTGGCTTTCTCCTTGCCACTCTCCCATAAAGCTGCGACTGGTGAAGCACCTGAGCAACAAATGTTGTGTGTGCAGTCTCTCCCATCTCAGGCACTGAAGCTTGTAGCTCCTCCAGAGTTTTCATGGGTCTCTTGGTGGCCTCCCTCACTAGTCCCCTTCTTGCATGGTCACTCAGTTTTTGAAGATGGCCTGCTCCAGGCAGATTTACAGCTGTGTTATATTCTTTCCAGTTCTTGATGATTGACTTAACTGCACTCCAAGGGATATTCAGTGACTTGGAAATTTTCACGTGTCCATCTCCTGACTTGTACTTTACAATAACTTTTTCACGGAGTTTCATAGAGTGTTCTTTTGTCTTCATGGTGTAGTTTTTGCCAGGACACCGACTCACCAACAGTTGGACCTTCCAGATACAGGTGTACTTTTACTACAATCAATCAAAACATCTTGACTGCACACAGGTCTTCAAAAACAGATCTCCATTTAACTAATTATATGACTTCTAAAACCAGTTGGCTGCACCAGTGATGAATGGTGTGCAATTTAAAGGGGGGTCCAATTAATTATTTTGTATTTTATATTTGTAATTGATTTAGATTGCTTTGTAGTGATCTGTTTTCACTTCGACACGAAAGAGTCTTTTTCTGTTGATCAGTGTAAAAAAAAAGCCAAATTAAATCCACTGTGATTCAATGTTGTAAAACAATAAAACATGAAAACTTCCAAGGAGGGTGGTCATGGTCAGAAGAGAGTTAACACAACTCCAGTGGTAACAATTAAGCTGTAAAATAGCCAGATTCAAGTGGCATGACTCCTCCTGCAGAAAATTAAGAAGCTTCTAAAGCAAGGGTTCCCAACCTGGGGTCCATGGACCCCTCGGTTAATAGTAGAGGTCCATGGTACAAAAGGTTGGGAGCCCCTGTTCGAAAGGATATTCATGTGAATGATATTGGGAATGAAATGGTTAAAGTATGAGGAGCATTTGATGACTGAGCCTGGAGTTGCTGAAACTTAGAAGAATGAGGGGGGAATTTCATTGAAACCTGTTGAATATTGATAGACCTATATAGAGTGGATGTGGAGAGGATGTTTCTTATTGTGGGGGAGCCTAGGACCAGAGAGTACAGCCTCAGAATAGAAGGTGGTCCCCTTAGAACAGGGACGAGGAGGAATTTCTTCAGCCAGAGGGTGGTGAATCTGTGAAATTCTTCGTGTCATTCAGCTGTGGAGGCAAAGTCATTGGGTAGATTTTAAAGTGGTGGTTGGTAGCTTCGTGATTAGTCAGGGCATCAAAGGTTACAGGGGAGAAGGCAGGAAAGTGGGGATGAGAGGGATAATAAATCAGCCAAGATGAATGACAGACAGACTCGATGGGCCAAATGGCCTAATTCTGCTAAAATAGATGTTTTTCTAGAAAAGTACAGAAGCAACTGTGCCATAATTACTGGAAAACTCACTTGTATCTCAGTGACAATATAAAAATACAAGCAAATGCAGGGAAGTTAAATTATAAGAAAAATAACTATTCTACACCCCAATGTAACATTTGAAAGGGCCTTAGTTAAAGACACCAGATAAGCAGACCCTAACAAAGACAGCTGTCTCTTCAAACTGTGAATTGGAGGGAGGCAAGCCAGCAAAAAAGCTATGGAAATGACCATCTCACAAAGAAGATATTTTTAAATGGACTCACTCGCAGGATGTGGACTGTGCTGGCACTCACTGACCTTACCCGACCTTGAGAAGATAGCAGTGAGCTGCCTTCTTGAACCGCTGCAGCGTGTGTGGTGGAAGTACTCCCACAGTGCTTTTAAATTGAGAGTCGATGCACAATTAACTCCTCACCCTGCCAGAACAAACGATTCCGCGTTCTGACATTCAGGTACAGTCCCCAGAATGCAGTTGCAGCACATCCTCATTCAGAGAGCTGTCAATTAGTGTGTCAGACGCCATTCTAAAACAAGTCAGGTTTGGATGGTACCTCCCTTTCACACCCTTAAAAATAGAATTAAAGCCCCAAGAGAGGGATGAAAGCTCTTCTGGTCACTGTTCCCAGCTCAGCATTCCCCCAGGCCCCACAGCTTCCTGAAAACTTCTGAAAGCTCCCTTTGCCTGTTGTCGCTAAGCAAGCACAGTTGCTTTAAGACCTTAAGACACAGGAGCACTATTCAGCACGTCGAGTCTTCCCCACCATTAGATCACGGCTGACATTTTTCCCCCTCAACCCCTTTCTTCTGCCTTCTCCCCACAACCTTTGGTGCCCTTACTAATCAGCGACTCCACTTTAAAAATGATACTGTATTGTTCCTCAGCTCACTCTGTGAAAGAACTAAATAAAAGGCTGGGTACTTCAGCTTCGTCCCATGTCCCAAATATGCAGGGGTTGGTGGTTTAATTGGCCGTTGTAAATTATCCCAAGTGTGTGGTAGGGGCATGGTAGATCCTGTGGGAGTTGATAGGAATATGGAGTGGTTAAGAAATGGGAAAAGTAAAGAGCTAATGACAGATGGAATGTCCCTTTCTCGGGGTGAATCTAATGGCATGATTCCCCAGCATGTATTTGGGAAACACTAGTGGAGTTTGCAAGGAAGCAGCACTTCTTGTCCTTGTGTAGAAGTTTGAATCGGTTTCATTTTGTCGTATGTACCGAGGAACCATGAGAAAAGTGAGGTGCAGTGAGAAAGCATAAAGCAAGGGAAAACACACCAGTCCCCTTAGAGGGGTCAGAAGTGGAAAGAGTGAGCAATTTTAAGTTCCTGGGTGTCAATATCCTGGGCCCAACGTATCAATGCAATTACAAAGAAGGCATGGCTTGAGGAGCCTGAGGAGATTGGGTATGTCACTAAAGGCACTGGCAAATTTCTACAGATGTAGTGTGTAGAGCATTCTAACTGGCTGTATCACCGTCTGGTGTGGGGCGGCGGGGGGGGAGGGGGTCACTGCATAGGATCGAACTAAGCTGCAGAAAAATTGTAAACTCTATCAGCTCCATCATTGGCACTAGTGTTCCCCAGCATCCAGGATATCTTAAGGAGCAATGCCTCAAAAAGGCAGAATCCATCATTAAGGACCTCCATCACCCAGGACATGCCCTCTTCTCATTGCTACCATGATGAGAGAGGAAATACAGGAGCCTGAAGGCACACATTCAATGATTTAGGAACAACTTCTCCTCTGCAGTCAGATTTCTGAATAGACATTGAACCCATGAACACTACCTCATTACTTATTTAATTAAATTTATACATATATATTATATAATTTATATATATATATATATGTGTGTGTGTGTGTGTATATAAATTAAATAAGTAATGAGGTATACATATACAAATGTTTGTATATATAGTAAGTATATAGGTATATATAGTAAGTAGTATATACCTATAGTATAGTATAGGTAGTATATATAAGTATATAGTAAGTGTGTGTATATATATACTTTGTGTAATTTACAGATTTAATTATTATGTATTCCAGTGTAATGCTGCTGCACAACAACAAATTACACAACATATGCTGATTATATTTAACAGATTCTGATAAATTCGATTACAATAGTGCATTGAGATAGGACCAGGTAAAATTATAACAGAATGCAGAATAAATATTACAGTATGGAGTAAGTGTATGATATATTACAAGTAGACAATAAGACACAAAGTCACAATGAGGTAGATTGTGAAGTCAAGATTCAAAAGGATTCAAAATACATTTATTATCAGTGTATGCAACCTTGAGATTCATCTGCTGATTGGCAGTCACAAAATAAGAAAGGTGAAAGAACCTAATTTTTAAAAAAGACCAACACACAATGTGCAGAGAAAGAGGAAATGAAAGCACAAATCATGCAAACAACAGCATTCTGAACCAAGTTGAGTCTATAGTCCTGAATGTCAGAGAAGCCGGAGTAGGCCCATAGCCTCGGTCTCAGTTCGTCATTTTGCGGGGCAAATCATCGTGAAGCTTGCAGACATGAAGCCAGAGTAGTCTCACAGGCTCAGCGCCGCGTAGACAGAAGTGAACATCTTGGAAGAGCAAGCGGAATTGGCCCGACCCTCGCCTCTGGTCCCAAAACCCTGTCTTTCCAGTCTATCTGAGCCGGTGTTTAAGTCATGCAAACACCGAAACGAATCGTGCACTAGGACAGGGGTCCTGCCACAGCAATACACTCTGGGCATATTCCTTGCCAACCTCTTCTATTTGGCTTAGCACTTAGATCAATCCAACCTCACTCCTGGTTTAGGTGGATGGGTGCCAAAACTCCTCCACCTCAACTCTTCTCTGAAGCCCTCACTCCATCCCCATCTCCGACCCCGTCTCAGACATGTTACTCTACAACCCTGCACTGCATCGGCATGGCTCAACCCTCAGGTCCACCCCACCTCGTTTGCCTCTTCACTGTTTTCAGTGATCGCTTACCACAATTTACCTCAGAAAAAGTGTTATTAATAATGTTTTTAGTCATATTTCTTGCCTTTTGAACTACCACTAAGCTATTACCTGACCTCAGTAGTGCCATCTTAAACCGAAGAGTAATCTTATCATTCTAGGGAACAGAAGCTGTCTTTGAGCCTGAAGATAAATGCTTTTAGGCTTTTGTGTTTTCTGCCTGATGGAAGGGGGTCAAAAGTGAATGTCCAGGGAGAGTGGGGTCTTTTTACTATACTGGTTGCTTTATCAAGGCAACAGGAAGTATAGCCAGAGCCCAAGGAGAGAAAACTAATTTCCATGATGTGCTGAACTCTGTCCACAACTCTCAGAAGTTTCTTGCGGTCACCTGCAGAGCTGTTGTCATACCAAGCCATGATACCTGCAGATGGGATGGTTTTTAAGGCGCATGGATGAAAAATTGGTGAGTTTTTGCAAATTTCTCAGGCCTCCTAAGGAAGTAGAGATGCTGGTGAGCTTTCTTGGCTGTGACATCAACCAGGACAGGAATTTAAAGCTCTCAACCTCCCCTACCTCAGCATTGTTGGTGTAAACAGGAGAATGTGCACCATCCTCTTTCAGACACTGGGCTCTCTACCTGCTTCCTGACGTCTGGAACATCAGTATTTGAGGTACGGCCCACTACGGTGATATCATCTAAGATCCTGTAGATGGAGTTTTTGCTGGAATGCAGCCGAGACAGATTATTCATTCCACTGTGTTAAACCATGTTTAGGAGCATTGACCCTTTGATTGGCAATTACTGACCCAGTGCTTAACAGGCTACATCATCTTGGACAAAGTCAACAATTTCCAAGCAGCCAGGAAGAATACAGCACAGAAATAGACCACTCAGCCCATTGAATCTGCATCTGTTCGTTCACAGAGCAGTCAGTGATCTCCACTTCCCACAGAGTGTTCTTTTATTTTGAAGATTGACGGGACCATTTCAAGTCCAAATCTAAAATAGATCTTCACACTGTTTGTGCTTCCTTCAACAACAACTTGAAGATGGGACTCTACTCCCTCCTGCCGTCTGGGAAAAGGCACCGAAACATTCAGGGTCTCACGACCAGACTATGTAACAGTTTTTCCCCCAAGCCATCAGACTCCTCAATACCCAGAGCCTGGACTGACACCTTATGTCATGGTCTGGTCCATGAAATCCACATTCCGGTTCACAGTCTGGTCCATGCTCCTTATTCCAGGTTTTCTGGGTTTCCCCAGTTTCTGTCGAGGCAGCTGATTTTTGTTTGGGCTGGCTTCATAAATAGCTTCAGGATTCAGCCTCTGGCTGCTGGATTGTTCCTGTCTGTATCCCTTCCCTTCACCTTCCTCCTGGAACCGAGCCGAGCCAAGCCTTGCCCTGCCCCTGCCTGGAGCCTCGACCTGTTTGGATCTGTCTGTCTGTGTCCACGCCCTCGCTAGGTCTGTCCGGCTGTTTTGCAGCTACCTAGCGTTGGGAACTGCCTCTGTCTGTGTCCATGCCTTCGCTAGGTAGGTCTGGCCATTTTGCCGCTACCTAGCATTGGGAACTGCCTCATCGTGTTCATCGTTCTGTGTAATGAGTCCCGGCCCTACGTCCTGTACCCAAGGAGGGGTCCCGGCTCAGTGTTCCATGTTCCTGTCTCTCCCTAGGCTCTGTGTTCTGCATTCCTGTTCTCCCTCGACTCAGGCTCTGTGTTCTGAGTTCCTGTCCCTTCCTCGACCAAGTCAAGGCTTTGGGGTCTCGTCCGGTCCCAGTCACGTCCAAGATCCTTGTCCTATCCAAGCCATAGCTTTGAGTTCTCGTCTTGTCATGTGCCTTGCCCAGCCTGGAGCTGGGGTGCCCCCGTCCTGTGCTGGGATCCCCTTGTCCTGTCCAGTAGTCTCACGTCCAGTCCTGTGCCTCTCCTTGTCCTGTAGCCTCGTTTTGTCCTCACCAGGTTCTGGAGTCCGAGCCCAAGTCAAGACCCAGGTTCTGTGTCCTTGTCCAGTCTCTGGCTCGGAGTCCAAACCCAGGCTCCTAGTTCCCAGTTCCATGTCCTGGTTCCGCTATCCTTGTCAAGTCCTAGCCCAGGCCCGGAATCCTAGTCTCGTCCGGGGCCGGTGTCATGTCCAGCGTCCTTTCTTCCCCATTTTCCTTGCTTCCATCTCACGCCTAGTCCTGTTCCTGGTAGTTTAGTGTCTGTGTCTTGCTTTTGGGTCCACTCCCCATGTCCCCCTTGTAACACCTTACTGCCCTATTGTCCTGTTTATTATTTACTGTAATGCGTGCACTTTATGCAGTCCTGAGTAGGTCTGTAGTCTAGTGTAGTTGTTTTTCTGTGTTGTTTTTTACGTAGTTCTGTCTAGTTTTTGTACTGTGTCATGTAACACCATGGTCCTGAAAAAACATCTCATTTTTACTATGTACTGTACATAGCAGTTATGGTTGAAATGACAATAAAAAATGACTTAGTAAACACAAAGTATACTGCAGATGCTGTGATCAGATCAAGACGTACAAACAAGCTGGATGAACTCAGCAGGTCAGGCAGCATCCGTTGAAATGAGCAGTCAACGCTTCGGGCCAGGACCGAAGTCCTGACGAAGGATCTCGGCCGGAAATGTTGACTGCTCGTTTCAACGGATGCTGCCCGACCTGCTGAGTTCATCCAGCTTGTTTGTATGCGATGACTTGATAATAAAAGTGACGACTTGACTTGTTGTCCCAATGTTCAGCACTCACCTCCCCTTCTGGTCCAGGACTCCTCTCTCCTCGGGGGTGCTAGTGTGGCTGCCGAAGCTGAAACAAAGTAAGACACAAGGTGAATTAACAAAATAAATTGAAACAAAATTCACTTCAAACTATTTGCCAAGTTGTGTTAATGCAAAAAAAAACAAGAAAGCATGTGGGTAACAATAAAAGGGAAATGTCACTACACTTCAACAAATGGGTTCACTTGACTCTTTGTGGCCTCTCAAACAGCATTGAGATTCAGATTAGTCTGTTACTCGATACACCAGTGTGCAACAAATCTCCTTGCTCTTGTGAAACTCAGAGTAAACAGTATACATGGTAACATTGGGTTAGCTTATAGAATGCTGTATTTCTTGTAATTTAACTTCCCTATGCTTGCTTGTATTTTTATATAATCGTCGATGTAAGTGGAGTTGTTCAGTGAGTTTTCCAATCATTGTACATAGAAATCTACAGCACATTACAGGCCCTTCGGCCACAATGTCGTGCCAACCCTAGTAACCTACTCTAGAAGCTGCCTAGAATTTCCCTAGCGCATAGCCCTCTATTTTTCTAAGCTCCATGTATCTAATCTAAGAGGCCCTTAAAAGACCCTATTGTATCCACAGTAAAGCTTCTTCTGTATTTCTCTAGAAAGCCGTTAGATTTCTGTAGCACGTGTCACATCAATTCAATCTGGCTACTTCATAGAGAAAAAAAATTCCCTCCCCCTCCTTTCTTCCTCTATTCACCCCTCTGACCCTTTACCTCTCTTACCTGCCTATCAGTCCCCCCGGTGCCCCTCCTCCTTTCCTATCTCCTATGGTCCGCTCTCCTCTTCTATCAGATCCCTTCTTCTCCCGCCCTTCACCTTTCCTACTCACCTGGCTTCCCCTATCACCTTCAAGCTAGCCTCCTTCCCCTCCCCCCCCCCCCACCCACCCCACACCTTTTTATTCTGGTGTCTTCCCACTTCCTTTCCAGTCCTGATAAAGGGTCTCATCCCAAAACAGTGACAGCTTATTCATTCCCGTAGATGCCTGTCCGGCTGAGTCCATCCAGTATGCCAGCATTTCGTGTGTGTTGCTTGTAGACTAATTTTTAAATTAGGATGTTGGTATCTCTTTAGTTAGAGCTGGGTTTTGTTCTCTGCTTTTCTGGTTAGTTTTACTCCCACCTCCCAGGTGTTAACACTTATGAAGTGCCAGTATCATTCATCACCATCATCATCAGGTGCCATGCCCAGTCTGAGCTTTGACTGCCATGGCCCACACACTCCTGTTTCCGGTCAAGTGGATCAATTCATCGGTATTCATTTCCAGTTCTCTGGCTGCTGTCTCCATCATCATCTGTCTTTGCCTTCCTCGTGCTTCCTTCTCTTCAATCTTTCCCATAATTACCGTGCATTCTAACTCCTCTTTCCTAATCACATGTCCGATGAAGTTACGTTGCCTTTTCGTGATCTCATACATTATTTCTCTTTTTGTGCTTGCTCTGTTCATGACATCCTCGTTAAATAATCGTTTCATCCATGATATTCTTTGCATCCTCCTCAAAAACCACATCGCTGCTACTTCAGTTCATTTCCTCATGTTACTAGATATTGTCCAACATTCTGAACCATATAATGTAACTGGATAAACGTAACATTTCAGTACTCTGAGGTGGGTTGTCATGCCTAGTTTAGTGTTGGTCAGTATACTCTTCTTTCTCATAAAGGTGTCTTTTGACACCTTTATTCTTCTTTTGGTGTCTATGTCACACCTGCCATCTGATGTCACCCAGCTTCCTAGGTAGCAAAAGTTCTGTACTTGTTTTATGTCTTCCCCGTTTATTCTCAGCCTGCAGACAGGATTCTCCCTCTTTTTAGATATCATACATTTTGTCTTTTTGCAATTGATAGATAGACCCATTTTTACACTTTCTTCAACAGCTAGATCAATTAAGTTTCTTTATGCAGTTTATTTTTTTAACTTGTGTCGTAAATGCACCTTATGCTAAATGTTAATCTTCTGGAATATCTCATAATTTGTTCATTTATTTTATGTGTTGTGTGACTATGTACTTTGTTGCATACCTTCTCCCAGAGGAGTGTTGTTTCATTTGGTGGTGTACATGTGTACGGTTAGATGGCAATAAACTTGAACTTGAATCCTTGGAATACTCAAAAAAAAATGGCCATAAGCAACAAAGTTTTATGCTGAACCTTGATTTCCAAAGAATTTCGGCATCACAAAAACAACAGGATCCAACATTAATAATTAATACGAAGATGAGTGCAAAACAACAAAATATTGTTGTGCATATCTCTAGTGCAAAAAGAAATGTTAAAGTGACAATAATGGAATAACAGAGAGAAGTAGAATGAAGCATCTGAGAACCACTGGGCATGGGATCTGAAAACAGTGACTGGATTAGAAGTCTGATAGCAGTGGAGAAGTTATTCCTAGGTCTGGGTGTCCTGGCTTTCAAGCTCCTATACCTTTTCCTGGAAAGCAGAAGAGAAAAATGGAACTGGCCAAGTTGGTCTTCCTGATGCAACACTCTGTGAAGATGGACGGGGTGGAAGCCTGTGGTGGGCAAGGTAATGTTTACCACTCTCTACAGGTTCCATTGTTCCAGAGCAGAGCAGTTGCCAGACCAGGCTGGGACGTAACCCATCAGCGTACTTCCTGTTAGTTCTTGTTCAGTCCAATCCTCATGATAGCAGTTTGTGCAACACTTTAAGATCAGGGTTCAATTCCCATGACTGTCTGTAAGGAGTTGTATGTTCTCCCCACGCCCACATGGGTTTCTCCAAGTCCTCCACTTCCCTCCCACATTCCAAAGACGTATGGGTTAGGGTCAGTGAGATATGGGCATGCTAAGTTGGTGCCAGAAGCATCCAACTCTTGTGGGCTGCCCTGCAGTGGATATTGGCATCAGAAACATGGCCACCCTTCGGGCTGCCATGGGACTGCATTGGTTGTTTGCGTTGATGCATTTTATGTACATTTTAATCTTTCCATGTACACATAGCAAATAAAGCTGATCTCTGTCTTCAGGTTGCCACTTGAAATGAGAAAGCATTATTCCTTTAAATGGAACGACAAGTTAAACCAGCAGCAGGCACTCAGTGATAGATTTGTTAGCAGCAGACGCAGGCAGTCAGCTCAGTCAATATGGAAGCTTCACAAAGTCTATAGAGCTCTTTGTGTAGAGAACGGGGAGTGAATATGAAATGCAAACACACAATAATTACTTAGGGAGTTATTGATTTCCTGGAGCAGCTCCTGAATACACAAGTTCCTGTGCTGGCTGTCCCTTGTACTTTGTGATCGATGTGATACTGTTGGGTTGCCTCGCCCTCCCCGGGCTCAGTCACATGGGAAGGATCGTACCCCACTGCCCTATGTCCCATCAGGTCACCTTAGTTACCAGTTCTTAAGTGGCCTCTGTTTCCAGCCAACCTGCTGCACAAGGTCACAGGGTTGGGAAGAACCACAGGAACTGAATGACGTGCAATGGTTAGAGTAACGCTGTAAGATTGAGGTTCGATTCCCGCGGTTATCCATAACGAGTACCTGTCCGTAACTGTACCATCAAAAAGAGCAAGGGGCGAAGGGCTGGAAACACCTTCACCTTCAAATGCATACCATATGAATTTGGAAATAGATCTCATGTCCATTCTCAATAGACCTGGGCAACACAGTAACGTAGTGATTGGTGCAATCACTTTATAGCGCCAACGATTGACGATTCCTGCCTCTGCCTATAAGGGGTTCTCCCTGTGACCATGTGAATTTCCTTTGGGTGCTGCCATTTCCTCCCATATTCTATAGGCAAAGGGGTTAGGGTTAGTTAGTGTGGGCACCAGCAGAGTGGCGACACTTGGGGCTGCCCCACAACACAATCATCAGAATGTCCTGGTTGATGACACATATTTTTATATGACTGTTTTTTTGTGTAGTGCAGATGATTTTAATGTCATTATTTCTGGCAGCTTATGGCAGTTTGGGAAGCTAGTTAACCAATTGGTTTTCATGTCCCTGTCTGGCACAGCTTGATAAACGTAATTCTAGAGCAAACCTAGCCGTGCCCAACTGCAGCAGACACGTTTGCTCGGGCAGATCTCACTTGGTATCTTGGGTGAATAGGGTTCGTATGCGGGAAAAGGTCAGCCAGAATAAAACACCCACAACCCAAACACCAAAAGGAGAGGTAAGGTTGGGACAATGTAAAATTTCTACTTTCTAACAGGAGATTTATGAGATTTTTATTGAACGCAAAGCAACTGAATATATAGATAATTACTCTAGTGAAGTTAATTAACAGTGATGATTAATGGTGCTACATCCTCACAATGGTATTGTTGACTAGCTTAGAGAAGGCATTTATTGACTGGCTATTTGTTCTTTTCCCTTGTTGTTTGCTTCCTGTCTCCCACAGGATTATCTGCAAGGGTTACGTGTTGGAGGGCTGTAGTACAAGGCATGGGGCAAAGGGAGGGGGGCTTCTGGTCACAAAATACTTGACCAGTTAGCATGGAGACGTAAAACATTGAATAATTGAACAGAGCTAATTTCCCTCTTCACCAAAGGTACTAAGTTGATTTCCGATGCTAAGTAGCACTGTCTGGTTATGTGTGTCGAGGCAATCAATCCCTCTGACTGAGAGGCGACATCACTGAGTGTTGAGTAGGTTTATAGTCAGGTTTATGTAACAGTTCAGCCACTTCCAGTCTCCCCTCTGACCATTGTCATGAGGGGATACACCTCCTCCAGTAGCACAGCAATGCTCAAGAGATTCTGCAGATGCTGGAAATCCAGAGTAACACACACAAAATGCTGGAGGAAATCAACATGTCTGGCAAAATCTGAGAAGAAAAAAGTCAATGTTTCAGACGGAGACCCTTCATCAAGACTCACTGAAGGGTCAATTGTCCTGATAACAGGCCTAATTAAGAATCTCAGCCCAAAATGTTAACTGTTTATTCCCCTCCATAGAGGGAAATAAACTAAGCTGCTGAGTTCCTCCAGCATTTTGTGTGTTTCTCTAGTGTTCAAGGGAAAATGGCCATCAAACCGTATTTGCGCTGATAGAACAGGTTGGGTACAAGATTCAACCCCGACCTAACTCCGTTTACACCCATATTCCAACGCACAGAGCTCATTGCAACCCATGGCCGAGAAACCAGAGCTTATTGGCCATCAGACATGCTGATGCCTTTGTAATATTTTTCATTGTGTGGAGCATTTTTTGATATGGAAAATTAGTCTATAATTTGGCATGAACATACATCTCTAACTTCCGTAAACCTACCCCCTTTGCTTTCCCCTTAACCCATCAACCCCATCACCATTCTCCGTTCCCTCCCCTGTCCTCTCGATTTGCTCGTTGCCCACACATCCTTCCCGCTGGTTCCTGTCCTCAGCTCCTTCTCTTTATTCCACGGCCTTGTGATGGATAGTCACTGCCCAGGGCCACAGGGCCTTTTGTTGCCAAGCTCAGCTTTCTAACATGGCAGCTGGAACTCCTAGAGATCAAAGAATTGTTTTTGAGTAAGTTAAACTTCCAACTAATATTCTTTGTTCAACTTCTTGTCGTAAAAGGGAGCTGGTCTCCAGTTCTTAATGTAAATGGCAAGCAATAATCAGTCTGAAGTTAAAAGGACAGCTTTGCAAAGAAACAGAACTGGCTGGAGGGCACTGGATACTGGTCCATAGCATGAGGTTGGTTGCAGTGTAAGACAATGGGGTTATATTAATTGGCCTGTTACAAACCAGACAACGCTGGCCAAGTTATTTCATTTAAGGAAGCTTGCAGACCAGGTTGATATTATCAATTAGCACATCAAATAGCTGATCTATTAATAGTTGTAAGATTTGTGTATTCCGAGAGTAAACTTCACAGCATTAATTGTGGGTGTCTATGAACTGTCCCCAGAAGCTTTTAGACAATAGACAATAGGTGCAGAAGTAGACCATTCGGCCCCCCGAGTCTGCACCGCATTTGTGTAAAAGAGTATCTGAAATAATATAATGTGTGTGATGTAACCCAGGTGGCAGAAAAAAAACAGGTAAATGCTAGCGAGCAGTCAGACTTGTTAGGAATGGCCAAGGAACATCAAGAAGAATGACTATAATCTATTTCCCTGCTTCTGATTTTTCGATGGACAATTTGTTCATCTGCAACTTGTTGGTATGTCATTTTTAGCCTATTGGAAATGTACCTATGTTTTGGAAATCCTTTGTATTTTAGAAGTTATTTGTAATTTGGATGTCTTTTATAAGATAGACATCCTCTGTGAGTTTTAAATGAGTTTTTAAAATTTCATCTGGATTTAAGTGTGTATCCCTAAGAAAATAAATGAACTGTATTTAAACTATTTTGTTAGCTGGAAGTATCTCCTTGTTACACAGGGGCGACGGAGGAGAACCCAAGTGCAGGACACTGGCAAGTCGGCTCAGTTGGGGAGGCTGGCGTAGAGCTGAACATAGAGCAGGAAACCAGAGGGATCTTGACAAGGAGACGGGATTCACAGGGACTAGAAACTAGAGCGGAACTTAGAACTAACGGTTCTAATCGGAACAAGGAATGAAGTATCACACGAGAATTGACCAACGAACTGGCAACCTGTGATAGAGTCGCCATCGTATTTATTTCCCAGTCTCTGATGAGAGCCAGATGTACGGTAATTGGGTAACTAGCAGCAATTGACTGAAATTAGGGCATAATCGGGGAGAAAGAAGTGTTAAAGGAGAACAACCAACCGGAACCATGACACTCCTCCTTGATACGGAGAGGGGCCCACCACTCAAATAGACAATACTGGCAACTAAACAAGTAAGTGATCTAGCCTTTGAAAGATAGGTGGCTACAGTATAACCTCCCTGTAGTGAGGGTATGGCAGATCTTTTTATATCGGAGAGGGGCTTAAGGTCTTCATTGGAGTTTAGAACTTTGCGGTCAGCAAGCCCAACACTGTCACCCTCCACCATCCTCTCCCATCAGGTTCCTCCTTCTCCTTCAACCCTTCGTTACCTCAGCCCGTCACATCTCAGCTACTTACATCATTCCCACTCTAGCCGTAGTCAGGCTTCCGTAACAGTTCAGCCCACTTCCCATTCCCTCTCTAACCATTGCCATGAGAGAGTAACATGACAGTGTTCAAGTGGAACACGAGATTCTGCAGGATCCCCTCCCTGTCCATCATACCCCTCTCACCTGGATCCACCTGTCACCTGCCAGCTCTCACTCTAATCCCTCCTTTCACCTTTTATACTGGTTATCTCCCTCATTGCAGTCTTAACAAAAGGTCTCAACATCGATTGTTCATTTCCCTCCATAGATGCTGACCCACTGGGTCCCTCCAGCATCTCCTGTGTTGCTCCTGATTTCCAGCATCTGCAGTCTCTCTTGCAGCCTATAGTTGGAGTTTTTGCTTCTGTGTTATTTAAACAACATCAGCTTTGGGAAGGATATTTTGAACAGCCAGAAGTTGACCTTCAGTTGATAACTGTGAGAATTGTGGTGGGGAAGCCACATCCCTGCACTCCCTGATGACCCTGATCTGACTATTCCATGCAGCATTTTCTTAGGCGAGCGTCCTCTCCCAAGTTCCCACATCCACTCACTAAACCTTCTGTTTCAATGTTGGGAGGATAGTTCTTCTTCTTTATGAGAACCCACGCCAAGAGGGAATATAAATCCCAGAAAAGCAAAGACGTCCCCACTCTGTAAGTACCAATGCTCCCAGGTTACAGAACCTTTTCTCAAGTTAAATCAAGCTGGATGGAGAGAATTTCAAGGGGTGTAGATCCAACCTGGGACACAATAGAGAAGATGGCCAAGGGCAGACCGAGGTGGAGGACCTTCATTGCTGCCCTAAGTGCCAGCAGCATAATGGGCAGTAAGTGAGTAAGATATTGTAAGTGCAAGCAGAGTTTTCCCCACTTAGGTTGGGTAAGACTAGAACTAGAGGTCATAGGTGAAAGGTGAAATATTTAAGGACAACCTGAGGAGGAAATTCTTCACAGAGAGGGCGGTGAGAGTGTGGAACGAGCTGTTAGTGGAAATGGCGGATGCAGGTTTGATTTCAACATTTAAGAGAAGTTTGGATAAGTACATGGATGAGAGGGGTATGGTGGGCTATGGTCCAGGTGTGTGTCAATGGGTCGGGGCAGAATAACAGTTTGGCACAGACTAGAATCGGAGAGGGAATGGGAATTCTAGTCACCGAACTATAGGAAAGATGTCAACAAAATAGAGAGAGTACGGAGAAGATTTACCAGAATGTTACCTGGGTTTCAGCACCTAAGTTACAGGGAAAGACTGAACGAGTTAGATCTTTATTCTTTGGAGCATAGAAGATTGAGGGGGGATTTGATAGAGGTATTTAAAATTATGAGGGGGATAGATAGAGTTGACGTGGATAGACTTTTTCCATTGAGAGTAGGGGAGATTCAAACAAGAGGACATGAGTTGAGAGTTAGGGGGCAAAAGTTTGTCATTTAAAGTAAAATTGGTTCAGTATATGGACAGAAAAGGAATGGAGGGTTATGGGCTGAGTGCAGGCCAGTGGGACTAGGTGAGAGTAAGCGTTCGGCACGGACTAGAAGGGCCAAGATGGCCTGTTTCTGTGCTGTAATTGTTATATGGGTAGATGGGCCAAAAGGCTTGTCTTTATGCTGTGGTGCTCAGTGATTCTATGACTTCATGGTCTGGTTCACTTCCTAAACAGTGAGATTCCTCACCATTTGATAGGGTTCAGTACAACATCAGTGGGACAGAACAGAGCTGTCCTGATCTCCCCCTTACACTGCACCACCACTGAATCCTGGTGCCCTGGTCTCTGAGGAGACTCCACATCTCATACACAGGCTTCAGAGAGTGAGCTCAAAGCATGAAACTCAATTTACTGGGGTGACATTTCCTAATGTTGTAGCACAAAGCAGTGGATTGTGACCACTGATTTTAAATTCCTCTTTCATGAAGAAAAAGCAGCTCTTTTTCTCTGCTCTGATCTTGACGTTTCGGCAAATGGGCTCATTTTTAATCAATATCCACGAATGATTGTGGGCTCTGAAAACAGAACACTCAATGAGACAGGAGATAATGAATGCAAAACACTCAGGCAGACAGACCAATTAGACTAAAAGGTTCACTTAAAATGAAATCAGAATACAGACAAAGCAAGACAGATGTCCAGACAAATTTAATACAACTTTGTCACCTTGATTCCTGAGACATTCAGTTTTTCAAAAAAAAAGCTGAGGAACTTGTGTTGAATGGTTCCTCTTGATGTTTCCCCCTCAAGAGTCACTGACTCAAAATGAGGAGTTAGCTGTTCACGACTGAAATGAAACTCAGAAGGTATGGAAGAGCTATATCACCAGGGGGCCATGGAGGCTCAGTCACTGGGTTACGGACAGAAATGGGTAGATTTCCAGGCTTCATAGGGGTAGGGCAGGAAAATACTATTCGCAGTGGCTTAAGCTTCTTGGATTGAAGAGTAGGTTTGACAGGGAGAATGTCCTGCCACTGTTACAATTTCAACCTCAACACTGAACTGATTCCACAAAGTATGGACTCACTTTCCAAGACCCTATCACTCATTTTCTCTGTATTATTTATTTAGCATTTATTTATCATTGTTATTTAATCTTTTGTATTTGAACAGCTGATCTTATTTTGCACCTTGGTTGCTTGTCAGTCCATGTGTGATTCTATTCTACTTCTTTGTTCTCCCATGAATGCCTGCAAGAAAATGACTCTCAGGGTAGTGTACGGTGACATGTGTACTTTGATGATGAATTTACTTTGAATTTTGGATTTATTATGTAAAACATGGTCATGGAGAATACCGCACTGAATAAAATCTCAAGGAGCCACAAGCATCTGCCTGGAGGCGGACGCCCCCATTTGCAGGCACACAGTAGGGCCAAGAGGCTGAGACGGAACATGAGGAATGTTGCCAGTGGAAGTGATGTCTCAGTCCATCAGTGCTCCTGCCTCCTGAGGCACTCACCGCAGACTCCAGCTCACAGACACTCTATTTGGAGAGACATATCATTCTGCATGCATTCAGTCAAAACATTACCACAAATCTGATTTATATTCCTGACAAGCATGGCCTGTTTGATGGGCTGTTAATTGCATTGCCTGAACAACTGTTATTGCAGTGAGTAATGTTTTTTTTCTGCATTTCTCACGTGGCTGAGCCAGCTCTTGCCCTTTGACTGCCCGTCTTCAGGTTCCCTCTGCGTTGCCAGCACCTGCCCAGAGCAAGACAGCAGAGCCACTCCCAAAATAATGACATCTGCTCTTCGCGGGACGTTAGCATAGCCATCAGCACCAGCGGCTGGGGTTCAATTCCTGCCGGTGACTGTGAGGAATTTGTGCATTCTCCCTCACAGCACATGGGTTTTGTTTGGGTGCTCAGGTTGCCTCCTACATTCCGAAGGGTTAATAAGTTGTGGGTACGCACTGTTGGTGCTGGAGCATGGTGTCAGTTGTGGGCTGTCCTCAGTCGTTGACTCAATTTCGATGGACGTGTGACAAATAGTGCTGAGTCCCAGACTTACGAGTTTGGGGATGAGCTGTCTTTGAATTATGGTTTTGAAGGTAGAATTTTAGTTAATAAACAAGTCCTCAATCACCTCCCCTCTGCCCACTTTCCCTCAACAGAGCCAGCCTCCCTTTCTCCCTCACCCTACCTCAATTCACCCACACTCCCTACACTCACCTCTCTCTTTCCACCCATCCATTTCACTCCATTATCCTTACTCAGAATGTGTAACTTTCCCTCCTCCAGCCCGTTCACCTCTACTCTATATCTAAACACAAAAGGTTCTGCAGATGCTGGAAATCTGTACTGTCGCCTGTTAATTACTATTATTTAGAGATGCAACACGGTAACAGACCCTTGCAGCCAGAAGATCCCATGCCATCCATTTACACTGATGTGACCAATTAACTTCAAAGTTCAGTGTACATTTATTATCAAAGTACATATCCATTCTACAACTCTGAGATTTGTTTCCTAACAGGCAACTAGTACGTCTTTGGAAAGTGGAAGGAAAGCAGAGCACCCAGAGGAAACCTACATGGTACAACAAATTCCTCACACACAGCAGAAATGGACTGAGGTTGCTGGGGCTGTTACTGCATTATGCTGACTGTGCCGCCCAACTTAGCAATTTCCAGTTTCCAAAACTCTATAACTGCATTGCCTCTGTTCCCATGTTACTATTCCTGATTCAACCTTTGCCCTCGAACCCAAGGCCCTCTCCTCTTCCCCACTCCCCCATTTCCCTGAACCTTTCTTATCTCCCGGGTCTCGGGTATTTTCGGACGCCATCCGAGTGGGTGCCTGTGACAGCCCCAGCTGAGGAGCCTTGTCCCCCCCCCCCCCCAGGCACCAATGCCCCCAGGAGCCCAGTCACTCAGCCAACTGCTGCTTCCTGCATCCTTAATGGGTGTCCTGAGGGTGAGCCTGCAGCACTTCAAGGAGAGGCTGTTTGTTACAGCCGCATTTTCAGCAACACATACTTCATATGTGGTCATCCTTGGTAACTGTTCCGACAAGATTTATGTTATGAAATCTTTGCACTCAGCAATGTTGAAACAAACCATTAGTTAGCTATTTATAATGGAAAAATAATGTTGTAAGTTAAGCTGTGTTCATAAATCTAATGTGTTCAATTTTCAGTAATTATTTTTTATTGTGAAGTAGGCCTGGATCTTGGGTTTGGTTTCATTTGTGCCTCACTTGGATGACAACTTTACCTCTGTTCCAGGGTCCATGTGCATCCTTGGCTGGAGAAGCGAAGTTGAATTTGGGCTGCGCAGCTTCCTCCTGCCCTCTCAGGTGTGTGGACTTCACAGGAGAGCAAGAGGGTTCTTCCTGCTGACCTGATCTACCTTTATAGGGTGTAAAACCGTAGGATTTTGTGAATGAAACATGTGAGAGTCATTTTACGTGCTTAACAAAAGCCACAGCCCTTTACATCCATTACGAGCAAACTAAGTCACCTTACACTGACATCATTAAGTCAGACACCGCCTCTTAAAGTGAACACAATAACTCCACAGCACTGTTTGTGAATTATGTAGAACAGTTTCTATTGTGAACAATATCTTTCATCTGTCACCCTTTACAAAAACAGGCCCCCTACAAAATTCACTAAAATTCACTAAAAGTGTCTGGAGCTTGCCCAGCTTGGGTCCTATGTGCCTCGGTTGGGGTAACAACAGCTGCCTCTTGTTCATCCAGGGATGTGCTGACATGCATGTGACAATGTCGTGATTTAGGGGATACGGAACTGGAGCCATCCAGGTTTTGCTGGGCCAATTTAAAGTGACCTATAGAAATACATTCAGGTTTACCCTTCCTACCTATGATAAAAGTCTTTTTGTCCCATTCCAAAACACGCAACAGGCCATCTTAAGGGGATTTAAGGGGGTGTTGATGTGCCCTATGGCGGATGAAACAAACGGGGTAGAATGTGGATCAACTGAACGCCAAGAATGCTGTAGCCATGATGGGAAGAAGGAACAGGCATACAAGAACTGAGTTTACTGATGAGGGTTTAACGCTGACCAGCCAGTCGTGACGTCAGGAATAAAATCACCTGGTACCCATAGCGACTGCCGATTTGCCAGCTCAGCTGCGGAGGACTGTGGATCCTCTTTTGGAGGCATTCTGAGCCCCAGCAGGACCCACGGGAGACGATTGCGCCAACACTCGTCTGTCAGGGAGGCCCTCAGAGCAGCCTCTAAGGAAAGGTGAAACTACCACACAGGGCGTTGGACTGCGAATAATACGCTGTGGTCTGGTGTAATTTAACTCCAAGGTTCTGTGCCATTGCGGCCTGGAGGTCTGACAGGAACTGGGGACACCGGTCGGAAGAAATATCCGATGGGGTGCCGAACCGAGCAACCCAGGTGTTGATGTACGTCCATGCCATTCTGCAGCCATCATCAATGCTAGAAGGACAACCTCTGGCCTCCTGGTGGTCTGGTCCACCATGATAAAGAGATGCATGAAACCATGGGGGGTAGGGACTGGTGTGCGTGGGAGAAGGCCAATTAGGTCCACACTGACGTGGTCATACTGTCACTCAGGGACCTCAAAAGGTGCCGGTGCTGCCTAAACATGATGATTAATTTTCGCCCACTGACACACAGCACAGTCTGTACTCCACTATCACATATCCTTCCCTAGGCCATGTCACACAAACCTTAAAGCAAACAGAGGCCTTCCCTGCCGGATGGGGTTAAAAACAGTCCACCTCCGGTTTGCAGGCACTATGGGGCAAGGGCAACCAGTTGATTCATTGCAGAGGAGAGAAACTCCAGCATCTCCAAATTTGATGTCAGCCAGCCACAGGCCCATGATTGATGTTCTTGGAATGATTGATGTCCAAGAAGCTTGGACTTCTGGGTAGGTAGTTTGGTCAGCTGCCAAATGGTCAGCCCCGATGTGTCCGACAGCGACGGCAGGCCATGAGAGGCAATCAGCCACAGGATTACTTTTCCCTTCAATATGCTATATGCCAGTCAGAAATTCCAATCTGTAGGCCAGGTGGCATTGCTGCCGTGCAGACCAAGGGTCTGACATTCACAAGGGATTTGTAGTCAACAAAAGCTGTGACATGCCGACTCTCCAGTAGAAAATGAAAATAGCCAACAGCCAGATAGAGAGCAAGAAGCTCGCAGTCAAACTTGCTGTACTTCCTGCTGGCTGAAGGCGAGCGGATGCCACAGGCCTGCAGCCTTGGGCACAGCACCCACAGCATCGTCTGAGACTTCAGCAGTGATGACTGCAGGTGCCCGCAACGTCATTCCTGACCATCTCCAACTGTGCTACACAATCATCTACTTATTTCATACAGAGGTGCAAGGAAGTTTGTGAACCCTGTAGAATTTTCTCTACTCTCCCACCCCACCATCCTCATCACATTCTACAGGGGTTGTATTGAGAGCATCCTGAGCAGCTGCATCACTGCCTGGTTCGGAAATTGCACCATCTCAGATCGCAAGACCCTGCAACGGATGGTGAGGTCAGCTGAGAAGATCATCGGGGTCTCTCTTCCCACCAACACAAACATTTACACTACATGCTGCATCCGCAAAGCGAACAGCATTATGAAGGACCCCACACACCCCTCATACAAACTCTTCTCCCTCCTGCATTCTGGGAAAAGGCACCGAAGCATTCGGGCTGTCACGACCAGACTGTGCAACAGTTTCTTCCCCCAAGCTATCAGACTGCTCAATACCCAGAGCCTGGACTGACACCTTACTGCCCTATTGTCTTGTTCATTATTTATTGTAATGCCTGCACTGTTTTGTGCACTTTATGCATCCTGGGTAGGTCTGTAGTCTAATGCAGTTGTTTTTTTTTTCTCTCTGTGTTGTTTTTTACATAGTTCAGTCTAGTTTTTGTAATGTGTCATGTAACACCATGGTCCTGAAAAACGTTGTCTCATTTTTACTATGTACTGTAAATAGCAGTTATGGTCGAAATGACAATAAAAGTGACTTGGCTTGATACTTCTGCGTAAATATGACCTAAAATGTGATCAGATCTTTATGCAAGTCTGAAAACTAGATAAAGAGAACCCAATTAAATAAATAGCACAAAGAATATTATACTTGTTCATTCACTTATTGAGAAAAATTATCCAAAATTATATGTATTTGTTTGAAAAGGTATGTGAACCTTTGCTTCAGTAACTGGTGTGACCCCCTTGCATATATCACATTTTAGGTCATATTTATGCAGAAGTAGAGAGAATTCTGCAGGGTTCACAAGCTTTCTAGCACCATTGTATGTCATCCACCTAAACAGGTCTAAGATCTTTAACAGAGTCCATTAGTCAGTGGAAAGTTGGGGCTTGATTTTTCAACCCAAATGGCATGTGCAGAAACTCAATTAGGCCAAATGGGGTTATAAGAAGCATTTTTTGGGAATGTTCTCAGTGCACACAGGCACTTGATGGTAGCCCCTGACGAAGACCACTTTAGAACAAATTATCTTTCCAGCTGAGCATGCTGAAAAACCTTGAATATTTGGGAATGACTAACAATCCGGAGTGGTGTCGTCTTTAAGACAGCAGTAATCACCGCTTGGACAGCAACTGCCATCGGGCTTAGGGACCACGTGGAAGGGTAAAGCCTAAGGCTATTTGGCCCGAGTACACTGCCAAGCATTTCCATGTTAGCAAACTCGGCCTTCGTGCTGGCCAGCTTTTCTGAGTGCAGTCTACACGCTCGGGTGTGGACTGTACGGCAATTGGTGGAAATGTGCTGCTCAGCCCCCATGCTTAGTGACTGTAGTGGAAAATGTGGGCTTGATGAGGTTTGGGAATTCACCCAGCAGGTGAGTGAATTCACATGTGGTGATGCATGATCTAGACAGAGTTGTCATGGGGAATTTACTGGGGGTACAGGGTGATGACCAAAGTCCTTTGTGTCCACAAGCCAGCACTTCTGAAGACCTACTAACAATCCTTTGGGGCACAGGAAATCTGTGCTGAGCAGAAGTCTAGTAACTTTAGCCAAGACAAGGTCCTATGTGTAACGCCATCCACTGAAGCAGAGGGTCATACGTCATGTCCCATAAGTCCAAATCCTGCTGCCAATGGTGGCCTCCAGCAAGAGTTTTATCACTCTCTGCCTTATAGTCAATGGGTGATGCTGTCACCATATTCACTCAAGCACAGGTGTCACACAGGAAGTGTGTCCATAATGAACAGTTGAGGACACTGGCAGCTGGACCCCCGATATCCCAATGGTTGGCAATGTGAAGCTGTGTGGTGGTTGGCTCTTCTTGGTATTCATGCCAAAGTGTGCATGGCATTGTCTGGTTTGGAGTCGTGGGCATGAGTCTACTGGAGGCTCGGCTGACAGGGCTTATTGAGAAAGAGAAAAGAGGAGGAGTGATGCACCTCTGCCTGGCTGAATGTAGACTATCGGCCACTTAGCAAGCTTCCTATAGTCCTTCATGTGTGCATTAGTGAGGGCTATGTGAACTTGATCAGGCATTTGCTGCATAAAGCGTTCTTTAAGAATAAATCAAGGATGGTGATTTCCCCAAGAGAGGCAACGTGTGGTCTGTCAGTTCCAAAGGCCTAGCGTCACTCAGGTAGTATAAGGAGAGAAAGTGCTCTGTGCGTTCAGACTCAGACAGCTCTAAGTCTGTTATAGAGCAAACACGAGGAAATCTGTAGATGCTGGAAATTCAAACAACAACACACACAAAATGCTGGTGGAACACAGCAGGCCAGGCAGCATCTATAGGAAGAAGCACTGTCGACGTTTCCGGCCGAGACCCTTCGTCAGGACTAACTGTAAGAGATTTGAAAGTAGTGGGGGGGAGGGGGAAATGCGAAATGATAGGAGAAGACCGGAGGGGGTGGGATGAAGCTAAGAGCTGGGAAGGTGATTGGCGAAAGTGATACAGAGCTGGAGAAGGGAAAGGATCATGGGACAGGAGGCCTCGGGAGAAAGAAAGGGGGAGGGGGAAACACCAGAATTCTCAATTTGGACCTTCAGAGGATCCCAGGTACTCACATTTAACTTACTCTGCCTCCCGTTGTTTCTCCCGTCGACTTCTGAAGGCAACACTCTCCGCCATGAGAAGGTACCTGGCGTCCCTATCACAATCCCTTCCACGCCTCCAGGACACCTTTTTCTCCGTTTGCAATGGACCTGTTCATTATTTCATCCTCCGTCGGATCCATGCGTGCAATCGCCGTTTCTTTGACTTTATCATGTCCTGCAAGGATCGCAAGATCTTCCACCTGCAGACCCCAGAGCATGGACTTCATTTCGCGTCCCTGGGCCCGGCTGTCAATCTCGGCTGCCCCAGCAAACCTGGGCATATTGAAAACCCGGACTCCAGCACCATCACTGCGTGTTCCAACAGCCATGGATTGGCCTCAGCCGTCGATCTCGGCTGCCCCAGTGACCCAGGGCATATTGAAAACCCGGACTCCAGTGCCATCACCGCGTGTTCCAACGACCATGGACAGCTTCAAAGCGATTGTGCAACCACCAACTGCGACTCCAGCCTTGAACTCCAGGCCGGGTCTTCACATGCTGCGATTGTGACTCCGGTCTCCCCTTCCCCCACCACCACTCTGCAATCCCCTCTCCCTCAAATCCCATCGTCAGCTCCTGGGCCCTCAGAGGCTCCATCTTCCTCTCACCCCAACCCTTCCCTCTCCACTGACACTACCAGCCTCCCTCCCCCCTCTGATCCCATCTCTCATCCGTGCCGGGTCTTTAACATTCCCTCCAACCTTCATCTCTCTGAGGCAGAGCGCTCTGTCCTCAGTAAGGGCCTCAGCTTTGTCCCCCTTCGCCCACACCTCAGTGAGTTCCGCGTACGCCATGACACTGAACTCTTCTTCCGCCGGCTCCGTCTCCGAGCCTACTTCTTTGACAAGGACTCTCCTACCCCCAACGATGACCCCTTTTCCAGTCTTCAACCCTCCTCCTCTTCATGGACACCCCGCTCTGGTCTTCTGTCTGCTCTGGATCTCTTTATTGCTAATTGCCGACGGGACATCAAACTGTGTTCCAATTCCAACCTATCTCCTTCCGAACACTCGGCTCTCTGCACCAATCCCAACCGCACTATAAAACCTGCTGATAAGGGGGGAAGCTAATGTTGTCTGACCTCTACCTGGCCGAGGCACAGCGACAACTCTCTGATACCTCCTCTTATTTACCCCTTGATCATGAGCACCAGGCCACTGTCTCCTATGCCATCACCAACGTTATCAGCTCTGGGGGTCTCCCATCCACTGCCACCAACCTCATAGTTCCCACACCCTGCACTTCCCGTTTCTACCTCCTACCCAAGATTCACAAACCTGCCTGTCCAGGTAGACCCATTGTCTCAGCTTGCTCCTGCCCCACCAAACTCATTTCTGCATACCTTGACACTGTCTTATCCCCCCTTGTTCTACCTCTTCCCACCTACGTTCGTGACACTTCTCATACTTCGAATTTTTTCAATGATTTTAAGTTCCCTGGCCCCCACCGCCTTATTTTCACCATGGACCTCCATCCCCCACCCAGACGGTCTCAAAGCTCTTCGCTTCTTTTTGGATTCCAGACCTAACCAATTCCCCTCTACCACCACTCTCCTCCGTCTAACCAAATTAGTTCTTACTCTCAATAATTTCTCCTTTGGCTCCTCCCACTTCCTCCAAACCAAGGGTGTAGCCATGGGCACCCATATGGGTCCCAGTTATGCCTGCCTTTTTGTTAGCTTTGTGGAACGGTCCATGTTCCAAGTCTATACCGGTATCCATTCCCCTCTTTTCCTTCGCTACATCGACGACTGCATTGGCGCTGCCTCCTGCACACATGCTGAGCTTGTTGACTTCATTGACTTTTCCTACAACTTTCACCCTGCCCTCAAATTTACCTGGTCCATTTCCGACACCTTCCTCCCCTTTCTTGATCTTTTTGTCTCCATCTTTGGAGACGGCTTATCTACTGATATCTACTATAAGCCTACAGACTCTCACAGCTACCTGGACTATTCCTCTTCCCATCCTGTCTCTTGCAAAAATGCTATCCCCTTCTCACAATTCCTCCATCTCTGCCGCATCTTCTCTCAGGATGAGGCTTTTCATTCCAGGACGAAGGAGATGTCTTCCTTTTTTAAACAAAGGGGCTTCCCTTCGTCCACCATCAACTCTGCTCTCAAACGCATCTCTCCCATTTCCCACACATCTGCCCCCACCCATCAGCCCGCCACCCCACTCGGGATAGGGTTCCCCTTGTCCTCACCTACCACCCCACCAGACCTCCAGGTCCAACGTATAATTCTCTGTAACTTCCGCCACCTCCAACAGGATCCCACTACCAAGCACATCTTTCCCTCCCCCCCTTTCTGCTTTCTGCAGGGATCGCTCTCTATGCAACTCCCTTGTCCACTCGTCCCCCCCTATCCCTTTCCACCGATCTCCCTCCTGGCACTTATCCTTGTAAGCGGAACAAGTGCTACACCTGCCCTTACACTGCGTCCGGTGCTCCCGGTGTGGCCTTTTATATATTGGTGAGACCCGACACAGACTGGGAGACTGTTTCGCTGAACACCTACGCTCGGTCTGCCAGAGAAAGCAGTATCTCTCAGTGGCCACACATTTTAATTCCACGTCCCATTCCCATTCTGATATGTCAATCCATGGCCTCCTCTACTGTCAAGATGAATCCACACTCAGGTTGGAGGAACAACACCTTATGTACCGTCTGGGTAGCCTCCAACCCTTCTTACCCCATCCCTGACATATTTAGTTTTTTGTTTTTTTTCTCTCTCTCTGCCCATCACTCTACCTGTTCTCCATCTCCCTCTGGTGCTCCCCCTCCCCCTTTCTTCCTCCCGAGGCCTCCCGTCCCATGATCCTTTCCCTTCTCCAGCTCTGTATCACTTTCGCCAATCACCTTTCCAGCTCTTAGCTTCATCTCACCCCCTCCAGTCTTCTCCTATCTTTTCGCATTTCCCCCTCCCCCCACTACTTTCAAATCTCTTACTATCTCTCCTTTCAGTTAGTCCTGACGAAGGGTCTCGGCCCGAAATGTCGACAGCGCTTCTTCCTATAGATGATGCCTGGCCTGCTGTGTTCCACCAGCATTTTGTGTGTGTTGTCCAAGTCTGTTATCGATGAGTTTTCAAAGTTTCAAAGGTTCAGAGGTTCATTTATTATCAAAGTATACAACTTGATATTCTCCTTCTCCGGGTAGCCATGAAACTAAGAAAGAAAAGAAAGGCAGCTTAATAATCAACCCTCCAAATCACCCTATCCCACAAAAAGATGAACAAAACTGAACGGGCACATCAATCTCCAAATCCCTCCTCCCACACAAAAAAACAAAAAAAAACAGAACCAGCATATGAACTCCCAAATCCTTCCTCCTGCACAAGAAAAAATGAACCAAATGGAACAGGCACATCAACCCCCCAAACCCCTCTCTCTGCATAAAAAAACTCAAAAGATCTGGTGAAAAACACAGAATATAAAGAAATGTAAGACTGAAAAGAGTCTATAGTCCAAGTCCAAACAAAAGGCAGAAAACCTGGGCAACACTCTCTGGCAGGCCCTTCTCTCTCCACAGCAGAACAATCAAAAGACAGGCAGCTGCACTAACCCTTCACATTCGCCTTGATGCTTCAATCACCCTCGTCGCTTTAATTGGCAAACAATGGAAGGTTTAACTGGCAAAATAGAGTCAAATATTGGCTTGGAATCCATCCTGAAGTCTGCTCGCCATGAGGTTTGTGCATGCTGTTTCCATCCAAGGGGTCAGTGTGAACATGGTGGCGGATTACAAATACCTGGGGATATGAATTGACAATAAACTGGACTGGTCAAAGAACACTGAGGCTGTCTACAAGAAAGGTCAGAGCCGTCTCTGTTTCCTGAGGAGACTGAGGTCCTTTAACATCTGCCGGACGATGCTGAGGATGTTCTATGAGGCTGTGGTGGCCAGTAATATCACATTTGCTGTTGTGTGCTGGGGCAGCAGGCTGAGGGTAGCAGACACCAACAGAATCAACAAATTCATTCGTAAGGCTAGTGATGTCGTGGGGGTGGAACTGGGCTCTCTGACGGTGGTGTCTGAAAAGAGGATGCTGTCCAAGTTGCATGCCATCTTGGACAATGACTCCCATCCACTCCATAATGTGCTGGTTAGGCACAGGAGTACATTCAGCCAGAGACTCATTCCACTGAGATGCAACACTGAGCATCATAGGAAGTCATTCCTACCTGTGGCCATCAAACTTTACAACTCCTCCCTCGGAGTGTCAGACATCCTGAACCAATAGGCTGGTCCTGGACTATGATTAACATTATTATTTAATTATTTATGGTTTTATATTGCTATATTTCTATACTATTCTTGGTTAGTGCGGCTGTAACAAAACCCAATTTCCCTCGGGATCAATAAAGTTTGTCTGTCTGCCTCTGTCTCCCAGAATTCTCACGGAGACTGCAGTGGGCTGAAGCACGCAAACAATCTCCAGGCTTCCACAATCACCTCAACGTTTCAATGTCCCTGGTCATTTTAATTGGCAAACAAAGGAAGCTTTAATTGACAGAATGGATTCGAACATCGTCTCGTGCCCCATCCCGTACCCTGCCCACACTTACCACCTCTGCCTCCCGGAATCCTCTCGGAGACCGCAGAGTGCTGGAACACCCAAACGATCTCCAAACAGCAAATCACAAGGCTCCAATAGTTCCAGAATCACATCCAAGACAAAAAACAAATGTAAGTGACACAGAATAAATTAAATATTTAGTTTGATAATCTATCCAGAAGATGTCGACCGAAGAAGCATTGTAAACTGGTACCATCTTGACCGGAAGTCCACTTTTTTATCACATGCTTCAGCAGACTCACCACTCTGCCTGCAGTGAAACTACTTAGCAATGCTTTGACACAGAAAAACTTAGTATGGTTTGCCCTAATTTCTCACAGTGTGAACTGGGCTTCCACCTGTGCAAACTACGTGGCAGCATGCTGTTCCCAAGCCTCTGGCAGATTCAAAACCAACGTGTTGGACAACATGTCATTGAGTAACTCTGGAATCACCTGAGGTCATCAGGGTCATTAATGTAGGATTTTGTGAATAAAACATGTGTGAGTCATTTTAAGGGCTGAACAAAAGCCACAGATCTTTACTTCCATTGCCAAGAAAAACCAAAAGCAGTCAGCTGTTGTTTTCTGTTGTGGACCATTTGTGTCATCTGTCACCCATTACATTACTCTACAGAATGTAGAACAATACAGCACTATCAGCCTGTAATATTAGCCAATCTTTTAACCTACTCCTAGATTATTATAAACCTTACCTCCCACATAGTCCTCCATTTTCTTTCAGCCATTAGCTTGAGGAGTCTCTTTAATGTGCCTCTAATGTATATGCCCCTACCACCACCCTCGCAGCGTGCTCTGTGCTCCAACTACTCTTTGTGTAAGACACCTACTCTTGACATCCCTCTTATACTTTTCTCCAATCTCCTTAAAAATACGCCCCCCTGTTGCCATTGCTGCTCCGAGAGAAGGTCAGTGGCTGCCCACTCTATCTGTGCCTCTTATCGTCTCATACAGTACTATCAGCTTGTTTCTCATCCATCTTCATTCCAGAAAGAGAAGCTTGTTCAACCTTTCCTCATAAGACATGCCCTCTAACCCAGGCAGCATCCTGGTACATCTCCTCTGTGCTCTGTCTAAAGCTTCCACTTTTTTTTACCCCTGTAATGAGGTGATCAAAACCGAACACAATTCTCCAAGAGTGGTCTAACCCGAGTCTTATGGAGCTGCAATGTAACCTTGTGGCTCTTGAATTTATTCCCCCAACTAATGGAAACCAACACACCATATGCCTTCTTAACCACCCTACCAACTTATGCAGCAGCCCTGAGGATCTATGGACATGGACCCCAAGCTTGCTCTGATCCTCCACACAGCTAAGAATGCTACCGTTACCCTTGTACTCTGCCTTCAAATTTGACCTTCCAAGATGTATCACTTCACTCTTTTCTGGATTGAACTTAATCTGCCATTTCTTAGCACAGCTCTGCATCCTGTCGGTATCTGTTGTAACCTCTGATGAATTTCTACACCAACTGCAACACCACTAACCTGTGTGTCATTTTATAATAAAACTCACCTCAGAACATTCACATCAGATCACCTTCACACTTCTGTTCATGGGATCTGGCTGTGCACGCATTTGCTGGCCCCATTTCTCTCCCACACCAGCAACCACACTTAAGATGCACATAGTGTGAGATGTGAAATCCTTCGGGATGGTTTGAGGAAGTGATAGGTGCTACAGAAATGCACATTCTTTGGTCTGTTGGGCTAAATTGGACATGGAGTGAATGTTTCCTTTAGTGAAGGAATCTAGGTACAGAGGGCATAGCCTCAGAATAGAAAGGTGTCCCTTTAGAACAGATCTGAGGAGGAATTTCAACAGCCAAAAGATGCTGTTGCCACAGATGGCTGTGCAGGCCAAGTCATTAGGTGTGCTTAAAGTGGATGTTGATAGATTTTTGATTAGTAAGGGTGTCAAAGGTTAGAGGGAGAAGTGAGGAGAATGGAGTTGAGAGGGATAATAAATCAGCCATGATGGAATAGCAGAGCAGACTCAATGGGCTGAATGGCCTAACTTGGTTCTTCTGTCTTATGGTCTTGCTGAATGTCAATCTGAGTCTTGTGGAAGGTAACTTGCTTCCTTTGTGTTGGAAAACTTTAGGGGAGCTCATTCATCAGATGCTGCCTGACCTACTGAGTTCCTCCAGCATTTTGAGTGAGTTGCTCAAGATTTCCAGTGTCTGAAGAATCACTTGTGTTTCAGGTTTTGTATTTATTGCTGATGCAGGGTCGTGACCTGAGATGACGACAAATCCATTCCCTTCACAAATGCTCCTTGACCCATTGAGTTCCTCCAGCAGCATGCTGTCTTCTTGCTCTGTGTTTTCAATTATTCATCCAACCATAGACAGATCAAACAGCTGTTTATATTCTGATCTTTTAGATGACTCAGTCTATTGTGTGTCAGTCTGACTCACACTAATCTCTAACACATTAATCCACAATTTGAAAGGTCAAAGGATCTAACCTTACCAAGTACCTTGAACGTAATGAACTCGGCTAGGACTCCAGAGGAATACTGAGGACCTCGTTGAAGTGGCTGTTAAAGGTAAAAGAGCTAACCTTTATTTGTCACACACAGAGTGAAATGTATCAAATCAAATCTGCAAGGGTTGTGCTGGGCAGCCCGAAAGTGTTGCTGCTCTTCTGTCACCAACGTAGCTTGCCCACATCTCAGTAACCTTCACTGACTTCGGAATGTGGGAGGAAACTGGAGCATCTGGAGGAAACCCATGCAGAGCAGGGAATTGAACCCCGATCTTACAGCTGTAGAGCATTGCACTATCCTCTAAGCTATCGTGCCACCCATGATTTCACACAATGAAGATCTCTACATTATCGAGAGGAACAATTCCACTGTACTGGCTAACATTCATCCCCCTAGACCACCACCGGGAAGAAGGAAATATTAGCTGGTAATTTACATTACCCAAGTTGAATTAGAATCCGGTTTATTATCACTGACATAAGTCATGAAATTTGTTCTTTCGCAGCAATAGTAGCATGCAATACATTAAAATATTAAGATTGCTTACCGTGCTGTTCCGTGCCCTCACTTCGGGAAGTCTGATCACCTGGCTGTACTTCCACTCCCTGAGCACAGGCAGAGACTGACTGCAGCACCAGTAGTGAGGACCAGGAAGGTTTGGACACTGCTGAGGGCCAGATCTGTAGCATTTACACCTGGCGACCCAGGCCTGTACAAGAACATCAGGTATGACTTGTGGAGGGCTATCTCAAGAGTGAAGAAACAATTCTGAGCGAGGTTGGAGGTGACATCAGATGCACAACAACTCTGGCAGGGTTTGCAGGACATTACTTCCCACAAAGTGAAGCCCAATAGCATGAATGGCAGCAATGCTTCACTACCAGATGAACTCAATACCTTTCATGCCTACTTCAAAAGGGAGAATAAAGCTCTGAAAACCTCTGCAAGCCAACTGGTGGGTGTATTCAAAGACATTTTCAACTCCGCAGATCGGAAGTTCCACCTGCTTCAAAAGGGCAACAATTAAACCAGAGCCCAAGTAGAGTAGTGTGAGCTGCCTTAATGACTATCGTCCAGTAGCGCTCACATCTACTGTGATGAAGTCCTTTGAGAGGTTGGTCATGGCCAGAATCAACTTCTACCTCAGCAAGGACCTGGACCCACTGCAATTTGCCTATCACCATAACAGGTCTACAGCAGATGCAATCTCAATGGCTCTTCACACACCCTTAGATCACCCAGACAATACAAACACCTGTGTCAGGATGCTGTTCATTGCCTATAGCTCAGCGTTCAGCACCATCGTTCCTACAGTCCTGATCGATAAGCTACAGAACCTGGATCGCTGTATCTCCCTTTACAATTGGATTCTTGACTTCCTAACAGGAAGATCACTGTCTGTGCGGACAAGAGAAAATCTGCAGATGCTGGAAATCCAAGCAACACACACAAAACGCTGGAGGAACTCAGCAGGCCAGGCAGCATCTATGGATAAAAGCACAGTTGACATCTCAGGGAGAGACCCTTCCGCACAATGCCTTATATTCCATTTTGATAGCCTCCAACCCGATGGCTTGAACATCGATTTCTCAGACTTTCAGTAATAACCACCCCCCTTCACCATTTCCCATTCCCTTTCCCCTCTCTCCCTCACACTGCCCCTCTCCCCAACACTCCCCTTCTCCCCAACCCATCACCTCCTTCTGGTGCTCCTCCCCCTCCCTCTTTCTCTTTCTTCCATGGCCTTCTGTCTCTTTCACCAAACAACTTTCCAGTTCTTTGCTTCATCCCTCCCCCTCCATTTCACCTATTGCCTGGTGCTTCTCTCTCTCCTCTCTTCACCTTTTAACTCCTCAGCTTTTTTTCTCCAGTCCTGCCGAAGGGTTTCAGTCCGAAATGTCGGCTGTGCTTTTTTCCATAGATGCTGCCTGGCCTGCTGAATTCCTTCAGCATTTTGTATGTGTTGCTGTTACAATCTGTGTGGATTGGTGATAATATCTCCTCCTGGCTGACAATCAACACTGGCACACCTTGGGGATATCTGCTTAGCCTACTGCTTTGTTTTCTCTATACCCATGACTGTGTGGCTAGGCATAGTTCAAACGCCATCTACAAATTTGCTGATGATATAATCATTGTTGGCAGTCTCAGATGGAGACGAGTGGGAGTACAGGAGTGAGATATGATTGGTAGCTGAGTGGAGTCACAGCAACAATCTAACACTCAATGTCAGTCAGACCAAAGAGCTGATTGTGGACTTCAGGAAGGGTAAAATGAGAGAAAACACACCCATCCTCATAGAGGGATCAGAAGTGCAGGGAGTGTGCAATTTCAAGTCCCTGGGTGTCGAGACCTCTGAGGGTCTAACCTGGTCCCAATATATCAATGGAGCTATAAAGAAGACAAGACAGTGACTATTTTTAATTAGGATTTTGAGGAGATTTGGTTTGTCACCTAAAAACACTCAAAAACTTCTACAGCTGTACCGTAGACAGCATTCTGACTGGCTGCATCACCACCTGATATGGGGGTAAGATGGTGGGCAGCTCTACTGCACAGGATCAAAAGTTGTAAAATTAGACGGCTCCATCTTGGGTACTAGCCTCTGTAATATCCAAGACATCTTCAAGGAGCGATGTCTCAGAAAGGCAAGGTCCATCAAAAAGGACCGCCACCACCCAGGACATGCCCTCTTCTCATTGGTGCCACCAGCAAAGAGGTACAGAAGCCGGAAGCCACACACTCAGCGATTCAGGAACAGCTTCTTCCTCTCTGCCATCCGATTTCTGAATGGACATTGAACCCAGGAACACGACCTCAGTCTTGTTAGAATTTAGAATAAGAAATAAAATAAATGAGGAGTGGAATAGTGAGGCAGTGTTCCATGGACCCATGGACGATTCAGAAATCTGATGGTGGAGCAGAAGAAGCTGTTTCTAAAATGCTGAAGGCCCTATACCTTCTCACTGACAGTAGTAATGAGAAGAGGGTATGTCCCAGATGGTGATAGTCCTTAATAATGGTTGAGGCCCATGCAAGTCTGGTGGTCATGGCCTGGAGGTCAAAGTGTGTTATTGGCAAGTTCTGGGGTTGATACTCAGAGGCCGAGGTCAGAAGTCAAAATCCATGCCCTCCTCTACTGCCATGAGGAGGCATCTGAGAAATGGAGGAGATATAGCTGAGGGCAACATCAATGACGGAGGGAGATCCTGTTCTTTGAAGAAGGAGAACACCTTGGATGTTTTGGAAAAGAAAGCTTCATCCTGGGGACAGATGTGGCGGAGATGAAGAAATTCAGAAAAGGAATGGTATTTTTACAGGTGACAGAGTGGGAAGCATAGTCAAGATAACGATGAGAGTCAGTAAGATATCAGTGCACAGATTGTCTCCAGAGATAGAGACAGAGATCAAGAAAAGGGAGAGAGGTGTCAAAAATGCCCAAGTGAAATTAAGGGCAAGGTGGAAAACGGAGGCTAAGTTCATGAAATTGATTGGCTCAGCAGGAGTGCATGAGCAGCACCATTGCAGTCATTAATGTAGTGAAGAAAGAGCTGGGGAGCGTTTCCAGTGTCCATGAGACCAACAAAGAGGCAGGCACAGCTGGAGCCCATGTGGGTATCTATACTACACCATGGGTTTGGGGAAAGTGGAAGGAGCTGAAAGAGAACTACCAGCAGTTTTTCCCCTTCCCCTTTCCTCTTCCTCCATTCCCCTGGTTCCCTCTTACCTCCTCTCCTCATCTCCTATCACCTCCCCCCAGTGCCCCTTCTTCACTTCCTGCCTAGCTCCATTATCAGAGTTCTTCTTCTTCAACCCTTTTCTTTTTCCACCTACCACTTCCCAACTTCTCACTTCATCCCCTCTTCCCCCATCCACCTGGTTTCACCCATCACCTTGTACTCCTTCACCTCCCCCCCCACCTTCTCATTCTGACTTCTTCCCCCTTCCTTTCCAGTCCTAATGAAGTGCCTCAGCCCGAAACATCGGCTGTTCGTTCCTCTCCAGAAGTGTTGCCTGTCCTGCTGAGTTCCTCCAGCATGGTGTGTGTGTGTGTGTGTGTGTGTGTGTGTGTGTGTGTGTGTGTGAGTGTGTGTGTGTGTGTGTGTGTGTGTGTGTGTGTGTGTGTGAGTGTGTGTGTGTGTGTGTGTGTGTGTGTGTGTGAGTGTGTGTGTGTGTGTGTGTGTGAGTGTGTGTGTGTGTGTGTGTGTGTGTGTGTGTGTTGCTCTGGATTTCCAGCATCTGCAGAATCTCCAGTGTTTATGATTTGCTGTTGTTTCTGTTTTGTAGTAGCTGTTGTTGTTGCTCTTGTTGCTTGTGCTGTTCTGCTGAACATTTAGGGCATTTGGAAAATGTATGGCAACTCTTGTGGGCTGTCCCCCTCCAGCACAGCTTAGCTTGTATTAATTGTTAACACAAGTAACCCAATCACTCTATGTTTTCATGCACATGTGATAAACAAATCTGAATCATTACACAGTGCATTAAGGTGGAACAAACTAAAACAATATCAATGAAGAATAAAGTATAACAGCTACAGAGAAAAGGTAAGTGATAAAGTGCAAGATCATAACAGGGTAGATTGTAAGGTCAAGAGTCCATCTTACAAGACCATAAGATATAGGATCAGAATTAGGCCACTTGGTCCATTGAGTCTGTTCTGCCATTACATCAGAGCTGACCCCATTTTCTTCTCATCCCCTATCTCCTGCCTTCTCCCTGTATCCCTTCATGCCCTGACCAATCAAGAACATATCGACCTCTGCTTTAAACATACCCAATGAGTTGGCCTCCACAGCCGCCTGTGGCAACAAATTCCACAGATTCACTACTCTCTTGCTAAAGAAATCCTTCCTCATCTCCATTCTAAAAGGATGTCCCTCTATTTTGGGCTTGTACACGCTGGAATTAAGGAGATTGAGAGGGGATCTGATTGAAACATATAAGATTATTAAGGGATTGGACAAGATAGAGGCAGGAAGTATGTTCCAGATGCTGGGAGAGTCCAGTACCAGAGGGCATGGTTTGAGAATAAGGGGTAGGTCATTTATGACAGAGTTAAGGAAAAACTTCTTCTCCCAGAGAGTTGTGGGGGTCTGGAATGCACTGCCTCGGAAGGCAATGGAGGCCAATTCTCTGGATGCTTTCAAGAAGGAGCTAGATAGTTATCTTATGGATAGGGGAATCAAGGGATATGGGGACAAGGCAGAAACCGGGTATTGATAGTAGATGATCAGCCATGATCTCAGAATGGCGGTGCAGGCTCGAAGGGCCGAATGGTCTACTTCTGCACCTATTGTCTATTGTCTATTATTCTGAGGTTGTGTCCTCTGGTCTTTGACTTCCCCCCCCCCCCACCCCGCCACCACATCCTCTTCCACAATCACAAGAGTGCAAGAGGTCTCTCGAGATTGTAGTGACAGTGGATAGAAGCTGTCCTTATGCCTGGTGGTACATGCTTTCAGACTTTTGTATCTTCTGCCTGATGTGAGGGGGGATAGGACAGAATGTCCAGGGTGGGTAGAATCTTTGATTCTGCTAGGGGCACTGAGAAGTGTGGACAGGGTCCATAGAGGGGAGGCTGGTACCCATGATGTGCTGAGCTGTGTCCACAACCCCCTGCTTTCACAATTCTGTGAGATCCCAGCGTGCTGCAGACTGCAGTGCAGAACCTCACTTATCAGATGAGACACTTGGATATGGCCCACGTGCGGGGAGAGGGAGAGACACTGAAGCAGGTCAACAGTTCACTGACTTTAATGAGAACTGCTGCAGAACTTAAAGGAAAAGAAAAACAATAAACACTAGGCCAACAGTGTAATTAACTAAATCCCTCAAACTGAAAGTTAAACACCAACACCAGGGCATGAAGCAATAACTAAATACTAAACAAACACAGCTCCTTCACAGCATCAGTCGAAATGGTAGTCCTCTTTCCTGGACAGGGATTAGGGTACACAGGGAACGTAAACATTGCTGTGCTTTTGGTCAAGACTACGAAGAAAAGAAGGAAATTATACCACCATAATGAAACAGTAATTAGCTGGAACGTGCAGACTCACAAGTGTAATTGCCAACTCTGTTACGCAGCCCCGTGGGGGCGTGTAGACCCTGCAGCAGAGTCCATGGTTGTGCCCCTGTCTGTCTCAGAAGGAGAGTGCTCAAGGTCTTTCGACCAATGAAGATCACTTAAGTTGATTGTGGAAGCTTGTTAATGGCACCAAAGTTTCCTCCCGATTGGCACTGAGGTTTCTTACTGTATAACCTCATGCGTTCCTGTGCATTGGTGCAGCCAGTCAGAAACCTTTCCACTCAACGTCTGTCGAACAGCCTTCAAAGTTTCAAGTGCAAACACGAGGAAATCTGCAGATGCTGGAAATTCAAGCAACACACACAAAATGCTGGTGGAACGCAGCAGGCCAGGCAGCATCTATAAGACAAGTAGAGTCGACGTTTCGTGCCGAGACCCTTCGTTGAATTCTGGTTGTGTCTATAATCTGGACACATGATTAGTCCTCTGAGATGTTGACTCTCAGTATCATGAAGCAGTTTTGATTCTGAATTGAAGGCTAAAATGGATCAGGGCCTGCCATTTAATTTGGGACAGGATGAAGATACCCAACATTCACCTGCTTGGCGAGAACTCCAGAGCAGAGCAGTAAAAGCCCACAACTGGATTGAACCAGGGCCCTCTTAATCTATATGGTTCAGCTGAGACACTGAGGGGTTCCTTTAAAATCCTTTTCAACAGAAAATGCATCCTTGTTGCAAATACATTTCACAAGCTATATTTCTTCTATTCACCAATTACATATCATTTAACAACTTAATAGAGTCATTTTTACGGAATGTCACCGCGGTACAAAAATATTTTCTCCCTTCTCAAAGAAAAATGATTTGCCAAATGCTTCTCGCAGAAGACACTGGTATGTTTTAAATTGGCTTCTTCTCTGTAGCCATTCAATCTCACTGCAGTCCATCTAATCAGCCATTCAGAGATACGGTGTGTTTCACTCCCGAGTGAATATAGGTCACAGTTGCTATTAAGATCACTGAAGCATATGCTGTCTGTGTGAGAGGAAATTTGGTAGATTTTGCCAGACTGTCGTACAAACCTGCCCTTGAATTGACTTCAGATTAATTACTTCTTTTTGAGAAAGAAGGATATTCTCTGGACCTGATTACAATAGATTTACACAAATATTTCATTAGTTTAATTTTCCAGTAGGCCATGTTTCAAAGCACTGATGAATAAAGTGGGAGTTTTACATGGTCTCACCAGTGAGGGACTTGGATTTCTATAATCCTTCCACAACCCGGCAAGTCATTTTTTAAAAACACCTTCTTATTCTGGCTTCTTCCCCCTTCCTTTCCAGTCGCGATGAAGGGCCTCAGCCCAAAACATCAACTGTTTATTCCTCTCCATAGATACCACCTGACCTGCTGAGCTCTTCCAGCATTTTGTCTGTGTTGCTTAGGGAAAAGCCTGCTTTCCCTCACTTGACCTATAGTTCTGGAGGTGACAGCAAATCAGGAGCTCAGTCAAGTGCTTTTAAAACAGGCTGAGTGCTTCTGCTTCTCCACCCTTTCAGATAGTGAGTCCCAAACCTCTCTTCTCATTGAGTGAAAATTGTTCCTCAGGCTAGAATTGGAATTGGTTTATTATCATCATACACAGTAAGGTACAGTGAAGAAAATGTCATGCCTACAGTTCATACAGATTAAATCATTACACAGTGCATTGAGGTAGAACAAGATAAAACAACAATGCTGAATAAAGTGTATCAGCTACAGAGAAATTGCGAGTAAACAATAAGGTGCAAGATCATAGTGAGGTTGATTGTGAGGTCAAGAGTACAACTTATCATACTAGGGATCTATTTAATTGTCTTAAACAGCAGGGCAGAACCCGTTATTGAGCCTAATGGTACGTCCTTTCAGGCTTTGGTATCTTTTGCCCAACAGAACGGAGCAGAAGGAAGAATGTCTGGGGTGGGCGAGGTCTTTGATTATGTTGGTTGCATTACTGAGGCAGCAATAAGTATAATTAGAGTCCATTGAAGGCTGGCTTGCTTCTGTGATGTGTCAAGCTGTGTCCAGAAATCTCTGCACTTTCTTCCAATCAAGAACATTCCAACGGCTGGAATCATACAATGAAAGATGTATGTAGTCATGGATCATCAATTATCCCAGTCCCAGGATATCACTCTAGGGTCCAAGTGTTCCATGTTGATAGGTGGGACAAGCTCACTTGGGCAACACTGCACGGATGAGTTGGTCCAGAAGGCTCATTTCCATGCTGTATGACTCTATGATTATACTACTTTCAGAGAAAGAAAATTCCCGTCACAAAACAATGTACCCTGATGCCTTCCCTACCATTCTGCGGGATTTCAGCTTGAAGAAGTCTCTCAACAACTACCAACAACCTGTGGAAACAGGAGCCAACAGATTTGACCATTGTTCTACCACCATCAAGAATGCTTACTATATCATCCCACACCCACACTTTGGAAAGTCCAATCACCTGGCTGAACTTCTACTCCCAGCATATAGGCAAAGACTGAACACCATAGAACCAGTGATGAGGACCAACAAGGCATGGTCAAGGGAGTTGGAGGAGCATTTACAGGGCTGCTTTGGGTTGGTGGAATGGACAATATTCAGTGATTCATCTTCAAATCTGAATCTGAACTGTGAATGTCACAGTTGTCGCCAACTTCATCAAGACCTGTGTAGATGAGTGTGTGCCTTCAAGAACATACCAGGCATACCCAAACCAAAAACCATGGATGATCCAGGAGATTCATACTCTTCTGTGGGCTAGATCTGTAACATTCAAGATTGGTGATCAAGAACTTTACAAGAAGTCCAGGGCACAACCTATGGAAGGCTATTATAAGATTGAAAAAACAATTCTGATTGAAGTTAGAGACAATGTTGGATGCGCATCCAGCTCTGGCAGGGGTTGCAGGCCATTATTTCCAACAAGGTGAAATTTAACATCATGGATGGCTGTGATGCTTCACTCCCCGGTGAGTTCAACACATCTTATGGACATTTTGAAAGGAACAATAAAACTACACCAGTGTGAATCCCTGCAGCATCTGGTGACCCTGTTATCTCTGTCTCAAGGCCAAAGCATCAGAACATCTTTCAAGAAGGCAAACCGTCATAATGCATCAGGTGTACCTAGTAAGGCACTGAAAATCTGTGCCAAACAACTGGCAGAAGTGTTCAGGGACATCTTCAATCTCTCACTGCTACAGTCAGAGGTTCCCACCTGCTTCAAAAAGGTAACAATCATACCAGTGGCCAAGTAGAGCAGGGTGAGCTGCCTCAACAACTATCATTCAGTGGCACTCACACTGATTGTGACAAAGTGCTTTGAGATGTTTATCATGGCTAGAATTAAGTCCTGCCTAAGCAAGGACCCAGACCACCACAATTTGCCAATCGCCACAATAGGTCTCCAGCAGATACAATCTCACTGGCTCTCCACTCAGTCTTGGACCACCTGAACAATAATAGTATCTACATCAGGCTACTTTTTAATTGACTACAGCTCAGCATTCAACACAATCATACCGCCAGTTCTAATCAACAAGCTCTAAATCTTGGGCATCTGGGCCTCCCTAGGCAGCTGGATCCTTGACTTCCCCACCTGGAGACCACAGGCAGTGTGGACCAGAAATAGCATCTCCTCCTCACTGACAATAAACACTGGCGCACCTCAAGGATGCATGCTTAGCCCACTGTTCCATTCTCCCTACACCAACGACTATGGCTAGACATAGCTCAAATGCTGTTGATAAATTTGCTGACACCGTAACTATTGTTTCAGATGGCAGGGAAGAGGCATACAGGAGCAAGATAGATCAACTGAATGAGTGGTGCCATAGCAACAACCTTGCAGTTAATGTCAGTAAGATCAAGGAATTGATTGTAGACTTCAGGAAGCAGATGTCGAGAGAACACGCACCAATCCTCAGCAAAGGATCAAAAGTGGAAATCTCAAGTTCCTGGGTGTCAAAATATCTGACGATTTATCCTGAGCCCCCACACATTGCTGCAATTACAAAGAAGGCATAACAGCTTCTATGTTTCATTAGGAGTTTCAGGAGGCTTGGTATGTCACCAAAGATACTCACAAATTTCTACCGGTGTACTGTGGAGAACATTTTAACTGGTTGCATCACTGCCTGATATGGAGGGACCACTGCACAGGTTAGGAAAAGCTGAAGAAAGTTGTGAGCTCAGCCAGCTCCATCACGGGCACCAGCCTCCGCAGTATCAAGGACACCTTCAAAAGGCAATGCCCCAAAAAGGCGGCTTCCATCATTACGGACCCCCATCACCCAGGACATTCTCATTGCTACCATCAAGGAGGAGGTACAGGAGCCTGAAGGCACCCACTCATCATTTCAGAAGTAACTCCTTACTTTCTGCCTTCAGATTTCTGAATGGGCATTACCTCACTATTTTTTCCTCTCTTTTTGCACTGTTTATTTAAATAAATATTTATATATGCTCCTATCATAATTTATAGTTTTTTAAAATTTGTACTACTGCCGCAAAATAACAAATTCCACCCCATGTGCCAGTGATATCAAATCTGATTCTGAGGTCAAGTAGCATCTATGGAAAGAAAAACAGAGTTAACCTTTCAGATCAAAGGCTGCTTATTTTATCTGAAACTTTCTCAGTTTCTCTCTCCACAGATACTGCCTGACCTGCTGAGTGTTTCCAACATTCACTGTTTCTTTTTAATCTCTGATGTCCATCATCTGCAGTTCTTTTTGATTTTCATTAGCCTTTGACAACACTGTGTAAGTTAAAGAGTTAGATGTTGGAGCAGGTGATGTGACTCAAACCACCAACTCATTATAATTCAAACAAGATTGTCTTATTCAGAAAAAAAGTGATCAAAGAGCAGAGGAAAGAGAAGCTACAGAAACTTCTCCTTTTAGAAGCAGTGTTCAAATTACAAAGTAAAATAGTAAAATTTATAATCAGAGTACATACATGTCACCACTTACAACCCTGAGATTCTTTTTCCTGCAGGCATACTCAGTAAATCTATGGAATAGTAATTGTTTAACAGGATCAATGAACAACAAACTGTGCAAATACAAATATAAATAAATAGCAATAAATAACAAGTTGGAAATAACAAAATAAAGAGATCACCAGCCCCTTGTGTCTATTTTCAATCTCAGGAAGGAAATTCCAGTGATATTTGCTACCCAGTTATAACACTGGGCATTGTTTCTCAGAGCCCACTCTTGTGACAGAGTTCAAAGGTACCAAACAACACAACAAAGCTGATGGTTTGTCACAGCTTCCACTATTGGCAACTGAAGAAGAAAAGTCTTCACACTGTGACCCAGCAGAAGTGTTCTACACCATGTTGGTGGACCAGTCGCTGGTAACAAATTCCGAAATGCAAAGGGAAACAAGGAATGACCCGAAACTGTCAAAAGTTTATGAAATCACTGTGCAAGGATGGCCAGCTCATGGTAAACCAATGTTTCTAGAGTTCTCAGTGAGACTAGACCAACTGTCAGTGTGTCAGAGTGTGGATCTTGTGTTGTGGTTCTCTCTAAACTGCACACTAGAATGTTAGACAATCTGCACCAAGGACACCTGGTACAGACAAGACAAAGAGTCTCATCTGGAGCTAAGTGTGGCGGCTGGTAACAGATAAACAGATTGAAAATATGTCCAAAGGTGTTGGAAATTCAAAATACACCCACATAGGCACTGTTACACTCATGGGAGTGGTCACCATACCACGGCAAAGAGTACAGATTGACTTTGCTGGGCCATTCATGGGCTCCATGCTTCTGATTGCTGTGGATGCTCATTCGAAATGGCCGGAGGTTATACCAATGAAGTCAACCTCCTCAGCAAAGACCATCTCTGCCCTGAGGCCTAGCTTCACCAGAAATGCCTTACCAGAATCAGCCCCTTGGTCTTACTGACATTGAGTGAGAGGTTGTTGTTATGGCACTGCACTGCCAAATTTTCAATCTCGCTTCTGTTTGCCGACTCATCACCACCTTTGAAACCGCCCACAACAGTGGTGTCGTCAGCAAACTTGTGTGTGGTGTTGGAGCTGTACTCAGGGTAATCTCTCAGGAAAATACCAGTGAAGGGAGGATAGTTACATATACTGTCATGAAATCAAGCAGACGCTTAAACTATGTGGGAGTTAGGGATATAGAATATAGAACACTACAACACAGTACAGGCCTTGCGGCCCACAATGTTGTGCCAATCTTTTAACCTACTTTTAAGAGTAATCTAACCCTTCCCTCTCATTTAGCCTTCCATTTTTCTATCAGCCATGTGCCTGTCTAAGAGTTTCTTAAATGTCTACCACCACCCCCGGCGGGGTGTTCCACACACTCACCACTCACTGCATCAAAACCTAACTGACATATTTCTTCCAAATCACCTTTAAATGATGCCCCCTTGTTTGAGGCACTTCCACCCAGGGAAGAAGTCATTACCTGTCCACCTGATCTGTGCCTCTTACTACCTTAAACATTTTCTCATCTTAAAGTGAGGGGGGAGAGATTTTAGATGGATCAAGCAGAATTGTTTTCACGCAGAAGGTAGCGGATATATGGAGCGAGCTGCTAGAGAAAGCTGTAGAGGCAAGTACAGTAACAACAATGAAAGGACATTTAGATGAGTGCATGGATAGGAACGGTTTAGAGGGATATCAGCCAAATGCAGGCAGATGGAATTATCTGGGGTAGACATCTTGGTCCTCTTTAGATGCTTTATAACTCTATGTGGGCTGGCTGGTGGCGTAGTGGGATCAGAGCTGGACTTCAGGGCCAGAGGTCCGGAGTTCCAATCCAGCCGGCTCCCATTAAGAGCTGGTGATCTCTTTTAAAATGAACTCACCTGGCAGAAGGCAAACCACTGCTGTAACTTGCCTAGTACGCGATTACCCAATACGTCAGAGCGGTGTGGAAGGAAATCATCCACTACCTGAAAATAATTCCAACATACCTAATTCTATATACGAGCAATCACTCAAGTTGAGTATGATGTTTTCCAAAGGGCTTATTCCGTTAATGGAGAGTTCCTATGCAGGACTTTGTTTAACATGGGGAGGCTAATGTACGAACAGCCGCCACACAGTCCGTGACAGATTGAGGTGCAGTGGCATAGACTGGGGACTCTTCATTCCTCCACCCTCACTGCCATTGTGATGTGCCATCATCCTCTGCCAGCTCCACCGCTGAGGTCTTTGTTGGATCGCTGTTTGTCTGGAACCTCCCCCTTGACCCAACCAAGAGCTAAGTACCAGATGGCTAAACTCCAGACAGCATTTCTCTCGGGATCTCTGGAACTCGCCAGTCTCTCCACCACCACATGATGGTCCTTGCAGGGTAATGAACCGTGACATTAGTAATATGTAGGGATTCTCCACGGGACGCAAGAGAGACAAAACCTATCCAAGTGAGTTGTGAAGTAGATTTAAAAGGCTTGCAGGGAGCGGTTAGGCATTTGATTGGATTTGATGGCAGAGAGTGGGTGATATTGATTTAGCAGCAGGTTTTGCACCATTTGTTGGTGGGGATGGAAACCAGGGGAGAGTTATCGCAAGTGTCTGAATCAATACCAGCTGCCCCACACCATTAGCCCAGATCAGCGACACCCGGGAACGTGCAGGGTGTCTGGCAGTGACACTTCCTCTCTCGTTCCTTGTGGAATGAGATGCTTCTGTCAGTTATATTCCGTGGAGTAACCACAAAAGTACAGAAAACTGCTGATGGTGGAAACTAAAGACTGAAATCAGAATCAGGTTTAATATCACTGACATATGGCGTGAAATTTGTTTTTTTGTGGCAACAGTACAGTGCAATACATTAAAATGCTAGAACTTACAAGAAGAAATATATGTTAAAACTAAATTAAATCAGTATTACAAAAAGCGAGCAAAGTTAGTGAGGTAGTGTTCGTGCATTGGTTCATTGTTCATTCAGAGATCTGATGGCAGAGGGAATGAAGCTGTTCCCAAAACACTGAGTGGATGTGTGTCTTCAGGCTCCTGTAGCTCCTAAAACACTGGAAACAAAGAGACACACCTGCATTTCTGTGGCACCTGTCACATCTCTTTCAGTATATCCCAATAAAATGCAGCCAATTAACTGCAGTCCCCATTGCAGAAATTGTAGCGGCTAACTTGCGCACAGCATGCTCCCACAAGCAGTGTTACTAAGCTGGCTGGGTCGTCGGCTGCTTGAGGGGAATCTTGTGCACTCTGTGCTCAAGCACATTTTTACACTCGCACACAAACATTACCTCGTCATTACGTTGAGTGTGCACACGTCAGTGTCTTACCCCTGGTACATTCCAATAATGTGCTGGCTTAATGGCGCCTTTCCCACCACACACAGCGGAATATTCCATTTCTTTAGTAATGGGGGTGTCTGTATGTTGTTTAAGCCAGATACTACTGATTATTTTACAATATGAATGCGACCACACTGTGGGGTGCATCATATTCTGATTTGAGTATAGTCTTAAGTTAATTTTGTGAGCAATTAAATCCGGAATGTTCTGGTGCCTAAATAAAGTATGTGGATCATTCTCAGGGACAGAGAGAGAGAGACAGAGCACTCTGGATATAGTTTGGATCTATTTATTGCATTTGCTGATACCTTTTTTATAAATATTGTTTTCTTTTTGCTATTTTCACAAATTTTTGTACGCTTGATTTTTGACACTCTTCATAAACACCCTTGCCTGAAAGTGCTAAGTGACTTTAGCCATCTTCGGTCATAACTAACCCACGTTTTGTAACAGAATCGCTGGACTGGGAGCCAGGAGCTGTTTCCTGCTGCTCTTCGCATCCACATTCCTCCCCTCAGAGGACTCAGCAGCTGGAAGGGGAACAAACGCAATAACCCTTTGGGGGTTTATCCCTCTCACCAGGCCAGGGGCAACTTCCAGAAGGCCATTGTGAGTGCAAAGAGGCAATTTTGGACTAAACCAGAATCACCGATTCCACTTGAGTATTTCTGACGTAGAGAGCTGGCAGGGTCATAAATTTAAACAGCACAGTAACAAACCCTTTGGTTCAACTCAATAATAATGATGCCTATTTAAGCTAGTCCCATTTGCCTTTGTTTGGCTCAAAACCCTCCTTCCCTAGCCATGTACTTGTCCAAGTAACTTATGAATGTTGTTATTGTGCTTGTCTCCACCACCTCTCATTGCACACACCCACCACCCTCTGTGTGAAAACTTTCCCCTTCTGATCCCTTCCAATTCTTCTCCCTCTCATCTTGCCCATTCCCTCTAATGTTTGATTCCCTCTCTCTCTGTGAGAAAGGCCCTGGACCAGGTGGATTAGTCATAGGATTCCATTTCTAAAAGGCCAGGGCCTGGGCCTGATGAAGCTGAGGTTCCCTTCTCCCAGACAAAGTCCTGGCCTGAAACATCGACTGTTTATTCTGCTCCATAGACGCTGCCTGACCTGCTGAGTTCCTCCAGCATTTAATGAGTTGTTTTCAAGCTCCAGCACTGGCAGAATCTCTTGTGTTGCAGGCATTCTTTTGGAAGTGTGGCACTTAAATTTCAAGACTCAGAATATATCAATAAGTAAATAGGATTACACACAATCAGAGCATTCAAAAATCACCCAGTCAATGAGTGGCCCACAGCAAAACAGTGGGAGGGCTGCCAACGCCCTCCGGTTGTTCTGCTGAAAATTCACTCCAACCAGCTCATTGGAGCGTGTGCCATTTGCATTCCATGCTGCAGGAGGAGGTGCTGAGGGATGTACTGAAGCTCAGTGCCGCCAATGAAAAGGCTTTCAGGAGGAGGATCACATGCTGGTGTCCTTCTGCTATTGGACTCGATGGGCCAAATGGCCCAATTCTGCTCCTGTGTCTACGGTCTTCTGGACTTTGAGGTGCTGAGCATGGTGGGGGAAACCCTTTAAGCAACAGGAGATTGTATCACCTCAGGGACTGGCAATGGTGCTGTCAAAGAAAGATGTGCTAACTAAATGGATTGAATAAATGACACAAGTTGTAGACACAGCTCACCACATCGCAGCCCCTCCACGGACTCTGTCTACACTTCTGACTGCCTCAGTAAATCAGACAATACAATCAAAGGCTTTGCCCTCTCCAAACATTCTCTCTTCTCCCCTCTTCCATCAAGCAGAATATACAAAAGCCTGAAAGCAAGTATCACCAGGATCAAGGGCAGTTTCTGCCTCTCTGTAATAAGACTATTAACTGTTTCCCTAGTGTGAATGACTGTGATGCTTCACTCTAGGATGAGATGCCTGCCTTGAAAGGGAGAATAAAACCACAGCTATGGGGATCCCTGCAGCACCTGGAGACCCTGTGATCTCTGTCTCAGAGGCCGACATCAGGCTGTTTGTTGAGATGGTGAACCCTCACAAGGCAACAGGCCCCAATGGAGTACTTGGTAAGGCTCTGAAAGCCTGTGCCAACCAGCTAGCAGATGTGTTCAAAGACATTTTCAATCTCTCATTGCTACAGACAGAAGTTCCCACCTGCTTTAAAAGGGCAACAATTATACCAGTGCCCAAGAAGAGTGCTACTGGGTGATAGTCGTTAAAGCACCTCACCCTTAATGACTATCATCCAGTAGCACTCACATCTACGATGAAGTGCTTTGAGAGGTTGGTCATGGCTAGAATTAACTCCTGTCTCAGCAAGGACCTGGACCCACTGCAATTTGCCTATTGCCACAATAAGTCTGCAGCAGATATAATCTCAGTAGCTCTTCACCTGGATAATACAAATACCTACGTCAGGATGCTCTTTATTGACTCCAGCTCAGCATTTAACACCACCGTTCCTACAGCACTGATCAAAAATGCTGAACCTGGGTCTCTGTACCTCCCTCTGCAACTGGATCCTCAACTACCTAACCAGAAGTCCACAATCTGTGTGGATGGGAAATAATATCTCCTTCTCGCTGACAATCAACACTGGCGCACCTCAGGAGTGTGTGCTTAGCCCACTGCTCTACTCTCTCTACACACATGACAGTGTGTATAGGCACAGCTCAAATGCCATCTACAAATTTGTTGGTAAAATTTCAGATGGTGATGAGAACACGTACAGGAGCGAGATAAATCAGCCAGTTGAGGGGTGTCACAGAACAACCTTACACTCAATGTCAGTCGGACCAAAGAATTAATTATGAACTTCAGAAAGGGTACAATGAGGGAACACAGCCCAATCCTCATAGAGGGATCAGAAGTGGAGAGAGTGAGCAATTTCAAGTTCCTGGATGTCAACATCGCTGAGAATCTAACCTGTCCCAACATATCAATGCTGCTATAAAGAAGACACAACAGCAGCTATATTTCATTAGGAGTTTGAGGAGATTTGGTTTGTCATCAAAGACACTTGCAAATTTCTACAGACATATTGTGGATAGCATTCTAACTGGCTGTATCACCATCTGGCATAGGGAAGGGTGGGACTATTGCACAGGATCGAAATAGACTGCAGAGAGTTGTAAACTTAGTCAGCTCCATCATGGGCACTATCCTCCATCATATCCAAGACATTTTCAAGGAGCGATGTCTTAAAAAGGCAGCATCCATCATTAAGGACCCCCATCACCCAGGTCATGCCCTGTTCTCATTGTTACCGTCAGGAAGGAGGTACAGGAGCATGAAGGCACACACTCAATGATTCAGGAAGAGCTTCTTCCCATCTGCCATCCGATTCCTGAAAGGACATTGAACACATGAACACTACCTCACTACTTTTTTTTTATTTTGCATTACTTAACTATTTAATAAATAAACGAATAAATAAATAAATATAGATCGATAGCTATAGATAGAGATATATATACTTACCGTAATTCACGATATTCTGTATTATTATGTATGTGCTGCAAAGACAACAAATTTCATGACATGTGCTGCAGTTGGAGAGGACAATTCGGAGGTGAGAAGACAAGATGAAAGAGTTCCAATTCCCATTCAACTAACTAGCGAGAGTGGATCGCTCCAAGTGCGAAGCCAATCTGGAGAGGTTGAGAATAGCTTCTTCAGCAGCAAAATCCAGGTCTGAAGTGAATGGCTGAGCAGCGCAATCTGAGCCGGGAGGAATTCACTGCAGGGAGGCCCGACTCATAATGTGAAGTACAATATGCTGTTTAGACAATCTAGACAATGGCTCAGATAGACTGGACAGGATAGGTGTTGAGAGTCGAGCAAGGTTGGATTGTTCAAGCACCACACCAATATGGAGAGTTCAAGAATGACTTAGTGAAATCTTGGCCTGGAGTGATTCATCATGGTGTGGCCCAGTTCCTAGTGCAAGGTTTGGACAATTTAAATGCCAGCCCAAATAGTCTCGGGGGGGGGGTCCACTCTCCACGACATTGTTACAGTGAGACTGCCCCGCCCAGCTGCTGTGTCTTCATGTCTGAGAACTTTGTGGCGACTTGCCCAACTAATATAGACAATAGACAATAGATGCAGAAGTAGACCATTCGGCCCCTCAAGTCTGCACTGCCATTCTGAGATCATGGCTGATCATTCACTATCAATACCCAGTCCCTGCCTTGTCCCCATATCCCTTGATTCCCCTATCCATCAGATATCTATCTAGCTCCTTCTTGAAAGCATCCAGAGAATTGGCCTCCACCGTCTTCCGAGGCAGTGCATTCCACACCTCCACAACTCTCTGGGAGAAGAAGCTCTTCCTCAACTCTGTTTTAAATAACTGACCTCTTATTCTCAATCCATGCCCCCTGGTACTGGACTCTCCCAACATCTGGAACATATTTCCTGCCTCAATCCTATCAAATCCTTTAATTATCTTAAACGTTTCAATCAGATCCCCTCTCAATCTCCTCAATTCCAGCGTGTACAAGCCCAATCTCTCCAATCTCTCTGCGTAAGACAGCCCTGCCATCCCAGGAATCAACCTAGTGAATCTACGCTGCACTTACTCAATTGCCAGAATGTCCTTCCTTAAACCTGGAGACCAAAACTGTACACAATATTCCAGGTGTGGTCTCACCAGGGCCCTGTACAAATGCAAAAGGACATCCTTGCTCTTGTACTCAATTCCCCTTGTAATAAAAGCCAACATTCCATTTGCCCTCTTCACTGCCTGTTGCACTTGCTCATTCACCTTCATTGACTGATGAACTAGGAAGCCCAGGTCTCTTTGCATTTCTCCCTTACCTAACTCTACACCGTTCAGACAATACTCTGCCCTCTTGTTCCTGCTTCCAAAGTGGATAACTTCACATTTATTCACATTGAATGACATCTGCCAAGTATCTGCCCACTCACCCAGCCTATCCAAGTCTCCCTGTATTCTCCTAACGTCCTCTTCGCATGTCACACTGCCACCCAGTTTAGTATCGTCAGCAAACTTGCTGATATAGTTTTCAATGCCCTCATCTAAATCGTTGACATAAATCGTAAAGAGCTGTGGTCCCAATACAGAGCCCTGTGGTACCCCACTAGTCACCTCCAACCAGTCCGAGAAACACCCATTCACTGCTACCCTTTGCTTTCTATCTGCCAACCAGTTTTCTATCCATGTTGAAACCCTGCCCCCAATGCCATGAGCTCTGATTTTACTCACCAATCTCCTATGTGGCACCTTATCGAATGCCTTCTGAAAATCTAGGTACACAACATCTACTGGCTTACCCTCGTCTAACATCCTTGTTACACCCTCAAAAAACTCCAACAGATTAGTCAAGCATGATTTGCCCTTGGTAAATCCATGCTGGCTTGGCCTAATCCTATTACTGCCATCAAGATATGCCACTATTTCGTCCTTAATAATGGACTCAAGCATCTTCCCTACGACTGATGTTAGGCTAACAGGGCGATAGTTCTCCATTTTCTCCTTCCCTCCCTTCTTGAAAAGTGGGATAACATTAGCTACTCTCCAATCTTCAGGAACTGATCCTGAATCTAAGGAACATTGGAAAATGATTACCAATGCATCCGCAATTTCCTGAGCCACCTCTTTTAGAACCCTCGGATGCAGACCATCTGGACCCGGGGATTTATTAGCCTTCAGTCCTATCAGTCTACTCATCACAGTTTCTTTCCTAATGTCAATCTGTTTCAATTCCTCTGATATCTTATGACCCTGGCCCAACCATACATCTGGGAGATTGCTTGTGTCCTCCCTGGTGAAGACAGATCTAAAGTATTCATTAAATTCTGTTGCCATTTCCCTGTTTCCCATAACAATTTTTCCCAATTAATTCTTCAAGGGGCCAACATTGTTCTTAACTATCTTCTTTCTCTTCACATAGCTAAAAAAGCTTCTGCTATCCCCTTTTATATTCCTGGCTAGACTGAGCTCATGCCTGATTTTTTTCTCTCCTTATTGCTCTTTTAGTTAAGATCTGCTGTTCCTTAAAACTTTCCCAATCATCTGTATTCCCACTCATCTTAGCCCTGTCATACTTCTTTTTCTTTAATGCTATACAATCTCTGACTTCCTTTGTCAACCACTGTGGCCCCTTCCCCCTCTTTGAATCCTTCCTTCTCATTGGAATGAACTGCTTTTGCATCTTTTGTATTATGCCCAAGAATATCTGCCACTGCTGATCCACTGTCTTTCCTGCCAGGGCATCCGCCCATTTAACTTTGGCCAGCTCTTCCCTCATGGCTCTGTAGTCTCCTTTATTTAATTGTAACACTGACACCTCTGATCTGCCCTTATCCCTCTCAAATTGTAGATAAAAACTTATCATGTTATGATCACTACTTCCTAATGGCTCCTTTACTTCAAAATCACTCATCAATTCCTGTCCATTACACATCACCAAGTCCAAAATAGCCTCGTTCCTGGTTGGCTCAAGCACAAGCTGTTCCAAAAATACATCCCTTAGACACTCCACAAACTCCCTATCCTGGGGTCCAGCACCTACCTGATTCTCCCAGTTCACCTGCATGTTGAAATCTCCCATAACGACTGCATTACCTTTAGCACATGCCAATGTTAACTCTCTAATCAACTTGTACCCAATATCCACGCTACTGTTTGGGGGCCTGTACACAACACCCATTAGGGTCTTTTTACCCTTACTGTTCCTCAGCTCAATCCACACAGACTCTACTTCCCCTGTTCCCAGGTCACCTCTTGCTAAGGACTGAATCTCATTCCTCACCAACAGGGCCACCCCACCCCCTCTTCCCATATTTCTGTCTCTACGTTAGCACGTATACCCTGGTACACTCAATTCCCAGGCCTGATCCCCTTGCAGCCATGTCTCCGTTATCCCAACAATATCGTAGTTCACCATTTTCATCTGAGCTTCAAGCTCATCTGCCTTATTTCTGACACTACGCGCATTCAAGTATAGAATTCCTAGCCCATTCCTCCTCTCTTTGCTTAAAACACTGTCTATTGTACCTAACCCAGCTCCTTGAACTTCCATCGGGCTAATTGCACCTTGAATTTTGATGACCTTCTCAAGATCACCCAAACCTTCTACACATTTAACCACATGCTCCTTCTGACCAACCCTCTGGATCTGGATCCCTGCCCCCTGCACATCTTAACCCCCCCCCCCCCCCCCCGAGCAGCACTGGCAAACATTCCTGCAAGAATGTTAGTACCCCTCCGGTTCAGATGTAGACCGTCCCTTCGAAACAGATCCCAATGTCCCTGGAACAAAGACCAATTATCCAAAAACCTGAACCCTTCCTTCCTGCACCATGCTCTCAGCCTCGTATTAATGTGCATAATCATTCTATTCTTCGCCTCACTCGCACGTGGCACAGGTAGCAATCCCGAGATTGTCACCCTGGAGGTCCTGCCTTTCAGCTTCACTCCTAACTCCCTGAACTCTCTAAGCAGGACCCCCTCACTCACCTTACCTACATCGTTGGTCCCTACATGGACCACTACATCTGGGTTCATGCCCTCATTCTCAAGAATAGCCTGCACCCGATCTGAGATGTCCCGGACCCTGGCACCAGGGAGGCAACATACCATCCGAGACTCCCGATCTGCCCCACAAAATCTCCTATCTGCTCCCCTGACTATAGAATCCCCTAAAACTATCGCTCTCTTCTCTTCCCTCCTCCCCTTTCTAGTTGAGGGTTCAACCTCTGTGCCAGAGGCAGGACCACTACAACTCATTCCTGGTAGGTCATCCCCATCAACAGTATCCAGTACGGTATACTTATTGTTAATGGGAATGGCCGCAGGGGTGCTCTGCTCTCTCTGCCTGCTCCCCCTGCCTCTCTGGACCGTCACCCATCTGTCTACTTCTTGGATTTTTGGTGTGACTACCTCCTGATAACTCCTATCTATCTCTGCCTCTGCCTCCCGAATGATCCGTAGTTCATCCAGCTCCTGCTCCAACTCCCTAACTCGGGCTGATAGGAGCTGCAGCTGGACGCACCTCTTGCAGGTGTGGTCACCAGGGACAACTGTGTTGACCCTGACCTCCCACATACTGCATGTGATGAACTGTATTCCAAGGCTTTGGGCCTACCTTCAGTTTCCTTGCTTTGAGACTGCCAGTCAGCAAACAAATCTCAAGGTTGCATAATTTATGCATTCTTTAATAATTAATGTACTTTGAGCCTGATATTAAACTTGATTCTGATTCTGATGGACTCTTGATCTCACAATCTACTCTGTTATGATCATTTATCTGCACTACACTTTCTCCGCAGCTTTTACACTTTATTCTGTATTGTCATTGTTTTCCCTTGTTCTGCCTCAAAGCACCATGGAATGATTTAATCTGAATGAACAGTATGCAAGACAAAGTTTTCACTGTATCTCGATACATGGAGTCATAAAGCACGACAGCACAGAACCAGGCCCTTCAGCCCACCCAGTTCATGCTGAACTGTAATTTTGCCTGGTCCCGTTAACCAGCACCCGGACCACTGCCCTTCATACCCCTCCCAACTATGTACTTAAATGAAGCAATTGAACCTGCACCCACCACTCTGCGGGCGGCTCGTGTGACAATAATAAACCAATCCCAACTTGCCACTGTTTGTTCTCTTGTACATATGCCTGTTGTAAATAAAGTTTGCTTTGGACATTTTAAAAATACACCTCAGTAACTACTGGCAGGTCCTGAACAGGTTGTCCATGCCAGGAGCTTCTCCTAGAGCGGTCGGAGTAGCAGGTGTGTACGAAACCGGCTATCTGTCAGTGCCTTTCCTTACTCAGCTTCACAGTTTCAAATAGGATGTATGGCTGAGGCTTTATAAGGCATTGCTCACTCTGCATTGGGAATGTGGTGAACCGTGTCGGGCTCCCTATCTGTGGAAGGATGTGCTGGTATCGGAGAGAGTCCAAAGAAGGTTCACATGAACGATCCCAAGAATGAGAGGGTTAATGAGGAGCATTTGACGGCCCTGGGCTTGTACTCACTGGAGTTTTGAAGAATGAAGAGGGATCTCATTGGATGTCTCCTATAGCAGGGGAGTCCAGGACTAGAGGGCACAGTCTCAGAAAAGAAGGATGTCCCTTTAGAACAGAGATGAGGACGAATTTCTTTAACCAAAGGATGGTGACTCTATGCAGTTCATTTCCACAGACAGTTGTGGAGGCCAAGTCATTTAAAACAGTGGTTGATAGGTTCCTGATCAGTAAGGGAGTCAGAGGTTACAGGGAGAAGACAGGAGAGCGGGGTTGAGGGAGATAATAAATCAGCCATGACAGAAAGCCTGTGCAGACTCAATGGGCTGAATGGCCTAATTCTGCTCCTTTGTCTTAAGATCTTATAGATTGACATTCTCTCATTGCCAGGGTCTGAATCCCGGTCCTGGTTCCTTCTACCTGACAGAACTGTAAGGTGGACTGGGGGGTGGTGCGGGGGTTCACCACAAGGAACAGAGACATCAGAAGTGGCTCATCACCGCTTTCACATAGTTCACTTAGGGGTGGCAATCACTGGAGACACTCCTGGCAAAGCACACACCCTCATAATGTCTTTTCCTGCTGCGTTTCCTTCAAAAGTGTTATTGCACTCTCTCGGCAGTTTCAACTCAAACAGACAGCCAACTAGCTCCCCCAAGTGTAGTTTCTGTTTCTAATCTGTTCAAAGACTGTGGTTATCACTGTCAAAGCCAGCTCCTGATTTCTCATGTCCTTGACCTGGCTGTTTTGCTGAGCCATCTCAGAGTCATTGTTGTCACCTGTAGATCAGATACACAATAGAAAGATTAGCTTTATTTGTCAAATGTACATTGGAATATCAAAGTAAACAGTAAAATACATTCTTTGCATCAATAACTGGCTCTCTGAGGATGTTCTGGGGGCAACCCACAAGTGTCCCCACATCCTCAACTTACTAACCCGAACCCAACCTTCTTTGGAACGTGGATGGAAAGCAGAGCCTCAGCAGGAAACCCACATGGTCACAGGGAGAACATACAAACTCCTTTTGCCACATCATTTTTTTTTAATGTATTGCGCTATATTGCTGCCACAAACAGCAAATTTCACAACCTATGTCAATGATAAACCTGATTTTGACTGGAAGATATTGAAAGATGTCAACAAGACAAGTAACACCTGATTGGATGTTACTTTCCTTCAGATTAAAGTGAAAGCCAACAACCGGAAACCAAAGGTTCAAATGTTTATTTTATTGTTAAAGGATGCACGTAGAATGCAACTCTGATATTTGTCTTCTCCAGATAGCCATGGAATACAGAAAGACAATGGGAGTTGATGAACGAAGAGATGTCAACTCCCCCCCACCCCGCCCACCAGCACAAGGAAGAAAAGAAACAAAACTTGCAAAGTCCCCACCCCCTCCCCACAGAAAGAAACAGAAATAATAGCAAACCCCGACCCCCTCCTCAAAAGAAAAGAACAGTAACTGTAGAATCAAAACCCCCAGCTCCCACTGTTACACACAAAAAATTAACAGATCATTCACCCGCCCATTGGCCACAAGAAAGAAAATACTGAAAAACCAGACACCAAGATAAAGTACAGCTTTTGTGTAGAAGATTTTGAAATCATCCTTAACAGCCTAGCACCACCAATTTGCAGTGTGAAGAAAGTAACAGTGAGCCGGACACTGCTGTTGGTTTCATTCATTTTTTTTATTTGGCTGGTTGGTTGGTAGTATTTACACAGCACCAAGTTCAGGAATAGTTATTACCCCTCAACCATCCAGTTCTTGAACCTGAGGGGATAAATTCCTGAATATTTTTTTAAAAAAAGGAAGACGGTTTTAATAAAACCAGTTTGATCATCAGAAATAATAGAGGGAATAACAGTTTCTAATCTATAAGCCAAAACTTTGGCCAAGATTTTAACATCAACATTAAGCAAAGAAATCGGCCTGTATGAGGAACACACTGTTGGGTCTTCACCCTTTTTTAATAAAAGAATAATAGATGCATTAAAAGAGGGTGACAATTTACCATAATTAAACGAGTCAGATAGTACTGAGAGTAACTAAGGATTAAGAAGTGAAGAGAATGATTTATAAAATTCTATGGGGAACCCATCAGGTCCGGAAGATTTCCCTGAAGACAATGCAGAAATTGCAAAAGATATTTCTTCTGATGCTATAGGCACATTAAGTTTGGCTTTAAAATCAGATGAAACGAAGGAATATTCAGATTATTTAATAAAAGATCAACAGAGATATTCTCATTCAGAGATTCAGAGGAATAAAGTCGAGAGTAAAAATTTTTAAATACGTCATTGATTTCTAAGTGATCCGATGTAAAATCTCCATTTTCCTTCCGGATCTTTGTAATATTTTGTTTAGTTTTAGAACGCCTCAGCTGATTAACTAGAAATTTACCAGATTTGTCACCATGAATATAAAAGCGACTCTTACTTTCAAGAAGTTGGCATTCAACAGGTTGAGTAGACAGAAGATTAAATTTAGTTTGAAGTTCTGCACGCTTCTTGTATAATTCAGGATTCTTAGTTTGAGCAGACAGTTGATCTAATTCTTTAATCTGATTAATGTCTAATCGATCTGTACAGGACCTTCTATTAAGATTTGCTGTATAGGAGATTATTTGACCCCTCAAATATGCTTTCATGTCTTCCTTTTTTTATTATTCGGTGTTTATTTAACATTTTATATTCACCTTCAACTGGGATTCCTGGATGTGTTATTTCCCTTGATGCGGAGAAAGCATTTGATCATATAGAGTGGAACTACCTTTTTGCAGTTTTAGAAAAATTTGACTTTGGTCAAAGTTTTATCTCTTGGATCAAATTGCTGTACCTGTGTCCTACTGCCTCTGTTTTCTAATTGTCAGAAATCCCAGTTATTTAACCTCAAACGTGGCACCCATCAGGGATGCCCTTTAAGTCCCTTTCTCTTAGATTTGGCTATAGAACCTTTGGCGAAAGCATTCCGAAGCTGCCCTGAACTGACCGGGATTTGGAGGGGGGGGTGTTGAGCATAAAGTTTCTCTTTATGCTGATAACTTATTACTTTTTCTTTCAAATCCGTCTACATCCTTACCTCCAATGTTCTTACTTCTTGATCAGTTTAGCTAGTTTTCTGGCTATAAACTTAATTTACATAAGAGTGAACTTTTCCCAATTAATAAAGAAGCACAAGAATTAGCATTTCGTGACCTCCCTTTTAAAGTAGTTCATAATCAATTTACTTATCTTGGGATTACAGTTACGAGGAAGTTTAAAGATCTTTTTCGTGAAAATTTTGCCAATCTTTCATATACTATAAAACAGAGTCTGTTACAATGGTCACCTCTATCTATGTCTTTGGTAGGTCGTATTAATGTTGTTAAAATGTATGTTCTCCCTAAATTTTTATATTTATTTCAATCAATCCCAATTTTTATTCCTAAAACTTTTTTTGATTTCTTAGACTCTACTATTTTGTCATATCTGTAAAAGAATAAGCATTCCAGAATTAGTAAAGTTTATCTCCAAATAAATTCCCTCAACTTCACTTACCCCATCATTGGACTGTTCCCATAATCTATGGACTCACTTTTAGGGACTCTTCATTTCATGTTCTTGATATTTATTGCTCCTTTGTTTAATTTTTTTTATTATTCTTTCTTTCTTTTTCTCTTGTGTCTGCAGAGTGAATTGCCTTGTGCACATTGATTATTTGTCTGTTCTGTTGGGTGCAGTCTTTCATTGATTCTATAATGTTTCGTAGATTTACTGTGTATGGCCACAAGAAAATGAATCTCATGTTTGTATAATGTAACTTACAGTATATGTACTTTGATAATAAATTACTTTGAACATTAAACTTTGAAATCACACTATATATAATTAATGATGCTTGAATATGGTTTTAAATAAACTCAGGAATTTTAGTTTTTAAAATATTTTATCCTTTAAATTATTCATATTCATTTAACCATTTTGATTTTCTCTTTAAAACTGAGATGAGGAAGCACTTTTTTAGACCCTTCACATTCACTCTATCTAGGCACTTTAATATTCGATAGTTTCAATGACAGCCCCCTCATTCTTCTAAACTCCAGAGAATATAGGCCTGGTGCCATCAAATGCTCCTCTTACATTAACCCTTTCATTTATGGACTCATTCTCATGAACCTCCTCTAGACCCTCTCCAATGCCAGCACATCTTTGATAACTGACCCAAAGCTGTCCACAGTACTCCAAGTGCACTCTGAACAATGCCTTAAAAAGCCTCAGCATTACATCCTTCATCTTATATTTTAGATCGCTGGTAATGAATGCTAGCATTGCATTTGACTTCCTTATCACTGACTCAACCTGTAATGTAGCCTTTCAGAAATCCTGCTCATTTATAAAATAGTCTAAGCCTTTATTCCTTCTACCAAAGTGCATGACCATATATTTCCTGACACTATGTTCCATCTGCCACTTCATTGCCCATTCTCCCAATCTGTCTAAGTCCTTCTGAAAACTCCCTGCTTCCTCAACAATACCTGCCCTTCCACTTATCTTCATATCGTTGACAAAATTGGCCACAAAGCCATCAACTCCATCATCCAAATCATTGACATATAATGTGAAAAGAAGCAGTCCCAACACCAACCCTTGAAGAACACCACAAATCACTGAAAGCCAATCAGTAATGGCTCCTTTTATTTCCACTCTTTGCCTCCTTCCAGTCAATCTTCTATTCATGCTATCCTTTTATGTAATATCATCGGCTCTTATCTTGTTAAGCAGCCTCATGTGCAACACTTTGTCAAAGGCCTTCTGAAAATCCAAGTAAACAACATCCACTGACTCTCCTTTGTCCATCCTGCCTGTTATTTCTCAAAAAATTCCAAAAGCTTTGTTAAGCAAGATTTCCCCTTAAGGAAACCATGCTGACTTTGGTCTATTTTATCTTGTGCCTCTAAGTACCCTGAAACTTCATCCTTAATAGTGGACTCCAACAAACTTCCCAACCACTGAGGTCAGGCTAAAAAATACCTTTCTTCTGCCTTCCTCCTTTCTTAAAGAGTGAAGTGACATTTGCAATTTTCCGGTGCTCTGGTGAATCTAGTGATTCTTGAAAGATTATTACTAATGCCTCCACAATCTCCTCGGCTACCTCCTTCTGAACTCTAGGGTCTAGTCCATCTGGTTCAGGTGACTTATCAACCTCAGACCTTTCAGCTTCCCAAGCACCTTCTCCTCAGTAACAGCAATGACACTCACTTCTGCCCCCTGAAGCTCTTGAATTTCTGGCATACTGCTAGTGTCTTCCACAGTGAAGTCTGACTCAAAATACTTATTAAATTTGTCCACCATTCTTTATACCCTATTACTGCCAGTTTCCAGCGGTCCAATATCGTCTATCGTCTCTCTTTAACTCATTATATATCTGAAAAAAAATTGTTATCTTCTTTGGTATAATCAGCTAGCTTACTGTCATGTTTCTTCTTTCTCTCTTTATGGAGTTTTTAGTTGTCTTCTGTTGGTTTTTAAAAGCTTCCCAATCACTAACTTCCCATGAATTTTTGCTATGTTATTTGCCCTCTCTTTTACTTGTTTGCTCTGCTGACTTTGACTTACCCTCATCCTCCCTTTAGAATACTTCTTCATCTTTGTGATGTATCTATCCTGCACATCTGAAGTGTTACAGCAACTCTAGCCATTGCTGTTCTGCCATCATCCCTGCTAATGTCCCCTTCCAGTCAACTTTGGCCAGCAAATCTCTCATGCCTCCTATAATTCCCTTCATTTCACTGTATTATTGATACATCTTCTCCTTCTCAAACTACAGGGTGAATTCTGTCATATTATTACCATTGCATCTTAAGGATTCCTTTCCCTTAAGCTCCTTAATCACATCTGGTTTGTTACACAACACCCAATTCAGAATTACCTTTCTCTTAGTGGGCTCAACCAGTGCACTCTACAGTTATCTCATTGGCATTCTACAAATTCCCTCTCTAAGGATCCAGCACCAACCTGATTTTCCCAATCTACCTGCATATGGAAACCCCCCATTACTATTGTAACATTGTCTTTTTTACATGCCTGTTCTGATTCTTGTCATAATTTATATCCTACATCCTGGCTACTGTTCAGAGTCCTTTGTATAACTCCCATTGGGGTTCTTTTTATCCTTGCAGTTTCTTTTCTCTTCCCACAAGGATTCTACATCTCCTGATCCTATGTCACCTCTTTTTAAGAATTTGATTCCATTTTTTACCAACGGAGCTACCCCACCCCTCCGCCTACCTGCCTGTCATATCAATACATGTATCCTTGGATGTTAAGCTCCCAACTATAATCTTCCTTTGGCCATGTCTCAGCGATGCCCACAACATCATACCTGCCGATCTCTAACTGCGCTACAAGATCATCGACCTTGTACCATTCACTGCATGCATTCCAATTTAACACATCCAATTCTGTATTCAACATCCTTTTCAATTTTGCCCCCGTTACACTTTGCCTCATCCCACTTACTGCAATTTTGCCCCATCATTTGCCTGTCCTTCTTCATAGTCTCACTACACGCTGCAAGTACTTGCTTAGCAACTGCCCCACCTTCAGCCCTATCTCTCCAGTTCCCATATCCCTGCCACATTAGTTTAAACCTTCCCCCACAGCTCTAGCAAACCTGCCCACAGGGGTATCAATCCCCCTCAAGTTCAAATGTAATCCATCCTTTTTGTACAGGTCATACCGCCCCCCCCCCAGCAGAAGTGATCCCAAAGATCCAGAAATCTGAAGCCCTGTCCCCTGCACCAATTCCTCAGCCACTCATTCATCTATTCCATCATCCTATTCCCTTCCTGAGTAGCACATGGTCTTGGGAGTGATTTGATTGTATCCGTTAGTCTCGCAAGACCACGGATCTGTGCCTGGAAAGTCTTGTTTCAGCCTCTCCAGGGCACAGGCCTGGGCAAGGTTGTATCGAAGACCGGCAGTTGGCCATGCAGCAAGTCTCCCCTCTCTACCCCACCGATGTTGTCCAAGGGCTGATACAGCTTGGCACCAGTGCCATCGCAGGAGTTGCCAGAGCAAGATTGAAGGCAACGTCGGACTGCCTTAGGGACTCCAGCTCCGGATTTGTCCCCAGGGTTTACTCCCGAAGCCTTTCCTGAAGTGGGTATGGCCACAAGGCAGCGGAGGTTTGAAATCAGAGTTTTCCCTCTCTTAGATGGACTGCCTTCCCAGGCTGACGAGCTCCATCTACCCGAAGCACTGGTTTTAAGGCACCAGGACCCACCTTCGCCCCTTCTACTGTCAGTAGAAACAGTTCCACCGGGCTTAGAGGCTAAGCCACACGAGAAGGCCAGGAGTCGGACTTGGTTGTCAGAGGCTGTTTGAGGGGCATGCTGTGAGGAGCACTTTTAGGTAGTGGGAGCTTGTCCCCACTGCCGCTCCTCGGCTTGACAACCTTGGAACCTTGGCAGTAATCCAGAGATTAGTACCTTAGAGATCCTGCTGTTCAGCCTCTTCCCTAACACTGTGCAGGACCTCTTCCCACTTTCTACCTATTTCATTGGTGCCAATCTGGCTGCTCACCTTCCCTCTTGAGACATCCTGGACCCTGGCCACCTGGGAGGCGAAACATACCATCCTTTCATTCCTTTCACAGCTGCATGATCTCCTGTCCGTACCCCCAACTATCAAATCTCCTGTCGCTACCACTCTGCCTGACTTTACCCTTCCCTGCTGGACTCAGTGCCACTGGGCTGGCTGCTGCTGCTGTGCCCTGGTAGGTCATCCACCCCACCCCCTCCCCCCAAGTAGCATCCAAGAGGGAATACCTCTTGCTGTAACGCTTTAGTGCACCAGTGACTCAGGTTCAGTTCCTGCCTCTGTCTCCCCATGACCACGTGGTTTCCTCGAGCTGCTCGGACTTCCTCCTACCTTCCAAAGGCGCAAGATGCGGGCAGGCAGCATTGGCACTGGAATCATGGCAACACTTGCGAGCAGCCCCCAGCGCATCTGCGGACTGTGTTGGTCATTGACACAAACAACGCATTTCAACTGAATGTTTCAATTTAGATGTGACAAATAAAGCTAGTTTTTAAAAACTCTTTGCTGAACTGAAAAAGAGGGGAATAACGGATGGGGTGTAAAGCACAAGACGGATACATATCTGAGGAAACTTTATGGACCGTAAGTCAAAGGAGCAGAGAATTAGGTTATTCGGCTCCTCAAGGATGGGTTTAAAAAGGCTGATTTATATTAAAAAGCCTTTTTCCCATAACCTTTGATACCCTGACTTATGAACAGCCTATCAACCTTTGCTTTAAATATACCCAATGACTAGGCCTCCGGAGCTGTCTGTGGCAATGAATTCCACAGATCCACCACCCTCAGGCTAAAGAACTTCTTCTCTATCTCTGTTCTAAAGGAACGTCCTTGTATTCTGAGGCTACGTACCCTGGTGCAAGACTCACCAAACTTTGGAAACATCTTCTCCATATTCACTCTATCTAAGCCTTCCAACATTCAATAGGTTCCAATGAGATCCTCCTTCCTCATTCTTCCAAACTCCAGTGAGTACAAGTCCAGGGCCATTAAACACTTCTCATATGTTAACCCTTCCATTCCCAGGATCTTCCTCATGAGCTTCCCCTGCACCCTCGCCAATGACAGCACATCGTTTCTTAGATAAGGGGCCCAAAACTGCTCACGATACTCCAGCTGCAGTTTGACAAATGCCTTCACTGTTATTGATGTTGACATTTCTGTTGACTTCTGTTACTGATGTCAGAGGACTCTCCCACAAACTGAGTCCAGGGCCAGGTACAGGGTTAAAGTATTCCTGTTCTCACGGCTGAAGTGGAGTCGTGTAGAAACTAACTGTGGAGCTGACGCAGCAAATAACAGTATACAACAGAAGAGGAGGGGAAGAGTGTCACTGGCAGACTGATTTGACAGGACATTCAGATCTCATTTCTTGCTCTGGATATAACAGATTATAGTTATTAACACTACAAAAAGTATGTTCTTTTACGCATCAATGTGTCACTTGTCTGTGTGTTGTAAAGCTCCAGCTCTACTGGGGAGGAGACCTGTAGTCCTAGTTGTCAGCATCAGTATGTTATTTTCGATCAGAACTATTGAGGGAAATAAGCACTTGTTAAAAAAAACACACACAAACTGTGGAGAAGTTGGTGAGACTGAGGCCCAGGAGCCTGATAACGTACAGTACTGTGCAAACGCCTTCTGCACATATATAACTAAGGTGCCAAAGACCTTTTGCACAGTACTCTACTTATCGATGTAGAGTGGAGGACCAGTTTGTTAAGCTGACAAGAGCAAAGGGTGTTGGGAATGGTGATGGTGGAGTGCTGCAGGAGGGGTGTGGGACAGATGACTGAGAAGGAGTGCCGGGGCAGACGGTGGGGAGGGTGCAGACACACCCAGCCTCGAGACACCAGGCAACATCGTTAGATTCCAAATAATTGGTTTATTGGAGAAGAAGGGTCTCGGCCCGAAATATCGACTGTTTATTCCCATAGGTGCTGCCTGATCAGCTGAGCTCCTGCAGCATGTTGTGGGTGTTGAATTGGTTTATTGATCACTACAGACTGTTTCTCTGGCGCTTCACACTCTCTCTCCTCTCCCTTCCCACTTCCCAACCATGATCTTCCTTTCCCTGCCCCTTTCCCAATATCAGAATCAGGTTTATCACTGCTTGTTTTGTGGCAGCAGTACAGTGCAATACTTCAAATTACTAAAGTACTGGGCAAAAGTCTTAGGCATCCTAGCTATTTCGATCTGCCTAAGACTTTTGCACAGTACTGTAGGTCCCAGAGTTTTGAAGGTGGTGGCTTTAAAGATATTGGGTGCTCTGATGATCATTTTCCATTTGGAAGAAAGAACAGCAGTCTCACACCAACAGGTTCAGGAACAGTTACTACCCTTCAGCACTCGGGCTCCTGAACCAGTGTGGATAACTTCACTCACTGAACTGATCGTCAACACAACCCATGGACTCACTTTCAAGGACTCCACAATTCATATTCTCAGTATTATTTATTTACTTATTTTTCATTTGCACCGTTTGTCTTCTTTTGCACATTGGTTGTTTGTCAGTCTTTGAGTGTAGTTTTTCATTGATTCTATTGTATTTCTTTGTTCTACTGTGAATGCCCTCAAGAAAATGAATATCAGGATTGTATATGGTGACAAATATGTACTTTGATAATAAAGTTACTTTAAATTTTTGAACTTTGAACGTATTCATAAATTGTTCTTGTGAATTACAATATAACAAATAAGACCAAGTATTGTCGAGGGTACTACCACCCTGGCCATTCCCTCTGCTCTCTTCTACCTTAGAGTCATAGAGTACTACAGCATGGAAAATCAAATCGGGTACATTTATTATCAAAGAATATGTAAATTAAACAACCTTGAGATTTGCTTGCTCACAGGTAGCCACAAAGCAAGAAACCAGAAAAGAACCCAATTTCAAAAAGAAGATCAACTCTCGACACGCAAGAGAAAAAAAAATACAAATCATGGAAGCAAGTGAAGTGAACAACAACAATCTGAACTAAATTTGAGCCCTCAGATCCAACCCTAGAGCAGACTGGAGTAGGCTCAAACCTTCGCTTATCAGTTCATCGTATTAGTGGGCACACAGCACAGCAGCCGGGGCAGTCTTCATAGACTCAGTGCCATGGAGATGACCATCACTGAGATTGAGCGAAATCGGCTCTCACCCCAACCGACACCCAGTCTCTTCAGTCTGTCTGGGCTGGCATGTAAATTGACCCAACAGTGGAACAGGGAAAGGCTCCACGCCCTGGAGAGAGGAATGAACATCAAGAAGAATGAGTGATGAAACAGGCCCTTTGACCCATCTAGTCCATGCCAACTTGGTCTTCTGCCTAGTCCCATTGACCTGCACCTGGACCTCAGTCCTCCCTACTCCACCCATCCATGTTCTTATCCAAACTCTCTTAAGTGTTACATTTGAACCCGTATCATCTGCTTCCACTGGCTGCTCATTCCACACTCACAACACCCTCTGTGGAGAAGTTTCCCCTCATATTCCCCTTAAGTATTTTGTCTTTCACTCTAAACCTCTGACCTCAGTTCAACCCTCAGTGGAAAAGCCTGCATGCATTCACTCTATCGAGATTCCTCATTATTTTGTATACCTTCTGAGAGAACATACAGGAGTTTAAAAGCCCACACAACCAAATTCCCAAATTCATCCATGTGTTCAAATTCCTGTATCTTCTCCTCAGAGGTAGAAGAGAAAGAAAAGGCAATGGCCAGGGTGGCAGGCATACTTAATGATACCAATAGCTTTCAAGAAGCAACATACCTCACATTTCTCATCGTGGTTTTGAAGGGCTGACCCCATATTTTAAGGTTCTTTGCCTTTGATTCTGGACACTGGGATCAAGAGGAAGATCATTCTTGGATTCATCCTGTCAAATCTCGTAATAATCTGCAGTTACTTCACGTTCTTTCTAAATTCAAGACAATACCAGTCCTGCCTGCTTGATCTCTCTCCAGGAATAAGTCTAGTGAAACAAGTAATTCTTACCTTCAATAAGACCAAACCTACAAATAATATTCCAGGTATGTTGTCACTCGCACCCCTGTATACCTGCAGTAATTTATGTTCACCCTTGTATTAAATCCTCTTGCAATAAAACCCAACATGCCACTTATCTTCCTAATGGAGTGTTGTACCTGTTCATTAAGTTCCACTGATCTGTGTAAGAAAACCGTGTTCCTCTACACGCCACCACCCTTCAGTCTCACACCCTTGAAAAATTACTCCGGTTTTCCATCTTGTCTGCCAAAGAAGATGGCCTCACATTTTCCACATTATATTCCATTGGCCGTGCCCATGCCTAGTCATGTAACCTGTTGCCAGCACCCCAAATCCTCACTCACAACCCACATGACCATCCAGTTCCAAATTCTGTCTGTAAGAATGAATACGTGTGTGTGTGGGTGTGTGTGTGTGTGTGTCTGTATTAGTCTATGTATGTGAGTGTATGTGGATGTTAGACCCTGTTTGTATACGTGTGTGTGAGAGAGGGAGAGTGAATGTGTTTGTGTGTGTGTGACTGTGGTTTGTACGTCTATATGTGTTTGTGTGCACAGGTGTGTGCGAGTGTAGATACCTTATTTGTTTGACCACTGTTTATTATGCTGACACTCTGCATTATTGAATTGTAGATGTGAGAAGCAAACACTGCAAGGAGCCACACATCAATGCCAGCGCTCCAAGGCTCAAGAAGGATCCCAACAAGCCAATTGCACCCACTGACTCCAGCAGAGCAGAATATTTACCGACTGGTAAAGTTTATTTTTAATAATTTAAAAACTTCTTCATCTTTCCCTTTCCTTTCCTTGCTGACCACACTGGTTTATGGGATTCTCACAATCCAAGGAGACTTTGTTCACACCTTGGCCTGGATGGCGGCTGTAAGAAGATGCTGGCTTTAAATACACCCTGGCCTCCAGATCGATCTGTGGCAATAAATTCCACAGATTCACCACCCCCACACTAAAGAAATTCCTCCTCGTCTCTATTCTAAAGGGATGAACCTCTATTCTGAGGCTGTGCCCTCTGGCCCTAAACTTTCCCACTATAGAAAACATCCTCTCCACATCCACTCTATCTAGGCCTTTCAATGTTCTATATGTAAGCATAAACAGACACTAAACCACACTGGCATAAACAGGAACTCAACACTCCAAACTATAGCCACCATGAGACTGGGAACACATTAACCTCGTTTGTTTATTGTTGTCGCTGGATATGCTGCTAACATCAGGAGATCAGTTCAGGGTGGCGCAGTAGCGTAGCTGTTAACATACTGATATTACAGAGCAAGCAAACCCCGCCGCTGTCTGTAAAGCGGTTGAACATTCCCCCATGACGACGTGGGTTTCCTCCCACATTCCAAGGACATTCGGTTAATTGGTCACACTGGAGCTTTGGCCTGAAACGATAATGTGCTGCAAGCCATTCATGTACCTCCAACATTCCGTGGTGATACAACGAACAGGGAGCGTTCTCCCCAGCATACAGATTCTGCGTCAATTATTCAATGGATGCCTGAGGGGTGGCAAAAAGCTTGCCGTTCTATTGTAACCTCCATTATGGAGTGCATGCAGCAAACAGCAATTCATGGAAGGGTGGACAAGCCTATGAGAGCAAAACGTACCTTAGAATCAGAGTCAGGTTTAATATCATTGGCATACTCTATGTTGTGAAAATTTTAGTTTTCTGGCAGAAATCTGATGGCATAGGAGAAGAGGCTGTTACTGAACTGTTGAGTGTCTGGCTTCAGGTTCCTGTACTCCCTGATGGTAGCAACGAGAAGAGGGCATGTCCTGGGTGATGAGGGTCCTTAATGATGGATGCAGCCTTTGTGAGGCATTCCCTTTTGATGCTGTCCTGGTTGCTGGGGAGGCTAGTGCCCATACTGGGGCTGGCAGAGTTTACAACGTTTTCCAACCCTTAGGGATACGGTGATGGACTTAGATATGGAGATCATTGAGAAGGTTCAAATGGAGCATGGACCAGTTGCGTCTCTGGCTAATATCCCATCTAGTTTTATATAATTACTACTGAAGTGTAGCTACAGTGGCAAAACAAGAAAAATTGCCATCGGTCTGAAAACAGCAAGTTTCCAATAACTGAGATCTGATCACGATCAGTATAGAACATGGAACAATACAGTATTGGAACAGACCCTTCAGCCCACAATATCCAAGATGACCGTGATACCAATCCAAACTAATCCCATTGGCCTGCTTAAACACAAGAGATTCTGCAGATGCTGGAAATCCAGAGTAACACACACACACAAAATGATGGAGGAACTCAACAGGTTAGGCAGTATCTTTGGGAAGGAATAGTAGACAGTTTGGGCTGAGTCCCTTCATCAGGACCTTAATCAATGTCAGCTGTCTATTCGTCTCCAAAGATCCTGAGTTCCCTTTTCTTCATGTACCTGTCTAAATGCCTCTTAAGCATTGCTATAATATCTGCTTCCAACACTTTCCCGACACTGTGTTACATCTAACTTCTCACAGTTCTGATGAAAAACTTCACAATCTATCCTGTGCTTATAAGACTATTGAACAGTCCCCTAGCATAACAAAATGGAATCATGACCCCACAGTCTACCTTGTTATTAGAATGATTATTGTTATTAGAAGATTTACTAGAATGTTACCTGGGTTTCAGCACCTAAGTTACAGAGAAAGGTTGAACAAGTTAGGTCTTTATTCTTTGGAGAACAAAAGGTTGAGGGGGACTTGATAGAGGTATTTAAAATTATGAGGGGGATAGATAGAGTTGACGTGGATAGGCTTTTTCCATTGAGAGTAAGGGAGATTCAAACAAGAGGACATGAGTTGAGGGTTAAGTGACAAAAATTTCGAGGTAACACAAGGGGGAGTTTCTTTACTCAGAGAGTGGTAGCTGTGTGGAATGAGCTTCCAGTAGAAGTGATAGAGGCAGGTTTGATATTGTCATTTGAAGTAAAATTGGATAGGTATATGGACAGGAAAGGAATGGAGGGTTATGGGCTGAGTGCAGGTCGGTGTGACTAGGTGAGAGTAAGCGTTCGGCATGGACTAGAATGGCCTTGTACCTTACAGCCTGCCTGTACTGCACTTTCAAAGTTCAAAGTAAATGTTACTATCAAAGTACATATATGTCACCATATACAACCCTGAGATTCATTTTCTTGTGGGCATACTCAATAACTCTCTAGAATAATGGCCATTATAGAATCAATGGAAGAGTGCCAAACTGGGGCATTCAACCAGCGTGTAGAAGACAACAAACTGTGCAAATACAAAAAGAATAAATAATAATTATTAAAAATAACTAAGCAATAATATTGAGAACATGAGATGAAGAGTCCTTGAAAATGAGTCCATGGGTTGTGGGGTGAAGCAAGTGAAGTAAAGTGAAGTTATTCCCTTTGGTTCAGGTGCCTGATGGGTGAAGGGTAGTAGCTATTCCTGAAACTGGTGGCCTGAGCCTTAAGGCTCTTGTACCTTCTTCCTGATGGCAGCAGTGAGAACAGAACACACTCTGGGTGTCTCAGTTGCTGTAACACTCTACTCTGCATGCTGTTATTGTTTGACCTTGGTCTACTTCAATGCTGATGTCACAAAATGATCTGCATAGACAGTGTGCAAGACAAGTTTTTCACTGTACCTCAGAACATGTGACAATAATAAACCACTTCACTAATTTATCAATTCAAAACAGTCATTGACCTGAAATATACCACAAATAGAGGTGGTAAGATCTTCCACATTCAGCTAAGTAGGCAGATGTAACCTTAGTTTTGAGTTCTGTACAGAACACAACAACTCTGGCAGATTAAAGTCAATATTTTAGGGTGGGCTTAGTTTTGAAAGACTCAGAAAAATGCTGTCTGTGGCTTTAAGTTGCACATTCTTGGTCAGCACGAGATAAAATAATAGTTAAAAGAAATTACACAATGTTACTGTTTTATATTTCCCTGTCAATATCTTTCATCCCAGTAGTATCTCCCGACTGCATTGTTTCCCTTCTCCCATGTATATTCTAGATATGATTTCCCTGGAAAATGGGATAACACAAAACTGTGATATATTGCAGCAGAACCACATCAAAAAGTTGTAATGACATTTAACCATAATTGGCATCGCGTCCCAGGATTCTGTTGCCTTCAAAGGCCAGAAGATCATAAAAGCAGCAAAGAAAACAAAATCAAAGGATGGAGAATGAAGAAAAAGGAGAATAAAGAATGAAAAAGAAGTTAAAAATAGCTTTAGGTGATAAGAAGGTGTCAGTTTTTAGCTCAGAACCTGGAAGGAGATGAATGTCATTCTCTGTGTGGTCCTGCTGTGCGAATCTCAGAGGGAACTGACATAAAAATAAATCTAATGTTGTATAAATGGAAAGGCAAATGTTAAAATTGAGCTATTGAAAGAAAACATTAACAGTTAATTATCTGGGGTTTTTCAAGAGCATATGGCATTGATTCGTTTTGTAGTTTTCCATCTGCCGTAGAGATCTGTCCCTAACCTGCTTCTTTATCATGATGTTCACAAGTGGTAATAAGTGCAAAGGCCAGGCCTTAAAATATCACAGAAGTAAGTATCCTGGCATTTCTTTGTAATCTGGACATTTTCCATATTTTCAGATGACATGTAACTTGGAAATTAGTTAACTCTGAGAATGATAGTAATTGACTTCAAGGACTTACAGACAGGTTGCCGGATGGGTGGAATAGGTGACAAGTGAAGGTCAGTGCTGTGAACTGCAAAATATTGCTTCTTGATTGAAAAACTGAGGAAGCCAATGTAAGCCAATGAGAAAAGTTCTAAAAGGGCTAAAAGAACTGAGAGATCCAGGAAATAAATGTGCACAGTTCATAGAATCTGGACCAGCAAGTTGTAAAACCATGTGGAGTCCTGGGCATGAAGGAAGGAAGTCGAAATGTAACCCAGGTCTCACCACGGTCAGTGTACTTAGGAAAGATATGAAGGCTTTGGGAGAGTGCACAGGACACTAGTGGAAGTGATTCCATGGATGAGGGAACATTGGAAGATAAGGATGAGTAGAAGGAATAGGTCATCAGGTTTTCCGGCTCAGTCCCCTCATTACTATTGTGGCTGATACTCTACCTCAGTGCCCTATCTTAGCAATATCCCCATAAGCCTTGATTCCTTTTTCAGAAATCTAGAGAACAGAAGAACGCAAGAAAGTAGGGGTGGAAGTAGACCACCAGCTCCTCAAGACAACAAGATCATGGCTGAACTGCTCCGGGCCTCACCTCCTCCCCTGCGCCAGTTCACCACAGGCTGCTTTTGATATTGGTATTGGCTTATTGTTGTCACATGCACCAAATTACAGCTCATCTTGCAGACTGTTAAGATCAAAACATTACACCGTGCATTGAGGCAAAGCAAGTAAGACTAACAATGTAGAATGAAGTCTAACAGCTACAGGGAAAGTGCAGTGCAGGTAAATAACGAGGTGCAAGATCATAATAGATTGTGAATGTTTAATAGTCTTAGAAATGTAGGGTGCAAGCTGTCTTTGACCTTGGTAGTAGGTAATTCTGTATCTTGTATCCAATGGGAGAGGGGAGAAAATAATATGTTCATAGTGGGTGGGGATATTTGATTATTCTGGGTGCATAACTGAGGAAGTGAGAAGTATAGACAGTCCTTAGAGGGGAGGGTTATTCCTGGCTTGTGCTGAGCTGTGTTCACAACTCATCACTGTCACATGCAGAGCAGTTTCCAAGCCAAGCCGTTATGCACCCAGATGGAATGGTTTCTATGGTGCATGGTTAAAAATTGGTAAGAGTTGATCTTTCAAACTTTCAAAACTCATCTACCTCCCCTTCACATGTCAGACTGGCCTCTGTGCTTCTCTATTTGGAATAAATTCATCAGAGTTTCCAGAGTTGAGAACTTCCAAGATGCAGGTCTTTCTCTGTGCCAAATATCCCAGCCCTTATTGTGAAACTAGTCCTAGTCTCTTTAGCCAGGAGAGCCATCTTCCCTATATCTAGTCTGTTAACCTTTGGTTCTGAGGGAGATCAGAGATTGGTGTTCTTCTCTTTGGATCAGAGAAGATTAAAGAGCATCTGATAGAGACTTTGAAAACCACAACAGGGCAGGTTAAAAGAAATACTGCCCATTGGCAAAACAACCATGAAGCAGGAGACAGAGACTGAAGACATTTAACAAAAGAACCAAAAGGATCACGAGGAAAAGATGTTCACACTGTGCGTGGCTTAGTGGTTGGGGGTAGCAGTGGGGCCTAATTCAATCACAGGGTTCAACAAGAGCTGGATAGCTACCAGAAAGAAAGAATTATGGCCACAGAGAGGGGACAGAGGGGTTAGACAATAGACAATAAGTGCAGAAGTAGACCATTCGGCCCTTTGAGCCTGCACCGCCATTCTGAGATCATGGCTGATCATCTACTATCAATACCCGGTTCCTGCCTTGTCCCCATATCCCTTGATTCCCCTATCCATAAGATACCTATCTAGCTCCTTCTTGAAAGCAGCCAGAGAATTGGCCTCCACCGTCTTCCGAGGCAGTGCATTCCACACCCCCACAACTCTCTGGGAGAAGAAGTTAGACTCTCTAAACATTGACTTGATGGCAAAAATAGCTCCCCCCCCCCTTGATGTAACAGGTCTAATCTTCTTTCCTGAAAGAAAATATAATTTTTGTGACCATATTCCTGCTTTGTGAAGGTTCATCCTGGCATTCTTGCTTTTGCAGTCTATCCCATAAAGTCACAGCATTTGTGTTTTTAACAACTTTTGTAACCTATCCCACCACAACAATTTACATCCATCTGCTCCTGGAAATCCCTGTTCTTGTACCTCTTTCGGAACTAAGCTCTTCAGCTAATGTTGGTCTGCTAGAGACTGGTATCCCATTCCCATCCCAACATGTCTGAACATGGCCTCATTTTCTGCCACCATGATACCGCACTCAGGTTGGAGCAGCAACACCTCATATTCCACCTGGGTAGCCTCCTGCCTATTGACATAAGCATCCATTTCTCTAACTTCTGGTAACTTCTTCTTCCCTCTCTCCTCTCTCTTTTTTCCATTCTCGTCTCCTCATCTTCCCTCTGGTTCCCCTCCTACTTCCTTTTCTTCCAGGGTCTACTCTCCTCTCCTATCAGATTCTTCCTTCTTCAGCCCTTCACCTCTCCCACCTATCACCTTCTAGCTTCTCACTTCATCCCGCCCTCCCCCCACTCAGCCCTTTCCACCTCACCTGGTCTCACCTATCACCTGCCAGCTTGTTCTCCTTCCCTTCCCCCAACCTTCTTATTCTGGCTGCTGCCCCCTTCCCCTTCGGTCCTGATGAAAAGTCCCGGCCTGAATCGTTGACTGTTTATTACCCTCTATAGACGTTGCCTGGCCTGCTGAGTTCCTCCAGCATTTTGTGTGAGTCGCTCAAGATTTCTAGCGTCTGCAGACTCTCTTGTGTTTATGCTTAAATCATCGCTGTTTGTTTCCTGTGGCGGCTCCTTCATCACTTCAGTGATCTCCCTGTATCAGACTGCACCCCAGTGGTGCAGGGGAGATGTAAGATTGTGTTCTCTGGGAGCAGTTACTAAGAGCATAATCTTAACCAAAAGTGACAGTGCTATAATAGTCTTGGCATTTAATGCACCAATTAATCAATGCTGCACAGTGAAAGTGAATTTCAGTCAACTAACAAGCAAAGGAAGATAAAGTGCTCAATAATTCACTAGACTGATTCTAGGCATGATGGGTTTGCTGCACAATATGAGCATTGAGTTCAAAGCCCCATGATCAGCAAGTCCTGGGCTCGATATCAAAGCTTGAAGCCTGAAGGGGAAAGACCAAGGTTGGTGAGTCCCAAAGCCAAGGCCCGACAATTGAAGTCCTGGGTCGACGTGTCCAGAAATCAGAGGCCGGAGCTTAGGCCAGGAACCAACCCCCACCCCCGCCTAGGGCGGTGAGTCACAGGGTCGGAGGCCCATGCTAGTCCAGTGCTTGAGGCCTGGAGTTCAAAGACCCAGGATCGGTGAGTCCAGCGGTCGATGTGAAGGTTGAAAATGTAAGTCAGTGAGTTTGGAAGTCGGAGGCCTGATGTATCTGAATCTTGGCCAGGAACTGGAGGTTGGGAGCCTGGATGCAGTGAGCTGAATTTGTCTGTGTGTGAGTGCTTGCTTTACTGCTGCTGTTATGTTGGCTGCATTGTTCAGCTGAACATGGTGAACACGCTATGTTAGCACTGGAACGTGTGGCAACCCCCAGGCTGCCGCCAGAACTTCCTTGGGTTATTAATGAAAAATGTTTCAATGTACATGTGATAAATAAATGAATTTGAATCTATGGGAAGAGGTTGCCAGGAACACAAAGGAAATGTTTGTCAAATTTATTCTCCAAGTTTGCCTATGTCACCATATACTACCTTGAAAATGACTCTCTGTACTCTGTATTCTTCAATGTAGAAACTAATAAAAATATTGGAAAGAAAATGACTCTCAGGATAGTATGCGGTGACATATGCGTACTTTGATAATAGATTTCAACTTACTTTGAACTTTGATTTCCGCATGTACTCCTTCTTGCCCTAAGCAACATCCCCTGTGAATCCTTGGCCAGATGACTGCCCTCGGTGCAGAAGCAGCTCTCAGGCTGGGCTGGAGAATCTGAAATCCCTGTTTCAGGACACACACGGAAGGCCAAGATGAAGTGCAGGAGGAGCTTTCTCCCTCTCAAACCACCAATCGTCTGCCCCTGCCGTCGGCGGGAGGATCTGCGGATCCCGCATTCAGTCACCTGAGAAACCAAGAGACCGGAGTAGAAAGCAAGTCACCCTCATGAGAGAGAGCCCGTCTGGGATACCAAAGTGGGTTGTGGACAGTAGCTTCTGATGGACTCTACGCATTTCCAGGTCTCTTCGGGGGCTTTTGCTATTGCTTGGACAATTGGGGGGGGGGGCGGCGGTGGTGTCATTGCTAATGCTGGTGCAAGGAGGGGAGTGGGGAGTGTCGAAGCTGCAGCTTGTGTGTGGGTGGGGGAAGGGGGCTTTGTGGTTCTGACGTTATTGTCATTCATTCTTTCGGGTTCTTGTTTTGTGGATGTTTCTGTGAAGAGTATGAGTTTCAGGCTGTATACTATTGTTACGAACCCCGTAACTGGGTCACTTACCAGCAAAGATAAAGAGATCCGTTGAAGTCTGATGGTACTATTTTTAACAGTATTTATTGATAAAAATACACAAAAATAATATCAATGCAAACATACGGATAATATACATCGTTAATACTAAATCTAAAAGTGTGGGTATAATAATAATCAATAAGAAACAAGCTCTATCGTTATCTAGGGGATAATGTATTGTCCGATGGAAATATAAAAGTCACTCAGTTCATTTAGGCTGCAGCCTTTGGTTGGAGTCAAGAGAGAGATTTTAGAAACTTGCCAGCTTTTCCTTTTTGTGATGTCGATCCTTTGAAATTTCGTTGGTGTGGCCTCTTCGTTAGCTAAGCCGTTCTTCCGTGGTAAGCCCGCCAATTCCTAGGCAAAGGAAAAGGACGCACGCGGGCCCCACCAGCTGTTGCGATTAAATGCTGTCACGGGATTTCTAGCGTTTCTCCTGGTGCGTCTAAAGGGCTTGTTCCCCAGACCCTCTTTTATCCTTACTCACGGGGTCTCAGATGTCAATCAGGTTGGGATGATGCAATCCCTCAACCCGCCCACTCTGGTCATCTCCTGAGGGCTTCAATGAATAGCACATTACTCAATACATGATTCCGTCTCCAAGAGACAATGGCCGTTATCCGTGGCTTTGTCTCGCTGAGGCCAGGACACATTCCAAACCCTGTTTATTCTGGATGTCTCTCTCTCATTTCCTGGGTCCCAGACCCGAATTAATAGCGATCTTGCGATTCTCAAAAAGGAGGGGGCTACTTTGTACCCTTCGGCCCCTCAGAGTTGTGGCACATTCGTAACACCCCCTTCCTTCAAAGCGTTTTTACCATCGGTAAAAACGAAGTAATACAGAATCTTACAGGATTTTAGAATCTAACACAATACAAAAGTTTTTTTTCACTACAGAGTAATACAGTTATACATTCAATTCAGCATCTAAACAGTTAACGATTACATTGTCACTTCCTTTAATATCTTAACATCTTGTACCTTAATAAAGTCTTGTAGCATCAGACTCCAATTTAATAACTACCTATTTTTATTCCTTTTCTTCAGCAAACAAAATCTAAACAGTTGTGATCTTAGCTTACGTGTCTACTGCAAAAGTTCATGCAAATACTAATCTTTATTTTACTTTCAAACTGAACAGTCAAACTTCATGGGGGTTGTCTTTATTATTCACATGCTTTGTCGAAATCCCTTCAAACCGGATCCTGTTAGTTAAAATGGCATCCCGTCAACCTTCACCCCTTTTCCAGTTAACTCCCACGTGGCGAGCTTGTGCACCAGTGGGGAATAGGCTTTCGGCTGCTCCTTTCATAGGAGTTATTTTATCAACAATGTGTTCTAAACTTAGACCACTTTCTGAATTTCCACACAATTCTTTAGTTTTAAGCAAGTTGCTAGTTTTCTCTTCAGGACCCTTCATGCTATTAGTTTTCAATTTAAGATCTGCAAGCGATCCCTCTTTGTCCAAACAGCATTTCAAATTCTGCCTCTTCACTACACACTCTTGAATAACAATAGCGTGTGGGGCACCTTTACATTCCAACTCAACCTGTAATTGATTCGCAGGCACCGTGTTACCAAGCCTTGTCTCTGTAGCCTGGTTGCTGCTTCTGACATCAATCCAGACTTTAAAATTTCTTCATTCAATTTAGGAAGTACACTTTTCCCTTTTCCTTCAATAATAATATTCACATCACCACCTTTTGTCTCCTCACTAACTTTTAACACACCTTCGAACACAAACAACTGGGAATTCTCACTTCCCACTATTACCAAGGTTAACCCTTTCTTCACTGAACCAAGTCCATTTGACCCACAAGGACTGCATTCCTTTTCAACTGAATCAAATACTTCAGACTTTTTCTGAGCTCCATTACTAGGTTCAGTACCACGTGCATCCACATCTTGAACACACTCAAAAGGGACATTTGCCTCTTCCAGGCTTTCAATACCCATACCCTTTTCAAATTCTAAATTCCCCTGATCCACCCAGCTACTTTCTGGGCAACTCCCTTCCAGAGTAAACTCAACCCCGCGGGCTGAAACAACCTCATCTTCAAGGTAATGGCATCCTTTTCATCTAGGACTGCCCTCATTTCATTATCGGGAACACCTTTAGAATTTCAGAATCAAAATCAGAATCAGAATCAGACTTTAATCACCAAGTACCTGTACACATACAAGGAATTTACTTCCAGCAGATGTTGTCTCTCTGCTCATAACAATAATAATGATAAATATAAATGAAAATATAGATTATACATACAAGTAGTGCAATCCAAGTAATAGTTAGCCGAGAGTTAACCGGCAGTTAACTGTTCAGCAAAGTGACCGCAGTAGGGAAAAAACCTCTCCAGTGCCTATTAGTCTTAGTCTGGAGGGATCTGAAGCGCCTACCAGACGGAAGCAGTTCAAACAGTCCATGAGCAGGATGGAAGGAGTCCTTTATGATGTTCCCCGCTCTCTTCTTCAACCTGGAAGAGTACAGGTCCACAATAGAGGGCAGGGAGGCTCCAATGATGCACTCGGCAGTCCTCACTGTGCGCTGTAGTCTGGTTCTATCCTGCTTGGTGGCGGCTCCAAACCACACAGTGATGGAGGTGAACAGGACAGACTCAATGACTGCAGTGTAGAACTGCAGCAGCAATTCCTGAGGCAGACCATATTTCCTCAAGAGCCGCAGGAAGTACATCCGCTGCTGGGCCTTCTTCAGGATGGAGCTGATGTTCTGCTCCCACTTCAGATCCTGAGAGATGGTGGTTCCCAGGAACCTGAAGTTCTCCACGGTGGACACAGGGCTGCCGAGGACTGTGAGGGGGGACATAACGGGGGGACGTCTCCTGAAATCCACTATCATCTCCTTTGTCTTGAGCGTGTTCAGCTCCAGATTGTTCCGACTGCACCAGAGCGCCAGTTGGTCCACCTGCTGTCGATATGCAGACTCATCACTGTTCTGGATAAGTCCGATGACGGTGGTGTCGTCTGCAAACTTCAAAAGCTTCACATAGGGGTTGGAGGAGGTGCAGTCATCGAACTTCTTCAAACAGTTCTGCCAAACCAGACAGATCATCCATGTCCATCTCTGGACCTTTTAACAGCCTTATCTGTTTCTCATCTTTACTTCATGCCTCTATAAATTTTCTCCTGGCTAAGGGCAGGTCTACCTCCTCTCCCTTACTCTTTTTCACTTTCCTATTCTCCGTTTTACCACCCTCTTGGTACAGGGTCGGTAAAAGCGTCTCGGCCAAATCGATACTGGCCTGATTTAAACTGCTCTCGTTCTCAGCTGCCTTTCTCGACATGCTGCGAGTGATTGCGCATGGGGGATAGATCTTGGAATCTAGGGGCGGGACCTCAACACTCACAGGCTGGCTTGTCAGCTTCATTGCTGACCAAACCTTACCACCAGCTAAATCATTACCAAGAAGGACGTCCATGTCAGTTCTCGGGAATTCTGATCGCACCCCTATTTCAGCTGGTCCAGATACCAGATCACAATTCAGAATGATCCTATGCAAGGGCACCGCTTCTGTCCCTTCTCCTATTCCTCTCAAAGCTACCATTCCCGTCTTGCGACCAAAATCCAGTACCTTACTGCTAATCAATGACAGTTCAGCTCCCGTGTCTCTCCAGATCCGCACTGGAACTGGTGTGTCTCCCTCTCTCACAGACACGGTTCCTTTTGAAATACATTTCTCAGACCCTTCTCATACTCTGTCTACCTGGGGCTCTCTCGTCGATTTACTGATCACCACAACACATCCTATAGGGACTGCTGCTTTCCATTTTCCTGTCTCCTAGATGCAATATGTCCCCCCTTTCCACAATTAAAACAGGTCAAGCCAGGACCTCTCCTGCCTTCTTGCCTCTCTTCCTCAATCTTACCACTAGCTCCCGGTGGGACCTCTGCCTCAGCCGGTGGGCTTTCTCTATCGTTCCCACGGTCTCTCTGGTAACTTTTATTCGAGGAAAACTTTGTCTTGTGGGTTAGGACATACTCATCTGCGAACCTAGCAAATTCGGAAATGGACTTATTTGGCTTCTCATTCAAATACATCCGGATATCATCCGAAACACAACCTTTAAATTCCTCAATCAGAATTAACTCCCTGAGAAGCCAAAAATCTTCTTCCACTATTTCTGCTGTACACCAACGGTCCAAGAGCACACCCTTCTCATAGGCAAACTCTGCATACGTCTGATTCCACACTTTCTTTAAATTTCTGAACTTTTTCTATAGGCCTCAGGTACCAATTCGTAGGTCCAAAGAATGGCCTCCTTTACTTTCTCATAATTCGCCGCCTCTTCCTCCTCCATGGACAACGCCGCATATGCCCGTTGTGCCTTCCCTTTTAACACACTTTGTAACAACGCCACCCACTGATCTTTGGGCCACTTCTGATTCACTGCCACCTTTTCAAAAAACAAGAAGTAACTATCAACATCCATCTCCTCGAACGGAGGTACTAACCTAAACTCCCGACTAACATTAAATCTCTCCTCTCGGTCTGACCCTTGAGCTCTTCGCTCTTGCCTTAACTTCTCCAGGTCCAGCTCATGTTGCCTCTGTTTCTCTTTTTCAGCTGCTTCCAGCTGTTTTAACTGAATTTCATGCTCCCTTTATTTCTCAGCTCTTTCTTTTTCCTTCTCAGCTGCATCCAGCTGCTTTAACTTAATTTCATGTTCCAACCTTAATTTCTCCAACTCTAACTGAGCCGTCCCACTAGCTGGTACTGTGGCGCCCCATTTCCTAGCGTATCCGAACCGACTCACAATTAGATAGCCTACGGGGGTTTGCGAGCACAGAGCTTTGGAGCCTCTGCGCCATAGGGGGCCGGTTGACAGAGGCTTAAAAGTGAGGCTGAAGTTTTCGAATAAAGTTTTTTCCTTCGACTGCAGTTACCGACTCCGTGTCGTAATTTTAGCGCTGCGTGTAGCACACCGCTACAGTACTTTTTCAGGGATATTTTTCAATACTTCAGCTGAAAACACATTCTTCACAATATAATACTGAGTTATGGCCCTCCGCACCTCCCACTTTTTCATCGACAACCTCACCTCTGCAAGGTTTAGTCCTTTCGCAATATTTATCAAGTCTGACTTTGTGGCCACCTCTGGCGCCTCCAGAGTCGGGTTTTCTATAAATTCATCCACGTCCATCTTTGCTGGTTTCCCATCTGGCTACCCGCGTAACCAGATCCAAGTTTGGACTTACAAGCCCGATTCACTGGCCCTCCAATTTGGTATCAAATCCTGAGACGAGATCCCCAAGTTGTTACGAACCCCATAACTGGGTCACTTACCAGCAAAGATAGAGAGGTCTGATGGTACTATTTTTAACAGTATTTATTGATAAAAATACACAAAAATAATATCAATGCAAACATACGGATAACATACATCGTCAATAATAAATCTAAAAGTGCGGGTATAATAATAATCAATAAGAAACAAGCTCTATCATTGTCTAGGGGATAACGTATTGTCCGAAGGAAATATAAAAGTCACTCAGTTCATTTAGGCTGCAGCCTTTGGTTGGAGTCAAGAGAGAGATTTTAGAAACTTGCCAGCTTTTCCTTTTTATGATGTCGATCCTTCGAAATTTTGTTGGTGTGGCCTCTTCGTTCTTCTGTGGTAAGCCCGCCAATTCCTAGGCAAAGGAAAAGGATGCACGCTGCCCACCAGCTGTTGTGATTAAACGCTGTCACGGGATTTCTAGCGTTTCTCCTGGTGCATCTAAAGGGCTTGTTCCCCAGACCCTCTTTTATCCTTCCTCACGGGGTCTCAGATGTCAATCAGGTTGGGATGATGCAATCCCTCAACCAGCTCACTCTGGTCATCCGCTGAGGGGCTTCAATGAATAGTACAGTACTCAATACACAATTCCGTCTCCCAGAGACAATGGCCGTTATCCGTGGCTTTGTCTCGCTGAGGCCAGGACACATTCCAAACCCTGTGTATTCTGGATGTCTCTCTCTCATTTCCTGGGTCCCAGACCCGAATTAATAGCGATCTTGCGATTCTCAAAAAGGAGGGGGCTACTTTGTACCCTTCGGCCCCTCAGAGTTGTGGCACACTCATAACACTATATACACTCTCTGATATTAATTTGAATCATTTGAAAATTAGGGGTGGGGGAGTTTAAAGGAGATGTGAGGCAGCTTCTGTGCACAGAGAATGGTAAGTGCCTGGTATATGCTGCCAGGAGGTGAGGAAGTAAACAGACACAGTAATCATATTCAAAGGGCATTTAGACAGGCACAGGAACATGCAGGGAATGAGGAAGATAGGGATCATGTGCAGTCAGGTGGGACTCACTTGAGTTATGGCCAGTCCAGACACTGTGGGCTGAAGGGCCTGTCCTGTGTGGTACTGTTCTACATTCAATATGAATTGCCATGCAAATAATGATCTCAATAAGATGGAAGCAAAGAGAGATACGGGCGTACTGTATAAATACAAAATCACTCGAAGTCATGGTGTAGATTGAAAAAAAAACATTAAAATATCAAATATCAGCAATAATGTTCATTACTAGAGAAAATAAAACTGAAAATAGTGAAAGAAATCTTAAACCTGACCATACTAGAAGTGCTGCAAACAACTCACAATGATGCAAATTATATTTTATAAAAGGGATATAGTAACATTGGAGAAGGATCAAATGACAAGTTACAAGGCTGACACCACAAGCTTGGGGCTAAAGGAAGGGTACAAACACTGTCCCTGCACCGGGTGACCAGCAGATGGAGATGGGTCACCATTAATCACAGGCTGAGCTGACTTGGCAACAGCTCTGGGTTCTGTTTAAAGGATTCAAAACACAAAGGTTCATGGCCAACCCGGGCTGGCTTAGTAGTTTTACCCCTGGAGGGCACCATTCTTATCCATCATGGATTAAGAGCTTGTACCAAGCTTTAAAACTGTGGGGGAAAGAAAACGATGTCAAGTAACACACAAGAAGTGCTGGTGGAACTCAGCAGGTCGAGCAGCATCCATGGAGAGGAACAAGGATGTGGGATCTCCCGGTGGCCACCTATTTCAATTCTACTTCCCATTTCCATTTCAACATCAGTCCGTGGCCTCCTCTACTGCTGCAATGAAGCCATGCTCGGGTTGGAGGAGCAACATCTTATATTCCGTCTGGGTAGCCTCTAACCTGATGGCATGAAATTCAATTTCTCAAACTTCCAAATATTGTCCCCCCCCCCCACCATTCCCCATTCCCATTTCCCTCTCTCACCTTATCTCCTTTAGCACCTCTCACCTCCCTCTCGTGCTCCTCCTCTTTCCTTTTCTTCCATGATCTTCTGCCCTCTCCTATTAGATTCCCCTTCTCAAGCCCTTTATATCTCTCATCAATCAACTTCCAGCTCTTTACTTCACTCCTCCCCCTCCCAGTTTCACCTATCACCTACCACTTTGAATTTCTCCCCCACCCCACTCACTTATTCTGACTTCTAATTTTTATTTCAGTCCTGATGAAGTGACTTGCCCCGAAATGTTGACTGTTTACACTTTTCAATCAATGCTGTCGAGCCTGCTGAGTTCCTCCAGCACTCTGTGTGTGCTGCTTGGATTTCCAGCATCTGCAGATTTTCTCTTGTTTGTGAAAGGAACAAGAGTTGACATTTTGGGCAAGGCCCTTCATCAGGATTTCCAGCATGTGCAGAATCTGTTGTGTTTATAAAAGAATAGGTATCGCCAGTTAAAATGACCATCAGGTTGTATGATCATTTAAAACTCAGACAAATTTTTAGTTTTATTTACTTAGAGATAAATTTATTAGACTCCAGAGGACCTGGATACTGAAGATGCATATTTATCGGCTTAGCATTCAATACTGTCATCCCCTCAAACTAATCAATAAGCTGCAAGACCTTGGCCTCAATACCGCCAAGGGTCCTCAATTTCCTCACTTGCAGACCCAATCAATTCGGATTGGCAACAATATCTTCACACGATTTCCATCAGCACAGGTGCACCACAAGGCTGCATGCTTAGCTCTCTGCTCTACTCACTTTACACTTATGACTGTGTGGCTAAACACAGCTCCAATGCTATATTTAAATTAGCTGATGTCAATGCTGTCATTAGCCGAATCAAAGGTGGTGATGGATCAACATATAGGAGGGAGATTGGAAATCTAGCTGAGTGGTGTTACAACAAAAATCTCTCACTCAATGTCAGCAAGACCTAGGAGAAGATTATTGACTTCAGGAGGAGGAAACAGGAGATCCAAGAGCCAGTCCTCATCAGGAGATCAGAGGTGGAGAGGATCAGCATCTTTAAATCCCTTAGTATCATTTCAAAGACCTGTCCTGGAACCGAACATGAGCAATTACAAAGAAAGCATGGCAAAGACTCTGCTTCCTTAGGAGTTTGCAAATATTTGGTTTGACATCTAAAACTTTGACACACTACTACAGATGTGTGGTGGAGAGTATATTGACTGTCTGCATCACAGCCTGGTACGGAAACACCAATTCCCTTGAACAGAAAATCGTACATAAAGTAGTGGATACGGCCCAGTCCATCATGAGTAAAACCATCCCTGCCATTGTCCACATTTACACAGAGTATTATCACAGGAAAGCAGCATCTATTATCAGGGACCTCTACCACCAATGTCATGCTCTCTTCTCACTGCTTTCATCAGGAAGAAGGTACAGGAGTCTCAGGACTCACACCATTATGTTCAGGAACAGTTATCACCCTTCAACCATCAGGCTCTTGAAACAAAAAGGGATAACTTCACTCAACCTCACTTGCCCCATCATGAAATGTTCCCACAACCTATGGACTCACTTCCACCTTCTTCTCATTTACTCAATATTTATTGCTTATTTAGTATAATTATTATTTTTATTATTTCTTTTTGTATTTGCTCAGTTTGTTGTCCCTTGCACACAGGTGTCTGCCTTGTTGGAGCGGCCCTTCACTGATTCTCTTATGGTGTTCGATATATTGAGTACGCATGCAAGAAAATGAATCTCAGGGTTGTATATGGTGACATATATGTACTTTGACAATACATTTACTGTAAATTTTGAACTTTAAACTTTGATGCTGCACAGTAACAGGCCCTTCCAGCCAATAAGCCTATGTGTCCAAATTCATCCATGTAACCATTTAACCTACTTACTCATCCGTACGTCTTTGAAATGTAGGAGGAAACCTGAGCACTCAGAGAAAGCCCATGTGGTCACAGGGAGAATGTATAAACTCCTTGCAGACAGAATTAAACCCGAGTCTCAGACACTGTAACCTCCTCACTGCCTTGCCACCCCTAATTGGTGAGGGTTTTGTTAAACTTCTTGAAGGGAAAATAAATATCTATTGTCCATATACCCAGCCCTGGCTAAGGGGGCAGCTTTTGTTATATTTATTTAGCACCTCTAAGTGTATCTCACTGTGGTTAGCCGGCTCTGAATCGGAAGGATGTGGGTTCAAGCCTGCAAAGTGAGCTCAGCTGAATCTCATGGGGAGAGTGAAGTTCAAGCAGGGGTGCTGCTTTTGAAAGAAGATGGCAGATAATGGCCCTGCTACTCTTTCAGATGGATGTAAAGGATCCATTTTGAAGAGATATGGCTTACACATGTTATGAAATTTGTTCCTTTGTGGCAGCAGTGCATTGCAAGACATATAAAACTATTAACAAGTACAAAAGAGGACTATCAAGATAGTGCTCTGAAATTCTGATAGCAGAGGGGAAGAAGTTTTCCTTAAACGGTGAGTGTGGGTCATCAGGCTCCTGTACCTCCTCCCTGATGGTAATAATGAGGAGAGGGCATGTCTCGAGTGATGAGGGGACTTGATGATGGATGCTCCCTTCTAGAGACACCTCCTGTTGAAGATGCCCTCAGAAGGAGGGATGCTTGTGCCCTTGATGGAGATGGCTGAGTCTACAACCCTCTACAGCTTCATGCGTTCCTGTGCATTGGAACCGCCATAGCAGGAGCTGACACAACCCGTTAGAATGCTCTCCTTGGTACATCTGTAGAAATTTGCTGGAATCTTTGGTGACCTACCAAATCTCCTCAAACTCCTAATGAAGTATAGCCACTGGTGTGCCTTCTTCACGTTTGCATCAGTAAGGTCACAGCTGATCTTATACCTCAGTTCCAATATCCTACCCTAAGCCTGCAAGGGTAGATACATTGGGTGAAGAAAGTTCTTCTCACCTCTGTCCTGAATAGCATTGGCACGGAGGCTCCGATGAGCAGAATCTGCAAAAGCTGCGGAGGGCTGTAAACTCAGCCAACTCAATCACAGGTACAACCCTCCCCACCATTAAGTCCATCTTCAAGAGGTGATGCCTCAAGAAGGCAGCATTCATCATTAAGGCCCTCACCTTCCAGGACATCACTCCTCCTCACTACTACCATCAGGGACGAGATACAGGAGCGTGAGACACACACTATACACTTTAGGAACAGCTTCTTCCCCTCCAACATCAGATTTCTGAATGGTCCATGAACCCATGAAAACTACCTCACGATTTTGCTCTTTTTGCATTGCTTGTTTTTAAAATATTTCTTATTGTAACTTACAGTAATTTTTAATATCTTGCACTGTACTGCTGCCACAAAAGAACAAATTTCATGACATATGTCAGTGATAATAAACCTGAACCAGGTCATTGATTTAGAATCTTAACCCTTGATTCTTGACACCCAATCCAAATGAAAATTCATCCAATCTATGTTGCCAACAACCAAAATGAATTTTATTCCTTTCAGGAAGGCCCTTTCCCATTCTTCTAGACCCTACCACATACAGTACTTACTTACTGCCCTTTACACCACTGGCTTTTAGGACAGCAATGAAGGTCCTCCACCTCTGTCTGTCCATACTGTTGCACACAGGTATAGAAGGTTCTTCATTGCTGTTTCTGTAACAATTTTGCTTTATGAGTCAAGGTTGTTAGCCCTGAGCTGAACCCCAGAATCTGGAGGACCAGTGGCCCTTTCTTAGTCTGGCCTCTACCCTTTGACCTGTTTTGCATAGATGATCCTACCAAGAGCCAAAGCATAAAGCCCTGACTCCAGCCAACATCACTCTCCGGTCACTGAGGCATGTAAGCCTCTAAATCCAATGACAAATTTGTGGTCCTCTTGGAGGACTCTATTATGTAAAGGCTGCTTAATGTATGCCATAGGACAAACCCCTCATACTGAGAATCACCTGGTGAATTTTCATGTTATTGCCTCTGCTGCCAGTATATCCTTCATTAGATGGGAAAGTAGATCTGTACACAATATTCTAAATGTGGTCTCCCTGGAATCCTATATAATTATATCTTTATTTTTGTTCTCAAACTGCTGATTACATTGTTGTTTACTCCTTAATTGTTTGCTGTACCTGTGCATCAACTTCTGCATTAAACATGTGTACAAGAACACCTGGGTCCATCCGAACACAAACATCTTTCAATCCCTCAACATTTGGAAATTACTTTGCCTTTCCATTTTTATGTAATAATATGGATGATGTCACTTTTTCCACATTATTAGGCAGTCCCTTGAGATCAAAAATGCCTTTTTTCCACTTCAGTTTTACAGGTCCTCAGACAGATTATGAACCCAATGTGGAAACCACAGTTCACAAGTTTGCAGATGACACGAAGGTCAGTGGAGTTGTGGATGGTGTAGCAGCTTGTCATAGGTTACAACACGACGTTGATAGGTTACAGAGCTGGGCAGAGAAGTGGCAGATGCAGTTCAATCTGGAAAAGTGTGAAGTGATTCACTTTGGAAGGTTGTACTTCACAGCACAGTATAAGGTTAATAAACAGGATTCTTAACAGTGTGCAAGAACAGGGGGATCTTGCAGTCCAAGTCCATGGCCCCCTCAAAGTTGTTGCAGAAGTTGACAGAGTGTTTAAGAAGGCGTACGGTGTGCTGACCTTCATTTGTCAGGGGATTGAGTTCAAGCACCGTGAGATAATGTTGCAACTCTATAAGCTTCTGGATAGACCACAGGTCTATTGGATGGCGGGGGTATGGAGGGATATGGTCCTAGTGCTGGTCAATGGGAGTAGCCAGTTTAAATAGTTAGGCATGGTCTGGATGGGCCAAAGGGCTGGTTTCTGAACTATACTATTCTTTGACTCTCTAACTACGTTTGGAGTATTGTCCCTCATTATAAGAAGGACATGGAAGCCTTAAAGAGAGTGCAGAGGAGATTTACCAGGATACTTCCTGGATTAGAGAGCATGTCTTATGAGGATAGGTTGAGTGAACTAAGGTTTTTCTCTTTGGCGCAACTTGTTGAGAGACAACTTGATAAAGGCTTTTGAGATTATGAGAGGTAAAGACAGAGTGGACAGCCAGCACCTTTTTCCCGGGATGCAATGGCCAATACCAGGGGACATCCTTTTAAGCTATGGAGGAAAGTTTAGGGGAAATGTCAGAAGTAGGTTTTTTACACACAGAGAGGTAGGTGCCCAGAACACTGCCGGGATGGTAACAGAGGCTGACAAAATAGGCAAAATAGACATTTCAGAGTCTCCTAGTTAGGCACAAGTACAATGGAGGATTATGAGCCATGTAGGAGGGAGGGGTGAGGATTATTCAGGCTGGTGCAGCATCATACTGTTCTATGTTCTAAATAAGGCTGGATGGGTGGGTAGTGCATTCATTATACCATCTACACAGGGCTACTGCGTGCTCCCATAACATGGGTTGGATGTTACACAGAACATGGGACACTACAGCACAGTACAGTCCCTTCCGTCCTCAAAATCACCTTCTTTATGGGCCAGACATTCCAAAAATTAGATCTAGTCTTGCAGCTCTTCCAGATAGATTTGTGTAAGCCTTTGTACCTTTTCTTCTGTGCACCTGTTACTCTCTTGCCATGCCAGTAGAGCTGCTGCCTCGCGTTGCCAGAGAGCCAGGTTCAGTCCTGGCCTCTGCTATTGTCATGGACAGGAACACTGCCTCACTATTTTGCTCTTTTTTTTCCACTATGTAATTATTTTCATATATTTCTTATTGCAGCTTACATATTTTTTATTATTGTGTATTGCAACGAACTACTTCCGCAAAACAAAATCAAAGTTCACAACATATGTCAGCGTTATTAAACTGCGTGGAGTTCCTCCCAAAATTACACAGGTTAGGAGGTTAATCTGCCACTGTAAAATGCGCCTATTTTTAGGTGATTGTTAGAATCTGAGGGGAAGTTGATGGGAACATGAAGATAATTAAATAGGAACACAGAGGTTTAGCAGATGCTGGGAATCCAGAATAGCACACACAAAATGCTAGAGGAACTCAGCAGGTCAGGTAGTGTCTATGGAAAAGAATAAACAGTCAACGTTTGGGGTCAAGATACTTAATAAAGTATGCAACTTCCTCAGTGGGCCTGTATGAGAACTTGGCCCGTTAGCTAGCTCTGCTAACAGCCACAGGACTCAGCAGTGAGAAGGCCACTTTTCATAAACAATACACATCTAGGGTGCGTATGATTTGGGGTTCAGCCAAACAGGAACGCCATGATGTTCCGATTAAAGGAAACTCGATTTGAGCTAATGCTGTGTAAATACTGCCCATACACAATTGCTGGTTGGCATGAAATAACAGATTGTACACCACATAAAATGTAAAGTTAGTGTCCAAGATCCAAGATGGTGGCACGACACAGTTTGCGGCGGCCACTCCGGAGCTAATATCTGTTATTTGTTAAGTGGGGTGCCGTGCGCAATCCTAATCTGATGAAAAACGGATGTGGGAGCATGGAAGAACATCTGGAAATCTTCAGAAAGGCCTTCTTCGTTGATGCTGCTGCTGTGAGGTCTGGATCTCTGTTGGGAAGATCTGGCCCCCAGTCCTCGGGGTCGCATTGCCAGTGGCCGTTCATGGGGGCATCTTAATGCACTCGGCAGAGGATGGTACTCGGAGAAGCTGTGCCGGAGGGGATGGTCGGAGGCTTGGAGGTTCGACGGACTCAGAGTCCATGGCGGTCGGTGCGCTTTCACTGTGTGCTGCGTCTGCGAGGCTGGGTCTGGCGCCGTAGAAGCCCACAGTGGGGGTATTCCCTTCTGCCGCCTGTGTGGGATGATGAGTCTATCGGGACCCTGAGGGCTTGTGGAAACTGGTGGTTTATTTTGAACTTATAGTCTTTTAACATCTTTGGACTATTTTTACTGTGCCCATGGTCTGTTTTTTTTAACAATTATGGTATTGTTTGCACTGTTGTAACTATGCGGTTTTGTGTAGGTCCTGTAGCTTTAGTTTTTGGTTTGTTGGGTGCTAGAGTTGGCCTCCTGACTTGGTGTGTCTGGGTAGTCTTGTTTTGTCTGGTGGATTTGGAGCTCCTTTCTGGGGAACGCGCTAAGATGGTGGTGTGATGTTAATACACAGCAGCCTCTCCGGACTCTGGATTTGGGGATTGCCAAACGTTATGTGGATTTTCTGGTGTAGTCTGTTTTGTCATGTGCTTTTGTGATATCATCCTGGTGGAACATTGTCTCATTTTTTAACTGCATTGCATTTGTGGTTTCTAAATGACAATAAACAAACTGAACTGAACTGTATTTAGAGATTTCAGCTTTATTCAACAGTTAGGAGGAAAAAGAAGAGAAAAAAAAATAAAAGAGCCCGTCACAGTTAACCCAGTCCAAATGTTGGAACTCATCTTGAAGTTGTCCTTTTGACTTGTGCCCGGTCCCACACTCTGTGTGAAAGCACATACTGCATTCTGAACTTCACTCAAAGTCCATCTCAATCCAAAGGGCTCTCACTCAGGAGTATTGGACCTTCCTCCTCGGAGCCATTCATCTGCACGAAGCACTTCATGCAATAGGGACGTTCCCCCCCCACGGCATCCTCAGGCATCTTCCCACCCGTCCCCTCCGCAGCTCCCACCCAAAAAGACCTGCCAGCCACACAGTCCGTCACAAATTTTTCTCTGCTCTGTTCTATCAAATTTTCTCCCAATTCCGCCATCCTGGTTGGCTGACAACATTCCTAAGTTGAACATCATAGTCCCTTATCTTTTTGCCGAAATCAAAATGTCCTGGAAGCAGAACACATTGCTTTTACAGAACGGCTAAAATGAAATATCTACAGCATAGCAGTAAAAATCTGAACCAGGGCATTACAAATAGTATTAGTGTGAAGTGGTGCTTCATGGCCAGCATGGATTCGATGGGACAAACTGATTTTTTCTTGTTGTATTGCTCTACAACACCGCAGTGGAATCTGGGAAGAGTTTACTAATAGAGTCACGGAGAAATACAGCACAAGAACTGGCCTGCAGTTCATCGAATAGATAGCAACCAAAACATGCGTGTTCCACACTTCAAGATTCAAATTTATTTATCACTTTGACATCAAGACCCACATGCATCATTTGTGTTAACAAGGAACACACCTGGGGATGTGCTGGGGACAGCTCGCAAGTGTTGTTACACATTCCAGTGCCAACATAGCACGCCCATCGGAAGGGGGGCAATGCACATGCTCCGGTCTACATCAACGGTGTTGAGCTTGGCAGGGTTGAAAGCTTCAAGTTCCCAGAAGTGAACATCACCAACAGCCTGTCCTGGTCCAACCACATCAGTATCAGAGAGCTTGCCAGTACCTCCGCTACTCCAACACCTCAGGGGGCTAAAGATATCTGGCGTGCCTCCGTCAACCTTTACCAATCTTTATCGATGCGCACAGAAAGCACTCTCTCTGGATGCATAGTTACTTGGTATGGCAACTGTCCTGCAAGTGCCAGCAAGAAACTACGGAGAGTCATGGACACAGTTCGGCACATCACAGAAACTCTCAATAAAGCATTCAGCATAAGAAAAGACCCCACCCACCCAAAGCATTCTCTCTTCTTCCCTCTACCACCGGGCAGACATTATAAAAGCCTAAAAGCACGTACCATCAGGCTGAAATACTCTTTCTATCCTGTTGTTAACGGATGCTTGATTGGACCTCTTGCATGGCAAGATAGGCTCTTGACCTCACCATCTACCTCATCTTGCACTCTGTTGTTACACCTGCACTACGCTTTAAGTAGATTTTACACTTTACTTTGCACTGTTATTGCTCTACCTAGTTCTACATGAGCACACAATGATTTTTGATCTGCAATACAAAATTTTCACTGTGCATGTGACAATAATAAGCCAATACTAATACCCGATGCTGCCTGAACAACTGTGTTCCTCCAGCGGCTCGTTTTCGTTTTGTTCCAGATTCCAGCATTGCAGTCTTCTGCCTCTCCGATGAAATCAAATGATATTCTTCCGAGAGAGAGAAAAAAATATTCAGTGGATATGCCAGGCTGGTGGTGTAGTAGCATCGGTATCAGACTTTGAGGCAGATGGTCCTGAGTTCAAATCTGGCCAGCTCCTTGCATGCTTTCCAGCCATGTTGGCTTGAGCATTGACCTAGCAACTCTGCCTCATAAAAAAACAGTCAAGCATTGGAAATGGCAAAAATGCCACCCCATGATTGAGAAAGGAACAACAATTCAGCAGATGAGGCAGAAACTGTGCGAAGAGAAATAGTTAATTTTTCAGGTCTAGGATCTCTCATCAGAACTTTATTTTGAATTTCCAGTGTTGGTGATTCTTTAGAGCTGTTTTGCTAAAATTCCTGGGGAGAAGTTGAATTGACTTTTCATGCAGATTAAACCGGAGTTTAAGGAGTATCCATTTCACCCTCCTGTATAATTAGTGCAGCCGCGTCGGAACATGCAGGAGATGGGTTACTGGTATCATATATCCATGCAAATAATGCACAGAGAATTAGCAGCCATTGTTCAGAATACAGAAAAGTAAACATGGAAAACATAATACTCTGTGAACTGGTGTTACTGCAGGAAGGAACTCATCTACACAAGGAAATCTCTCTAGTTTGTAATTACAAGTTTTTCTAACCTGTTTTAAACAGAGCAAAGAAACCTGCTTGAATTCAGCCCTCCTTTAGTTGCTTATACCTTTCTGAAAGTCATGATTGAATCTGTTTTCAAAACAAATAATCACTGATAGTTATCAGCTCCTTTGTGAACAAAATTGCTAGTTAATAAAACCATAAGACATAGGAGCAGAATTAGGCCATTCGGTCTATCTAGTCTGCCCCACCATTCAATCATGGCTGATTTATTTTCTCTCTCGACCTCATTCTCCTGCCTTCTCCCCACAACTCACTTGCCAATTGAGAATCTATCAACCTAAAGGGAAGGGGAGATAGAAATGGCAATGAAGAAATGACAATAGACAAGTGGTTGGGAGATGGAGAGCAAGGGACAGCATAATGGTAGCATAATGGTTAGCACAATGATTTACAGTACGAGCAAGCCAGGTTCAATTCCTGCCATTGCCTATAAGGAGACTGTACATTCCACCAGTTTCCTCCCACAGTCCCATGGGTAGCTAAGATTAAATCAGGGGATTGCTAGGGGGCATGGCTCTAAGGGCCAGAAGGGTCTATTCTGTGCTGTATCTCATTCAATAAATAAGGGCTGCAAGCACAGAGAGATGAGAGAAGAGACAGAGAGAGAGAACAAACAACAGCATGGAATGAGAGAAGGGGCAGAGACTGACAGACAGAGAAGGACAAAAGCAGAAGTCAAAGACCAGAAAAAGAGAGTCATAGTGGAAGAGGGAATGGAGAATGAAAACAGGAAAAATCAGAGTGGTGGGGAGATGAAGACTATTACGGGGGAAGAGCAGACATCACACATGAGAAGGTAGTACTAGAATGCCTCTTTCTGAAATAAGATCTCATTGTGAGCCAGCTACAGGACAGGTACAGTTACTGATGGCAACATTTGACATTTAAACAAATAGTGATGAGTGTTGTTGAAGAGATATTGCAGAATTGAAGATTAAATTGAAAAACATCTTGGGGGGGGGTGGGTTAAAGTCACACAGCAGATAATTTTTGCATCTTATACAACTGTGGGAGTTCCACACCAGAAACAAAAGTGAATAAAATCCAAAACTTAGGTAATCTCATCTGAACAACAGCAGTAACCACATCAGGCAGTTGTTTGTTGATAACAGCTCCTCACTCAGAATCAGAATCACGTTTAATATAACTGGCATATGCCATGACATTCACAAACAAGAGGAAATCTACAGATACTGGAAATCCAAGCAACACACACAGAATGCTGGAGGAACTGAGCAAGCCAGGCAGCTTCTGTGGAATGCTGAGTGTGTATCTTCAGACCTTGTTCTTGATGGTGGCAACGAGAAGAGGGGATGTCCTGGATGCTGGGGGTTCTTGATGAATGCCACCTTTTTGAGGCATCGCCTCTTGATGATGTCCTTGATGCTGCGGAGGCCAGTACCCATGATGGAGCTGGCTGAGTCTGCAAGTTTCTGCAGCTTTTCCCGGTCCTGTGGCAGTGGCTCCTCCATACCAGGTGTCGATGCAACCAGTTAGAAATTTGTGAGTGTCTTTGGTAACATATCCAAACTTTTCAGACTCCTAATGAAACTTAGCCACTGTCATGCCACTAACCCGCTTTTGCCCCTTCTCCTGTTGGGAGAAATGGTTCCGCCGGGCTTTGTAGCTAAGCCACACGTGAAGGCCGGGAGCTGCACTTGGTTATCAGAGGCTATTTCAGGTGCATGCCATTGGAAGCACTTAATCCCTTTCAAAGCATGCATAACAGATGTTGAACTCAACTGGGAGTGAGGCATCACAGCCATTCACGATGATAGATTTCACCTCAGAAGAAGTAATGTCCTGAAGACTCTGCCAGAGCTGACGTGCATCCAGTTCTGTCTCTAACCTCAATAGGCATTGTTTCTTCACTCTTAAAATAATCTTCCATAGGTCATACTTGGACTTCTTGCGTAGTTCTGGATCACCGGTCTTGAATACCACAAATCCAGCCCTCAGCCATCTGTGAATCCCCTGGTTCATCCATGACTTTTGGTTTGTGTATCAAGTCCATCTTCAACAGGCAATGCTCCAAAAGGCCACTACCCAGGACACGCCCTCTTCTCATTGCTGCCATCAGAGAGGAGGTACAGGAGCCTGAAGATACGCACTCAACATTTTAGGAACAGCCTCTTCAACTCCACCATCACATTTCTGTATGGACAATGAACCCATGAATTCAACCTTGCTAGCTTTTTGCACTACTAAGTTAATTGTTCACATATACTTCTTATTATAATTGATAATATATTTTACTTATTGCACGTACTGCTTCTGTAAAGCAACACATTTCATGACATATTTTCAGTGAATACTTTAGTAGGTAGACCTGCTCGTTAATGTAAATAATCAGCCAATCATGTAGCAACAACTCAATGCATAAAACCATGCAGACATAGTCAAGAGGTTGAGTTGTTGTTCAGATCAAACACCAGAATGGGGAAGAAATGTGATATAAGTGACTTTGACCACAGAATGATTGTTGGTGCTAGTCAGGGTTGTTTGTGTATCTCAGAAACTGCTGATCTCCTGTTATTTTCATGCACAACCATCTCTAGAGTTTAACAAAAACAGAAAAAAAACCCAGCAAAAACAGAAAAAAGCATCCAGTGAACAGCTTGTTAAAGAGAGAGGTCAGAGGAGAATGACCATACTGGTTCAATCTGACAGGAAAGTGACAGTAACTCAAATAGCCATGTGTTATGACAGCGGTGTGCAGAAGGCCATCTCTGAGTGCACAACATATTGAACCTTGAAGTGAATGGGCTCCAGAAGCAGAAGACCATGCTGGGTTTTACTGGTGTCCTAATAAAGTGGCTACTGAGTGCATGTCAGTGATAATAAACATGACTGTGATTCTCACAAAATGCTGGTGGAACACAGCAGGCCAGGCAGCATCTATAGGGAGAAGCGCTGTCGACATTTCGGGCGGAGACCCTTCGTCAGGACTAACTGAAAGGAAAGATAGTAAGAGATTTGAAAGTAGGAGGGGGAGGGGAAAATGCAAAATGATAGAAGACCGGAGGGGGTGGGGTGAAGCTGAGAGCCAGAAAAGTGATTGGCAAAAGGGATACAGAGCTAGAGAAGGGAAAGGATCATGGGATGGGAGGCCTAGGGAGAGAGAAAGGGGGAGGGGAGCACCAGAGGGAGATGGAGAACAGGCAGAGTGATGGGCAGAGAGAGAAAGAAAAAAAAACAAACAACTAAATATGTCAGGGATGGGGTAAGAAGGGGAAGGGCATTAACGGAAGTTAGAGAAGTCAATGTTCATGCCATCAGGTTGGAGGCTACCCAGCTGGTATATAAGGTGTTGTTCCTCCAACCTGAGTGTGGCTTCATCTTGACAGTAGAGGAGGCCATGGATAGACATATCAGAATGGGAATGGGACATGGAATTAAAATGTGTGGCCACTGGGAGATCCTGCTTTCTCTGGCGGACCGAGCGTAGGTGTTCAGCGAAACGGTCTCCCAGTCTGCGTCGGGTCTCACCAATATACAAAAGGCCACACTGGGAGCACTAGATGCAGTATACCACACCAGCCGACTCACAGGTGAAGTGTCGCCTCACCTGGAAGGACTGACTGGGGCCCTGAATGGTGGTGAGGGAGGAAGTGTAAGGGCAGATGTAGCACTTGTTCCACTTACAAGGATAAGAGCCAGTAGGGAGATCGGTGGAAAGGGATGGGGGGGGATGACTGGACAAGGGAGTCGCGTAGGGAGCGATCCCTGCAGAAAGTAGAAAGGGGGGGGAGGGAAAGATGTGCTTGGTAGTGGGATCCCGTTGGAGGTGGCGGAAGTTACGGAGAATTATACGTTGGACCTGGAGGCTGGTGGGGTGGTAGGTGAGCACAAGGGGAACCCTATCCCGAGTGGGGTGGCGGGTGGATGGGGTGAGGGTAGATGTGCGGGAAATGGGAGAGATGTGTTTGAGAGCAGAGTTCATGGTGGACGAAGGGAAGCCCCTTTATTTAAAAGAGGAAGACATCTCCTTCGTCCTGGAATGAAAAGCCTCATCCTGAGAGCAGATGCGACGGAGACGGAGGAATTGTGAGAAGGAGACAGCATTTTTGCAAGAGACAGGGTGGGAAGAGGAAGAGTCCAGGTAGCTGTGAGAATCTGTAGGCTTATAGTAGATAACAGTAGATAGGCCGTCTCCAGAGATGGAGACAGAAAGATCAAGAAAGGGGAGGGAGATGTCAGAAATAGACCAAGTAAATTTGAGGGCAGGGTGAAAGTTGGAGGCAAAGTTAATTAAGTCAACGTAAATCTCCGTAACTTCCGCCACCTCCAATGGGATCCCACTACCAAGCACATCTTCCCCCCCCCCCCCTTTCAACTTTCTGCAGGGATCGCTCCCTACACGACTCCCTTGTCCACTCGTTCCCCCCCCCCCCCCATCCCTTCCCACCAATATCCCTCCTGGCACTTATCCTTGTAAACGGAACAAGTGCTACACCTGCCCTTACACTTCCTCCCTCACCACCATTCAGGGCCCCAGACAGTCCTTCCAGGTGAGGCGACATTTCACCTGTGAGTCTGCTGGTGTGGTATACTGTGTCCGGTGCTCCCGGTGTGGCCTTTTATATATTGGCGAGACCCGATGCAGACTGGGGGACCATTTCGTGGAACACCTACGCTCGGTCTGCCAGAGAAAGCAGGATCTCCCAGTGGCCACACATTTTAATTCCACGTCCCACTCCCATTCTGATATGTCTATACATGGCCTCCTCTACTGTCAAGATGAAGCCACACTCAGGTTGGAGGAACAACACCTTATATACTGGATGGGTAGCCTCCAACCTGATGGCATGAACATTGACTTCTCTAACTTCCGTTAATGCCCCTCCCCTTCTTACCCCATCCCTGACATATTTAGTTGTTTTTTTTGCTCTCTCTCTGCCCATCACTCTGCCTGTTCTCCATCTCCCTCTGGTGCTCCTCCCCTCCCCCTTTCTTTCTCTCCAGGCCTCCCGTCCCATGATCCTTTCCCTTCTCCAGCTCTGTATCACTTTTGCCAATCACCTGTCTGGCTCTCAGCTTCATCCCACCCCCTCCTGTCTTCCCCTATCATTTTCCATTTCCCCCTCCCCCCCCACTTTCAAATCTCTTACTATCTTTTCTTTCAGTTAGTCCTGACGAAGGGTCTCCGCCCGAAACGTCGACAGTGCTTCTCCCTGTAGATGCTGCCTGGCCTGCTGTGTTCCACCAGCATTTTGTGTGTGTTGCTTGAATTTCCAGCATCTGCAGATTTCCTCGTGTTTGTGATTCTGTTCCTCTCACAGACAACCCATGAATATCTACCTGAGCTGTGAAGTTTTTCAGGCATGTTTTGTTTACATTTCAGTGGTTCAATTTAATACTAGAGGTACGGCAGCATGGTAGCATGGTGGTTAACACAACGCTTTACAGTACCAGCGACCCGGGTTCAATTCCTGACACTGCCTGTAAGGAGACTGTACGTTCTAATCATGACTGTGTGGGATTCCTCCGGGTGCTCCTGTTTCCTCCCACATTCCAAAAGGCGTACACCGTTGGCAGGTTAGTTGGTCATTGTAAATTGTCCCATGATAAGGCTCAGATTAAATTGGGGGTTTGCTCGGTAGAGTGGCTCAAGGGGCCAAAAGGACCTACTCCATGTTGAATCTCAATAAAAAAATCTATAGTTTACAACCTGAAATACATATTCCTCACAGACATCCACAAAACAGAAGAAAACCCCCAAAGAATGAAACTCAAAAAAACATTAGAACTCGCAACAAAAGCATCAACCTCCCCCCCACACTTGCTTCAGCAAAAGCATCAGTCCCCACCACCCACCATGCAAGCAATAGCAAAGCCACCTAGAGACCATGGTGTAGAGTCCATCAAAAGTAACAGTCCATCTCAAACAGGCTCTCTGTCTCACGTGAGAGAGAGAGAGATATTGCTCCTGCAACAGATGACAGGGAGTACAACAGCTTGCTGTTTCGATGTTACAATCTGCAGCATCACTTATTTCTGTTACACAGCCAATTTTATTTATTTGATTTGATTTATTTATTTAGAAATACAGTAGATTGTTCCTTAAGCACATGAAAATATGCTACCATTTATGAAAAGTTTGTCAAAGAATGAGAGTCAGTGAACAACAAAATTCAGGAGATATTTAAGTAAAGGAGATTAAACACCATTTCTTAGATACTTTACAGCAACATCACACTTTAACATTTAAAATGCTCTCATTAGCTCTAATGTTTTGCGGATCCACTTGAAAACTTGGGTTTCCTGGTAATTAATTTATTAAGAAACGGTCCAGATCAGGCCATTCTGGCCCTTCAACCCACGAAACCAAGCAATCCCCAATTTAATCCTACCCTAATCACGGGACAATTTGCAATGATCACTTAACCTATTAACCGGTATGTCTTTGGACTGTGGGAGAAATCCGGAGCACCCGGAGAAACCCTCATGTCCACAGGGAGTGCGTACAAATTGTGTTGGAATTGAACTCCGACCTGAGATGCTCTGAGCGATAACCGCTATGGTACTATGGCATTCAATATTACGACATATTGAATTGTCAGAAAAGGCAGAGGTTCAGACAATAACTTCAGTGAGCAAGTTAATAGAAACCGTGTCACATTCAAAAGCTGCAGGCAAGGAATGAGAGAGAAAAGTTGTAAAGGATTTGAAAGGTTTTAATTCCCACAATAATATGTGCTGTATGCAATGGAGAGTATAACTAAAATAAGACAACGTGGTTCACTCTGAAACTTTAATATTTTTTATCTCTTAGCAAAGAATAGCTTTCGGAATGAGAGATTTAGAGTTGAGGTTACTCGCGGTCGCGGCTAACGACGTCATCGGGTGGGCGGAGTCGTTGGAATGCCGGGCCTCGCCTTCGTGACGTCACCAAGGAGAGTCACGCGGGGCGCGGCGGCGGGGTGCGACATGACGTCCTTCCGGTGTTTGTCTACCCTCCCCTCTCGTTCGCCCACTGGCTTCAGGCGGCGGGTGAAGGGGGTTCCGGCTGATCAGCGAGCGGTGCTGGAGCAGGGCGGGGGGAGAGAGAGCTACCTGAGCGGCATGGAGAGCAAGCTGGCGCCCAACGGGGACATTTACAGCACCGTCAACGGGTTCATGGAGAAAGCGCACTCGGAGGGCAAAACTACCGCCTGGAAGAACGGTTTCGTGAAGCCGGGCTTTGCTCAGAACGGGCAGGTAAGGCTGGGGCGCTGGTTGCCCCGCCTGGCTGCGCAGGTGTCGAGGGACACGCTATGGATGGTTAAGCTTGTCAGGTGTGATGTGTGGAACTTGTTGCCGGCCAATATGTCCCTGGACTTTGTGGAAGTTTCACATATAAAAGCAAAATGAAGACATTTGGGAACGTTGAGCATTTCCTGCGATAATATTTAGCTTTATAATCACCATATGTTGAAGTTCTTTGACAGCTATTCCATTTAAATGTAACTGCACCAAGGATAGCGTTAACTTTCTCTAAAATTAAGGGTTGTATCGAAAACGTGAGCTGACTGTTGAACTAATCTAGAACTTTATAAGCCGCCTATGTAATTAAAGTTTTGTCAAGACTCACTGGAAAGAAATGGTAACTCGTTGTGTCTGCCCACTTGGCCTACACCTTTATTGCGGTGTGGAATCTTTTGAAATATTTTCTGGAAAAACCTTATACACATCTGGTGAGCAATTCTTGAATGTCATTTGACTTTGTAATTCGGTGTAGTAGTGAAGTATCATTTTGTGCTACTTTGACCTAATTCAGATTTTTTGTAAAAAAAAACTGGTAATATTATACTATAATGAAGCATTTCTATAAAATTCTCTACACATGCTGTTTTTCCCAAAATATCTGTCAAATTCATTGTTGTGGTTGGTATTTCACTCTGATCTTTTGCAAGACTTCCACAGAGTCCATGGACATGTTGAATGTATTGACTGGCAACAAGTTCTTCACATCACAGCTCTGTACATAAGGGGCAAAAGCTTGTCCAGGGGAGCATTCGGAGTGTCGTTTTTCACTCCATTGTTTTCTGTTAGTCCATAGAGTACAGAGAACACCAATCATTTTGTATATGTTGATCCTGAGTTTGTGGATCTCGATACATGAACTGTTTATTCCTCTCCATAGATGCTGTCTGACTTCCTCAGTTCCTTCTGCACTGTGTGTGTGTTGCACAAGGTTTCCAGCTTCTACAGAATCTCGTGTCCATTAATTTAAGCTCATAATATTTCTGAAGAGTTCTAAAGAGGACGATCTTGGTTTAAATCCCCCAATGATAGGTGGGCATTGCTGCCCATCCCTAGATGCCCATAAAAGGCACAGGTATCTCTAGCAGTTCAGGTGGCGAATGATCTCCAATAAATGCAAGTCGTCTCCATTCGTTTAGATCAGTGCAGCGACAGCAATATTCGCGGCCCTGCAGCAGCCAAGCTGTTTGATTGGCAGCCCTTGCAACACAGGTGCTCCAGGCCTGTGGATAAAATGCATGTGGTAACTTGTTAGCACTTATTGAACTGCATCTCCAGAGTGAAAAAAGCAAACAATCGTAGGAATGGCATCACTTCCTAATTTATATGTGCAAGTAAGGATGATGTTCTTATTTTATTGTCGACATCTGAATGTGAGAACTACCTACACAGTATCACAACAGTGGCCTCTTCAGCAAACAGCTGAGCATTGAACTGAGGGTTGGCCTGAAAACTCGAGGAAAATCTGCAGGTACTGGAAATCTAAGCAACATTGATTTCTCAAACTTCCAGTAATTGCCCCCTTCACTATTCCCCATTCCTTTTTCTCTCTCACTTTATCTCCTTACTTTCTTCCATGGTCTTCTACCCTCACCTATTAGATTCCCCCTCCTCCTGCCATTATCTTTTTCACTGATCAACTTCCCAGTTCCTTACTTCACCCCTTCCCCACCCCCCCCCCCAACCTTCTATTCTGATATCTTTTTTCCCAGTCCTGATAAGGGTCTTGGCTCAAAAAATCTACTCTTCTGTATAAATGTCGCCTGGCCTACTGAGTTCCTCCAGTATTTCGTGTGTTGAGGGTTGGCCTGCTTCAGAAAAGGGAGGGGCAAATCAATTGCTTACATCTTGGCGTCATTAGCAAACTTAGATATGTAGCTTTTTATCTTGACACCTGGTATTAGTAAGGCTTCAGTATGATGTTGCAGAATATTACTGGTTCTGCATTCCTGCCAGTTTGAGAAGCTTCCCAGTTGACCTTTGTCTCCTAAATTTCCTTCCCAGTTATCTCTTGTAACTTGGTCTTGAGGAAAATACTTTGAAAGTCAATAAAACATCCGTAGAAATTTTGTAGTCCTCCAGTCCGTTGATGTCTGGCATGTTATGTTCTTTATTGTTGAAAAAACAATTGTATTTACCATCAGTTTTTAATTAATCCACTTGTTCCTGCTTTTGTTCTGTTTTGTCCCTGTTTTGCTTTTAATCCAGCCACTAGTCTGATAGTTTGCAATTTTTTTGCCCCTTATCAACCCCAAGAGACTGCCTAAAAAGAGGTTTATTTACTTCCACTCTTGATTCCTGGGCCCTGAGGTAACTGAACTAGTGCTGTAGATGGGCCTGGTTGGTTTGTGAAGTGGTGCAAATCTTGAGCCTTTTAACCTGGGCTTCTGTGCTCCTGGTGTGTGGACTCGGGATTCTCAATAACATGGGCTTATTAAGTGTAATCAAATGTGAGATTCTGCAGGTGCTGGAAATCTTGAGCAACACACGATACTGGAGGTTAGGCATAATAAGTTTGCAGGCAACACAAACACTGGAGTTGTGGAAGGGTGTGGACCAGCTTGGCATTGAAATGATAGATGGAATTTAATCCAGACAAGTGAGGTGTTGCTCTTGAGAGTCGAATGCAAGTAGAAAATATGCAATAAATTGCAGGTTTCTTGATCGTTGGTGTACAGGGTATTCTGGGGTTGGAAGTCTATAGTGCCCTGAAAGTGGCAACGCAAGTGTACACAGCGGTAAATTAATAGTACTTCCCTTCATTGGTCATGGCACTGACCAAAATTGAAAATTGAAAGTAATTGTGGATATTTATCAGACTGATTCCTGAAATTTAAGAAAACACACAGCACTGTCTTTTAAAGATTTGTGGTGATAGTGTCTGCTGATTACAAAATAGCAGAGAAATCTACCAAGTTTGCCGGGGTCCTCACTGTTGAAAAATCAGGTTGTAGTAGTATAAATCTTTAGTTAGCCACAGTTTGAGAATTTTGTACATTTCTGGTCACTGCATTATAGGAAGGATGTGTAGACTATGGAGAAGGTGCAAAAGATGTTCACCAAGATTTTACCTGGATTTGAGGGTATCAGAAATAAAATGTTGGTAAAAATTGTTTTCTCTAGAGTGTTAAAGACTGAACTTGGCTTGATAGAAAAATAGGCATTTCTGATTTAATACGTGCTTCTGGAGCACAGATTGGAGTAGAGAACTTTTGAATTGTTTGCTTTGCTTAAACTGAACTGATCATAACAAAATTTCCACCAGAGGACCATTTGAGTCTCTTTGGAAACTAATAAGTGGGGAAAGAAAACAGTGTGTGGGGGTGGTGAGGTGCACTGTTTACAGGTAACTTCACTGCAGTAATCAGACACCATTACCATATGAGGAGCCGCAATAAGGAAGGTAACTTGGCCCACCCATCCCCCATGGCAGAAATATGTACAGGTTGAGTGCCCCTAATCTGAAAACCTGAAATCCCAAACTTTTTTGAGTGTTGACATGTTTGGAAAATTCCACAAGGCATTGGGAAGGTTTCGGGGCGATGCACAGTTTTCTACACACCAGACAGTTCTGAGAAATGACCTCACATAACTTGAGTGCGGCCTTCTGATGTCAGTTTGTATTCAGCAGTCATTGTACATTACTCTGTTCTGTGTTGTGTAGGTATTGTTGAAAATGTCCAAAAGGCCTGCAATCACAAAGCAGTATGGAGCAACACACACTAACACACTAAATGCTGGTGGAGCTCACAGACCAGGCAGCATCTATGGAAACAGTAAACAGTCGACTATTCAGAGACCCTTCATCAGGTCTTTGACGCTTTATTCTTTTCCATAAATGCTGCCTGGCCTGCTGAGTTCCTCTAGCATTTTGACTGTGTTGCCTGGATTTCCAGCATCTGCAGATTTTCCCTTATTTATAGGAGTTTAGTATGGGAGCGACCACCATCTACGACTTGAAGGAATAGAGGGGCAAACTTTTAAAGTTCTATGCTGACAGTAATGAAGAAGTTAATGCAAAATAGCAAAACACTGCATAAAGTGAAAAATGCAAGTCTCAAATGTGCTTTGAAAGAGTGGATTTGTCAGCTTTGGAGTGAACATATGCTGGCCATGAAACAAGCAAATATCTATCATGACAAACTGAAAATTGAAAGTAATTGTGAATATTTATCAGACTGATTCCTGAAATTTAAGAAAACACACAGCGCTATCTATTAAAGATTTGTGATGATAGTGTCTGCTGATTATGAAGTAGAGAAATCTGCTAAGTTTGCCAAGGTCCTCACTGTTGAAAATCTGATGTTCCTCCTCACAATGGTGTCAACGGTGATGTGTCCTCTCAATGAAGTTTCTCAGACCTGTTGCTTGGTGCTGCATTTATCATGCGAAGGCCATGTTTTTTAGTAATTACCAAACACAATTTTTACATGAAACCTGAATTTCATCTCCTCCTAAAATCTCATGTTTGAGTGTACTATGACCAATGTTGTTGTTGCATTTAAAAATAAAATGTTGACTTTTCCAGTTTCATTACATTTACCTGTAATTAGATTCAAGCTTTTGTTTTATACCAAAAAAAAACAAATATAGTGTATTGCAACCTTTTAATCAAAACATCGCATCATGGGTGAAGACTGAAAGTCTGCCATTGTTTTTTGTTCAATAGCTGATTCAGGTATTCCCTCTGCTGTTTTTGATACCCTGCACACCATTAATACAGTGAAAAATACTAGTTTTTTTACTGTTAAATAGATGTGTGATGAACAAGTGCAAGACGAAGACTGCTTACCAGTAGCACATAAATTCAGCGTGGGAATGATGGCAACAATGCCAAACAGCCACTGACTGTCCACCTGGGTGGCTGAGGTGGTAATAGCTTACCTTTCTGATATTTCTGCATGAAGCAATAACTAAAATATTGTATTAAATAAAATACCTCCAAGGTGTAAATGGATTTCTTGTTTAGACTTGACTTGCATCCCCAAACTACCTTATGCTAGTATTCCAAATCCAAAATAGTTCCAATCCTTAGCTTTTTTGATAAAGGTTGCTTAACCTGTACTAGAGTGTATGCCTTTGATGTGCGTGGGGGGGGGGGTGGAGTTTAAAGGAGATTTGTGTGTTTTTTTTTCCTCTAGAGTGGTAGGTGCTGGAACACATTGACGGGGAAGCAGATATCATAGCAACTATTTGGACAACACATGAAGGTTGGAGGATCATGCTGAGACCACGTGCAAGTGGATGAGATTAGTTTTGATTGGCTTCATGGTTGCACAGATGTTGCCTAAAGGCTCTGTTCCTGTGCTGTATTGGTCTACATTGTAGTTAACACAGATTTTCATTTTTAAAGCTGTGTAGAGTACAAAAGTGGACAATTGGAGGAATGAGCAACAATACGCAAACCATCTTGCTTTAGGTGTGAAGTATGGTTTATTTTTTGACTGCATGTTCCTATTCAGACTCAGGCACAATCTGTTGCTAAACTTGTTCTGAATTCTCTTGCATTGAGCTTGTAATTGTAAAGTTCCACCCAGAAGTGACTAATAATGATTCAGTTCACTTGGAGAATGTAGGAAGAAACCATACAGAACCTCTAACTGTATGTAAATTACAATAAGAAATGTATAAAAACTACAGGGCAAAAAGAGCAAAATATGAACATTGCCTCAAGCCATTTAGAAATCTAGTAGTGGCGGGGAAGAAGCTGTTCCTAAAATGTTGAGTGTTGGTCTTCAAGCTCTTGTACCTCCTCCCTAATGGAAGTAATGAGAAAAGACATGTCGTGGATGGTGAATGTCCCCAATGATGGATGCCACTGCCTTGAGGCACTGCCTTTTGAAGATGTCCTCTGTGGTGGGGAGGCTTGTGTCCCTGATGGAGCTGGCTCACTTTACAGCCCTCTGTAGTTTTGTCCAATCCTGTGCACTGGAGCCTCTATACCAAACCATGATGCAACCACTCAATGTTCCCCACAGCACATCTATAGAAACTTGCAAGTCTTTGGCAACATGCCCAAAGTCTCTGTCCTCAAGCCATTCACCAAGATTATGGATGATCTTTATCCTCAGCATGTTATTGCACTGACCCTATATTTCCTTAATTCGTTTAAATCAATGTATAGAAATGTGTTTCAGTACAATCATTTCTGGGATGGTGATTTTTGTGTTTTCAAAGTAAGTTGACTCCTGTAATAACTGTGGAGTTAACTTTCTTGTGTTTCGATGTTAGTGTGGAAATGCAAGTCAGGTAAAGATGGAGGAGATTTAGCATATGTAGTATACAATGTGACAAATGTTAGTTTAGTTAGTACATTCTTTGCATAATACAGAAGTTTTATGACATGGGTGGCACATAGTGGTTAGCACCACGCTTTACAGTACCAGCATCCCAAGTTCAGTAAGGAGTTGGTATGTTCTCCCTACTCTAATGTGGGTTTCCTCCAAAGACATACTGGTCGTTGGGTTAATTGTCATTGTAGATTGCCCCATGTTTAAGCTAGGGGGCTGCTGGAAGGCACAGCTCGAAGGTCCAGAAGGGCCATGTTGTACCTCAGTAAATTAAGTTTTTGAAAATACTGTAGGTAAAAGGTGAAAAAAAAACTATATACACTGGCTTTAAGAAGAAAGATATTTATCTTGGAAATGAATAAATGAAAAATGGGCTTTCTTTTGAATCTTACAAGAATCAAGTAATGAGGAAGCAATTTCCCATCAAGGCTCCGGGGTGAATTCACGTTTCCTGTTATCGACTCAAGAGTCTGAGAAAGGATTCAGTTGGTCCCGGATGATGCAGTGGTTATTATTACTGCTTCAGAAGCAAATGCTTTAATTTTTAATAGTGTTAAGAGAATTCTGTAATAAGTTGGTGATTGAAAGTGAGTATTATTGTGGAATTTTTAATGATCAAGTGCTATTTTGTTAATTACCTTATCCCTTGAAAGCTAGAGCCATGGCAACCTTGTCAATTACTGTCCGTGAGGGATTTATTTATTGGGATACAGTGCAGAACATGGGGCCTCTTCTCATTACCACCTTTGTGGATGAGGTACAGGAGCTTCAGGACTGACCTCGACAATTTAGGTACAGATTCTCCTTGGACATCAGATTTTTGAACAGTCCACGAATACTACCCTGCAATTCCTTTTTAAACTCTTAACTTTTGTCTTGCACTGAACTGCTGACAGTAAGCATATGTCAGTGATGATAAGCCTGATTCTGATAATGGATGCTTTAATAGTTTACAATATTAACATATCACTGTTGCTTTACCGAAGGAAAAGGAACATCCCTTAAAGTTGTGGTTTGCTTCAAATCAGTGTCACTCCTGGATATTACGTCATCTCCTTCCTTTATCTCATTTGTTTTTACTTGACTTTCTTTTGCCTCTAACTCTAAGGAAAACCTGAAATGGTTGTGGGCAGCCTGTACTTTAAAATCACATTTCTGAAAGCTGAAACAAGAGAAAATCTGCAGATGCTGGAAATCCAAGTAACACACAATACTGGAAGAACTCAGCAGGCCAGGCAGCATCTATGGAAAGGAATACAGTTGATATTTCAGGCCGAGACATCAACTGTACACTTTTTCATAGATGCTGCCTGGCCTGCTGAGTTCCTCCAGTATTGTTTCTCTGAAAGCTGAGGTGGTATTTAAGTGTAAATATTTTATTAACAAAGGTTCAAGCTCCACTTCAAGGCACGTCGATGCATTTTCATTGACAAAAAATATTAACCGAAGCTTTCTCTTAAATGGGTTAAAATCAAAACATTTAAAAATAACTAATCCAATGTCTTTAATCTGAGATAGATTTTATAATTATCTCCTAACCTGCTGCCTTTAACTAGTGTCTAAGTTTTATTTAAGGTCCAGAGGAGGTTAGCAAGAATGATGGTGGGAGGATATATAGCTGAGGTAGATCTGGGCCTGAGGTTTAGGCAAGATGTCATGGCATGTCTTTCTCCTGAAATGGTGACAGAGGTCCCACAAAAGTCTGAGTTGATCTAAGTGAAATTGAGGGCTGGGTGGAAGATGAGGAAATTGAGTCCTACAGAGTCAATGTCATTGTCAGTTTGGTAGAGAAAGAGCTGGTGGGAAGTTCCTGGGGTACTGTACCAGAATTGGCATAGTGAGTGCCTGTGGTTACCTCTTTCATCTGTAGAAGGTGGAAGATACCAAAAGTGAAATTGAGAATGAGAGCATGCTACTTCCCCACCCATCAGATTTCTGAAGAGTCAAGTACCTCTTTCCTCTTTATTCCTTTTTGTTGCGCTGTTAGTTTTGTCATGTTTTTTCTCTGAACTGCTGCTGCAAAACAAACTTCACATCATATAAGCATCTATCCTATTCATTGTCCTCAATGTTGCCTCTATATTGGTGAGATCCAACTTAATTTGGGAGACTGCTTCATTTAGCACTTAACTCCATCTACCACAAAAGATGGGATTTCCTGGTTACCACCCATTTCAATTCATCTTCCCATTCTGACAGATCCCTTCATGGCATCATCTACTGCTGCAGTGAGGCCGCACTTGGGTTGGAGGAGCAACATTTCATGTTCTGTTTGGGTAGCCTCAAACCTGATGGCATTAACATCTACTTTCCTTAACATTCCGTAATTTTTCACCCTTCCCCTTCGATCTTTCTCGTCCCCCTTCTAGCTCGATTCTCTCCACCTGCCCCTAACCTCCCTCTTTCCTTTCTCCCACAGTCTATTGTCCTCTCCTATCAGATTCCTTCAGCCCTTTACCTCTTCCACGTATCTCCTCCCAGATTCTTATTTCATCTTCTCCTCTCCCCCCCCCCCCCCCCCAACCTTATTCTGGCTTTGGACCATGTCCTTTCCAAACCTGATGAAGCATTTTGCCTTAAAAAGTTAACTATTTCCCTTAGAGGTTGCTTACCCTGCTGAGTTCCTCCAGCATTTTGTGTACATTCCTCATGGTATGTACGACAGTGATAATAAACCTGATTCTGATTGTTATGCAGTTGTGTTAGTGGACTTTGTTCAAGAAGGTAGTGCCTTTTTGATGGAAGTGGTATACGTAGAGAATGGATGTCCATGGTAAAAATAAGCTGGTTGGAATTATGAATTGGAGTTAACAAAGTGAAAGGCATGCAACGTGTCTTGGTATGAAGGAATAAGTTCAGTGATGCAGAAAGAGGCCCATCAGTCCTGTGGATGTTGGGTAAGAAATTAAAGCAGACAGTGTGGTTTGGGGCACTGAAGTTGGAGACTCAAGGTGAGATCTCCTGATTTGTAATGGCCTGGAAGATACTCTGGTGTTCTGAGAAGTACAAGATCTCATGTAGCTAGCACCTGGCCTTCAAAGTAGAGGTTAATGCACAAGACTTAACAAGCAGCTGTTCTGACTAGGTCAAGAGTCGAGTGCTGAAAGTTTGGAGGGTTGAGAGTGGAGAAGTCTGAAGACAGTCAGTATCACATCAATTGGAAATAAAGATCAAGTGGATAAAAGGCCAGAAAGGAGAATCCAAGTGGAAGGGATTTGCTTGAAATGAGAAGGGGTCATCAGTAGAGCAGGGGTGACAGACTTCCTTGCTGAGAAAATGGGTGCAGATGTGGCCAAACAGCTCAACATCCTATCAGGCTTGAAACTCATTTAGGTACAGGAACTTTGGGGTGTGTTTTGTCACCGCATACCACAGCAAAGCATGATGGAAAATGAGGCCAAATTACCCTTGGGCAACATTGTCTATCTGAACGAGCAGGCAATTTTCACATAATGCCTTGCTCACATGTTGGCATTGATGAAAACGTGGCACTGCTTAAAATGTGTATTTGGTTACAGGAGTGATGGAGATGCTGAATAGTATGTGTCATTAAATTTTAATGCTTTTTGTTAAAAATTTGTCCAGGAAAGTGAAATGACTGAAAATCTGTTGGTATTTTGGCAAGCTAACTGTCAGTGGATTTGTAACTTTGAAAGATCATGCAATGCTCTTGTAATTACCAATGCTTTAATTGTCAGGAAAGGCTGATAATTAAAAGTAATTATTTTGATTAACGAGGAGCTATTTTTAATACTGAGTCACTTGGCACAATAAGACTTCCATCTCAAACAGCAATCCACCTGACAGGTTTGTTTTGCATTTGTCTTATCAAAATCTTGATACCAAAATGTCTGATCAAGCTCACGTTAGGTTGGCTGTTTAGAGAAATTGGTTTCTGTGTTCACAAGATAACAGTGTCTGCATTCCAAAAAAGAATGCACTTCCAGCCCAGTGGCCCAGAGCAGTGAAAACTGTTATTAGATATGCAAATCTTACTGTTAAAGATTTTCAACTTTATTGGCCATTTTGCTTTGAAAAGCGTTTGCTACAATTGTGATTTTTTTTTCATACTGTCAAGCATTCATTTTTTAGATAAATGGGATAATAGAAGTCTGAATTAAGATTTACCTTCAAAATCTTGAGTGCTATTGATCGCATGACAATGAGCTCAAAGGGAAAATCCTGTGCTGGAAGTTTGAAATAAAAACAATACTTGCACTACACATTTGGCATAGATGGTAATGCTGAAGCTCCAAAAACTCATTGACCGATATCCTGTTTGGCAAGGTTACTTTGATTGTAAATTTTAGTTTGTGCTTTCCCTCAAAAAAAAATCCAAGTGCCTAAAAGATGAGTGCAATTCACAAAACTTATTTCTAAACTTATAAGCTAATAAACTTATTTCAAAGTTGAGCTTGTTGTATGCATAAGTGCAATGAAAAACCTGTAGCAGCATCACAGGCACACAATGTTTTATAAGCAGCGTTCACTATAAGATATTCGCAAGAACACAATTAGAACAAAAGGCCATTTTATTGCAAAGGGGTCATGTTGTTGCTAAACTCTAGTGACTGGGATTTTGCAGGTTGGTTCAAGAACCAAGTGGTTGAAGGGAAGTAAATGTTCTTGGTCAAATGGGATGGATAGGGTTCTACACTTCCTGCCTAATGGTGGCTGAGACCATATAGCACGGTTCAGATGGGGATATTTGTATGTTGCCTTGAGCCAGAGCCTCCTATAGTTAAATTGGTGGGAGGGATGGACCTGTAATGCATTGGGCAGTGTCCACTGCTCTCTGGAGTTTGCATTCCTGTCTACAAATTGCCATACCAACCCATGATGCAACCAGTCAGGATACGATCAATAAGAGTGTTTTCTTAACTTTTCATGTTCAAAACTAGTGACTGTAACAGTTTACAACAGACTATTTAAGATCCTAAGACATAGGAGCAGAATTGGATCATTCGGCACATCAAGTCTACTCCATCAATCCATCACTGATTTTTTTTCTCTATCAACCTCATAACTTTTGATTCCCTTACTAATCAAGAACCTATCAACCTCCACTTTGAATATACCCAATGACTTGGCCTCCGGTGCTTTCTGTGGCAGTGAATTACAGAGATTCATCATACTCTGGCTAAGTAAATTCTTCCTCTCTGTTTTAAAGGGATGTCTTTGTATTCTGAGGCTGTGCCCTCTGGTCCTAGACTCCCCCACTTCGTATCAAGGTTTCAAAGGTTCTGCCTCAAGAGTTTTAGGAAATGAATTGTGGCTGAATCTCTGGGCAGTTGAAGCCATTGCTGGCAACATTGGGATAATTTAAGTAAACCAGAATTGAGCATGTGGCATGGGTGTTAGAAACAGAAACAGGTTAAGTCAGAGGTATCTGGAGATGAATAATTTAATTATTATTAATTAAATAATTATTAATAGCCTGTGCTATCATCTTTGCTGTTGTGTGATAGGGTAGCAGACACCAACAGAATCAACAAACTCATTTGTAAGGCTAGTGATGTTGTAGACAGTGCTGTCTGAAAAGAGGATGCTGTCCAAGTTGCATGCCATCTTGGACAATGACTCCCATCCACTCCATAATGTACTGGTTAGGCACAGGAGTACATTCAGCCAGAGACTCGTTCCACCGAGATGTAACTGAGCGTCATAGGAAGTCATTCCTACCTGTGGCCATCAAACTTTACAACTCCTCCCTCGGAGTGTCAGACACCCTGGGAGTGGTCCTGGCCCTGGACTTATTTCCACTTGGCGTGATTAACTTATTATTATTTAATTATTTATGGTTTTATATTGCTATATTTCTTCACTATTCTTGGTTGGTGCAGCTGTAACGAAACTCAATTTCCCTCGGGATCAATAAAGTATGTCTGTCAAAAATTGTGACTGAACTGAATGTGATTCGTGAAGTAAGCATAAATTGTTTAATTAGGATGTGAAGTTCTTTGACTACTGTGTGGTTTAGGATATTACAATGATGTGAAAGTACCTTTCCCAATGAAGTTCTTTTTGTATCTGTCTATTTTTAATACAGGCATTTATGGAGCACACAAGTAGCCCAGAATTTTGTTTCATTGAGACCTGAGTTTCATATGTAATAAAACCCTGAATTTGAAGATTAAGGAGTGACTATTTAGTGGTAATAAGCCAAGAGTAAACCTGAAAAATGTTTTGGATAATATGGCAGTTTGTGGTACTGAATTCAACTCTAATTTTAAAATGAAGCTCATATCTTTTAGATGAAAGTATAGTATAAGTAGACTGTTGTATAAATTTGTCAGAAGCTGAATCTCTGTTCTTACTGAGCAGTTATCCTACATTTATTGCCCTGATTTTGGTGGGGGCTGTGCAAGTAGCTTAGTTGCTCATAATATTGCACACTATAGCTGTACACAGTTGGTTATGAGATCAGTGGTATCTCACCTACCCGTAGTAATTGTCTTTCTCTCTGTTCCCTTAGTTAATTCATTGCTAATGCCACAAAGCATAAATGAATTGCAAAAGCATGTTCACCACTAACACCACAATCAAATTGGCAAGCAAGGCTTCACTGTGCAAGAGCATTAAGTATATAAAGGGAATTGGGATGCTTCTAAGAAACATTGTGGAGCTACACGAATATGGGTCCTTTAAACTTGCTAATAAACTTTCTGTTTCTAACCAGTTTGAAGGTTATCGTGTATTACATTGTACAGCTGCCGCAAAGACAACACATTTCACAACATTTGCCAGTGATATTGAGGTGGCTTGGTAGTGTAGTGGTTAGCACAGCGTTTTACAGTACCAGAGATCTGGGTTCAATTCCTGCCATTGCCTGTAACGAGTTTGTGTGTTCTCCTCTTGACTGCATGGGTGTCCTCCGGGTGCTCTGGTTCCCTCCTACAGTCGAAAGACATACTGGTTGGTCGGTTAATTGTTCATTGTAAATTGTCCCATGATTAGGCTGGGATTAAATTGGGGGATTGCAGGGTGGTGAGGTTCGATGTGCTTATTCCATATTGTATGTAATTAAATAAAATAAAAAATCCTGATTCTGGGTTTTGATGGTTCAGCCATTTCTAAAGGTAACTTGTAGTTGTATTCATAGTGGTATGATGCATCAATAGTATCTGTTAGGAACTGCAGCTGTTAGAATATTTCATGATGGTGATACGATTTGCAGATCAAGATGGCGTTTGTGGATGGTTTGTAGATCCTTTCCGAGGAATGTGCTAAGACGGTAGTGCGATATCGATACGCAGCAGCCTCTCTGGACTCTGGACCAAATTATATGTGGTTTTTCTTGTGTGGTCTGTTTTGTGCTTTTTCATGATATAGTTCCGGAGAGCAATGCCTCATTTTTTAAACTGCACTGTATTTCTGGTTTATAAATGACAATAAACTGAATCTGAATTTAAAGCTAACAAGAGGAGAGAAATGTTTCAAGAAATTAAGGAAGTTATGGGGGTGATCACTGCTTACGTAATGTAAGCATTGTCTCCTGATTGAAGTAGACCAGTAAATTGTATAGAAATTTTAGGTATTTTAAATCGTGAGAAGCTTGATGCTTGCTTTACGATGAACAAAATTGTTTAAATTGAACAAAAGGGATAATTAACCGATAACACAATGAAATGATTAAACATAACCTGAATGAATTTGCTCAATTTTTAATTTATTTTTGAAGTCCTGTAACTAAAACTAAATATAGCTATATTCTATACAGTAACAGGCATAAGTCTAGCACAGAAGTGAACTGCTGACAAATGACTTAAGTATTCAAAGCTTCCATGTTCCACGGAAATTTAAATTGAGACAGCTTGCATTCTCAGATGTTGACTCCATGTTAGTGCACTTAAGAGGTTTGGATGATTTCACTGGGGATGCAAGTGAGGTCACTGTAAATACTGAATCTCTATGAAAGTCTACAGATTCTGGGTTTGCAACTTCACTGCTGTATGGATTGTGTTCTACAAGATTACTGCCTTTGTTTAGTATACTTGGCTCCCTGGTAATTTCTGTTTGTGCTTTCATATGAAGCTTTAAATATTTTGCATATCAGAAGTTTCAGGTTCATTCCTAAATGACTGAAGAAAAGCAAATTATTCAAGTCTTCAAATTCCATGTGTCACTTTTGCCCACATAACGAAAGGATATGCAGTCTTAACCAAGTTCCTCTTTCCTTTATTCATAAGTAAAATGAAGAAAAAAGTCAACTGTGCACATTTTTCATAAAAAAAATTCAAGGATACATATGCAAAACATTAAAGTCAAACTTTCATGAGTCATACTCCTGTTTTCTGTCACTTTTTGGTATATCATTCGTTATTGTTTACAACCCTAAAAACATTTTGCAGCAGTTTGGGATAAATTTTGGCGAATGGGCATTTCCTCCAGATTTTCCTGCAATGACACATTTAAGGATCTGGCAGTGTTTCTTATCCCAACATTCCTTACCCCAACTTTGCCAATTTTAACATCAACCTTTCTGGCTTTTCTACACTCTACAAATATGTTCTGAGGTCTTGATTTTCAAATGCCCTTTTCCTTAATTAACAAGTCCTTACTAGTGTATTTCCTTATCCATGTCCCTTTTCCTAAAGAGTTGGTCCCTGGGTAACTCTGTACCCTTTATTGTCAGTAGTGTGGAGCAGTAGGATCTCATTGGTAGAGGATCCTGACTGTTGAAGATAGACGTTAGATGTAAAGGGCAACACAAAATGCTGGGGAGCTCAGCAAGTCAGGCAGCATTGATGGAAATGATTCAACAGTTGACATTTTGGACCAAGACCCTTCATGACCAAAAAGGGGGAAGACGCCAAAATAGAAAGGTGGGGGCAGGGGAAGGAGGATAGCTAAGGGTGATAGGTGAAACCAGGTGGGTGGAAAGATAAAGGCTGCAGAAGAAATCAAATAGCAAAGTGGACGTTGGGAGAAAGGGGTCACTGGGGGAGGTAATGGGCAGTTGAGAATGTTGAGTAAGATTAGGGAGAAAAAAAGTGGAATAATGACATAGCCTTGTTTGACAGCAGTCATTACAGAGTGGTTCTGTTGTACGTTCTTTTTAAATTGATATGACTGGCATGGAAGATTTCAGAATTTTTATGGATTGCTGAATCTGAGAAGGATATCTCCAGGTCTTCCCAAAGGGAGTCAAAGCTTTGAGATCAAGAAAGACTTCAGATAGCGGCTAGTGTTACTCCTACATTTCTTTAATGAAAGACAAAAAGGTTCTATAATGTTGGGGGGGGGGTATCATTTGGTTGAGTTTTGACCCTTGTTTCCCTTTTAGTAATGGATCTCACATATGTTGAGTTCTCCCTTTGTTTCTCTATCAATGACACTTGAAATTTTTATCTGGCCTGTTATCTCCTGCTACTGTTGGAAATTAGTTACTATGTTATAATGATGACCACCCCTTGGCAGTGCTTTTAGACACTGAGGTCTTGGTTATTGATTTCTGCTAGGGAAATGGATCATCCTAGTTCACCCTTTTAGGCTCAATGTAGCATGCCAATTTTATTCTGTCCTAGTAGATCTTTTCTGCACCTATCCTTTGCTGTAGCCTCGTCAGCGTTTTACAAAATACTTTGGCTGGGACTCTGTTATACAGTTCTACAACAACTTCCCTGTTCTTGTATTCAGTGCCTTGACAAATTAAGCTTTTTGTACAACATCTTACTCCTGCTGCCCACCAAGATTTGTGGACTACACTCCAAAGAATCTGATGTTCTAGATTTCTTGGCATCATACTGTTGTGGATTTCATTGCTTTGGTTGGACCTCTAAATGCATTGCCTCAAGTGCCAAGATATTCTTAAGTGGACAGACTGCAAAACTACTCCCAGAAGTCTATTAGGAAAAAGTCAAATGATCATCTCATGATTTGAGAATCCCTGGCCAATGATTACTTAAAAATGGAGGAGGGGCCTTCAGAGTGGCACTGAGATTTTTGAGGCATGCAGACACCAGTATAAGCCATCTATTTGTTTGCTTGCAGCTTATCCATATCTTACTGTAGCTTTAATTTTATCATGATTCAGTCACGCTAGTCATTTTGATATTCTTGTATTATCAAATTGGAACTTGATACTACTCTTGCAGACCCCATTCAGTTTGGATTGACAACATTTCCGCAATCTTCATCAGCAGAGTTGTATCATAAGGCTGTGTGCTTAGCCCCTTGCTGTTCTCGCTTTATACTTGTATTGAGGCTAAGTACAGCTCCAACGCCATATTTAAGTTGACAATACCACTGCCTCAGCCAAATCAAAGGTGGTGGTGAATCAGCATATAGGAGGGGAATTGAAAATCTGGCTGAGTGGTGCCACAACAACTACCTCATTCAATGTCAGCCAGACCAAGGAGCTGACAGTGACTTCACAAGGAGAAACCCAGAGGTCCATGAGCCAGTCTTCATCGATAGATCAGAGGTGAAGAGGGTCAGCAAATTTACATTCCCCTGTATCATTGCAGAGGATATGTTTTGGGTCCTGCATGTAAGTGTCATTACAAATAAAGCACAGCAGCCTATCTACTTAGAGGTTTGCAAAAATTCATTATGTTGTCTAGAAGTTTGACAAACCAGTACAGAGTGGTGAGTTATATTGACTAGTTGCAATCCAGTCTGGAATTGAAATATCAATGTCCTTGAACTGAAAAGCCTACAAAAAGCAGTGGATACATCCCAGTCCACCGTGGGTAAAGCCTTCTCTACTGTTGAACACATACAATATGTGTGTGCTGATGCAGGACTAAACCACCATTAAAGAGCCCCACCATCAGGCCACACTCTTCTTGCTGCAGTTATCAGCAATCAGGGACATGTACATATGACGTCAGGACCCACACTGCTAGGTTCAGGAGCAGTTATTACCCTTCAGGCCCTTGAACTAGAAGGGATATTTCTCTCATCCCAACATGGAGCTGTTTCCCACAATCTGTGGACTCAATTTCAAGGACTCTTCATCTCGTGTTGTCTACTTATTGCTTGTTTTCTTTTTTCTTTGTATTTACTGTGAATGCCTGTTTTAAAAAAAAAATAATCCCAGGGTTTTACATGGTGACATCTACATGTGAGTGATAAATTTGATTCTGATCTGGGAGTGGGAAGGGGACAGGGTGAGGGGGATCGTGGTTGGAAAATGGGGGAGGGAGTGGGAAGCACCAGAGAGTTATTCTGTAGTGATCAATAAACTAATTGCTTGGAATCAAATTACCTTACCTGGTGTCTCAGCTGGGTGTGTCTGTACCTGTGTCACTCCTTACCTCAGCACTTCTCTGCCACCTGTCCCACACACCACCTGGACACCTCCGCCCTTGCCATTCCCAGCATCCTTTGTTCCTGCGAGACTTACAAACTCTCTCACTGATCCACATTGACAAAAACAGTACAGTGCTAAAGCTCCACACAGATATTTATTTGTCATTGTAGATCTATCCTCCAAATTGAATATTGGTTAAGTTGCAGAATAAAACCACATTTGCTCTGTATTCAGCACATGGGCACTTCAGCATAGGGAGATAAATGAGCAACTTGAGAGCCGTTCAGTATCACGCTATGGTTTCTAATTTGCATTTGTAAGTCATAAACCACAGTGAATCAGCTTCATGTTGCCTTTCCTGGCACAAGGTGCCACATGACAAATGTAGCATTACATTATACTTCTCTGCACTGTTTTGAAATAAATGATAATTTCTTGCCAGTCTAACTCATTTGGCTAAAGTCCTGCTACTTTATTAGAAATTAGACTATTTAGTCCAGCAGGTCTTTCTAAATGTACAGCATGCTTCCTTTTAAAAGACTATATATTTTCTAGTGGGAGGTGATTGATCTTTTACAAGAATAGCTTAGTTTTTCATTGGTGCAAGTTTTCTCCCTTTCGATCAATCTGGTCCATCTCTAAACATTGGCTTATTGTGAATATCCTGCAAGCAAATTACCTCCAGGAAAACAAATTTCAGCCTTCTCTCTTGTGAAATTCATGGGAAGTATGGCATGGTAGTGTAGTGGTTAGCACACATTTCACAGTACAGGTGACCTCAGTTCATATCCTGCTGCAGCTTTGCACGTTCTCCCTATGATTTGTGTGGGTTTCCTCTGGGTGCTCCAGTCTCCCCTCACAATCCAAAGACCTACAGGTTGGTCATCGTAAATTGTCCCATGGTTATGCTAGAATTAAATTACGGGATTGCTGGGTGGCACAGTTTGAAGGGCGAGAGGGGCATATTCTTTTCTGTCTTTATAAATAAATAAGCTGTATCCAGGTATAGCCAATCTTGATGTATTCTTCCTCTCCCAGGGATGAGATTTTTGGAGCTTCTGTAGTTCTGGGTTTTTGTGGGAATGCATTACTAGCCCCATGTCCAGTCTTCCTTTGTAGCTGGGTTTGGGACTGTCCATGGAGTTATGAAAAACAGATTTGTAATAGTCCAAATGTGGTATCACTAACACTTGCTCAATTGTATCAAGGTATCCAAACTTGAAATGTTTTGCAATGAAAGCTAATGACTTTGATGTCTTAATTACCTGTGCCACCTAGAGGATTTGCTTTTATTAATTGGCAAGCAATGATACTCAGATCCCTCAGTCCTTCAACTTTTCCAATCTATTATTTAATATTCCGCTGTGGCTTTTCCTATTAAAGTGGATAGCACATTTGTCCATGTGATGTTGTATTTGCTGACCATTCAATTTATTTAAATTCACTTTTATCCTCTTGGCATCCTCATAACAGACTGCATTTTGGTAATTGGTTTATTATCATGTACTGAGATATAGTAGAAAGCTTTATTGCACCCCAAACATAGAGATCACATTAATGCATTGAGGTGGTACAAAGGGATCATAACAGAATATAGAATCTGGTGTTAGTTCCAGAGAGAATGTAGTGTCAGGAGAGTGGAAGCAGATGTGTTATGCACTAGGCTGTGTACACAACTCTGTTGTGGTCTTGAGCAGAGTAATTGTCTTACTAAGCTGTGATGCATCTGGGTAGGATGTTTTTATGGTGCACATATACAAATAAGTTGGGATCAACAAGGACATGCCAAGTTTCTTAAAATGTGGTGTAATACAGCACAGTAGAGGCCCTCCAGACTGTGATGCTGTGCCGACCTTTTAAGCTCCTGTTAGATCAACCTAACCCTTCTTTCCCACTTAGCTACCCAGCTACTCTGGAACAAGATCCATTATTCCCACAATTCTGTCAACCAACTTTCAATCTATGCCAACACGTTACCCCAAACCTGTTAATTTGCTCCCTAATCCCTCAGGTGCAACTTAAAAGGTCTTCTGAAATGTGAATACATCGTATTCATTGGTTCAGTACATTTTTTTTAACTAATAAAAAAAACCTTTAAGTTTCTTAGTCCTGATTGCTTGATTTCCACTTCCTAACTCATACCTTTGTCCAATTCCCATGACATTTTCTAAGTGCTATGTTATGTCCTTTATAATGGGCATTAGCTTATTCTCTAGAAATTGGGCTAATCAGTCTGTATTCCCTTCACTCCATTAAAATGCCGCCCTTCAATTTATAAGAATTAGTCATGATCTATTCCAAGTATTGAAAGATGGCCACAATTAAGTTTTTATAGTACTTTGCATGAAAAAGTCTGCCGATGCTGGAAATCCAAACAACACACAAAATGCTGGAGTAACTCTGTAAACCAGGCAGCAGCTTTGGAAAAAAGTAAACAGTCAACATTTTGGGTGGAGAGCCTTCATCAGTCTTGATGAAGGGCCTCTGCATGAAACACACGCTGTTTACTCTGCCATCAACACCGTCAACCACCTCTCTTCCATTTCGCACACTTCTGCCCTCACTCCATCCTCCTACCTCCCCAACAGGGATAGTGTTCCTCTTGTCCTCACCTACTACCTTACCAGCCTCTGCATCCAACTCATAATTCTCTGTAACTGCCACCAATTCCATTGGGACCCCACCCACATTTTCTCCTCTCTTCTCCCCACCCCCACTTTCTGCAGGGATCGCTCCCTACGTGACTCCCTTGTCCTTTCATCCTTCCCCAGTGATATCCCTCCTGGCATTTATCCTTGCAAGCAGAACAAGTGTTACTCCTGCCTCTACACTTCACTTGTGAGTCTGTTGTGGTCATCTACTGTATCCAGTGCACCTGGTGTGGCCTCCTATATATTGGTGAGACCCAACACAGATTGGGAGATCGCTTCACCAAGCACCTACACTCTGTCCGCCAGAAAAAGTGGGATCTCCCAGTGGCCACCCATTTTCATTCCATTTCCCATTCCTAATCCAACATGTCAGTCTATGGCCGCCTCTACTGTCACGATAAGGTCACACTCAGATTAGAGAAACAACACCTCATATTCTGCCTGGGTAACCTCCAGCCTGATGGCATGAACATCAATTTCTCAGACTTCTGGTAATGCCTTCTCTCTTCCCCCTCACCATTTCCCCATTCCCTTTTCACCTGTCTATCACTTCCCTCTGATGCTCCTCCCCTCTTTCTTCCATGGCCTTGTGTCCTATTAGATTCCCCTCTTCTCCAGCCTTGTATGTTTTTCACCAATCAACTTCCCAGCTCTTAGTTCACCTTTCCTCCTCCCCTCACAGTTTCACCTATCACCTTGTGTTTCTTCCTCCCCTCCCCCACCTTCTAACTCTAATTCCCATCTTTATTTTCTCCAGTCCTGATGAAGGGTCTTGGCCCAAACATCAACTATACTCTTTTCTCCATAGATGCTGAGTTCCTCCAGCATTTTGTGTTGTTGCTTGGCTTTCCAGCATCTGCAGATCTTCTCTTAGAAACATCGAAAATAGGTGCAGGAGTAGGCCATTCGGCCCTTCGAGCCTGCACCGCCATTCAGTAGGATCATGGCTGATCATCCAACTCAGAACCCTGTACCTGCTTTCTCTCCATACCCCCTGATCCCTTTAGCCACAAGGACCATATCTAACTTCCTCTTAAATACAGCCAACGAACCGGCCTCAACTGTTTCCTGTGGCAGAGAATTCCACAGATTCACCACTCTGTGTGAAGAAGTTTTTCCTCATCTCGGTCCTAAAAGGACCTTTATCCTTAAACTGTGACCCCTCGTTCTGGACTTCCGCAGCATCGGAAACAATCTTCCTGCATCTAGCCTGTCCAATCCCTTTAGAATTTTATACGTTTCAGTAAGATCCCCCTCAATCTTCTAAATTCCAGTGAGTATAAGCCTAGTCGATCCAGTCTTTCTTCATATGAAAGTCCTGCCATCCCAGGAATCAATCTGGTGAACCTTCTTTGTACTCCCTCTATGGCAAGAATGTCTTTCCTCAGATTAGGGGACCAAAACTGCATACAATACTCTAGGTGCAGTCTCACCAAGGCCTTGTACAACTGCAGTAGAACCTCCCTGCTCCTGTACTCAAATCCTTTTGCTATAAATGCCAACATACCATTTGCTTTTTTCACCGCCTGCTGTACCTGCATGCCCACCTTCAATGACTGGTGTACAATGACACCCAGGTCTCGTTGCACCTCCCCTTTTCCTAATCGGCCACCGTTCAGATAATAATCTGTTTTCCTGTTCTTGCCACCAATGTGGATAACCTCACATTTATCCACATTAAATTGCATCTGCCATGAATTTGCCCACTTACCTAACCTATCCAAGTCACCCTGCATCCTCTTAGCATCCTGCTCACAGCTAACACTGCCACCCAGCTTCGTGTCATCTGCAAACTTGGGGATGCTGCATTTAATTCCCTCGTCTAAATCAGTAATATATATTGTAAACAACTGGGCTCCCAGCACTGAGCCTTGCGGTACTCCACTAGTCACTGCCTGCCATTCTGAAAAGGTCCCGTTTACTCCCACTCTTTGCTTCCTGTCTGCCAACCAATTCTCTATCCACATCAATACCATACCCCCAATACCGTGTACTTTAAGTTTGCACACTAATCTCCTATGTGGGACCTTGTCAAAAGCCTTCTGAAAATCTAAATATACCACATCCACTGGCTCTCCCCATCCACTCTACTAGTTACATCTTCAAAAAATTCTGTAATATTCGTCAGACATGATTTTCCTTTCACAAATCCATGCTGACTTTGATGATTTCACCTCTTTCCAAATGTGCTGTTACGATTCTCTTGTTTATGATTGGTGCAGTCTGTGTTTTTTGCTCCAGAAAGGAGTGTCACTTGCAGTTCCTACATGTTCACAAAATCAGGTGTAATATCACCGACCTGTCATGAAATTGATTGTTTTGTCAGTACAATATTGTTCCACTATCTTTTGAATAGGATTAAGAACTACATTAATGTCCATGTAGATGTGCTCAGTTGTGGGGAGGGCTTTTCCTGTGGACCAGCCTAGCCGATCACAGAAAAACCCTCTCCACTATTGAACACACCTACATGGAGTGCTGTCAGAAGAAAGCAAAATCCATCATTAAGGATCCCCAGCATCAAGACCACACTCTCTTCTCGCTGCTGTTACTAGGATGAAGTTACCACATCACTAGATTCAGGAGCAGTTACTGCCCTTCTACAACAACCTACTGAACCAGCATGGATAACTTCACTCACCTCAACACTGAACTGATTCCACAACATATGGAGTCACTTCCATTGACTCTGCAGCTTTATGTTCTTGGTATTTGTTTTTTTTTTGTCTTTGCAAATTCTGTCTTTTTTTTTGCACATTGTCAAGCTGTGTGTGTAGTATTTCATTAATTCTATTGTTTCTCTATCTACTGAGAATGCCTGTAAGGAAATTAATCTTGGAATAGTATATGGTGACAGTACTGTACAAAATTCTTGGCATGTAAAGCTTGGGTGCCTCAGACTTTGACTAGAGTGCTGTATTTGTCAATGTGAAGTGGAGAGCGAATTGGTAAATCTGTCAGGAGAAAACAATGTGTATGGTGAGGGTGAGTACTGTTGGAGGGGTGTGGGACAGGTGGCAGAGAAGTGAATTCCTGCAAGAAAATTGATCTTGGTAGTATATGGCAACATGTATGTACTTCGATCATTTACTTAAGCCTTTCATTCACTGGCTGTGTACAAAGATGTTATCACAACTATGAAAATAACAGCCAGGAACTTGTATTTTTGGGTGACAGTGACAGGGGAGCATTATTGGTACACGATGGGAGTTTAGATATGCAAATTTGTAGGCAAAACTTAACATTTTGCAGATTTATGAACCCTTAGCACTACAGAAATGTTGCTGTTTATGCTTTCAATTATGTGATCAACATGCATCCTGTACCTTAATTGGTGTAGGAATACAGATAGCATTGAGAGCACAGGTGGTAAGAATTTACATGAAGTATAAACAAGTTTGTTGTATTCTCGGAGGACAAGGAATCCACACAGCTTTCTCTGCACTGTTAATACATTGTCTTTACCCTTTTTTCTTTTGCGCTGTCTGGTGTGCATTTAAATCAGTGTGGATTTCTGAGATGGTGAAGTTTAATCATCAGCGATAGTGAAGTTGGTGTGATTCTGGCAGTAAGTTTGTTTCCTGGAAAGTTTTTGGGGAAAATGTGGAATAAATAGATCATGGTTTGAATTAATAAAAAGTCCTCTTTTCTGGGATTGACATTGATTTTTAGTCCCCAAAAATGATTGTATCATTGTAATTCTGTAGTTTTAAGGTGTACTTTCTAAAAACAGCAATGTCTTTGAATTCCTATCTTTTTAATACCCAGCAAGAAGAGGTTATAGGGTGACATTGGCCCTCAGCATTGCAATGGAGGAAGATTTAACTTCCCAACGATATCTCTTAGTTACCTTGAACACACAGGTAAATCAGATGGAAGTGTTGCCAGCTAACATGTTGAGGTCCAGAAACAGGGCAAAGAATTGTTTCAGTGTGTATATTTAGTGTTCATGTTGCTGGTTTTGATATAACTTGCAGGATAGTCTTGAGTGGAGTTGTTCATGTTATACTTGTCTATGATCATGCACAAATACTGATCAGTATATATAAGCTAGTTGTAAAGGCTAAATATCATGAATTCATAGTTGCCTTGCTGCAGGAACGTCTGAAGAATTGCTTGCAATCTGAACCTGACCATTACATTCTTTCCTGTGCTGAAGCATGCATTTCATTTAAACCTGCAATCATCATTAGTACGAGGAAAACGAATACCTAAAACAAAAGCTCAAAACCTCATCTATTTTGGGGGTGTGTGTAGTTGTCTATCCTGTCCAATGATGACAGGAAACTGTGTGGGAAAGCTTTTAAAGTGGAAAAACAATTGCCCTGGGACAGTTCCACTCTCGACCTCAAGTCCTGGTCCAGTCATACCAGTGTCACAAAATGGGATCTTGGTTGCAGTGAATGACAAGTTCTGTGCCAGGTCATGCTCTTTGCTCTCCATGGAGCATGACAGTATCACCTTCCTGGCTGATGGATCTCACTGCAGATCTCATCCGTTCAGTCTGCCGGAGCTGAATTTGCATGTCCTGCCTCACCAGGGTGTGAAGCTGCCAGCTACCCTCAGCTGGTTTAGCCTGCCTGTCAAAAGTGTATCAAGGTGTGGTGGCTGTTGCATGAAGACAGCTACTTGGAGCCGCAAGTGAGAGCTGAGTGTCCTGTGGGGACCAAAAGTGAGTGAGCTGCTCTGGAATGGACACAATAAGTCCCTTCATCAGAGATGCTACCTCTTCCTGGTCACCCCAAACACCGTTTTGGGGGTTGGAGTTTGAATAAAAAATACCCGACTAATTTACAGAATTAATATGTGGGCCCTTTACAATTTAAAATATTTATCCCATCTTCTGTATCAGATGATGCAGCTTCTGCATCTTGTGACATAATGGTACAATGCTTCCTTTTTACAATGTTGCACTTATGAATCTCAGTAATTACCACAGTGCAGGATGCTTCGTCAGTGCCAGATATTGTATTGCCAAATGGGGGAGAGGAAATGTTGAATCCATTAGCAATCGGGATCCTTCCAAGTTTGTCATTTCATTTAAAGCAGAGTAATACTACTCCAATGTTATCAAAAATAGAAATTGTCTCAGTGCAGTATCTGTGGAAGGATATAATACTGGGACTGTCACAGCATTTGGAGTATTATGAACAGCTTTAGCCCCTTATCTAAGAAAAGATGAGCTAATATTAGGGTCCAGAGGAGGTTTATGAGAATGAACCCTGGAGTTTAGGAAAATGAGGGGGCTCTCTTTGCAGCTTATCGAATATTGAAAGGCCTGGATAGAGTAAATGTGGAGAGGATGTTTCCTTTTAACGAAGACTAGGACCAGAGAGCACATCCTCAGAATAGAAAGAAATCCATTTTGAACAGATGTGGAATTTCTTTTGCCAAAGGATGGTGAATCTGTGGAATTCATTGTCAAACAGTTGTGATAGCCAAGTCATTTTAAAGTATGTTTAAAGTGGGAGGTTGATAGCTTAATTAGTTAGGCTGCCAAAGGTTACAAGGAGAAGGCAGGAGAATGAGGTTGAGAGGGATGCTGGTATGGTGGAACAGACTTGATGGGCCAAATGGCCCGATTCTGCTCCAGTCTCATGGTCTTTTTGTTCCTACCTGATTTGTTTCAGACTTGTACTCATTGGTTTATCAATAATCAATTCACAGCCTAGGTATCACTAGGGTATGGCTATTGGTGCATAATTGGATATTTTTAAATCCCACCTATCAAAAATTTCCTTTAATAAAATACCGTTTATATTTTTTCTACATGATCAAAAACCAAACTAGTTTGTCAAGTTTCAGTATACACGTGCTACACCTGCTTGCACAGTATTTGTTGGGTCTTGCAGTAATAAAATTTATTTTCTGAACAGGCATCTGCCCTGAAAACAAGTGTTTTTATCAGGCTATTGGTATATTTTCCAGTTTCATTCAACAATACTTAATGGTGGCAATTGAAACAAAGCAGTAACAAGATATATCCAAGGTTCATTGAGCATTTTTTTGGGGTTAACATGAAACAGGCATATCCAATCCAGTGAATATGTGCCAGGTAGCTATTAAGAATCTCTAAATACATGCCTCTTTCAGTATGTATGGTGCTTGTTTAAAAAGTAACTCTCCTAGTTTCGTGGGGATGATGGGTGTGTCAGTGTGCTCCATTTTGTATGTTGATTGCAATTTGCAATTTTAATTGCAGGTGAAAAACAAAACACTTGTGTCCTGCTATAAATCTGTTCATTTGGTCAGTGTATATCACTGAACCAGAGCAGGAGCCTGATCTAGCATAGAGGGTCTAGTTTTGCTAAGATCAATCTGTGAAAATATTTGACTGGAAGGAAAGGACTTGCTCTCCATTTAGCCCATCCCACAACATGGCTCTAGGTTTCCAGTGTTAATTACACTGATAACCTTGCTTAGTCTGTTACTGCTTTGTATCAATGGCATCTTTGTTGAACATAACTGGCAAGAAATACTTGTATCCTGATAAAATACCACTCTGTATTCAAGGCAGATATTCTGATAGGAAAAGGATTTGCAGTTCTGTTAGAGCATGTAATATTGTGTAGACAGGTGCAGCATGTGCAGTCTGGCACCTTGCTGAACTGTGGTTTAACTTCTGTCCACTTTCCTTTGCCCCAAATCTTTCTACACGTCATCTCCCAAGACGGCGAGCAGAGAAAATAACTGTGGTCAGTGACATTTTTCTGCATTCTCATGAGCAAAATATGCTGTCAGCTCATGGTCAGTAGTCACATCAGCACTCTCGTGGCAAAAATGATTTATCCCACAAATCAGTGTGCGGATATTTGAGCTGATCACTTAAGTGGATATGCAGAATACTTAATTTAAATTGATCAACAGTAAAATTTTCCTTGTAGTCTGCTGGCAACTGTGACAATTGAGGGTTTAAAGTCTTCAAATTGTAATTGCTTGACTTGTAATAACTGCATGAGGAAATGTTGCTTATTGGGAAATGAAATCCATAGCTCTACTAGATGAGCAAAATGCTTCCTTTTCTCGATGTGGTGGCAACATGTATTTTCCATTACAGCATTCTAATGTGACTAATAGGGAACACAGTCAGTTGTGAATGTGTGCTTGATGGCACTTAAGCAAAATGATCCATTGATTTGAATCAGAGTAGATTGGGTTGTAACTGGCAGAATTACATTTATTCCACTTTTGTAGAAATACTGGGCAATTTTCTACTTTGGGGATGGTGGTGGAACCTGCATCTAAAAGTCTTGTGTAAAATGCATTCAGATTTCTGATGCAGATTTGCCCACTTTGTGTGTTGGTGTTGTGCTTCAGTCAGCACTTTACCCTTCCATCTGGGCCAGATGCTTTCTGTGGGTTCACCTTCCTGAAGAATAGTCTTTGGTTAGCCTTGGAGACTGAAATTGCAGGATCCTCGGGGACTGTGGGAGTTCATAAAGATGCTTCTGTTCTGTTGGCTGATCAAGCATAAGTCATTGAACTCATCTGGGAGTGAAACTTTGTCACATGTGTTGCTTGGTTTTGCTTTGTAGGAGATAGCATTCAACCTTCTGTGAATTTCTATGAAGACTATGCTTCAAATATTTGTAAATTCTCTCCATTAATTTGCTTAACTCTAACATAAAATTCCTGGTCTGTAATTCTCAGCACTATCCCTATTTTCTTTGAACAGAGCAACATTTGTCAAAATCGAATCCTTTGGTATGACTCTTGTGGCCAGGAAGGATGCAAAGATCACTGTCAGTGCCCCAGCGATCTCTTCACTCACTTCTCATCCATTCCCAGGATAATGTTTTTCAGTATCTCCAATACTGCTTCTTTCTTAATCTCAGCACGTTCCAGCACATTACTCTGTTCAACATTGACCTCACATTTGCCCTGGGTGAATACTAAAGAAAAACATTCATTAAGGATTCCCCTTCTTCCTCAGTTTCCAGGCACATATGTCACTCTTGTCTCTGAGCAGACATACCTTCACTCTGTGTGTAGAATTGGGGCTTTCCTTACTCCTATTCACCAAAGCTGCCTTGTGTTCCCTTCTAGCTCCAAGTCTCTTCTAAGGTACTTCCTGACTAGCTTATAACACTCAAAAGCCCTGTTTGATTGTTGCTTCCTGAACTTTAACTTTGCTTACTCCTCCCTGACTTCTCATGGTTCCTTCCCTGTTTAACTGTGCCAGACCTATCCAGAATCCCATAAAAGTGCTCTGTATTTCTGCTGCACATTTCCCTGTGAACATCTTTTCCCAATTTACACTCCCAAGTTCCTGCCTAATGCCATCATAATTAGCCCTTTAAAAAGATGATTAAACTGTGAAAATCTTAAATGCTTATTTCTTTCTAATTGTGAATTTCCATTTTATGCAACAAGTTTTCTATTTTAAAATCCTTTTGAAAGGTGGCATTGAAATATTTTACTAAAGGCATTTCATTTCGGGAGCACTACTAAGAAGATCCTGGGGTTATATTTATGCCTAAATATTTTCATTGAAAACTTTTCCATAACCAAATGTCTTGAGAAAATCCTTTGCGTATCAAGAGTAATTCTAAGCACCTGCATGCAGTAAGACTTGAACCTTATTGATGTTATTAAAACTGATCTAAAATTTTTAAAATCATTTGGTAGCAGTCAGAATTGAGCAGCATTGCTCAAATACTGAAGATAGTCTAATGCGTTCATACCATAAATCAAAGCACTGCTTTCTAAGATTAATTTTTGAAATGTAGTAATGGATGTAAGCAAGTTTTCTGTGAAATATTGTCCATGTTCTGGCTCATCTAGCAAATGAATTTCAGGTAGTACTGCCTGTACTGATTGATACTCGTTATTTCATCGTCATAATGGAAAAGTTAAATTCAACTGCAGTAGTGTTGAAGTTTGTCATTTAACTGTACATGTACAGTTAAATGACAAACTTCAACACTACTGCAGTTGAATTTAACTTTTCCATTGCACTATGGTGCACCCACAATGCATATATCACACAGCAGCTAAACCAAAATATTACCATAAATAAGTTATCAAAATGTATTTCAAAATGTATGTAGTGCATAGCACAGGTAAACAGTACAGCAAACAACTTGTAAACATGAGGAAATCTTCAGATGCTGGAAATTCAAGCAACACACACAAAATGCTGGTGGAACGCAACAGGTCGGGCAGCATCTATAGGGAGAAGCGCTGTTGACGTTTTGGGCCGAGACCCTTCGTCAGGACAACTTGTGTTGTCTCGTGTTGTCCTAGTGACAAGACCTCAGTGGTGGCGGGGTATTCGTTAGTCTCTCAACCTGAGAGAAGCTGTTACCCAGTCTGGCAGTCCTAGGCCTGATGCTCCTGTACCACCTCCCTGATGGTAGTGGGTTATGGAGATTGTGGGATGGGTGGTAGGGATCCTCAACAATGCTTCAGAGCCCTTCATATGCCACGCTCCCGATAAATGTCACAAATAGATTGGAGGAAGACCTGTTGATCCCCTCAGTGGTTTTATAGAGTCTTGTAACCTCTGTAGGTTCAAGTAATCACAGCTGGTTTTAACAGCTGCATGTGGAATCCCCAATGATTCTCAAGGTTGAGCCTTGATTGCAATGAAAATTGAATACTGCTAAACAGTAATATATTCATGGTGTACATATGACTTTTCTGTTCCAGATTCATCATATTGCACAGAATGGTGGAATGTACAAAAAGCCATTTAATCAATCCTTTGAGGAAACTCCCATGCTTGTTGCTGTGTTGACCTACATGGGATATGGAATTCTTACATTGTTTGGCTACCTCAGGGATTTTCTACGGGCGTGGAAGATTGAGAAATGCCATCATGCAACTGAACGTGAAGAGCAAAAGGTGAGTACAGGATTTTCAATTATTCCCATTGTTTCACTGTATTTTTAAAATGATGCAGAAAATAACTTTGTATTGCAGAACTGTTAGTCCCAGGCAATACCAATGCTGAAGTGGGGTTCAGTTTCATCAGGTGATTCAAGAATTTTGTTCATATTTCTGTCAAACTGAAATATCAGTAACTTTGTATACTTAAGATTCATATTTCTTATTGGTGACAATGGTTTATGGGGAATAACCTGCTTTATTTCAGTTTTATAACTGTACATTTTGAAAGAAGCAAAGAAACAGCTTTTTTCATGGAGTAAGGCTGTGCACTTCTAGACGATCAATAAACTGCTAACATTTCTACTGGCTCATGAAAGATTACCAACATTAGTTTTTTTTTAAAAAAAAAGTTTCTCAAGGTTCCTAGTTACTCTATATCTTTGAGAAATGATAAGGTTTACAGTCACTGCGCTTTTGATAAAGTGGTTAATCTGTATGTCCTTGTGATTCAGAGATGAAGGAATGGTCATGCACCAAAATGAAAGTTAGCATATAAAAAATTATCACAACTAACTTTTATATCCATAAGTTAGGGGCTAGCAAGGAGGCAGCTCTGGCAATGCAGTATTAAATGCTGTACAGAGTTAACTCTGAAGTGTGTCTTGAATCTACAGACCTTTCCAAGATTCATATTTGGCCAGGGAGTGGGAACCGGAATGAAGGGACTCCGGGTAGGATGGATGGTAAAAGAGCAAAGATAGCATGCAGTCAGACTGTCAGAAAGAGCAGTCAGATGATAGGACAAAATTGCAGCCAGCAGGGTCAGTCACTATAATCCATTGATATGGCCTGGGACTAACAGTGCATTCAAGATGTAAAATCAAGGAGGGTAGCAAGTACAGCACTGTTATAATCTCAATGCACAGAGTGTAAGAAATAAGGTGGATGATCTTGTTGCACTGTTACAGATTGTCAGGTATGATGTGGCCGTGGCTGAAGGATGGTTGTAGTTGGGAGATGAATATCCAAGGTTACACTTTATATTGAAGTGATAGGAAGGTAGGGAGAGGGAGTAGCGTGGCTCTGCTAGTTTAAAAAAAAGCATCAAATCAGTTTTTAAAAAGTGACATAGGATCAGAAGATATTGAATCTTTGTGAGTTGAGTTAAGAAACTGCGAGGGTAAAAGGACCCTGATGGGAGTTATACAGGCCTCCCAGCAGTAGTTGGGATGTGGACTACAGATTACAATGGGAAATAGAAAAGGCATGTCAAAAGGGCAATGTTATGATAGTCATGGGATATTCTAACATACACATTACCAAGTTAAGAGGCCATGGTATTACAGAACAGTTACAACACGCTTGGAGCATTGGCTGATAGGTAGGAGGCAGCATTGGGAATAAAAGCATCCTTGTCAGGTTGGCTGCCAGTGACTAGTGGTGTTCAGTAGGGGTTTGTTGGGACCACTCCTTTTAATTCTGTTTCAATGATTTAGGTGTTAGAATAGGTTATACTATGAGGAGAGATTGACTCACCTGGGACTGTACTCGCCTCAAGATTCGGGAGTAGATTTAGGATGGAGATACGGAGGAACTGCTTTTCCTAGAGTGGTGAATCTGGAATTCTCTGTCTGATGAAGCAGTGGAGGCTACCTCAGCAAATATATTTAAGGCAAGGTTGGATAGGTTTTTGCATAGTAGGGGAATTGAGGGTTATAGAGAAAAGGCAGGTAGGTGGATATGAACCCATGGCTAGAACAGCCATAATCTTATTGAATGGTGGAGCAAACTCAACGGGCCAGATAGCCTACTCCTGCTTCTATTATGTTCCTTTGTTCTTGTGAATAGATGGCTTGGAAGTTTTCAGATGATACGACGGTTGGTGGAGGGGCAGGTAGTGTTAAGGAAACAGGTAGTCTGCAGAAGGACTTCAACAGATCAGGAGAATGGACAGGAAAGTGGCAAAGGAAATACAAGGTTTGCAAATGCATGGTCATGCACTTTGGTAGTAGAAATAAATGTGCAGCCTGTTTTCTAAGTGGGGAGAAAATACAAAAATCTGAGATGCAAAAGGACATGGGAGTCCTTGTGCAGAACACCCTAAAGGTTAACTTGCAAGTTCGAGTCAGTGGTGAAGAAGGCAAATGCAGTATTAGCATTCATTTCAAGAGATCTTGAATACAGGAGCAAGGATGTGATGCTGAGGCTTTCTTTATAGGCATTGGTGAGGCCTCACCTTGAGTATTGTGAAGGGTTTTGGGCTGCTCGTTTTAGAAAAGATGTGCTGGGATTGGAGAAGGTCCAGAGGAGGTTCACAAGGATGATTTTGGGAATTAACAGGTTATCATATGTTTGATGGCTCTGGGTGTGTACTCACTGGAATTTAGAAGGATGAAGTGGGATCTCGTTGAAACTTTTTGAATGTTGAAAGGCCTAGACCGAGTAGATGTGGAAAGGATGTGTCCCATGGTGGAGGGGTCTAGGACAATGGGGCATAGCCTCAGAATAGAGGGATTTAAAACAGATGTGGAAAAAATTCTTTATTCAGAGGGTGGTGAATTTGTAGAATTTGTTAGCACAGGCAACTATGGAGGTCAGGTCATTGAGTGTGTTTAAAACGGAGATTGATAGATTTTTGATTGGACATGGCATTGAAGGTTACAAAGAGGAGACTGAGCAATAGGTTTGAGGAGGGGACAAAGGTTTAGCCATGACTGAATAGCAGAGCAGACCCAATGGACCATGGGGTCTTATATATCTATCTATCTATCTTATGGTCTTGTATCTAATAAAATAAGCTCACCCAAAACATAAAGCAGACATTTTGTCCTTTTTTCGCTATGTTCCTTGTTGGATCCTTTGCACTTCTATTGCCAGATCTAGGAATCCATTACTTCACGGTCGGGTATAGGGATTCTGAAATAGAAAATGTGGGTTTTAACTAACAGGTCAGGCAAAATCTGCATATCATATTGAACAACAATATGAATGCAAATCTTTTGATCTTAAACTGTAAAAACACAATTATTGGAGTTTAATACTGAAAGTTTTACTTTGTGCACTAACATTTATGCAAAAGGCTGCATTTTTGAAAAGGGGGAAATGCTGAATCTTACTAAGAAATGGTAGCAGGTATGTGAAAAGCTGTATAAATTATGACAGTGAATAGGATAGTTTGCATACATCTGTAAATGCAGAAATGTCAAACTTGACAGTCCTGTAACAGTAGGCTCTGATTGGAGTATGAATCAGTGGAGGTTTCCCAGCATTTTACAGAGCGGTATTGGTCAGTCCATTAACTTTTTGGATATTCCATGACTTGAAGGAAAAGTAGGAAAAATAATGAAAGTTGCATTTCAATTGTCATAATTTTTCCATCTTTCGAAGGGGTCGAAGTTACATTTAATGTCAGAAATATATACAATATACATACTGATATGCTTTTAATTCACAACCATCCACGAAAACAGAGGAGTGCCCCAAAGATGAACAACAGTTAAATGTTAAAACTCCAAAGTCCCCCAGCTCCTCTTCTCTTTCCCCCCCCCCCCGCCCAAGCATAAGCGGCAGCAAGCAATGACCACCCTCCCCCCCCCCACCGGCAAAAAAAAGCATCTGCACCCGCCCACTGAGCACTCATGTGAGCAAAGCAACAGCAAAGACACAGACATCATTTACCCCAAAGACTACATTGTTCACCCGGCATTCGACATACCACAGGTTTTTTCTCTCTCCCTAATAAAGGAGAAAGAGGTGTCTCCGCTTCATAGCGGGCAGGGAGACATAGCAAACAACTTGATGGTTTACGATGTTAAAAGTCTGTACTGTCGCCTTTTTCAAGCTCTATGCCCAGAGATCTCGAGTCTCTGGGCAAACAACCGTAGATATTGCGACTCCCCTGACAACACATGGGTCTCCTGCCGTGACATGGACCTTCAATCCGCCTGTCTCCAGAGCCCTGAGATCCTAGGCCTCCAAAGGCAAGCCGAGCAGTGGCCAGTAGTGAAACGCCAAGAGCAGCAAAAAACCGTAGTTAGCATGTAACTCCAGGTCAGGTTCTTCAAAAGAACCTGAAAGGGAAAAATAGGGACATTAAAGATGGAAATAGAGCTGTTACCAAAAATGCAAGCAAAGGAGTCACCGTTTAGTGCCATCTTAACTGCAGTTGGAATTTTGAAACTTAAGATTTTTAATGCTTTGAGTTTTCAAATGTTTCTGGAAGCATGAAGCATTGACAGATTGAAAAGATGAGGATATGGCTTTGCTCTATCAAAGGCTTTCATAGCAATTTTGTACATGATGATTTTTCATACCAGACTGCATGACTGGATTACTTTATCCAAACTTCCAGCTGCTTATTGCATTTCCCTGTCCACCACCTCACCTGGTTTCATTCATCAGAATCAGGTTTATTATCACCTGCATGTGATGTGAAATTTGTTTACTTGGCAGCAGCACTTAAATGCAATACATAATATAGAAGAAAAAAAGTAAGTAAATCAATCGCAGTATATGTATATTGAATAGATTTTTTTAATGTGCGAAAAAGCAAATACTGTACATTAAAAAAGTAGGGAAGTGTCCAAGGGTTCAATGCCCATTTAGGAATCGGATGGCAGAAGGGAAGAAATTGTTCCTGAATCGCTAAGTGTGTGCCTTCAGGCTTCCGTGCCTTCTACTGATGATAACAGTGAGAAAAGGGCATGCCCTGGATGCTGGAGTTCCCTAATAATGGACACTACCTTTCTGAGACACCACTCCCTAAAGATGACATGAGTACTTTGTAGGCTAGTACCTCAGATGGAGCTGACTAGATGTACAACCCTCTGCAGCTTCTTTCGGTCCTGTGCAGTGTCAGACAGTGATGCAGCCTGTCAGAATGCTCTCCACGGTACAACTATAGAAGTTTTTGAGTGTATTTGTTTATGTGCCATATCTCTGCAAACTCCTAATGAAGTATAGCCGCTGATTTGCCTTCTTTATAACTACATCAATATGTTGGGACCAGGTTAGATCCTCAGATCTTGACAAGCAGGAACTTTAAACTGCTCACTCTGTCCTCTTCTGATCCCTCTGTGCAGATTGGTATGAGTTCCTTCACCTTGCTCTTCCTGAAGTCCAAAATCACTCTTTCATCTTACTAACATTGAGTGCCGGGTTGTTGCTTTGGCACCATTCCACTAGTTGCTGTACACCCTCTCGTCACCACCTGATATTCTACCAACAATGGTTGTATCGTTAGCAAATTTATAGATGGCATTTGAGCTATGCCTAGCCACATAGTCGTGTGTATATAGAGACTAGAACAGTGGGCAAAGCACACACTCCTGAGATGTGCCAGTGTTGATCATCAGCTAGGAGGAGGTGTTGTCACCGATCCGCACAGATTGGCCTTCTGGTTAGGAAGCAGAGGGAAATATAGAGGTCCAGGTTCTGCAACTTCATCAGGATTGTGGAAACGATTGTATTAAATGCTCTACTATAGTCGATGAACATCATCCTGACATAGGTGTTTTGTGTTGTCCAGGTGGTCTAAAGCCGTGTAAAGAGTCATTGTGATTGCATTTGCTGTTGACCTATTGTGGTGATAAGCAAATCTCAATGGGTCCAGATCCTTGCTGAGGCAGGAGTTCAGTCTAGTCATGACCAACCTCTCAAAGCATTTCATTACTGTCGATGAGAGTGCTACCAGGCAATAGTCATTAAGGCAGCTCACATTATTCTTCTTGGGCACTGGTATAATTGTTACCTTTTTGAAGCAAGTGGAAACTTCCACCCTTAGCAGTGAGAGGTTGAACATGTCCTTGAATACTCCCGCCAGTTGGTTGGCACAGGTTTTCAGAGCCTTACCAGGCTTGTTGGGACCTTGCGCCTTGCAAAGGTTCACTCTCTTTAAAGACAGCCTAACATCGGCCTCTGAGACAGAGATCACAGGGTCATCAGGTGCAGCAGGGATCTTCACAGCTGTAGTTGTGCTCTTCCTTTCAAAGAGGGCAGAGAAGGCATTGAGTTCATCTGGTAGAGGGTTTCATTTTGTAGGAAGTCTTGTAACTTGTAAACACTGTCAGAGTTGCCATACAACTGATATCAACCTCATTTGAAATTGTCTCTTAGCCCTTGAAATAGCCCTCTGCAAATCATACCTGGTTTTTTGGTAAAGGCCTGAGTTGCCAGACTTGAATGCCAGAGATCTAGCCTTCAGCAGATGACATACCTCCTGGTTAATGCACACAGTTTTAATGAAGTCAGTAACAACGGCAACGTACTCATCCAGGTTCAAAGATGAATCTCTGAATACAGTCCAGTCCACCGATTCAAAGCAGTCCTGTAGGTGCTCCTGTGCTTCCCTTGTCCGTACCTTCTTGGTCCTCACTACTGGTGTTGCAGTAATACTGTACTCACCTGTCAGCATGTACTCCTTACCCTCCTCTCTTCCCCCCCCCCCCCCACTTTATTCAGTCTTCTGTCCCTTTCTTTTCTGGACCTGATGGGTCTTGACCTGAAATGTCAACTGTTTATACCCCTCTGTAGATGCTGCATGACTTGCTGAATTCCTCCAGCATTTTATGTAACTTAGCACAAAGACCTGCCATCGGGTAGGGCTTCACTGATCAGGCCCAAGATACAGTCAGCCAATTGTCAGTTCTGCTAAGAAAGTTTAGGTTCAGGTTTTGGTATATTTTCTGAGTTAATGTAGGTAACCCATCTTTCTCATTACTGATTTTTATCCTACTGAGTATTTCCAATCTCCTCTTGTATCCCAACCCATACCATCCTTCTGACCTCAGCATTCCCTTCATAACAATTACAGATTTTTTGGTGTTTTGTGTCCTAAACAAATGCCTGAAAATTCAGTTATCTGTAGAGGACATTATTGTACAGCTAAGATCCTCTTTCTGTGGGCATCTGTTAGATCCAACACAGACAAATGAGCTGCAAACAAAGTTCAAGAGCTATTGGAATTTTGTATAAACCTTAGGTGGTTGATATGTATATCTATTCTGTACATTTCAATTTACCCCATACAATGTTTACAAGTTGTAAAACTTGGTCATTTGAAAGGATTTCCTCTCCAACCTGCTAAATTGCAGGAAGAGAGGATGTGAGTTTCTGAGCAATCTCTTACAGATCTCTGAACAAACATTTCCTGAAATCTCAGTACTTCTGATGTTTTTAAAACCTTGTTTAATTAATTTTGCTTCTGTTGCAATGTGCCAGTAACCCAAAGCTCAAGTTTGTCATTAAATTTAATGTTCCATTTATAGAAAACTCCTTGCGTATTGCATTGAACTGCTGCCCCTCATTTTCCTTATCCGTGAAGGTATGGAGGTGACTGGAAGAATGTTTTTTTCTTTTTAATTCTACCCTTAAATGGACTGCCCCATCTTTTTTTTTGTTTTAGGTTAGTTTAGCCTGGGTTTTTTTTTCCCCTTCTTGTATAATAAAATTTCCAGTTTTTTTTATGATTTGTCAAAGGGAGTTGTGGTTTCTTGTTTATATATTATACATAACAGTGTAACAATATATTCAACGGACTTGGACAGTATACACTTTTTTGCTGTTTATACGCCCTTTGTATCATATGTATGTAGAACTTCTGATTTGTATTTTTTTTCTTTGTTGGAAAATCAATTTTAAAAAAAATTGAAAATGAATGAATCTATCTGACTTTGTTTGCCATTTTGTTTGTCACTTTCCCTCTTGCTCTTTATTTACATTTAACTTGCCAAACCCCAATCAAAATTCTGAATCTGTAGCATCAATGTTTTTAAAACAATTGCACTAGAGAGAAAATTTTCCAACAATTTGTACATCTCCCCCCTCCCCCCACCTCCCCTGCTCTGTTTATCCATTCCCAGTTGGCTCCCCTCCTCCCCCTTCTCATCTCATCACCTGCCCATTGCCTCAATGTGTGCCCCTCCTCCTTCCCTTTTCCCATTGTCCATTCTCCTGTCATCAGATTGCTTCTTCACTCCTTTGCCTCTTCTACCTACCACCACCAGCTTCTCACTTCACCCTCCCTCCTCCATTCACACATCTTTCTGAGCTTCACTTATCACCTGCTGACATGTACTCTTTCCCCACTCCCAACCTTGTTGCACTGGTTTCTTTCCAGTCCTGATGAAGGATCTTGTCCAGAAATGTCAACTGTTTATTCCATGTCAAAGATGCTGTCTGATCTGCATTCCTCAGCATTTTGTGTTTGTTGCTCTAGATTTTAAGGATCTGCAAAATCTTGTGCAAATTAGAGACTTTAATTTGCACGATAATTATTGCTGTCGATACAAAAGCTAGATCCACACCTGAAGTCCAAAAATGTCTGCACTGAACCCTATTAGGAGCCTGTATCGCTAGTCCAGGTCTTGAGGCACTGGTCTATCAGTATTGCCAATGCTAAATTGTATCATAAAAATGTGACCTTAGTGGTACAAAGTTGCCAGCTACACTCCTTGTGTTCCTTTTTATCTTGGAGAGTTTTGGTACCAATCACCTAAGAAAGTGGTGCTACCCCACAAAGTTTCATTTCCAGAAAATGGCCTAGAATCTGGGTTGCATTCGTTTGTTTTCTGTGCTGTAAAATTGAGATCTGTCAGCTATTAGCAATCCAGGTGAGATCATTTCTACTAGAAAATTGGCCCAGGCATATTGGCAGTCTCATTTTTCCATGACTGGTGTTTCACCAGTATCTGATCTTGTAAAGCCAATGATGTGCACCATCATGCAAAGTCCTGATGAGTTCTCTACTAGAATCGGTGTGCAAAGCTTGCTTCCTATGGTGGAGGAGTCTCTCGAGGACACAACCTCAGAATAGAGGGGTCTCCTTTAGAACAGGGATGAAGAATATTTTTAGTCAGAGAGTGGTGAATCTGTTGAATTTCTTTTGCCACAGGCAGCTGTGGAGGCAGAGTCTAAGTATATTTAAGGCAGAAGTTGATAAATTCTGGATTAGTCAGGGGACTAATAGATACAGGATGAAGGCAGGAGATTGGGGCTGAGGGAAAATAGATCAACTGTAATGAAATGGCAGAGCAGACTCAATGAGCCAAATGGCTAATTCTGCTGCTATATCAACCTCGGGGGTGGGGGTGGATGGAATTGGAAGGATAAGTGAGCCTATGTTAGCATTCTTTGCTGACCAACATCCCTTGCATTGAGGCTCAATGTTCCAGTGGGCAGACAAAGCCATTTGTACACAGGATTTCCAAAACTGGAATTGTGCTCTCAAGTATCACGGGGAAATAAAGAAGGTTGATGTCTTCAACACTACTTGTGTATCAAGGAAAGAGATGATGAGAGGAAAATTACATCTTCATGACCATTTACAGTTATACACAATAAGAGGCATACATAGTGAACAGCCAAAAACTATTTCCCAGGGTGAAAATGGCTAAAGTGAAGGGGTATAAGGTATTGGAGGAAAATATTGAAGGATGTCAAAAATAGTTTTTTTCCTACACGGGCGGGGCATTGAATGCATTGCTGGGATCAGCAGTAGAGCCAGATACATTACAGGTGTTTAAGAGACTCTTGGATAGGTACATGGATGAAAGAAAGAGGGTTGTATGGAAGGGCAAGGTTACATGGATCAGGGTAGGTTAAAGGGTCAGCACTGAATTGTGGGCCAAAGGGCCTGTTCTATTTACTATTCAATTTTCTATTGGTTTATGGAAAATCTTGGCCCAGTTGCCACTAGGACTCGAGCAGAGATTACTGCCATCAAAGTAGTCGATCCAGTTTTGTGCCAGGTCTGAGTTTTTAATCTTGAAGCACTATATTCTTCAATCAACTGAAAGCCGTGCAGGCGTATTGAAGGCAGTGATGGATTTCATAAAGGCAGCTCTTCAGATGTGGAAAGATACGGCAAATCCTGAGAAGAGTCTCTACTTTTCTGTGCCTTACTGTAAACTTAGTGGTGAACAGTGCACAGGCCAAAGTGCCCCAGTCATTATATGTTTGCCCCCTTCAACCTTGATTCTGTCTGGCATCAAGGGACTGTGTGGCATCCCCTCAGATTCAGCCATACAACTTATTGATGCAGTTAGGTGAAGAATGTCCTTTAATCCAATTGCACAGTTTTGTCAGATCAGAACTTGCTATAATTAAAAGGATGTGATGGTAGTTAGGGCTCTGCTGAGTGTGATTATCCTTTCAGGCTGCAGTATTGAGGGCTTAAAATGTAGATAGTGGTTTTGGAGTGCAGTTGGATAAAGGGTAAACTATTCTCTATTTATATCCAGTATTATTAGCAAATGCTGAATTCATTGCAAGATTATAACGTTAGAATATAAAGGAGGAAAACAAATATAATTGTAGTTTTTAGATTGCATTTATAGGCACTGAACTGTCGTCATTTGAAGCATAATGTGTTTTGCAGGACATGGCAAAGATTTCTCTTTCCTAAATGAGTTGAGGTTTACAGTAAATCATGAGATTGTGATTCATTGGTGTTTGGGTGGAGGAACGTATTTTGCAGTTATCAGTGAGTTTTCCTCACCTACCATGTTTGTTTAAATTTTTCCGAGAATCAAATGTCCAAAACTGCATTGTTCTGAAGTTTCCCCGCAGGAAGAACATGCTATTTATTAGATTGCTGTTGATGTAAAAACAGAAACCTGGCCAAAACCAGCTGGCCTTTTCATTCCAAAAAGTAACCAAACAACTTTTAATGACTTTGCTTTACTTCCTTCATTCTTGAAAAGAGTTTATATTTATCTTTTATTCTGATTTGTACTTCACAATAGATATGAATTGTGAATTGTTCACAATAGATATGAACATTTACTTTATCCAGTTCAATTTCCAATTCATGAGTAAAACCTTGTTTGTCAAGCTTTAAGACTTGCATGTACTTTAACAGTTAAATAAACAATAAATCAAATTGATCAACTGGAGCTTAATGTAGGCTTTAAAAAAAATACTGTCTTCCCTCCTACCACTGAGGCTTTTGACATAGAGGCTGCTAAGGAATTTGGGTAACGTTATAGAGGAGATTTGACCTTCTGACTTGATTGCATCAGTTCTAAATTTACCTTTCAACATTTCCAGTTTTTCCAAGGTAACATAACATTACAATTTTTTACTCTGCAAGTATGTGAAGGATGTAAGAAGTAAAGTCAATTCAATTCAGCAGCATTAATCTTTTATAATAAAGTCATCATCCAACTTTTGAGAATTCCTTTCAGTAAGTCTTGGAGACTGTTTAATATCGTAACTGTTTATAGCTACCTGAATTCAAAAGAATACGGTTGCAGATGCTGAAAATCTGAAAGAGAAAATAAAATGCTGGATATTTTGGGCAGGTCTGGCTGCATTTGTGAAGAGTCAAATTTTTAATCTCTGATGATCTTGGTCTTTGATCTGAAATTTTAAGTATTTCTTTGGTTTATGTTTGTTGTTCTTGTACTGGACAAAATCAGGGATATGGGAGCTAATGCTCCAGGCATATTGGCCTTCAAGACATGATTATTCCCAATTGTTTCTGGAATTAGGAGCTGCTATTTTGAGCAAGAACAGTGGGGTAACTGATCTTGAATTCTTGTACTATTAGGGTAGCGATACAGGATCTTCAGCCCAAGTCATTTATGCTGACCACATTGTCCACCCAACTGTTCCCAATTTTCTGTTGAGCTACGATGTAAATGTAGCTTTTTCCCTCAATGTGTCCTCCCATTGCCATCCTAAAATTGGAGCCACTACTTGATATGTGAAGAACAAAATATTACAGGTCTAATGAGAGCAAGCGACTGATCAAATTTGGCAGCAATACTCCCTGATCCAAACCTTTTGCACTTTTAGGTAGCTTGCTGTCATTTAGATTAATTTGGTATCTTATTTTGCGAGTTTCACAACCCATTCTCAAGATAAAATCTGCACTGATCTGTACTGTAAAGATAACTCCTGTGCCCAGTCATCTGTACAATCAAATCTTAGAATAGTTGGCTCCTGTTTGTGGAACATCCACAGAGTAATAGCATCAGGTGACTAACTTGGTCTGAGAATTCAATTGGACACCAATCATTAATATCTAGTTTAATTTCTTCAGTAGTTTGAAGCCAAATTAATTTGTGGCATTTCAAATTCTGCTAGACTGGGATGGAAAGGAAAGTAATTTTATTTGAAGGAGAAGACTTTTATGACAGTTTAATCATTTAAGATGATTTATTTTAACTTTAATATAAGATCCCCAACTGGGATTACTTCTGATCAAAGTAAATGTATTATGAAAGTACATGCATCACCATATTACCCTGAGATTCATTTTCTTGTGAGCATTCATAGTAAAGACAAAGAAACACAATAGAATCAATGATAAATGCACACAACAAAGATGGACAAACGACCAATGTGCAAAAAATGACAAATTGTGCAAATGTAAAAATAAACACCATAGTAGTAATAATATAGCGAATATTAGCTGTAGGGTCTTTGAAACTGAGTCTATAGGTTGTGGAATCAATTCAGTCATGGTGTATGAAGTTATCCACTCTTTCAGGAGTCAGGGATGAAGGGTAATAACTGTTTCTGACTCTGGGTGTGGGATCTAAGGCTCCTGTGCCACCTCCCTGATGGCAATAATAGAGCATGGCCTTGATGTGTTCCTTGATGATAGATCCTGCTTTCCAGCATCAGGGCTCCTTGGAGATGTGCCCAGTGGTGGGGAGGGCTTTAAATGTGACAGAGTAAATATTGTTGTAAATAGTCCAGTAACTCACTGTTACTGTGCCAAATGGCTGTGGTGTTGTAACATAATTACAGGAGCATTGAAATGTTTGGTAATATAGGAGGGTATAAAGGAGTGTTTTTACTATTTCATATGCGCATTGTGTAACTAAAGTGACTCAGTTCAGTTTCTGATCATTGACTCAAGAAATCTAAGTGCAGTGTTATGCAGGACTAAAAATGAATTGTTGATTACCTTTTGGTTCAAGAACAATTATATTTACTTATTGGACCTTCAACAGTAAGGAAGACAAATTGTAGTTCAGCTTTGGCAAGAGGTTTTGACTACAGCAACAAAGTTCTCTTGTTTGTTTATAGTGGGCTTTAATAAGACCACACTTGCAGTATTGTTTAGTTACGTAAGAAAGGGTATATTTGCTGGAGAAGAAATCCAGTAAGGGTTCAACAAGGGTTGTACTGCTGTGGTAAGGAGAAACTGGACTATGTTCAGAATTCAGAAGAATGAAAGGATATCTTAGAAATGTACAAAATTCTCATGTTTAACAGACTAGATATGGAGATGTTTGCCCTGTATGGGGGGGTGGAGGTGTTCTAAAACGAGAGATCAGCCTCAGGATGTAAGATAAACTGTTTATGGCTAAAATGAAGAGGAATTTCTTCACTTCAAGAGTGATGAACCTGTCATGTTTTCTACCACAAAAGGCAGTGAAGGCCTGGTGGAATATTTAAGGTTGATAAATGATTACACGTGGCTTCAGTGGCATCTGTGGGAGTGCAGCACTATGGTATTGAGACTAGACATCAGCCAGAATTTTGAATAACTGACAGACTCGAGGGGTCAAATGGCCTGCTTCTCACATTTGCTGCATTCAACTTTCTAAATGTAGAGAGCAATCTTGAGTTTCTTTATTGGAGAGACTATTTTTCACACCATTTCTTGTCAGTGACTTGAAGCTATCTTGACAAACAGTGCAGTATTGAAAATAGAATGTATGCTTTAGAATCTACGTGTTGGATGCTGGCATCATAATTTCTTAGTAGTCAGGCATGTAATTCACCTGAAACTTCATGCCATTTGATGTAATAGACAGGAAAAATTTTATTGAGAAGCAAAATGGGTTCCATTGGGCATTCAGCCCATCATCTGTTATGCTATTCCATCATGGCTGACTTATTTCCCTCTTACCACAGTTCTTCCACCACTGATACCCTTATTAATCAAGAACCTATTGACCTCTGCTTTAATCCTCCAATGATTTGGACTTCAGAGCCTTCTGTAACTACATTAAATATTTTAAATTGTAAGCAAGTATTTTTTTTTCTGTTGTATAAAATGGTGAAAGAGTTGACTTTGAAATAATCTGAAATTCATCCTTTATAGGACTTTGTACCTTTGTATCAAGATTTTGAAAATTTCTACACCAGAAATCTGTACATGAGAATTCGAGACAGTTGGAACCGGCCCATCTGCAGTGTCCCTGGAGCAAAGTTTGATATAATGGAGAGAGTATCCTATGACTATAACTGGACATTCAAGTGAGTAACTCACCCTACATTTTACTAATTTTCTTTAGAGGTTGTTTTCCTGTATTGTTGCTTAGTGTTTTCTGTGTTCTGGTTTGCTTTGCTGAACATTGCAGTGCCATCAGCATGCCCACCATGTATGGCAACACTTGCAGGCTGCCCCCCTGCACACCCTTGGGTGTTATTTGACAACATAAACAATTCATTTTACTGTAACACCAAAATGCTGGAGGAACTCAGCAGGTCAGCCAGCATCTATGGAAATGAATAAACAGTTGCTGTTTCAAGCTGAGACTCTCCAGGACTGAGAAGGAATATGCCAGAGGGGGAAAAAAGTGGGAGGAAGGGAAAGGAGGTTAGCTGAAATGTTATAAGGGAAGCCAGTTGAATGGGAAAGATCAAGGGATGAGATGAACAAATCTGATTGTGAAGCATTGTTGAAAGTGAAGGCGGGTGGACCAGGGAAGGGGCGGAATTGGCAGGTGAGAAGTAAAAGGTTAGTTGTGAGTAAAGGGAGGACGGGAATTCATTTCACTCTATATTGTAAATGAGAATTTTTTGAGAAGCAGACTGACAAATGAGAGTGCAGCATTATGCTGCTGAGGTCTAACAGTAACACCGGAATGCATTCCACTTAATTTATTCTGCATTTATACAACAAAGCTATAGAGATTCTCTTAGGAATGACTATCTCTATTTGTCTTTAATGTGGAAATGTATCATCTGCCCTTTAGAAGCACAAACAGGTATAAGTCTTCCAATTCAAAGATTAAGTAAAAGAAGGGCTTTGCTGAGCAGGATTTGTGTATGCAATTTGTTGTTCAATTCGGCCAGTTTTCCCCACAAATCATCTTGTTATGTGAATGGCAACAGAAAGGTATTGCATCTTCTGAAGCTGGATATGCAGAGGTATTGACAATGAAAGGTTAATCCTGGGATGATCCAATCAGGCTGGTGGATACAGATAAACTGCCTCGCTTTATGGGAAGACCAGAGGAAAGGAACGTGACCTTGAAATTAAGGTTGATCCATATAACTTAGAAGGCATTCTTCACAAAAGTCATTGGAAAATTTGGTACTGGTGCCTTGATGTGCTTGGATAATGAAAATGTTCAAAACATTGATTTATGGAAGGTTTCTGGAAGCAAGACAAATGAATGGTATTAATAGTACAGATTAGTTTAAACGTTATGGTATGACGTGCATGAGTGGTGTAAAGGTTCTACTCTCTCAGCCCCAGAACACTTCAGTCTACTAAAGATAAAAATGCTGAGGGAAAAGTAGGTGAAGAATTCTACTATAGATGTTCAAAGATTCATTTTACTATCAAGGTATACAATTTTAAAATTCTTCAATTCTCTGGGTAGATGTCTCCTTTAAATAATCAATTAGTGTTATTAGTGTTTCCTGTTTCCCGCCCAGCCACACAACAAAGATAAATTTCACAATGGATTTGTAACAGCACAAAAGGTCATTCACCCTATTGAGTATCTGTTATGCAATAATGGAACAATCCCGTCAGTCTCATTTTCTACCCATAAACCCTATAAATATTTCTCAATTGTTTTTTTTTTCTTTTTTTTTTGAAACATCTGATTTGGTTCCACGATCCATGGAGAGTATCCAAATCTTAATTCTTTGGGTAAGAAAGCTTTCCATCAGTCACCTTTTATCTCTTGCCCAAGTGTAACATAGTGGTTAGAGTTACAGCACCAGTGACACAGGTTCAATTCCCACCACTGTCTTTAAGCTTGTACATTCCCTCCATGACCATGGGTTTCCTCTGGGTGCTCCAGTTTCCTCCTGCATTCTAAAGACTTGTGGGTTAGTAGGTTACATAGTCATACAGGCGTAGTTTGGCTGGAAGGGCCAGTTACCAGTTTATTATCACTGATTTGTCATGATAGGCTTTTTCCATTGAGAGTAGGGGAGATTCAAACAGGAGGACATGAGTTGAGAGTTAAGGGGCAAAAGTTTAGGGGTAACACAAGGGGGAACTTCTTTACTCAGAGTGGTAGCTGTGTGGAACGAGCTTCCAGTAGAAGTGGTAGAGGCAGGTTTGATTTTTGTCATTTAAAGTAAAATTGGATAGGTATATGGACAGGAAAGGAATGGAGAATTATGGGCTGACCTGCAGGTAGGTGGGACTATGTGAGAGTAAGCGTTTAGCACAGACTAGAAGGGCCGAGATGGGTTGTTTCATTGCTGTAATTGTTATATGGTTATATATGAAATTTGTTTTGTAGCAGCAAGACAAAAATACTAAACTGCAATAGGAAATTTTAAAATAGTATAAGAGAGAAAAATGGTATGTTCATGAGCCATTTAGATATCTGGCAAAAGAAAGAAGCTGTTCATAAAATGGTAGCAATGAGAATAGGGCATGTCCAGGGTGATGGGGGTTCTTGATGAATGCCACTTTTTCAAGGCACAGTCCAGATATGGGGCAACTGCACTTTCTCTGAAACTATAACACCATATTCTGTTCAATGGGACTTGAGAACTTCGGATAGTTATGGAAGAGGCTACAGTTTTGGCTGAAAGTTGAGGTATAAGAATGTTAGTTACTTTTTATTGACCAGTCTGTGTCAGTGATCCCTGATTATAATTTCAGCTAGACATTTATATAGATATATGACTGAGCAATTGTACTGTGCTGGGTGTGCTTTTGCCAGTCTGAATCTGGTGATGTGGCGATGTCAGATTGGTTACCAAAGTTGTTTTGACCTCAAGGTTCAAAATAAATGTATGATCAAAGCACAAATATCACCATATGCTACCTTGAGATTCATTTTCTTGTAAGCATACATAGAACATAGAAATACAATAGAATCACTGAAAAGCTACACTTCGACTGACAATCAATATGCAAAAGACAAACTGTGCAAATACAATAAGTAACACTGAGAGGATGTGTTATAGAGTCCTTGAAAGTGAATCCATAGGTTGTGGAATCAGTTCAGGGTTGTGAAAGTAGTTATCCACACTAGTTCAGGAGCTTGAAGGCTGTAGGGTACTAACTGTTCCTGAACCTGGTGGTGTGGGACTTCGGGCACCTATACCTTTTCGATGACAACAGTGAGAAGGGAGCATGGCCTGGATGGTGGGGGTCCTTGATGATGGAGGCTGCTTTCTTATGTTACCTCTCCTTGATTTTCCATTGTTTTGTTGTAACTGGCTTTCTATCATATTTCATACATAATTGAGTCTATCATATCTCTGGAATCACTCATAAAGTAATCAGGAAACATTTGACATCTCATTTCAGCCCTTTATTACTAGGAGTAGCTTCTTATCTGACTTAGTTAATCCATTAATTTAAATTCTTCATCTGCTGTGATGAAAATTAAGTTTGTACCTCTTGAGTTAAGAGTTTGCACTTTAAAAGCTATTCTACTCAAACACTGAATTTTCATTGCACTGCTATTGATCTGTGTTATTATTCGACTTGGCCCTAAGCTGCGTAATTTCTTTTCTAAAATGTATGACTGTTTCCTCTTACTGCTTCAAACTAGTGATTTTTCTCTTGCAAAAGCAACTTGGATTGTTTTCCAGCATTAAAGATATCATATAAATGTTACTTGCGTATATTTGGACCCAGAAACAAAAAGTGCTAAATATTATGGAAGTTATTAATGTATGAAGCTGTTAATTCAATTACTGAAAAATAATTGAAAAGAACATGCAAAGTTACTTGCCTTGCCTGGTACAATGTCTCAGCAAGTGCCAATTTTGATTTTTTTTTTGCTGAAATTGTTTGACACGTTAAAAATGTGTGCTAAATTTTTCCAATTTGCTTTACTTCGTATCCCTTGTGTAACAAATGCACATTTATTAAATAGGTTTACTAACAAAATCATCAAAGATGTCCTCAACATGGGCTCATACAATTACTTGGGCTTTGCTGAATGCCACGGCTACTGTGCTGATGCAGCAACCAAAGCAACGATCCAGTACGGAGTTGGTATTTGTAGCTCACGGCAAGAGATTGGTGAGTTAATATTCCACAAATCTACTGCTTTTAAACTGGTTTTAAAATGTGTAACAAATTTGTTAAGCATATCTATTGGCAAGGTTAATTATACAATAATTTTATTAAAAAGGCATTTTGGATGCAGTTTGATAAATGCTGTATGTAAAAGTAAGATTCTTCACACCATCTAATGAAACCTGGTGATTTTTGTCAAGCATTGTGTTAAAGTAGAACTTGACCTTGGGATAGTGATGGAAGAGTCCAGTTTTGGCTAAAAGCTGTGGTATTATGGTAATGATTGTTAGACTTTTTATTGACCAGTCTGTGGAACGGTGAAACCTGACTTTAATTTCAACTTGATCTTTAAACTTTGCAAGTTAGACTTTGCAAATTAGTGGTCAGGGAGTGGAAGGGAAGGGGAAGTTAATACACTTCACCTTGAGGTGTGGGCATGCTGACCTAACCTAGTCTAAGATCAATCTAAGAATGTAATAATAGATGAATGTAGGCTTACTGTAAATTAGTGTTTAGCCAGTGTTGTCTTGTTGAACTAGAAAGCCCCTTTCTGTTTGATCACTCCAATAGTTGTAGAGCAGGGGTTCCCAACTTTTTGTTCCCAGGACCAATCCCATTAAGCAAGTGGTCAGTCGTTCCAGGTTGGGAACCCCTGTTATCAAGTGATACAGCATGGAAACGGGCCATTTGGCCCAAATGGTTCTTGTTAAGCATGGTTCCCATCTAACTTAGTCCCACTTTTCCATGCTTGGATCACTGTGCTCCTAACCTTTCCTATCAGTGTACCTGACCAATTATATTTTAAATGTTGTTAATGTACCTTCAACAGTGATCTCTGGCAGCTTCTTTTTCAGGGCAGCAAGATGAAATTAAGTACAAGAGGTCCAGATGATAAATAGGAAAATGATGGCCTAAAGAATCCTCTTCAGGAATTAAATGATGGAAGCAGTAATTATATCTCCTTAAGGATGCTAATGATATGGGTACAGGCCCACAGTAATCGGAAATGCTGTGTGCCAGATAAACAGACTGATTTAGCCAACAGTTTTTCCCTTACTGAGCAAATGTTTGTGGTTTAAATGGTCCTAAATGGGTGTGGCTGTTTAGTGAAATTGTAGAACTTCCAGTTAGTCAAGAATATTCCAGAGTGACAAAAATATGGGTGATTTCTCAGGGTGTGCACAGTACCAGTGTAAACTTGTTTCTTGCAGTTTAGGGCAGTTAAATTACTTTTAGTACCATGCTCGTTGATAGTTGATAATTGGAGCTTGAAAATACAGTATATCATGTGGGCTATTTGTGTCTGATAAATGCATTCCAAGCAGCAATGCTTCCTGCTTTTACTTTTTTTGAATTTGGTGAATAATATATTCCAATACACTGTGTTCTATTGATCCTTGTTATCTGTAATGTTTAAATTGAAGTCTTTGTTTGACAACAAGTCGATCTCCTGCAGGGCTTAAAGAAACCAGCTAAGTTTGAAGTATGTACTGTAAATGTTGCCACATAGGTTCACTTTCTTGCAGATATTTACTTGAAAAAAAGAAATGCAACAGAATATTATGAAAAATTGTACACAAATACTGACAAATAACCAATGTCCAAAAGAAGGCAAAAATTGTGCAAATTAGAAAAAGATAATACTGAGAACCTGAGTTGCAAGAGTCCTTGAAAGTGAGACTGTAGATTGTAGAATCAGTTCAGAATCGTGGTGAATGAAGTTATCCATGCCATTTCAGGAACTGATAATTGTAGGGGTATTATCTATTCTTGAACCTAGTGATGTGGGACCTAAGGCTTCTGCACCTCTTGACTGATGGTAGTGGTGAGAAAAGGGTACTACCTATGTTCAGACTAATCGTACCTATAAATTTATCCCAAGAACACCTTGTTGATAATACGCGCCAGGATATTTAAAATTCTCAAAGTGGCCAAATCTGTTCACAGGTAACCTTGACAAACATGAAGAACTGGAAAAATTGGTGGCTCGGTTCCTGGGTGTTGACGCAGCTATGGCATTTGGGATGGGCTTTGCTACGAACTCCATGAATATTCCTGCTCTTGTCGGCAAGGTTTGTTAACTAAAGCATCCCTCTCTAAACTTCACCCAACTTTCTTCTCTGAAGATTGCAGTTAGTATTGTATTATAACACAAGAAATGAAGACCTGAGATCTACCAATGTCATTGTAGGTAATGTAGATAATTAGACTGTAAACTGTCTAACTTTAGTAACCTTTGGAGGTAAAGGTAAAGTGTAGGCTTGATTTGATGAGGCCTTGGCGTTGGATTGATGATTATGATATGTTGCTGTGATGCTGCTACAAGTGGGTTTTTCTTACACCTGTGCATATCCACTCGGTGTTCTCTTGAGTCAAGAAATGGAAACCCGTGTGGTCTTCTGCTGTCACCCATCTGCTTCAGGGTTTGACATGCTTTGTGTTCATTGATGCTCTTATGTACACTGTAATGTGTGGTTATTTGAGTTACTGTCACCTTGCCAACTTGAACCAGTCCTGACCTCTCATTAACAAAGCATTTTTGTCCACAGAGCTGCCACTCACTGTATGCTTTTTGTTTTTCACACCATTCTCTAAAGTCCAGAGATTGTTGCACATGAAAATCACGAGAGATGTTTCTGAGATGCTTAAACCACCCCATTTGTCACTAAAATCACTCCACAGTCAAAGTCACCTAGACCACATTTTTTCCCTATTCTGCTGTTTGCTCTGAACAACTTGACCATGTCTGCATGCTTTTATACATCGAGTTGCTGCCACATGGTTAGTTGATTAGATATTTACATTAACAAGCAGGTGTACAGAAACTACCTAATAAAGTAGCCACTTAGTGTACGTACTTGTGCATATGACAAATTTTGACTGATCTCTGTATAGCTATTAACAAAATAATAAGATTCAAGGAACTGCAAGCAAACAACAAGATCTTGGAAGTCCATATTAACTTCTCTGAAGGGAGCAAGACCAATGGATACAATGGTTAAGCTTGTAGGATGTTTAAATGGCTGAGGCATAGTTTGAGGAAGTTGCGCTAAATCTGAACAAAACAGATTTCACGTCACATGCTGGTGATAATAAACCTGATTCTGAACGCTAGTTATGGCACAGCTGCATACACTTCTGGTCATCAAACAGGATGCACCTGGTGTTTGAGTGATGAGATTAATAGGGATATGGAGGGGAATTATTGAGAGGATGGTCAGGGAAGCATTGTTTGCTTTGAAACAAAGTAGGAGATTCATTGGGTGGCCTGGATAAGATGAATAGGAAGGGCTTAGCAGGGAGGCCAGTAGTGGGGCATATAGTTAATTAATGGAAAGATGAGTTTGTATATTTGTAAGTGACTTTTTTTTCCACCATTCCTGTAAGGTTTAGAACTATTGACTAAGGTTGGTGGAGCAGAAACTCACCACACTTTTTAAATGTGCCTGGGATTTTCATTGAAAGGCTGCAGACTAAGAACTGTGTGGAGAGATTGAGATAGAGGTTCCTCTCTGTTGCCATAGACATGGTGTAAAGATAGCAGCCTCGACCATAAATTTCCATTTCTCTTTAGTGGCTCCTAGTTTGTCCCTCTCCTGCACAAACGGAAACAGGAAATACTGATCATGTTCAGGAGGTGAGGCAGGATACAGAAAAAAGGTCAGTGTCATCCTTTAGTCCCATCGGTCTTCTAGCATTTTCCTCCTGTAATTGTATCTCGTTTTATTTTCACTTGTTATTTTAAAATATCGGGATGCTTTTAGTAACCTTTGTCCTGATGACTGATGCGAGATGTGTTCAGTCTTCACATTTTCTGATTTCCCACTGTAAATTCATCAAGTTTATTTGCTAAAGGACGACTATTTAATTTAATTACACATTTATATCTACCTGTAGAGGCTCTTGCAGTCTTGCTGTATGTGATGCTCTTATTTTTACTACCTTGTAAAAAGTTACTCTACCATTAATCTTTACAACTTTTTATGCTTTTTCTTTCACTTTTCCATTCTTAACTTCAATGTTCAAAGTAAATTTATTATTGAAGTATATATGTCACCATACACTGAGATTACTTTCTTGCAGGCATTCACAATAAATACAAAGACTCACAATAGAATCAATGAAAAACCACTCAAGGCAAACAACACAAAGTTGGGCAAACAATTCCTATAGATGAACCCATCCTCCTGACACCTTTATTTCTCAATAGAATACATCTTTGTGAGCATTATGGAAATATTTCTTTAAGTGTCTCCGACAGGACAATGTATGGAAGAGTTTATTGGAATCCATTTTGAGGGTCAAATGGAGCAGTGTTCGTATTGCCAGCATGTTCGATTACAGTTCATTCACTGTATTCCTGCTGTGAGCAGGTCTAATTCACTATGTCAAAGGTTATGGAGAGGAGGCAGGAGATTGGGGTTAAATGGAAAATATCAGCCATGATGGAATGGCAAACCAGACTTGATAGGCTGAATGGCCTAAATTGCTCTGTCTTGTAGTCTTAATGGTCTTTCTGTTTGAACAAATATGGTACTTACTTAGAAGTTTAAAAAAAACATAGGTCTGTATTTTGTTACAAATGCTATAGAGAGAAAGGATCAAATAATTTTCTGAAACTGAAGACAATTATTCTTTGGAGCTTTTAAAACTAATTAAACTTTAATGGCTTTATTTTTCCATCTTCAGGGTTGTCTGATCTTGAGTGATGAACTAAATCATGCATCGTTAGTGCTTGGAGCCAGGCTTTCAGGTGCCACCATCAGGGTTTTCAAACACAACAGTAAGTAGACTACAAATGAGACTTGATCTGTGCAAAAAAAATTACAACTCCTGTCAAAGATGGGAAGAACTTTGGAAAAAGCTGCAAAATAATAAATGAACACAAGTGATTCTACAAATGCTGGAAATCCACAATGCTGGAGGAATTCATCCAGTCAAGCAGCACTCTCCCATGGGCTTCTCTCATCCCCTTCAAATTCCTCCTTCAGCTCTTTATCTTTTTCACTTATCACCTCCCAGCTTCTCACTTCATCTCTATCACCTACCAGCTTGTACAACATCCCCTACCCTTGGTTTCTTAATCAGAATTGGAATCGTGTTCATTATCACTAATTTGTTGTTTTGCGGCAGCGGTGCATTGCAATACATAATAAAATACAATAAGGTATATGTATTAGTGCGAAAAGAGAGCAAAAGATAGTGAAGTAATGTTCATGAGTTCATTGTTCATTCAGAAATCTAATGGTAGAGGGGAAGGATGTTCCTGAAATGTGTGTCTTCAGGCTCCTGTACCACCACTTCAATTAGCAATGAGAAGAGGGCATGACCTGGGTGATGGGTTCCTTAATGATGGATTCCATCTTTTTGAGGCATTATCTTTCAAAGGTGGCCTCTGTGCTGGGGAAGTAGGTGTCTTTGATGGAGCTGACTGAGTTTACAACTTTCTGCAGTTTTTTTCCACTGCTGTGCATTAGGGCCCTCCATACCAGATGGTGATGCTACCAGTTAGAATGTTCTGCACAATACATCTGTAGAAATTTGCAAGAGTCTTTGTTGACATACCAATGAAATATAGCCACTGTCATGCCTTCTTTGTAATTGTATCAATGTCAGACCCAGGCTAGTTCTTCACATGTTGACGCCCTGGAATTTGCTTACCCTTTCCACTGCTGACTCCTCTGAGGGCTGGTATGTTCTCTCAACTTCCCCTTCCTGAAGTCCACATTCCTTGGTCTTCTGGTTTCTACCCACTTCCTTTCCAGTTCTGATAAAGGGTCTCAGCCTGAAATGTCGACTGTTTATTCCTTGCTATAGATACTGGAGGAATTCAGCAGGTCAGATAGCACTTTGTGTGTTACTCTGGTAAATAATGGGTTCCAAGACAGCTTTTGCAAAATATAAGTTGCGAATGTTGGAAGTGAGATGGCAAAAAGGAATGGTGGATATGTTCATCTGGATTGAGGTGGACCTCATTGTGTATAGTTGATGATTATTTGCACTATTGTTTTTGTTTGCTTTTAATTCTGTACAGAGAGAGCTCAGGGAAACCGGCATCAAATTCCCTGTATGTGTCCTCATACTTGGTGATAATAAAGGATTCTGATTCTGATTGTCTGTGGGAAGAGAAACAGTTAACACTGCAAGATGACTTTCCAGTTCTGATGCAGATTGGAAAGGTCATCTGTCCAGAATTCCATGTTATGGCCTGAGCTGTAATAGGCCAAATTGATGACGTGTTCGTTGAGCTTTTTATGGGCTTCATTAGAATAGTGTAAGAGGTCTAAGTCAAGTCAAAGCAGAAATCGTATGGAGAATCCTCTTTTGTTTTTTATTACTGATGAAGTTGCTTCTATTCTTCATCTTTTCTCACATTTTCTTTAGTTGCCTTCTGTTGGTTTTTAAAACCATCCCCATCTTGTTTCACACTAATTTTTCCTATATTATATGCTTTTTTTTTGCACATACTGTTTTTGACTTCCCTTGTCTGCCATGGTTGCCTCATCCTCCCTTTAGAATGCTACTTAATCTTTGGCATTCTGTGCCTTCTGTATTGCTCCCAGAAACTCCAGATTTTTTTGCTCTGCAGTCATCACTGCTCGTATCCCCTTCTAATAAACTTTGGCTGTCTCCTCTCTCAAGCCCCTGCAGTTGACTTTACTCCACTGTAATACTGATACATCTTTCAAATTTCAACTTTGTTTGGAATAGTTGATCTATATTATTCCTTCTGTGGACATAATCCTGTCTTGTCCAGAAGATGTGTCCCGGAGCTATTCACTGACCTTTGCTAGCAAAAGGTGATTGTAAAGAAAAATGAAATAACTGCTCCACAAATTGATGGCATGCTCAATGGATATAGGAAAGCTGCTCAGTCTGTAGTTTAACAAAATACTGGAGGGACTCGGCACATTAGGCAGCATCTATGGAGGGTCAATGTTTTGAGCCAAGACTTATTGCCTCTCCAATTACACATTTTAATGTGTTAGTGCTGACTGGAATTGATCAGCTTTGATTTCCTCCGATTGCTAAAATTGCTAGCAAGTGTCGATTTGCCCTTGTGTAACAGATACCAGAGTTAAATTGAGCCTGTATAGCATCAGTCTGCAATATTGCTTGACAGTTTAACTACAACATTTAAAATCAGTTAAGGAGGACAAGTGCTCTTCAGCTCTAGAACTGATCTTGGATAAAAGTGGTTAATTTGCAGTAGGTGCAGTTCTTGAAATAAATTGATTCCCTTGCATGAAAGTTCAGAGCAAAACTGTTACCAATTTGGTATTGATTTCATTCGAATTAGAACAGCAACCCTTCATCCTTGCAGTGCTTCACCTGGTGCTCTAAACAAAATTTATTCTTGAACTCTCATCCAGCTAAGGAATGTAAAAGTTGGAATAAATTGTTCCCCTTTTGTCACCACCTACGTATGTTTGCTCTCCTTCAAGAGCTCATGGTGTTTAGGTTGATAATTATCTCTGTCATCTATAACACAGATCAAGATCTTGCTTTGAGCAAATTGGACGCTTCACATTGCAAAGGTCCTACACTGACAGCAACGTGTTTTGAAGATGTGGTGTGATGTGAAAGATAATATAGATAAAAGTTATTTTTTTCTACTTACCACTTTGGCTTAAACAGTTCTGAGTCAAGTTGATTCAATTATGTTGTTCTCCTTTTACACTCGTGTAGTGGAAATTACATTAAACAATTTTGAATCCTAAATAATGACCTGATGAAGTGTCTTGGCCAGAAATATCATCTGTTTATTCCCCTCCATAGACGCTGCCTGACCTACTGAATTCCTCCAGCCTTTTGTGTGTTGCTCTCAATTTCCAGTATCTGTAGCACCTCTTGTGTTTGTTTGAATTGTGATGTGCAGCTCTAAGTTCAAATTGGTTGAGATAAAATGGATCCCCAAAGTAACAATGATTGGCCTGAATATCTACAGTCCCTTTTTAATTACATGCACATTTTAATTGGAATTTTTCAAGTAAATGTTGTATAGAGTTTGAGTTTGTGAAAGTGTTTATGATGGCTTATACTGAGTTATTGATTGAGATACAGCGTGGAGTAGGTCCTTCTGGCCCTTTGAGCCATACTGCCCAGCAATCCCCTGGTTTAACCATAGCCTAATCACAGGACAATTTACAATGACTAAATTTACAATTTACATTCTACCAACTGGTATGTCTTTGGACTGCAGGAGGAATCTGGAGCACCTGGATGAAACCAACATGGTCACAGGGAGAATGCACATTCTCCTTGTAGGCAGTGGTGGGAATTGAACTTGCGCCGCTAGTACTGTAAAGCATTGTGCTAACCACTCTGCTCCCATGACACCTCAATGCATGAATTCTTTAGCAGGTTTAATTGATCATGTAACTTGGTAAACAGCTTTGGTGCAGCCAGATTCTGTGTGCAGGCCACATAATCCCATTGCTGTTCTCTCTTTATTGATGCCCATTATTGCTTGGGTCTCCACATTGCATCCCTCCAATGGTGAAGAAATACAACTGGAAACAATCAAGCCCCCTTCCACTGTTACTCTTAAAGCAAGCAAAAGGTGTACATAGGCTTGCTCGAATGTGTGGCTCTGCATCTGTTTTCCTCTGAGAAAGCTAGGAACTAATCAATCAGTTTTTACATCAGACTGTGTGACGTGTCCTCAAATGGAAAAGTGCAAATTGGAAAATTTATTATGCAACATCGGGAGAGTTCAGTGCAGAAGATGGTGACTATTGAATACAGGGACATAGTGATAAAATGATTAGATCTTTGCCCTATTCCCTTTTTGTGATTTCATCTTCCCTTCCAATTCGTGGTTGAGAGAGTCCCCTCCAAAATCATTCTTCCAGTTCCAATCAAATGTACAACTGGTTAAAGCAACCTACTCTATATGGAATTAATCTGAAATGGTGGAAATGCAAAGCAGTGTAGACAGCACCCATGGGAACGGAACCTGTAACTTCTTGAGCCAATAATAATTCATCAGAGTTCATGAGAATGTGGAAATTTGAACTTTGGAACCGATTGATTTGCATACAAGGCAGCAAAGTTTATAGAAGTAAAACAAAAACCATCTTCCTTTTAGTTTTATCCTGATCCGTTTGATGTGAAGACTTTGCATTATTGACTAATTAGCATGACACATCAATTCTCTTGAGCTTAATACTGCAGAAAGTTTCATATAGAAATTATAGGGTGACATTAAGACAGTGAAAACTTGATAAAAATTAATCCAGCGTGTAGAGATAAAGGAATGTTCATGTTCTTAATGAATATTTGTGGCTATATAGGAGAGGATATTGATGTATTCAGATGAACTACATTCCTGCTGCTGTCTGTAAGGAGCTTGTATGTTTTCCGCTTTACCATGTGGGTTTTCTCCAGGTGCTTAAGTTCCCCCCCCCCCCCCCACTATCGAAAAAACAAGCCCAGCTGGTTGTTTAATTGGTCATTGTAAATTGTCCCATGATTGGGCTAAGGCTAAATCAGGGGATGCTGGGTGGCTTGGCTCCAAGGGCCTATTCTGCACTGTATCTCAAATAAATAAATTTTGGATGGAGAAATTGTATAGCAATTGTTAATTACCAAATACTGGGCAATGGTATGTCAACTTGCGGAAGGTTGTGTAAGTATTACATTTAACTATGCAGTAATGTTGGTTGCCTGGGATCTTCATTTTAGAATTCCCTGCCTTAAAAAGGGTGAGAATAATAAAGTTATTATTGTAGGATTAGTGTAAATGGTGACGAACAAAATTATAATCAACACTGTCTATTGTTGGAATGTGGGCATTCAGTTCCTCAGTGTTAAGCTTTCAATACATGGGAAATACACTTAGTAGCCACTAAGCAATAAATATCTTCATCACATATTCATATTTATTATTTGCATTGTTGGTTTTTTGTACTTGCACAGTTTGTTGTCTTCTGCACTCTGCTTGATCGCCCTAGTTTGGCAGTTGTTCATTGATTCTGTTATAGTTACTATTCCATTGATTTGTTAAGTATGCCTACAAGAAAATGAATCTCTGTTGTATATGGTGATATGTATGTACTTTGATAAAATTTACTTTGAATTTTGATTAGGTACTTCCTGTACCTAACAAAGTAGCCGCTGAGTGCATGTTCGTGGTCTTCTGCTGTAGCCCATCACCCCAAAATTTGATGTGTTGTGCATTTAGGATGCCCTTCTGCACGCCATTGTTGTAAGCATGGTTACTTGTGTTACTCTTGCCTTCCTGGCAGCTTGAACCAGTCTGGCCCCTCTCATTAATAAATACTTTCATTCACGGAACTGCTGCTCCCTGGATGTTTTTTTATCGCATCACTCTCTAAACTCTAGAGTGTTCTGTGAGAAAATTCCAGGAGATCGGCAGTTTCTGACATACTCAAACCACCTTATCTGGCACCAACAATCATTCCATGGTCAAAGACACTTGGATTGCATTTCTTCCTCATTCTAATGTTTGGTCTGAACAACAACTGAACTTCTTGACCATGTCTGCATGCTTTCGTGCATTGATTTGCTGCCACATGATTGGTTGATTAGATATTTGTATTAATGAGCAGGTGTACCTAATAAAGTGGCCACTAAGTGTATGTTCCTTATGCCACTAAGTTACATGACCCTAGATGTCCTTATCTAGTAACTTAAAGTCACAGTTTAGAAATGTTCATTTGATCCTACTACAATAGTTAAGGGGAAATAGAGATTTGCTCTTAATCAACTTCTGTATATGACAGTGAGTGTGAAACATCATTAAAGAAAGCTGCCACTAGGAATTATGTAGATTCCTTCTGAGTGGGCCGAATGGATTTACCCACTGAGTTTGAATGTGTATTCAATTCTCATGAAATTTATTCTGAACATTGTGAGGTAACAACGACATTTTTCTTTTGGACATCCACCAGCTGGTATTGACTGAAAATGCAAACTTGCTTAATAGATGTTTGTTTACTGCCAACTGGGTAGTCATCATTACAATGCTTGTATTATTTTCAGATATGCAGAGCTTGGATAAATTGCTTAAAGACGCAATTGTACATGGGCAGCCTCGAACACGCCGACCGTGGAAAAAGATTCTCATTGTAGTGGAGGGGATTTACAGGTACAATGACAAAGTGCAGGATCCAGTCTGAATAAGTTTTTAGTCAAGCTGTCCTGTGGAATGCTGTATTGACACTTCGAGTTCAATGCAGTATGCAATTCATGTTACACTCTATGGTATCAGACCTTTTTAAATTGAAAAACTAACCTATCAAAATGCTTGATCTAAGATTGCCTTGTCCAATCTGCAGTTTAACATGCATTTATGTTGTTCTTTTAGCAGTATAAAGTATTCTAAACAAGTAGTTCCAAGTGTTACCAAATATCAGTATGTTTAAAAGCTCAATCACAGAACAATTTTTGTAGAAAGGAGGTACATAAACTTCAAGCTTAAATCAATTACAACACAAAAGCGCACTGACCTCAGAACACCCATTTTTGCTAATATTTTGTGATACTGTTGTCATCACACTAAGATTTTGTCTATGGACGGTCCTAGGTAACTTAAGATAAGGGAACCAACAATGAAGTATTTGAAATCAGTAAGGTGAACGAGACCAGAACTAGTCGTTCAGGGAGGGGGGTGTGGTTGATAGTTGGATAAAATGGGAGTTGTCTGACAAAGAATTCAAAGTGAAGAAGAGATTTGATAGCAAGGTTTAGAATTTGGAGTGTCATGATCAGTACATCTCAGAACATACTTTTCATATTTCCTTCAATCATAGTTCGGCCCACAGCATTTATTCTAGCCCTCAGAGCAATCCTCTTCCCCCACTTGTTACACTCTCGTGCTTATCACTCTGCACCCACCCCTCTATTCTCTCCCCAGATTCTCACACCAGCCTCCTTCCTGCTGTGACCTTCTGCCAAATATCTGGATGAAAGCTGGGAGTTTAATGAAACTGAAACTTGCTAATAGATCTTTCTGAAGATGCCCAAGTGTAATTGAAATTTTGTGGTGTTTTCTTCAACAAATCATTTTGGGACTCGCATTTACCAAACGTGCTGAAAGGTTGCTGCCAAAAATTTCTCTGCAATTTTCTTCAGTCTAAGTGGGTAATGTCTTCCATTTCCAACTGGCAGACTTCCCATTCAGTTGAGTTCAAACCTACAGCAGCTTCTATTCCTTTACTCTGGTCGTTGTAAGTTATGCCATCAGTCAACCAAACCCCTCTAAGTTCACTCCTCAAGACCTTTAAGACAGGTTTTGTTAATTTGCTGTTTTGATCAGTCCTTTTCACATTTCTGTGAATTATATTAAGTTCTTCAGTTAAAGGCTCCTGTACAAGTATTTGCTGCTGATTTATATCTGTCGAATATGTGGAATTTCCATTTTTGGAGTATAGTTTTCAGTCTCTATAGGATTGTATTTCAATTGCTACATATTTCTTCCACACCATACATCATATTGTGAATGTCCTAACAAAGGGGTCTCAACCTGAAACATTGGCTCTTTATTCCACTCCATTAACGTTTCTGACCTGCTGAGTTCCTCTGGAATTTTGTATGTTACTCTGGATTTTCGGCATCTGCAGAATCTCTTGTGTTTATGCATCATTCCAGACTAATCTTCTCTTTAATTTACACTAATTAACTACCAATGCTGTCTTTATTAAACTGCATTCCAGTTTCCCTATATTGCTTGGTCTTAAAAGTGGACTTCTCTGAAATTTGTCAGCAATAATTGCTCTCCTATCTAAAAATAACTTCATCTGTTCTCTGTGGTTTCCTATTCACCAGCTTCATTCTGGTAATATGAACAAGCAATTCTTTCCTTGTGACTGAAACAACTGAGAGTTGTACACAGCAAAAGGCTAATTATTTAATTTGGTAAATGTTTTTATATTAAAAAAACAATTCAGCTGTATTTTGCTTAACTCAACACCTTCCTAAAACGACATTTGGGAAGTAAGTTGTTTTGTAACATGAACCTGAAGTTTTATCAGTGCAGAAATGTTCTGTGTGCATTCAATGCATTTGGCAGTCTGGCTGTTAATTTGTAATGCTGCTGTTGAACTGACATATGCTGGAATTTGGCAGACAACTGATACCGCAGCAGCTCATCAGCATGTTGACATACACATTTCATAAAGACAAAACTAAACGGATCACATTTCCAAATCTGAACTGAAACTTGTAGCAAATAGTTTAGCCAAGCAGTGTAGCCATTTTATCTGCAGCCATTCAGAACCTAGAACTGTTCAGCCCCTTCAACCCACCAGTGTCTGCATTGAACCTGATGCTAATCTAACAATTTCATCTGCCATCCCTCTATTCCTTGCCTGCTCGTGTCAACTTGGATGACTCTTAATCATTGCTGCTTCTACCATCATTAACATGTGTTCCAAGCACCTACACTGTTCATATAAAAGAAAACACAACTTTTCCTCACACATATCCATGTCCAGGGTGGGGGGGGGAGGGGGGGGGGGAAGACTCGGCTATGTACCTTTAAAAATGTATCAAAAGTTAATGTACTTAATCAAGTCACCATGACTCCAGAGAAAATGATCCAAGTTTGTCCAACCTCTGCTTAAAGCAAACACTCCAATATTCAGGCAAGAAAGAGGAGATCCCTCTGTACATTAATACTTCAAAGAGTCCTGCCATTTACTACTGCTCTTCCTCTTGCTTTGACCTCCCAAACTATTAACACCTCACATTCCCTTTGCCCAAATTTCTAACTGTTCTGCAGTACAGTGCAAAAGTCATAGGATACTGTAAGACCATAAGATATAGGAGCAGAAGTAGGCTATTCAGCCCATCGAGTCTGCTCTGCCATTCAACCATGGGCTGATCCAATTCTTACTGTCATCCCCACTCCCCTGCCTTCTCCCCATAACCTTTGATGCCCTGGCTAATCAAAAACCTATTTATCTCTGCTTTAAATACACCCAATGACTGACCTCCACAGCTGCTAATAGCAACAAATTCCAGATTTACCACCCTCTGACTAAAGTAAGGTACCCAAGACTTTTGCACAGTAATGTAGTAATATGCATTACACTGTACTGCTGCCACAAAAGAAGTGTAATAAACCTGATTCTGATATGGGTCTCTATTGTGTTCTGAGTGGGGAAGGGGCAAGGAGAGGGGAATCATGGCCGGGAGAATGAGAAGGGAGAGGGGAGGGAGCAGGAAGCACCAGAGAGACATTATGTAATGATCAGTAAACCAATTGTTTGGAATCAAATGACCTGTGCTGGGTGTGTCTACACCTGCGCCACCCCTACCCCTGGCATTCCTTCTCTGCCACCTGTCCCACACTCCTCCCACGGTGCTCTCCACCCTTGCAGTTCCCAGCATTCTTTGCTTCCGCCAGATTTACAAACTTGTTCTGCTCCATGTTGATATACGGTATTGTGCAAATGTCTGAGGCACCATAGATACATATAATATGGTCAAGTCACTATATGTATGCATTCATATTCTAACTATCTAAGACTTCTGCACTGTACTGTAGATTATTGATGACTTACCTCAGTAAACTTCCCTACTACCATAACTTGACCATTTGTCATCTACAAACTTACTAAGCACCCCGTCTACGTTATGGAAACAGTACTATATATGAGTGCTTTGGACTGACTGGCGAGTTTCTAATAATTGGATTGTGGAGTCAAGTCAGCATGTTACACGTTGAGTTATATGTTGTGTACCTCTGAGCAGCACTTTATTCAATGTATTTAGGTTACCTCATCAAAGTAACATATTTCATTCTCATATTTCATTTAGGATCAGAATATGCCACTGTCAATGTTCAAGCTGTGGGTTTTTAAATTGTGTGCTCAAGGAACAAAATAGAGTTGAACTACAATTGTGAATCATTTACACAAGAATATTATCAAATCATAATGGCACAGTAAATGCCTATCAAGTCCAAGCTAATTTGAGGCCTATTGTTTTTTCCTATTCCATTGTCTTGAATATTACTTTCCTCTTAGAGCTGATCCATTTCCCTACTGAAAACCATAATTTTTGCTATCTTCTCAGGCAGCAAAATCCTAGTCATAATAGTATACTGAGTTTCAGAAAAATTCTCAATCGTCTTCACAAACAAGAAAATCTGATGCTGGAAATCCAAGTAACACACAAAATACTAGAGGAACTCAGTAGGCCAATCAGTATCTATGGGTTGGAAAAAGTACAGTCGAAGCTTTGGGCCAAGATGAAGGGTCTGCTGTGAGTTCCTCCAACGTTTAGTGCGTTCCTCAATCTTGCCTGCTCTCACGTTTGTTGAATCTTTTGGTCCTTGTGACGTGCATATACTCCTACCATGCATTAGATGCATACTTCCACTATATCTCCTCTCAAACACATTTTGAACTAAAGGCAATCACCTGCTTTTTCCAGTTTAGTCTGGTATCTTGAATGACTGATACTTGAAACCACTTTAAATGTTTCTGCATTTTTACTTGGCTATCTGTATCCAAGCCTAAAATTGAATAAAATGCTGTTACTTAACCAGTGCTTTTATGGTTCAGTACAAGTTGGCAGAACAGCATCAGCTTTCATGCTCAGTGCTGACCTCTGGTAGTGTCTGTGTGGTGTTTGAACCTTCTCCCTGTGACCATCTGTTTTCTCCTGTGTGTTCCAGTTTCCTATTATAGCCCCAAAAATATGCTGGTTGATAGGTTAATTGGCTATTTTAAATTACCTCCATTGTGTAGGTGTGTCGTATGGCAACCAGCAAGTTGATTGCTAAAGAATGTAAGTTGAGGAATGCAATTATTTTGAAAGTCTGCATTGACTTTGATTGCAGCATTTGAGAGGTTTGGGTAAGTACGTGGTTGGAAGGGGTATGGACAGCCATTGTCCAGGTGCTGGTAGATAAAATTAGGCAAAATAGTAGTTGTACAGACTAGATGGGCCAAAGGGTCTGTTTCTGTGCTGTAGTACTCTCACTTAATGGACTGAATGCTCAAGGCAAAGTAAATTGTTAATTTGATGTGTCCCAGTTAATTGGGACTCATCAGAACCAGGACATTTTGGCTGTATTAGCAGCTAGCTCAATTGGCTAAAGTTTTGTGAAAATGGTCAAAAAGGTTTTTTTTTAAAAAAAAGACAAGCTGCTGTTGAACTGAGTAGCAAATTATGTATTTAATTTGTTCTGTACTTCATTTAAAACATTGCCAGGACTGTAAAACTATTAGCTCCTAATACATCCAGTGTATGCTGCTGTGTTCCTTTGATTGACTTGAAATGAACAAAATCAGCAGGTGCCTAGTGCCAATGGTGGACTGATTTCATACAATGCTTTCAATGATCACATCTTCCAAATCTGAACTTTCATTGTAATATGCAGCATGATTTTAGATAATATAAGCTAAAATTCCCGATGGAGTACTTCTCCTCCCATCCAACTCCTACATCCCTTCTACTGAAGGACTCTTGATCTTAGCAGTCTATTTCTGATTGATGCTGCCTCCTTTTTCTGACCATAACATTTAAAATTGTTTGTCAACTAGAGTTCCTGCCAACCTTGCCCTCACTCTAACAGGAGCATGCTGACCTCGGCCTCTCCCTGTTTCACTTTAACAGTCTACCAGTTTCCAGACCTCTGTTTTTCTATTGCCTCTCCCAATCAGTGTTTGGTATTTCCCATCAAAATTGAGGACTTCATTATGGTGGACTTGTCTTACATTTTTCCATGATTATTTTAAAACTATATTCACGGGTCTGAAGTGTTCCCCCACTGACACTTGAGCCACTTGTCCAGGCTCATTTCTCAGAGGTACTGGTGTTACTGACTCTGGTAAGACTATTTACATATTCCTTAAACATTCCTAAACACATTCAAATTCTTCCCCATTTGCACTATAGCAGCTTGATTCAATATTTGCATTCACCCTATCTATAGTGCTCATAAATTTGTATACCCTTAAAAGTTCTTTCTTCATTCTTTCATGCTGTGTGGAATAAATCCCTAACCTATTCCATAAGACCATAAGATATAGAAGCAGAAGTAGGCCATTCAGCCCATTGAGTCTGCTCCATCATTATATCATGGGCTGATCAAATTCTTCCAGTCATCCCCACTCCCCTGCCTTCTCCCCATACCCTTTGATGCCCTGGCAAATCACGAACCTATCTATCTTTGCCTTAAATGCACCCAATGACTTGGCATCCACAGCCACTTGTGGCAACAAATTCCACAGATATAACATAGAATAAAACATTACAGCACAGAAACAGGCCTTTTGACCCTTCTTGGCTGTGCCGGACCATTTTTTTGCCTAGTCCCACTGACCTGCACCTGGACCATGTACCTCACATCCATGTACCTGTCCCAAGTTTTTCTTAAATGTTAAAAGTGAGCCCGCATTTACCACTTCATCTGGCAGCTCATTCCACACTCCCACCACCCTCTGTGTGAAGAAGTCCTCCCCCATGTTCCTTTAAACTTTCTCCCCTTCACCTTAACCCATGTCCTCTGGTTTTTTTTCTCACCTAGCCTCAGTGGAAAAAGCCTGCTTGCATTCATTCTATCTATACCCATCATAATTTTATATACCTCTATCAAATCTCCCCTCATTCTTCTACGCTCCAGGAAATAAGATCCTAACCTACTCAACCTTTGTCTGTAACTCAGTTTCTCAAGTCCCGGCAACATTTTGTAAACCACCTCTGCACTCTTTCAACCTTATTAATATCCTTCTTGTAATTTGGTCACCAAAACAGCGCACAATACTCCATATTCAGCCTCACCAATGCCTTATACAACCTCACCATATTCTTACTCTTATACTCAATACTTTGATTTATAAAGGCTAATGTACCAAAAGCTCTCTTTATGACCCTATCTACCTGTGACACCACTTTTAGGGAATTTGCTATCTGTATTCCAAGATCCCTCTGTTCTACTGCACTCTTCAGTGCCCTACCATTTACCTTGAATGTTCTACCTTGTTTTGGCCTTCCAAAGTGCCATACCTCACACTTGTCTGTATTAAACTCCATCTGCCATTTTTCAGCCCATTTTTTCCAGCTGGTCCAAATCCCTCTGCAAGCTTTGAAAACCTTCCTCACTGTCCACTACACCTCCAATCTTTGTATTGTCAGCAAATTTGCTGATCCAATTTACCACATTATCAACCAGATCATTGATATAGATGACAAAAGCAATGGACTCAGCACTGATCTCTGTGCTACACCAGCAGTCACAGGCCTCCACTCAGAGAAGCAATCCTCCACTACCATTGAGCCAATGTCTAATCCAATTTACGACCTCACCATGTATACCTAGCGACTGAATCTTCCTCACTAACCTCCCATCTGGGACCTTGTCAACGGCCTTACTGAAGTCCATCCACTGCCTTTCTTTCATCCACTTTCCTGGTAACCTCTTCAAATCTATTAGAGTTTTTTTTTGTTAGACATGACCTACCATGTTGACTCTCCCTAATAAGTCCCTGTCTACCCAAATACTTGTAGATCCTATCTCTTAGTACTCCTTCCAATAATTTACTTACTACCAATGTCAAATTATCCTGGATTACTTTGAGTCTTTTTTAAACAACGGAACAGCATGAGCTATCCTCCAATCCTCCAGCACCTCACCCGTAGATACCAACATTTTAAATATATCTGCCGGGGCCCCTGCAATTTTAACACTAGTCTCCATCAAGGTCCGAGGGAATACCCTGTCAGGTCCTGGGGATTTATCTACTCTGATTTGCCTCAAGATAGCAAGCACTTCTTTCTCTTCAATCTGCATCGGTTCCATGACCTCACTGCTTGTTTGCCTTATTTACATTGACTCCATGCCAGTTTCCTTAGTAAATACAGATGCAAAAAACCCAATTAAGATCTCTCTCATTTCTTTTGGATCCATACATAGCTGACCACTGTGATTTTCGAGGACCAATTTTATCCCTTACTATCCTTTTGCTCTTAATATACCTGTAGAAGCTGTTTGAATTATCCTTCACCTTGTCTGCCAAAGCAACCTCATGTCTTTTGGCCCTCCTGATTTCTTTATTTTTTGTACTTTTTATACTCATCACGCATGTTATTTGCTCCGTTTCCTTTACATGTCATACATCTCTCTCCTCCTTTATCAGAGTTCCAATATCCCTTGAGAACCAAGGTCCCTTGTTCTTATTCACTTTGCCTTTAATCCTGACAGGAACATACAAACTTTGCGCTCTCAAAATTTCTCCTTTGAAGGCCTCCCACTTACCAATCACATCCTTGCCAGAGAACAACTTGCCCCAATCCACACTTTTAAGATCTTTCTCATTTCCTCAAATTTGGCCTTCTTCCAGTTTAGAACCTCAACCCAAGGACCAGATCTATCTTTATCCATGATCAAGTTGAAACTAAGGGTGTTATGATCACTGGAACCAAGGTGTTCCCCTGCATACACTTCCGTCACCTGTCCTAACTCGTTTCCTAATAGGAGATCTAATATTGCATTCTCTCTAGTTGGTACCTCTATATATTGATTTAGAAAACTTTCCTGAACACATTTTACAAACTCTTACCCATCTAGACCTTTAACAGTATGGGAGTCCCAATCAATATGTGGAAAATAAAAATCCCCTATTATCACAACTTTGTTTCCAGCAGTTGTCTGCTATCTCTCTGCAGACTTGCTCCTCCAATTCTCACTGACTATTGGATGGTCTATAATACAATCCCATTAATGTGGTCATGCCTTTCCTGTTTCTCAGCTCCACCCATATGGCCTCAGTAGACAAGCCCTCTAATCTGTCCTGTCTGAGCGCTGCTGTAACATTTTCCCTGACTAGCAATGTCACCCCCCCCCCCCCCTCCCCACTTCATTCCTCTGCCTCTATCATGTCTGAAACATCAGAACCCTGGAACATTAAGCTGCCAGTCCTGTCCCTCCTGTAGCCAAGTTTCACAAATGGCTTTAATATCATAATTCCATGTGTCAATCCACACCCTCAGCTCATCAGCCTTCCACACAATAGAATTGAAATAGCATTGAAATAGACACACCTCAGAAGATTATTACTACCACACACAACCCTTCTATTGTGACTTTGCATGAACTTTTAACATAATTTATTTTCACCCCTGCTCCGCTATCTGTTCTGGCACTCTGGTTCCCACCCCCCTGCAAATCTAGTTTAAGCCCTCCACAATATTACTAACAAACCTCTCTGCAAGGATATTGGTCCCTTCGTAGTTCAGGACCAGTATGAGATTTGCCACCCTCTGGCCACATCCTTCAATCCTGAAGTCGTGCCCTCTAGCCCTAGGCTCCCCTACCATGGAAAATAACTTTGCCATGTCTAATCTGTTCAGCCCTTTTTACATTCAGAATGTTTTTGAGATCTGCCCTCATTCTCCTGAACTCTGGGGAATACAGCCGAAGAGCTGCCAAATGTTCCTCAATATGGTAACCCTATCATTCCCTATACAGTAACCCTTTCATTCCCTGTTCAACCTTGCCCTGTAATTTGGGTCCACAAGTCCCAGCAACATCCATTTAAATTTTCTCTACACTTTCAATTTTGTATCTTTCCTGTAAATAGTTGACCCAAACAGGAAAGGAATGGAGGGTTATGGGCCGAGTGCGGGTCAGTGGGCCTAGGCACAGACTAGAAGGGCCGAGATGGCCTGTTTCCGTGCTGTAATTGTTATATGGTTTAACAGCACCAATTCCCTGTATTTATTGAAATTCCTACCTAGTGGTGACAGATTTTATGGATAGAAGTGTGATACCATCCCACTGTTGCTAATAGCCCAAGTTTGCGCCATGAAATGCAGGGAACTGAGTGATGTGCAGAGACTGATTTTGTGTAAGCTTAAGGGTGAGGAAAGATTGCAAAAATTGAGGCAGCTTGACTCTGTGCCATGGACAGAACCTAATGAGCACTGCTGCATCTGCAGGTCTGGCATGGTACAGTATAAAAAAAGAATCATTACATTGCAATAAAATGAAATTGGTGTTACTTTCAGTGACAATATCAGAGGCTAGTGTACTGTACTTTGGAAATTGTCTTGAAAGTTTGTGACTGATTGTGTTGATAATTGACAAAAACCATAATGAGAACAGAATAAACAATTTGTTTTTCAAGTTGATAAAATTTGGTCTTTGAATTAACAGAACTCTATGCCAGATGAGAAGTGTTAGGTTAGTGATGACTGGGACATTTTAACAATGTTAAGTGCAAATCTGCCTTCCTTGTTCACAGTATGGAAGGTTCCATTGTCCGCTTGCCTGAGATAGTAGCTTTAAAGAAAAAGTACAAAGCCTATCTTTACCTGGATGAAGCTCACAGCATCGGGGCTCTGGGACCCACAGGTCGAGGTGTGGTTGAATATTTTGATCTGAACCCCAAGGATGTGGATGTCATGATGGGAACTTTCACCAAGAGCTTCGGCGCAGCTGGTGGATACATAGGTGGCAAAAAGGTACAATAATTTTTCTCACCCTTCCCATGTCAAATCCTTTTATGAAGTGCCATAATAGATCAAGTGTTTTGCATCTCATTTGCCTCCTAAAGGCTGGTTATTTATAATAATGAGCTGAACTTCCTCCTATGCATTAAAGTCAAAATAAAATTTATTCAAAGTGAAATTAAATTGATTATCAGTGGATTTAGTCACCATATACTACTTTGAGACTCCTTTTCTTGCAGGCATTTACAAGAAAGTAAAATAATTTATGAAAAACTATGTACCTAAAGGCTGACAATATGCAAAAGACTAATTGTGTAATTTTTTAAAAAGAGCATGAATTTGTAGAGTCCCTGAAAGTAAGTCTGTTGGGTTTTGGAATCATTTTAGAGTTGAGGTGAGTAAAGTTAGGTCAAATATGATGGCAGAATATAGTATTCTGCTCTTGGCAGTGTGGAGGATCAGAGGGATCCTGGGGTCCGAGTCCATAGGGCACTGAAAGCAGCTGCACAGGTTGACTCTGTGGTTAAGAAGGCATGCGGTTTATTGGCCTTCACCAATCGTGAAATTGAATTTAGGAGCCGAGAGGTAATGTTGCAGCTATACAGGACCCTGGTCAGACCCCATTTGGAGTACTGTGCTCAGTTCTGGTTGCCTCACTACAGGAAGGATGTGAAAGCCATAGAAAGGGTGCAGAGGAGATTTACAAGGATGTTGCCTGGATTGGGGAGCATTCCTTATGAAAACAGGTTGAGTGAATGTGGCCTTTTCTCGTTGGAGCGACGGAGGCTGAGAGGTGACCTGATAGAGGTGTATAAGATGATGAGAGGTATTGATTGTGTGGATAGTCAGAAGCTGTTCCCATGGCTGAAATGGTTGCCACAAGAGAACACAGGTTTAAAGTGCTGGGGAGTAGATACAGAGGAGATGTCAGGGGTAATTTTTTTTCTTGAGTGAGCGCATGGAAGGGGCTGCTGGCAATGGTGGTGGAGGCAGATGCGATGGGGTCTTTTAAGAGAATTTTGGATCGGTACGGGGATCTTAGAAAAATAGAGGGCTATGGGTAAGCCTAGTAATTTCTCAGGTAGGGGCATGTTTTGCACAACTTTGAAGACCGAAGGGCCTGTATTGTGCTGTAGGTTTTCTGTGTCTCTGTTTCTAACAACTGTTCCTGAACCTTGTGGTGTGACTTCCTGTACCTTCTGCCTGTGGTTGTAGCAAGAAAAGCCTGTGCCGTGGGTGTCCTTGCCGATGGATACTGCTTACTTGTGGCAGTGCTGCTTATAAATGTGCTCAAAGATGGGAAGTGCTTTGCCTGTGATGGGCTGGGCTGTCTCCAAGACTTCATGTAAAGTTGTATGTATTGCATTAGAAGCAATATATTTTGCTGTTCTTAATCCAGATGAAAGGCAAACTGCAGATGCTGGAGGTCTGAAGTAAAAGTAATGCAGAAAACACTTAAGCCAAGTGGTTTTTGCAGAGAGAAATGATTGATGTTACAGGTCAATAATTTCCCATCAGAGCTGCTCAGTTCCGATACGAACAGGAAAGGCTGCTTATCTATAATTGCTGAAGTGAATGTCAAATGTAACAAGTCTAAATATTATATTGGGTTCTTTGTTGCATTGGGTTAGTTTGGAACAGTATACAGGACCTATAAAAAGTATTCACCACCCTTGAAAGTTTTCATGTTTTATTGTTTTACAATATTGAATCAGTGGATTTAATTTGGCTTTTTTGACTCTGATCAACAGAAAAGCCTCTTTTGTGTCAAAAGAAATTACTACAAATTGGTCTAAATTTATTACTATTGTTAAACAAAAACTAATTCATTGCATACTCACTCACCTTCAAGTCAGTGTTTAGTAAATGCACTTTTGACAGCAATTACAGCCTTGAGTCTGTGTGGATAGGTCTCTCAGCTTTGCACATCTGGACACCAAGTTTTCCCCATTCTTTACAAAACTGCTCAAGCTCTGTCAGATTGCACGAGGGTTGTGAGTGAAAAGCCCTTTTCAAGTTCAGCCACAAATTGTCAATTGGACTGAGGTCTTGACTTTTACTTGACCACTCCAGAACATTAACTTTGTTGTTTTTGAGCCATTCCTGTGTAGCTGTAGCTTTTTGCTTGGGGTCATTGTCTTTGTTACGTATTCCGGCAACAATAAATATATGAGTTCGGCAAGGGTTTCTTATAACAAACAACACGTTTATGAAACACAGAAAACAAACCCCCCAAAAGTAAACAAACACTACCGTAATCGGAAACAGCTGCTGAGCGGCAGCCCAAACAGTTCTTAAAGTGATATTCCAAAAACAGTTCTTTGAAAGTGATATTCCAAAAACAGTTCTTAAAAGTGGTATTGCCAAAAGTTCGATATGCTCACAGTCCATTTAAAAGGAGAGACTTTATAGGACGATTTAGGTTCTCTTTCACGTCGCTTGCTTCGATCCCCAACGTCGAACTTCCCACGAAGAATTCATGAAACAGAACGGCTTAAAGGCACTGACCTTTCCTTCTCCACTACCTTCAATCCTTTCTAGTTAAACCTAGGGATTAACACGAAGATAGTCAACGAAATCCTTCCGAATAAGGATCAAACAAAGGTCGCCCCCGTTTCACCGTAGAAAGCGATTCCCCTCGATCTTTAACTTCCAACTTCCAATCTTCACTCTCCACTAATTTCGAACTAACAGAATCATAAAGAACCTGCTGGCAATGACCTTTTAAACTTTAGCATTAAATAAAAACTTCATCCTTCAGCTAAACTGCGTCATCACTTCAAACACGCAGTGGCATGAAGTCAACCTGGCAAATCCAGCCACGAACTGCCCCTCCTCGCAGGGTGGGGTCTACCTTTTATAACCTGTAAAGAAAACCCGTCGCATGATCTCTACTGGCGGGAAAATGACGTCACCACCATCACAAGACCATCACCTCAAGACCAGTACAGCTTCAACCCCAGTCACATGACAAAGGCTCCACTGTCATGTGTCACGAGTACGTAACATCTTGCTGGAAAACAAAACATCTCCCAAGTCACAATTGTTTTGCAGACTGCATCAGGTTTTCCTCTAGGATTTCCCTGTATTTTGCTGCATTCATCTTACCCTCTAATTTCACAAGCCTTCCAGGGCCTGCCACAGTGAAGCATCCCCATCGCATGATGCAGCTGCCACTGTGCTTGATGGTAGGGATGGTGTGTTTTTGATGTGAGGCGTTTGGCTTGCACCAAGCATGGCGTTTAGTTCAATGGCCATAGAGCTCAATTTTGGTTTCATCAGCCTGTAGAACCCTTTTCCAGCTTATTTCCATCTTCCACGTGCCTTCTGGCAAATTCTAGCTGAGATTTCATGAGTTTTTTTTTCCAACAGTAACTTTCTCCCATAAAGCTGCGACTGGTAAAGCGCCAGGTGAACAGTTGAATGCACATTCTCTCTTCACAGCCACTGAAGCTTTTAACTCCAGAGTTGTCATGGGTCTCTTGGTGGCCTCCCTCACTAGTCCCCTTCTTGCATGGTCACTCAGTTTTTGAGGACAGTCTGCTCTAGGCAGATTTATAGCTGAGCCGTATTTTTCCTTCTCTTGATAATTCACTGTACTCCAAGGGATGTTTAGTGACTTGAAAATTTTCTTGTATCCATCTCCTGAAAATAGTGAAAATTAGCACAATATCCTGAAATGAGAGGGTGAGCAGCCAGAGGTGGTGGTACATATTGGTACCAACGACATGGGTAGAAAAAGGAAGGAGGTGCTGAAAACAGAATACAGGGAGTTAGGAAGGAAGCTGAGAAGCAGGACCTCAAGGATAGTAGTCTCGGGATTGCTGCCTATGCCACACGACAATGAGTCTATGAATAGAATGAGGTGGTAGATAAAAGTATGGCTGAAGGATTGCAGTAGGGGGCAGAGATTCAGATTTATGTATCATTGGGAACTCTTCTGGGGCAGGTGTGACCTATACAAAAAGGACGGTTGCACTTGAATCTGAGCGGGACTAATATCCTGGCAGGGAGGTTTGCTAATGCTATTGGGAAGGGTTTAAACTAGATCTTCAGGGGTTGGGAACAGGGAGGGAGGTAAAAGAGGTGGGGGCATGGCATTGCTAATCAGGGATTGTGTCATGGCTACAGAAAAGTCATGGAGGGATTATCTACTGAGTCAGTGTGGGGTGGAAATCATAAACAGGAAAGAGGTAATAACTCTACTGGGTTTTTTATAGATTCCCCCCCCCCCCAAAAAAGTAAGAGGGACATCAAGGACCAAATAGGGAGGTAGATTCTGGAATGGCACAATAATAATAGGGTTGCTGTGATGGGAGATTTTATATGGGGTGGAATTTGTTAGTGTTCAGGAAGGTTTCCTGATGCAATATATAGATAAGCCAACGAGAGGAGAGGCTGTACTTGATCTGGTATTGGGAAAAGAACCTGGTTAGGTGTCGGATCTCTCAGGAGAGCATTTTGAAGGTAATGATCACAACTCTTATCTCCTTTACCATAGCGCTTGAGAGGGATAGGAGCAAACAGTTTGGGAAAACATTTAATTGGGGTAGGGGGAAATGTGCTATTAGGCTGGAATGGGAGCAGATGTTCTCGGAGAAATGCATGGCAGAAATCTGGCAAATGTTCAGGGAACACTTGCATAGTGTTCTATGTAGGTATATTCCATTGAGGTAGGGAAAGGGTGGTAGAGTAAAAGAACCATGGTGTACAAGGCATGTGGAAAATCTAGTTAAGAAAAGCTATGAAAGGTTCAAGAAACTAGGTACTAAAAGAGTTCTAGAAAATTGCCCAGAAGGAGCTTAAGAATGAAATTAGGAGAGCTAGAAGGGGCTATGAGAAGGCTTTGACAAGCAGGATAAAAGAACCACTCACCCCCCCCCCCCAAAAGGCATTTTACAAGTACATGAAGAGCAAGAGGATGAGGCACATGAGAATGGGACCAAACAGCTGCAACAGTGGAAACATGCATGGAGTCGGAGGAAGTAGCGAAGGTACTGGAGTACTTGACTTCAGTATTCACCAGGCAAAAGGACCTTGGTAATTGTGGGGATGTCTTGCAGTGGATTGAAACACTTAAGAATATAGACATTAAGAAAGAGGATGTGCTGGAGCTTTGAAAAAGCATTAAGGTTGGATAAGTCACTGGGACTGGATGGGATGTATCCCAGGCTTCTGTGGGAAGCAGGGGAGGAGATTGCTCTGGCAATAATCTTTGCATCATCAATAGGGACATGAGAAGTATTGGTGGGTTGCAAATGTTGTTCCCATGTTCAAGAAAGGGAGTAGAAATAACCCAGGAAATTATAGACCAGTGGGTCTTTCTTCAGTGGTGGGCAAGTTGTTGAAGATCCTGAGAAGCAGGATTTATGAGTAGTTGGAGAGACATAATCTGATTAGGGAGCCAGCATGGCTTTGTCAATGGCAGGTCATGCCCCATGAGCCTGATTGAATTCTTTGAGGATGTAACAAAACACATTGAAGATAGAGCAGTGGATGTAGTGTAAATGGATTTCAGTAAGGCACTTGATAAGGTACTCCATGCAATACAAATTCAGAATTAAGGAAGCATGGGAGCCAAGAAGCCCTTGTTTTGTGGATCCAGAAATGGATTTTCCACAAAAGGCAAAGGATGGTTTAGATGGTTTATATTCTGTATGGAGGACGGTGACCAGTGGTGTTCCCCAAGGATCTGGCCTGGTACTCTGCTGTTCGTGATTTTTTTTTATATAGTCTACCTGGATGAAGAAGTTGGGGGTAGGGGGTTTAATAAGTTTGCTGATGACAAAGGTTGAAGGTGTTGTAGGTAATTTGGAGGTTACAATGGGATGTCGATAGGATGCAAAACTGGGCTGAAAAGTGACAGATGGAGTTCAATCCAGATAAATGTGAGGTGGTTCATTTTGGTAGGTCAAATTGGAAGACAGGCTATAATATTAATGGTAAGACTTTTGGCAGTGTGGAGGATCAGAGAGATCTTGGAGTCTGTGTCCATAGGACACTCAAAGCTGCTGCACAGGTTGACAGTTTTGTTAAAAAGTGTCTGGTGTGTAGCCATCATCAACTATGGAATTGAGTTCCAGAGCCATGAGGTCATGTTACAGCTATATAAAATCTTGGTCAGAACCCACTTGGGGTATTGTGTTCGGTTCTGGTCAACTTACTACAAGAAGGATGTGGATACTATGGAGAGAGTGCAGAGGAGATTTACAAGGATGTTGCCTGGGTTGGAAAATGTGCCTGAGAATAGGTTGAGTAAACTTGGCCTTTTCTCCTTGGAGTGATGGAGGATGAGAGGTAACCTGATATAGGTGTATAAGATGATGAGGGGCATTGATCGTGTGGATAGTCAGAGGCTTTTCTTCCAGGGCTGAAATGGCTAATATGAGGGGGCATAGTTTAAGGTGCTTGGAAATAGGTTTTTCCACACAGAATGGCGGGTGCTGGCAGTGCATTCCATGCAACAGTGGTGGAGGCGGATACTTCAGGGTTTATTAAGAGACTGTTTGATAGGTACATGGAGCTTAGAAAAATGGAGGACAATGCGGTAGGAAATTTCTAGGCAGTGTCTAGAATAGGTTAATTGTTGGCACAACATTGTGGGCCGAAGCACCTGCGATGTGCTGTAGATTTCTGTGTTCTAAGTTGGAGAAATTAGTGTTCATGCCATCAGTTTGGAAACTATCCAGATGGAATATGAGGTGGTGCTCTTCCATCCCTCACATATTTGCAGTGGAGGAGGCCAATGGACCAACATGTAGGAATGGGGATTGGAATGAAAGTATTTGGCCACTGGTAAATCCTGCATGTTGTGGACAGAGCAGAGATGCTGAACAAAGTAGTCCTGCAAACTATGTTGTCTCATTGGTGTAGAAAAGACTGTACCAGGTGCATTACATACAGTAGATGACCCCAACACGACTCACAGGTGAAGTGTTTAATGGAACTGTAGTTGTAAGAAGGCATTGTAGCTGCTTACTATCGCCACCTCCTGGCAATCACTGAAAATGCTATTAAAAGTCAATTGCTATAAACCATGGACTCAGAAACAAAGCACCTAATTTAAATTTATAATTTTTAATTGAAAATTAACTAACCTGAGTAAATCTACTGCTTTTTTTTCTCGTGAGGACATTTAAATCAGTCTAATGTGTACCACAAGTGATAAGAGTGCATTAATGTAAATGCAAACTGACCTGAGAAATCCTGTCTACTTCATCACACAGGTTATGCCACACAGTTAAATGGGTTTTAAAGTTATTGGGGTAAGGCTGCTGTGAGTGTTGATACTGATGTGCAAAACTTGAAATATAAGGATGAAATTGCATCATGTTGTATTTTTAATTAATACTTGAAAACACTGGGTATGTAGAGGGCTTACAATTAATTTTTTCTCAAGCAGTATAATTTGACATTGGCATAATTATTGTCTTTGTAATTTTCATCCCAATTCAACACTTAAAAGTTCCATTTCTCACCTAGCCAAGTACCTTTTTAACTGAGACTTGGAATGTGCCAAAAAATGCAATGTCCTGAATCCACTAGGTGGGAGCAATGATCCACAAAACAGACTGTAAGCAGCCAGAGCTGAAATCCAGTTCAGTTTACTTCGTGTGTGCCTGTCTTGAGGGCACAGTGATCAGCGCAGAGCTTCTGCTTCATGAGTCTTAACAACTTGGTCTCTTATCTGGATCTTGACCTCTTATCTTAACCCTGTGGAGTTTGCATTGGTTTTGATTGGACCGACCTTTGGTTTCCCTTTGTATCGCAAGGATGTGCTAGAAGTCAATTGTAAAGTAGCGCCAGTGCGGGTGTTGACAGAAGGTGAGAGCAGAATGCTAAGGAATAAGTGATGAAGGTGCGGAATTAATGGGATTGTTGTGAGGGCTAACATAGACTTGCTGGGCTGAATGGCCATCTGTCATAAGGAAGTAATTTTCAAGGATTCCATAGAATGCAAATTAAACTCTGCCTCACCAGCTCATTTTAACAAAGGGTTGCATGTTCTTTAACTTGCAGATCTGAAATGATACTACAAAAATAATTTGGTGCATTGATAGTGTGTATCGATCTATCTACATATTCCACAAAATGGTTTGTTACTATGAGTTTGGATTCAACTTACTGCAGAGAATTAAAGTTACTGTATTATCCAATTCCAAATGTGTTGGGTGAATGAAAAGGAAATTAGATTTGTAAAGTCCAGCAGCTGCTGGTATTCCGGATGCTATGGAAAGGTGTGGAAAAGTAAGAAACACCTTGGCTTTTTATGATTGCAAGTGTTATAAAAAGATTGTTAAATAGCTCAGAGTTGGTGGAGGTGGGAAGGGGCACTTTGAATACTAGAATTAAAGCAAGTTTCAAAATAAGGTTAGAGCTAAATTTTTTTTAGATTTATTGGTTGGGTTTGAATTTGAGAGTTAAATTCTACCCTTGGGAAAGGTGGGCACATAAGAATAATCTTTTTAACCCCTCAAAACTATTCACCCATTCAGAAAAGCTGTAGTTAATTTATGACCCAATTTCATATTTCCTTTGTTTCTATAGTCCTTATAAATTGATGTAAAAATCCATTGTTTAAAAATCAACATCTAACAGTTGCAGGCTGCTGCAATACTGTGTTGAAGTGTTCCCTTAGTATAATTCTGAAAGCCCTGCTTTTGATTTTCTTTTCAGCTGATTCTAGACTCTCCTAACTACCACTTAATTTTATAAATTTCAGGGAATTCAGTGCTAGTTTCCATAATTAAAAACCGAAAATGCTGGAAATGTTCAGCATCGCTGGAATGAGAAACAGTTCATTGTTCATTTTGGTGGCTGTTTCTTTAATGACCTTTGTAACATTTGGGATGTATCTGCATTTCAGGAACTTGTGGACTATCTTCGCTCATATTCTCACAGTACGGTTTACGCTACTTCAATGTCTGCACCTGTTGCAGAACAGATCATCGCCTCCATGAAGTGCATTATGGGAGAAGATGGTACAACTCTTGGTAAGTTTCTATGGCATAATGGAAGGTGGAACTTTCAAACTTTTTGGATACATTGGACTCTTGAAGGCCATACCTTGGTGGAAAAGATTCTATAGTGTACCATGAATTTCTGCTAAGTTAATGAAAAGAAAAACATACACTGCGGAAATAGTAACCATGAAAAGTTAGTTCGACATGCCTATATACTATGTGTGTTACTGTTAATATTCTTAATCTTAACTATGATAGACCTAAATTTTATTTGTGGAGTTTGTTTTCTATTGGTGAATGCATGCTTGTTCTTGCAAAGCTGTACAGATGACGTCAATGTGGTACAAGTTTTGATGTCCTTTCTGCATCAAGGATGTGGTCGCCTAGGTCTGTGTCAGTGTTGTCCCAATTCAGTCCTTTGTGCTGCAATATCTCAATCAGTAGTAATTCATTGCTATTGCTTAAGTGGCATTTATTTTGTAGTCGTTAGTACAAATCTTCAGTCTACAAAGTCTAAGCTAACCAAGTGCTAACTGTACTTGGTTCAAAGTCATCTACTTAATAGTGACTCGAGTTTGCTGGATGTTTAAATTCTGTCAGTCCTTTTCTTTGCCACCTCTTGTGCTTAAGAGGATATTCCATGGTTCTGCTGTGGTGGGTGTGAGGAATGCTCTGCCATGGGTGGTGACAGAGGTAGATACATTAGGGGTATTAAAGAAACTCTTAGAGAAATGAAGGGTTGTGTAAGAGGGAAAGGTTGATTGATTTTGTACAAGTTAAAAGGTCAGCACAACATCATTTAACAGAAGGAACCATACTGTGCTATAATGTGCTGTTTTACCTTAAACTTATGCCCTCTAGTCTTGAACTAGGAACGTTCCTTATGAATTATCCTATCTATGTCCCACTTTAATGTGTGTGTGTGTGTATATGTGCGCACACGCTCCCTCCCTCCCTCAAGCAGGAGTATTGTTTACTTTCTGAGAATGCTGACACCAGCCAATCCACCGTCAAGGACGTATAGTTCAGGTTTAATTGGCATTCACCATACATGGATACAGCCATACGAAACAGTGTTACACTGGGGCCAAGGTTCAAAACACAGTACCAACAGTCTCATAGCACAAGGCACGTAGAGCACAAATAAGATAGCAGTAAAATAGTCTGACGAGAAAAGTATAGTCCAAGACCCTGAGTCCATGAATGTTGCAGCAATCTGCAGTCAAACAATACAGCTGTATTCTGTCGAGCGAACACTGCGGGGCAGCACAGACTCCAGCTTGGACAGCATACCACACCACCTCAGGTAGCGCACTCTGAATCCACCTCTCTCCTAGGTGGGTGATGCCACGGCTTAAAGCATAATCCTTACAATGACTGAGGCCGCATGGCTCCCCTGACATCCACCAATAAATCAGTGAATCGAATTTGCTGCATTTCACATTAATAATGTCCAACAGGGTCTTGCAATCACAAGAAAAGTGACTCACTGTTAGACTGCACACTGGCTTTGTGCACTGACTCCTCTGACGCAGCCAGCAGCACAATCCACAGCAAGTCCAGTTCCTTCAGTTTCTCTGCTAACGAGCAATTGGCTGATGGGGTAGACCTGCAGTACTTCTAAGTTTTTAATGTTTAGCAGCGTCTTGTGATTATTTTTTTTAAAAAGCATTTAAAAAGAACGGTGTCTTTGGTATATACAGAGAAGTGCCAGGAAAGGTCCAGTAGCAACTTGAAGGATTTCACCCTACCTGCTCATCAACTGTCGCACTCCCATCAGAAAGGAGTCTACACAGCACCAATGCCAGGGCTACCTAACTCCAAAACAGTTACTTAGCCCAAACAGTAAGGTTGAGCAGCACCTCCACCCACTAACTAACCCCTCTGCACACCAAGCCACCACTATTTTATCATTTCCAGTCACCTTGTGTACAAATACTCCTGTGCCTAGCATCACTTTACAGACATGAAATCAATCTATGTATATAAGCTATCTTATGTATTCACATTTATTGTGGTTTTTTTGGTTATTCTTATAGTGTTTCTTCATGCTGCAATGAATCCGGAGTAACAAGCGTTTTACACTTGTGTAATGGAAATAACATTAAACAAACTTGAACACTATATGTGTTACATTTAACAACTCGGCGTTTGAAATCATTAGTGAATGAAAAGTGTATATATTTTGTACTGTTTGCCACTACCCAGAATTTTGGCACCACATGCATTTTTGTTCCATTGGGAATGTTATGTTAGTAACTGAAATCTGCTGGCTTCAGAGTTTAAGTTTCTAATTTATTAGTTTCAATATTCTAAGGTCCTAATGTTTGAAACTAAGTCAGCAGGATAAGGTAGTTTAGAGTGTCTGTTGCAATGATTCCTGCTGAAATACCTTTTGGAGGAGTGATTTTGTATGAAGTATTTTGTAAGTCTTTCAGGGCAAGTATCTGGTAAGTTCCGTTGGGGAGCAAAAGGGTCACTTGTGTGTGGAGCTTGGAATATGGGTGAACTCTTATTCATGTTCACCACAAAGGCTGTGGAAGATGGTTCAGGGAGTGGGTTTCTGGTTAATCGGAACAGGTGACTTGAGATATTAGATGTTATGGGCTGCATAATAGGGCAGCGTAGTACAATACAATAACAAGCTTTTCACCCATAGCAACACAAAATGCTGGAGGAACTCAGCAGTTCAAGTAACAAGTATGGAGAGGAATAAACAGTTGACATTTCAGGCGAGGCCCTTCAGGGTTGGAAAGACAGACAGACATACTTTATTGATCCCGAGGGAAATTGAGTTTCGTTACAGCCGCACCAACCAAGAATAGTGAAGAAATATAGCAATATAAAACCCATAAATAATTAAATAATAATAAGTTAATCGTGCCAAGTGGAAATAAGTCCAGGACCAGCCTATTGGTGTCTGACGCTCCAAGGGAGGAGTTGTAAAGTTTGATGGGCTCAGGCAGGAATGACTTCCTATGACTCTGTTGCATCTCGGTGGAATGAGTCTCTGGCTGAATGTACTCCTGTGCCTAACCAGTACATTATGGAGTGGATGGGAGTCATTGTCCAAGATGGCATGCAACTTGGACAGCATCCTCTTTTCAGACACCACCGTCAGAGAGTCCAGTTCCACCCCCACAACATCACTGGCCTTACAAATGAGTTTGTTGAGTCTGTTGGTGTCTGCTGCCCCAGCACACAACAGCAAACACGATAGCACTGGCCACCACAGACTGGTAGAACATCCTCAGCATCATCCGGCAGATGTTAAAGGACCTCAGTCTCCTCAGGAAATAGAGACGGCTCTGACCCTTCTTGTAGACAGCCTCAATGTTCTTTGACCAGTCCAGTTTACTGTCCATTCGTCAAAAGGAAGGGGAAAGAAGCCAGAATAAGAAGTAAGGGAGGTGATGGAGGTGACTGGTGAGGGGAGAGATGAGTGAGGAGATGGGGAATTAAGTGAGAAGCTGGGAAGTGATAGGGGGATGGGGGATAGATGAGGAGAAAAGCTGAGGCGGGACACCGTAGCGTGGTGATGGGCAGGTGAGAAGGGAAGGAGTTGGAGGGTATCCAGAATGGAAAATGGAAAAGGGGGCGGGGTGGTGGAAGTTACTGAAAGCTAGAGAAGTTGTTGTTCATGCCATCGGTTTGAAGGCCGCCCAGATAGAATCGATGTTCATGCAATGATTTCTGCATTCTCCCAGAAGTTTTTGTAGGACTTGCCTTTCATCCTAAATAGGAGTTGGTTCTCTTATTTGTATTAGATGCGGCCTTCTGATCCTAGAGGTAGCATGGCTTTCTGTAACTTCAGCTGCATTGAATTTTCAACAGAAGTGTGGCTCTGATACCAAGAAATGCCTCATAGATGGTTATTTCCCACTCTGAAAAAGTAAAGATAATCAAAAGATGTACTTTTTTCTCCCCAATGTCCACACCCTCTGCCTTGGTTGGCTACATGTTGCACTGTAAAGAATCGACATCTTTTTAGATTAAAAGATCAAATAGACATTTAATTTGGAAAGAAATCATTATCATTTAATGATTTGTGCAAGCTGTGAATCAGAAATGATGCAAGGAATAGATGAGTATTTTAATCTTGGTGTAAGGTAATGCATGTCTTTTTTTTAAATGATGTAATTGGGTAACTTGGCTACGATTAAGTGGTGAGAAGTACAACAAAGTTCATGCTTTGTGCTGATTTTTATAAACTGGGAAATAGGAATAGTGGGTGAATAATCTTGCATTTGAAATCTGTAATCAGTATTTTAACAATTTAATTCTGGTTTTAACTGCTTCTAGGTTATCTGTAGCATCTTCATCTCAGTGTTGAAGATGATTTGTATCCATTTGTGTTTTGTAGGTACTTGGGTGATCAGTACAGCTAAAATGGAACTATAGTTCTCTGTCTCTTCTTCCCCCCCCCCCACCAAAAAAATTCATCTGGAAGCAGGATACCTACAATCTTGAGTTCTCTAATTTACTCACGATGATTATGCTCCACGAATTTGGGAACTTTACTGCTAACTTTTGAAGTTTGGCAGCCATCTTGTGTGGTGTAAATTCAAGTTTAACTTTTGTCAGCCTATTGTTCAACACTTGGAGTTGTCGATGCTTAGCATGGCAGTTCAGAACTCATGAGTTATTACATTAGGAATCTAGTTATTGAATTAAATCCTGAGATTTGCACTTGGTGTTGATGTTGGGTATTGACCTTGGCTTTACATTTATTAACTTAAATTGAGATCACCTAGACATCACAGTGGGAGTTGTGATGTTACCCACAGAGTACGTTGAGGATCAGTACTATGCCCTCAGCAATTGACAGATCACGTTGAGTACGTTGAGTACGATCACAGAGTACGTTGAGGATCAGTACTATGCCCCCAGCCCTTCCATGTAATTTGCTGGCAAAGGTTTGGCATTCAGAGTGTGTGAGGGTGAACAGGTGGCAGTGAGCATAATGTGAGAAAATTGGATTATTTGGTAGGAAAATTAGCAAAACTATATCTAAATAGTGGATCTAATGTTGGCTTTCAGACATGTCTGGAAGAGCTATTGCACAAAATACATAGTGGACTTGCAACAGCAGCAGCAAACAATGTTGCTCTTTTACTGGGGGTTTGCAGCACAAGGTTAAGAAATTTCCCTGCTTCAATAAGGTTGTTAAGAAGGCCGCACCTAAAGTGGTGTCTTGCCAAAGAAAAATGGACTGATGGGTTTGCACTGAATTCACCTACAGGCTTTTGAGGGTAATCATGTTGAACCATAAAGGATTAGGAACATCCTATACCTGAGTAGTAGGTTGGATGAGATTTGATGTCATTGAAATATACAACATTCTGAAATGGGGTGATTATTGATGTGGCTGGTTCCTTAAACTGGAGACTAGACCTAGGGTCTGTAACTTCTGGGTAAGGGATCATTCATTTTTGATGGATGCCCAGTGAAACCTTATGGAAGGTGATGGAAAATCAAATTTGTCATACTTGGTTGCTGCACTTTGAGAAGCCACTTTTCTGATTGTTACTGTGACTAGTTTTCCAAGTCCACATAAGCTTTAGATAATCTGTTAATGAGCATGTACTTTGTCTTTTTACCTAATTTTCACTTAATGAATTGCCTGGAGCAGATTAAAAGATATAGTCTGCTTCTGGAAAAAAAACTGTGTTGGTAAACTTTGCACAAGTTTATTTCACGTTCTTGAAATGGTTGTAAAATGGAATGGGAGTAGATGGCCAAAGAAGTTGGGTATTTTTCTTGTGGGAGGATACCACAGAACACTACAGCACAGTACAGGCCCTTCAGCCCTCTATGTTGTGCTGACCCATATAATCCCTAAAAAAAACAAAGTACTAAACCCACACTACCCATAACCCTCCATTTTCCTTTCATCAATTTGCCTGTCCAAGAGGCTCTTAAATACCCCTAATGTTCTAGCCTCCACCACCATCCCTGACAAGTCATTCCAGGCATTCACAACACTCTCTGTTTTAAAAAAAACTTAACCCTGATGTCTCCCCTAAACTTCCCTCCCTTAATTTTGTACATCTGCCCTATGGTGTTTGCTATTGGTGCCCTGGGAAACAGGTACCGACTTTCCACCCTATCTATGCCTCTCATAATCTTGTAGACCTCTATCAAGTCCCCTCTCATTCTACGCTCCAGAGAAAAGTCCCAATTCTGCTAACGTTGCTTCATATGACTTGTTCTCCAATCCAGGCAACATCCTGGTAAATCTCCTCTGCACCCTCTCCATAGCTTCCACATCCTTCCTATAATGAGGTGACCAGAACTGAACACAATACTCTAATACCATCTCCTGATTTACAGGGCCCCTCTACCTGAAGTAGCTTTTCAAAGATTGTGGCTGCTTGTGAACTTTGGGCATTTCCATGGTCATTAGTGGCAATTTACCGGTTGCTTTTCCTGGACCATTTTTTCTCATCGATACAGAGAACTTACATCAGCAAAGCTACTTGCAAGTGGCAAGCTGCAAAAGTAGCAGACATCGTTTGTCTTTTTTTAATCTTCAGGATGGGGAGGGTTGTATAACTACTACATAATCACTGCCTCCAAAACAAATTTTGGGGCATCAGAGAAAGATGCATTTTAGACTCCAAGGAATTGGTTTGAATTAGCAGAAGCCATGAGTATACATCTTTAAATTCAATGTAGAGGGTTGTAAAATGGCCAAAAAACTTTGAGGGGAATGTTAATTCTGTCCTGCTCATGAAGGGAAGGAAATTTGCCCCTTCATCATTTTGCTGGAAAATTGCCTCTGCAATGTCCATTCTCTTTCAGGTTTTTTGCAGAATTTGATGCGTTAACAATTGCTCATGTTTGAGTTGGAAGTACATTTATTATGCAAAAACTATTTGGCAAGGATACATATAAGAAAAACATAATTTTGAAAAGGGAAATCAGAGAGTCCCCTTGAGGGCTAATTTTTCCCAAGGCACCAAGTTGAAAGTCAGATGTAATGATTGATAGTGTTTGTGAAAACTGCTTCTAACTTCCATCAGTCAGAATTCTGTGACCTTGCCATTTAAACAAGAGACTGAGTCTCCATTCTTTGGTTCTTTATCCATCAAAGTGTTTCTCACACTAATTCAAACATTTTAATGGAAAATTACATAAACTTTTCATATGGAAATTTATGGGTGATTTTTTTTCTCCCCGGCTCAGGTGAACCCGCCCCCCCCCCAATGAGCTGGTATTGAAAATTCAAAGCCTGAACACTGTTTTAAAAAGCCCAGTACTGTGAGTGGGGATAGAGTGGAAAAGGTAGAATTTGGCAAATATCCTTCAAAATTTTAGCTGAGCTTACTAAATGTTAATGTGTGAGCTTTAACATTAATATTAAATACCTGCTTAAGCTGCCACACATTGAAATGATACAGAACCTGCTGAGGAATGGTTTCACATGGGGACAGCTTCTCCACTGCAATCCATAGCATGGTTCGGTGTTCATATCGTCATTCTGTGGTTTCCCAATGAATCTGCAGGATAACAAGGTTTTAAGTTAACTTGCAGCACTAACATCCTGGTATCTATACTTTAAATATTAAAGACAGCTTGGTAACTTAGTGGTTTACAGCACAAGCTTTTGTTGATCGGGGTTCAATTCCCTTTACTTCCTGTAAGGAGTTTGTACGTTCTCCCCGTGACTTACTCTGGTTTCCTCCAGGTGCTCTGGTTTTCTCCCAGACTGTAAAAATGTCTATTTAAGTGCAGGTTTAAAAACATAAACATTAAAACAAGTACAAGTCCTTGTCCTGAATTTTAAGTAGCAGGGACATTTCAAACTCCATTTGAATTCTCAGTGCCGAAATCCAGTCCTGAATTACCATTATCATGCCAGAAAGCAGGATCATGCATAAGGTTTGAAAGGCTTTATTTCAGTACACGATCTCCTGAGGCATACCTATCAAATTTTGTATACTAAAGCTGCTTCTGCCAGAGGAGAAATGCATTCTCTGGTGAGCATGAAAGTTTGGGGTTGGGGGGCTGTTGTGGGAAGGAGTCTTGAGTTATGTATACACATCGTTTAAAAGTCTCCTAGCTACATTGTGTGTAAAACCACCAGAGATCCATAAGGAACCAGTGGTGGTTCGATGGAGGGACATCATCACTTCTGTTTGCTTTCCCTCTTTGATCAATTGCTCTCCAAAAGAAGCATGGAATTCCAATGAGTTACTGCTTCCAACTGCAGGTTTGAACATAAACAGGTTGACTTGCTCTTGAACTACTTTGATCTGAAATATGCTGCAACTTGAGACTTCAAAAAAAAGTACTATACTTCAGTTGGGATTTTGATTACACAGCTAACTGAACCATAAATGGAAATGAGCAGTTGAAACAATCTTCTACAAGCGAGTTTGCAGTATATCTCTCGTCAGTGTCATTGAGTTTATTCTTGCCTGAAGCAGGCTTCCTTTTTCAAGTTCCCATGAATTCTTGTTTGCGGCTGGAAAAACAGCTTGAAGTTTGTGTAAATATGACTCCGCAGGGAGGGTAAAGACCGTAAGACCAATAGAAATAGGAACAGAATTAGGCATTTGGCCCATCAAATTTGCTTCGCCATTCCATCATGGCTGATTTATTATCCCCCTCAACACAATTCTCCTGCCTTCTCCCTATGACCTTTTGGCACCTTTACTAATCAAGAACCTGTCAACCTCAGCTTTAAACTTGCCCAATGGCTTGGCCTCCTCAGCTCTCTGTGGCAATGAATTCCACATATTCACCACCCTCTAGCTAAATAAATTCTGCCTCACCTGCTCTAAAGGGATAATTTTGTATTTTGAGGCCATGCGATTTGGTCCTGGACACTTAACCTTTGGAAACATTCTAAAGTCAGGCAGAGCGATAGTGATAGAAGTCTCAACAAATAGATGGGATTCTGTAGCAGTGAAAGTGGTGTCAGGGTTGTGTTTCCTTGCTGTGTCGAGAATGTCTCATTGGCTCCAGAACATACTGTTATGAACCCCGTAACTGGGACACTTACCAGCAAAGATAGAGAGGTCCGTTGAAGTCTGATAGTACTATTTTTAACAGTATTTATTGGTAAAAATACAGAAAAATAATATCATTGCAAACATAGATAATATATGTCGTCAATACGAACTCTAAAAGTGCGGGTATAATAATAATCAATAAGAAATAAGCTGTATCGTTGTCTAGGGGATAATGTATTGTCCGATGGAAATATAAAAGTCACTAGCTCATTCAGGCTGCAGCCTTTGGTTGGAGAGAGACAGATGTTTGAAACTTGCCAGCTTTTCCTTTTTATGATGTCGATCCTTCGAGAGTTCCATTTTTGTAGCCGGTCTTTTAGCTAAGCCGTTCCATGGAAGCCTCGTCATCCAGGCAAGGATGGATACACACACGAGTCCCCACCGGCTGTCAATATTAAACGCTGTCACGGGATTTCTAGCGTTTCTCCTGGTGCGTCTGTTCCCCAGACCCTCTTTTATTCTTACTCACGGGGTCTCAGATGTCAATCAGGTTGAGATGATGCAATCCCTCAACCAGCCCACTCTGGTCATTCCCTGAGGGCTTCAATGAATAGTACAGTACTCAATACACAATTCCCTCTCCAAGAGACAATAGTCGTTATCAATGGTTCTGCCTTTCTGGGGGCCAGGACACATTCCAAACCCTATTGGATTCTGCGTGTCTCTCTCTCATTTCCTAGGTCCCAGACCTGAATTAATAGCGATCTTGCGATTCTCAAAAAGGAGGGGGCTACTTTGTACCCTTCGGCCCCTCGGAGTTGTGGCACACTCGTAACAATACTCTGAGGAGGGTAATATTTGACTGGATTGGGTTAGTAAACTGGATGAATTGAATTGATTACCATATTTAATCAAAGGGAACCCCTAGAAAAAGAAATCTAAAATTTACTGTTTGGAAAGATAACAAATTTCTAACTTCAGCTTTGCATGAACAGGATTTGTTTCCAGATTGAGTCTGAATTGGATTCTCTGGTAGTTTTGATGAAACAAGCCATAGGACCTACTGGAGTCAGTTATACAGCGAAATTAGCTATTTGGCCTACGGTGCTGATGCGAGCCATCAAGTAAGGATCTGTAGGAATTCCATTTTCTAGCACTCTCAGCTTGTAATTTTCTAGGCCTTGATACTTAGTGTTCATCAAAATACTTCAGTGTTAGGGTATCTTACCTTTGAGGAATTTGTTCAGATTTTTTCACCCAGAGTGGCTGAGATTCTTCGTCAAATCTCCTCTAAATCATCCATCCTTTAAACCTCTGGCCATGAACATCTCAGCTAAGCGAAAGCTTTCTCACTATCTGTGCCCCTCAATTTTTTTGCTTGCCATGCTGTAGAATTTTGTAATAATTCCCAAATTTATTGATTAAACCATTTGTGATTGTGCTTTTAGATTTAAAAATATGTCCTCAGCTTAAGAATGCTCCCCTGATCTATTCTTTCTCCTTTAGGGAAGCTTCTTCAAGCAAACTTTTTGAGAATATTCCTTAATGTCATCTGTAGCTCTATCAATTTACATTTCCTGAAACATTTGAAAGACTCACAGTAAATGCTTATTCCTGTTGTGATTGTCTATCTTTTGGGCATCCCAGCTGACAGTAAAATACTTGGCCTTGGATGAAATCATTAGATTATCGAGTGAAATCTCCTCAGTGTGAAGAACTGGTGTGTTTGAATTATGAATAAAGTTGTGGAAAGTGAACAATGTATTGCTGAAGGAATGCATGCTAAATCTCAATTTGAATATTCAACATTAATAGCTATATCTGTACGTCATGGTGATAGGAAAAACTGCAGGTACTGGAAATATTTGGCAGGTTAGATGGCATGAATGGGGAAAGAAGTTCAGGTTGATCTTTCAGTCATCAATTAAAAATTTTGACTTTTTCTTCACCGTCAGCAAGAAAGGTAGCATCAATGTATTTTGAATAGTTTTTTTTACTATATGAGATGACTTAATTGTTTTTTTCTTAATGGAGTTGGCACAATGGAGAAGTGCTTATAATAAACTAGTTATGGGAGTGTATAAAACAGTCAAATTGTGTCCTGTATATTGTTAATTAAATAAAGTGCAAATGCTGGTAATTTGAAATAAAACAAAATGCAGGAAAATCAGTAGGTCAGGCAGCATCAGTGGAAAGAAACAGTGGAGGTTTTTGACCTGAAACATTATTTGTTTCACTTTTTATAGCTGCTGATTTTTCCTAGCATTTTCTATTTTTATTCCAGTACATTGTAGTTGCTTTTTGGATAGTGGAGCTTCCTTTTAAAAAAAATATAAATACATTTGGACTAAATTTAAACTTATGACATTTTTATCATTCTCTGAAAATGACTTGGTGCACGTAGCCTTGAATGAAAGAAAACAGTTGCACCTGGGCTGCTTTTGGTCAGAGGATAAACTAAGATAAACAAAGATCAATCCATGGCCCTTATTGTGTTTATTTTATATTGTAAATCCAGGTATTTCTCTTAACAAAGATAATGATCGCAATATTCCTGCACAGAGGAGCTCGTTAGATGTCTTCATTCCAGTTCCTGCAAGTCCTCTTTATTGTGATAAACATTACACACATGAAACTTATGGTCAAAATACAATGCCAAGTTCCTGCAAAGGTTTTTTTCTGCCTGAAAATTCACAAGATTTTCAAATGTGTAATTTGGAGGCAAAGTTGGTTAGACCTGCCCCACATTCAAGATGACCTGAGCATCAGTATCAGGCATTTCCTCCTCCCTTCTTTTCTTCCCCACTGCCCATGCATATTTTGGAATGTTTCTTTTGATAGAAGTGAATGTGGCTCAATTTCTTAATGAGCCATTAAAAAAATACAGATAATTTTTATCAGCTTGAATCACAAGACACAAGCTTTGAGGCTTATGAGGTAGTGAAGTTATCATCTCAAACTTTTTCGATGGACCAGAAAACTTTCATTTAGACTAACTAGATGCAGCTACTTATCTCAGATGCATGGTAAGAGGGCTGGGCTGCAGATGAGGTTATAACAACGAGGGTGCAATTCTCCCCTCCCCCCCCCCCACCCACCCCTACTCAAACATTTGCTAATTTTCAGGCTACCAAGAACAAAGTTGAACTAAGGGTAAACACAAGAAAGTCTGCAGATGCTGGAGATCCAAAGCAACACACACCAAATGATGGAGGAACTCAGCAGGCCAGGCAGCATCTATGAAAAAGGGTAAACAGTCAAGGTTTTGGGCCGAGATCCTTCAGGGCTAAGGACAAGACTGACGTACCAAAGAGAACGGAGGGATTGCCATGTGCTATGTTGCACTGAAACGTGACTTGAAGTTACTTCATCTGATTGTGTCACTCAACCCAAGAGCTTCTCAATTTACTGGATGGAGCATATGATATCCTCAGGCAAAATCTGAGGCATTAGGGGTCTGCAGCTTGATCATCTCCTCATGCTGCCTTGATGCGATAGTTCTGGCAGAGCTCCTGCTAAGCCAGTTTGGAATATTGAATGAAGTGTCACCCATGCTACCTGCAATGGGCGTTAACTTCAGCTATCTTGACAGTAGTCTACATCCCACCTCCGATCACCCTGTTCAACAGCTGTTAAGAGCACTGAAAGCCTGGCACCATTAAGGTAAATGTGGCTTGTTTGGCACACTATAAACCATTATAAACAGTCACCCCTTTCACAGCACACGAGGGCAGCTGGGTATATCACTACACTTGGTCACTTGGACTACTGGAGCTCCTGCCAATGTTGTACTGGCAAGGGCATGAGTGCACCACTACCTGCAGGTTCTCAGTCTCACTCCATTATGATTTGTAAATGCCAATAGTTCTTTGCTGTTTCTAAATTCCCATATGACTTGTGCAGCTATGTGCCATCAGAATATCTTCAGAATTATTGCATTTGTTTATAAGGGTACCTCACTGGCTCCACTACCTTGAGGACTGACAATAAATGCTGGCCTTGTCAGCAGCACTCGGGTCCTGAAAAATGAATTAAAATACTCTTTCAAGAAACCTTCAATCATGAAGAGACAATTGAAGTGGTTAACGCAAGTCTGATGAACCCAATCAGTGGTAAAGAACCATTTTCTGAAGAGTGGGTGCTTGTCCAAAGCAACAATATAAATAGCCAATATAAATGGTGAAGTTGAAGAATCAGATGTTGTCAAATAGTCAGAGTAATGTACAATGGAAATGGGTCCTTCAGCCCAATTCATCCATGCAGACCAATATACCTATCTAAACTAATCCCATTTGTCCACATTTCACCTATACTCTAAACCTTTCTGTGTACCTCAGCCACTTTGGCAGTTCATTCTATATACCCGCCACCTTCAGTGGAAGGAAAAAGTTGCCCTTAGCTTCCTTCTAAATCTTTCCACTTCCACTTTAAACCTGTGCACTCCAGTTCTTGATTTCCCCACTCACTTCCTAGAAGAGCTGCATTCTTTCATCCTGTATATGTCCCTCAAAGCTCACTGTTCAGAGTGGATTAATGCCAGTTGAAGAACCAATCTGGTTCATTAGTAATAAGAGCCACAGCTTTAAATATGAGCAAGTAAATCAGGCCAGGGAGTATCTGGAAGCAATTGCAAACAAGATGGATCCAATAATTTGTTGATCTGTTCAAGGATCCCAGCTTAAATATTGGCCTAATTGGTTGGTGACCTGAAATATCAGAAATTGATTATAAGATCATAAGACATAGGAGCAGAATTGGCCCATTTCACCCATTAATTCTGATCCAGCATTGTGGCTGATTTATTATACCCCTCAAACCCATTCTCTTGCCTTCTCCCAGTAATCTTTGACACACTGAAGAACCTATCAGCTTCTGCTTTAAATGTACTCAATGACTTGGCCTCCACAACCGTCAATGCCAATGGATTCAACATTCACCACCCTCTGGCAAAAGACGTTCTTTCTCAGCTGTTCTAAAGTAGCGTCCCTCTGGTCTAAGACTTCCCTATTACAGGAAACATCCTCTCCACATCCATTCCGTCTCGGTCATCAGTGAGATCTCCCTCCCCTCATTCTTCTGAACTCCAGCAAGTACAGGTCCAGAGCCATCAAATGCTCCTCATTCTTTAACCATTTCTTTCCCAAATTCATTCTCATGGACCTCCTCTGGACCCTCTCCAATGCCAACACATTCCTTCTTGGATAAGGTTGATTTAACTGTTTCTACCTGAACTGAATACTTCCGGTTCTTTCAATATTTTCAAGGTCTTGGCCTGAAATGTAGATTCCATTCCTTTCCATTGAAGCTGCCTGACCTAGTGAGCCCCTCCAGCATTATGTATATGTTACTCTGGATTTCCAGCATCTGCAGAATCACGTGTGCTTAGTATGTTTCTATTTTTGGTCTATTTATAATTGAATTAAGCAATGACTAAAGTAGAAGAAGAATACTAGTGTTGTTATTGATCTCGAAGGAAATAACAGAAATTTGCTGGGAAGTTTTCAAAGGTGTGAGGAAACCCTATTCTGCAATACATTTTTAAGAAAATTTTATTTCTGAGTTATCTTGTCAGGGAAAAATAGTCCCAAAATTTCACATTACTTTTATTCTATTCTGATGTTTTTAAAATAACTGATTGTGATCTGAAGTTATCTAGTTGTGGAAGAGATGCCTTCATTGATTCAGGTGAGTAGGTGGACCCTTTCTTTATTTTACTGTTTACAGACTAGCTTTGCTTCCCGCAGATGTCTTGTAGCATTCTTTTAAGGAGCATTTGGCTTGTCAGATAAACACTAATCCATCCCTATCTAAACCAGATCACTTACTGTTTACTAACTGGCAGAAGACAAATGTTACTTCATTCAACGCTGTGCACGTTTTCCTTAATTACCTGCATGCTGCTGCATTAGAGGGACATGGCATAGGCAGGAAATGAATGGAAGTCATACTGCTGGAGCAGTGGTTGTTAGGCCTGAATTACCTAATGGCCTGCTGAGAACACAGATCTGGAATATGGAAAAGTACTGTAAAAATAATAGAAGATTGAGTCCATCGAGAAATGAGAACCATCAATTTGCATCCGCTGGCCTTGAGTTAAAACACCTAGAAATAGAGAAGATTTAGTGGAAGAGTTTCCAACCTTTTTTTGTCGTGGAACTGCTACCATTAACTGAGAGTTCCATGGTTTAGAGGGTTAGAGGCCAAGCTTGAATGGGAATCTTGACTGTCATGGACCAGTTGGGCTGAAGGCCTATTTCTATACCATAATGCTAAATGGAAGTGTGAAGTGAAGTGGTAAGGGGCTCATTAGTGAGAGGAATAGGCAGGTTTTCTGCAGCCAAGAACAAGACTCCAGAAGATTCCAGTGCTGGGGTCAGATGTCATCCAGGCTCAAGATACATCCAAACTTGAAAGGGGCCAGTATATTTGCAGGCAGGTTTACTTGGGAGGTTTTTAACTAATTTGGCGTGTCGGGAGTAGGGAGTGACAAACTACCAGTATGGCAGTTAAGGTGATAGACCCACATTGTAGAGGATAAGTCGAACAAGTGCAGTACACAGGTTGTGAAGCATGGGTATATTTGAAAGCTCAACTGTATTCACTTATAATAGAAGCTTCACGGTAAGTTGTTGAGCTTAGAAAATGGATCACCATATGCAGTTATGATATTATTCAACTATGGAAACATAACTGAGTGAAGGACAGGACTGTCAGCTTAATGTTCCAGGATATAGATGGTTTAGGCCTGACTGGCAGGATGCAAATGAGGAACAAAATGCACTAGTGATTAGGGAAAGGGTCACAACAGTATTCAGGGAGGATAACCTGTAGAGATTGTCCAATGAGGCCCAATGGGTAGAATATAAGAATAAGGCAGATCAGTATAACAATTGGAGGAACAGGTATGTAAACAAATTGCATAAAGATGTAAAAGCATTAGGATTATAGAAGTAGGGAATGTTAACTTGCCCAAAATTCAGTGAGATTGCCTTAGTATAAGGAGCTTTAACCAGATGAAAATTAAGACCATAAAATAGAGGAGCAGAATTAGGACATTTGGCCCATCGAGTCTGCTCTGCATTTCATCACAGCTGAGGTGCTGTTCCCTCCCAGCCCCGATCTCCTGCCATCTCCCCATATCCTTTCATGCCCTGACTAATCAAGAATCTATCAGCCTCTGCTTTAAATATGCCTAAAGATTTGGCTTCCACAGCTGACTGTGGCAACGAATTCCACAGATTCACCAGTCTCTGGCGAAAGAAGTTCCTCCCAATCTCCATTCTAAAAGGACCGCCCTCTATTCTGAGGCTGTATCCTCTCATCTTAGACTCCTCCACCATAGGAAATATCCTTTCCATATCCACTTTATCGAGGCCTTTCAGCATTCGATAGGTTTCAATGAGGTCACCCCTTATTCTTCTGAATTCCAGTTAATATGGGCCCAAAACCACTAAACGCTCCTCAGATGACAAGCCATTCAATCCTAGAATCATTTTTTGTGAACCCTCTCCAATGTCAACATATCCTTTCTTGGATAAAGGGCACAATACTGCTCTCAATACTCCAAGTGAGGCCTCACCGGTGGTTTATAAAGCCTCAACATTACATCCTTATTTTTAAATTCTAGTTCTCTTGAAATGAATGTTAACATTGCATTTGCCTTCCTCAAAGTCAACTTAACCTGCAAGCTAATCTTCAGGAAATCTTTTACAAGGATTCACAAGTCTCTTTGCACCTCAGGTTTTTGAATTTTCTTTCCATTTAGAAAATAGTCAACCTTTTCAGTTATTCTACCGAAGTACATGGTAATACACTTCCTGACACTATTTCATCTGCCACTTCTTTGCCCATTCCCCTAATCTGTGTCCTTCTGTAGCCTCTCTACTTCCTCAAAATTACCTGCCCCTCCCCCATCTTTAGATTGTCTGCAAACTTTGCAACAAAGGCATTAATTCTATCATCCAAGTCATTGACATATAACGTAAAAAGAAGCAGTCCCCTGTGAAACACCACTTATCACCAGCAGCCAAGCCAAAAAGGCTCCCTTTATTCCCACTCTTTGTCTCCTGCCGATCAGCCACCGCTTTATCCATGCTACAGTCTTTCCTGTAATAACATGGGCTTGTAACTTAAGCAGCCTCATTTGACATGTTGTCAACAGCCTTCTGAAAAGCCAAGTACACACCATCTACTGATAATTGCTTTGTCTATCCTGCTTGTTAATTATTCAAAGAATTAAACGTTTTAGATTCACACAAAAGTAATGGGAGGTAGTGGTAAGATAGTGAGAAAGATTGTCTGATGCCAGAGTTGGAAAGTTGGCCAGAGTGTTGGCAGGTGGAGTTTAAGTCTTTTGAGAACATTATAGTAAATGGGAAATCAAGCAAAGTTGTTGAAGCAACATCCAAGGCCAGAGTTTCTTGAAAGTGACAAATCACATGGATTGGGTCATGAAGAAGGCATGCTGGCCTTCATATGTTGGGACATAGAATGATTTAGACTTACTTCAACTGTACGCAAACTGCTTAGCCACATTTGGGATGCTGTACTCATTTTGACTCACCACACTACATGTAGGAAGGCTGTGATAGTGCTGGAGAGAGTGCAGAGAAGATTTGCCAGAATGTTGCCTGAATTGGTGGACTTGGAATTGGATAGACTGGCCTTGTCTGTTGAACTGAGGCAGCTGATGGTAATGTGCAAAACTGAGAGACTTAAGGTACACAGTTAATTGTTTGTTAATGTAGAAATACAGCACAATAGGCCTTTCCGGTCTTGGGTGCCACACCACCCAGCAATACCCGACAAACCCAATATAACCCTAATCTAATTATGGGACAATTTATAATGACCAATTAACCTACCCAGTATTTCTTTGGACTATAGGAAAAAACCCACACATTTTACTTGGCAGGATGTACAGAGGCTCCTTACAGAGCATGCTGGGTTTGAATTCAGAGCCCCCAACATCCCAAACTGTAATAGCGTCACGGAGTACCATTGCACCTGTACCCCAATTTTCCATGACTGGTATCAAAAATGAGCAGGATTGGGTTTAAGAGAAGAGAAAGGAATTGTAAATGAGATCTGAGGGGGAAACGTTTACATGGAAATGTTGATAACTGGAATGTGTTGCCAGAGTAGATGATGTAATCAGATAGTTACTGCATTTAAAAAGCAGAACATTGAGTTAGCCACTTAATAGGCATGGCATAGAAAGTCACAATGTGGGGAAATGGGATTAAGTGTAGATGGGCAAAATGATTGTCACAGACATGGCCAAGGGCCACTTTCTCTGCTTTAAGACTCTGACTCTAAAAGTCTTACTAGCTTTTATACAAGTTTGTACTAGCTTTGGGAATCTAGAAATTCTGTTCAAAATCAAGTTTATTGCCATAAGCACAAATGTACATATGCGGGGATGCAATGAAAATCATGCAGCAGCATCATAGGCACATAGAAACATACTAGCAGCATTTTACAAGAAGGAAAAGATCCTTAAATATACTGCAGGCTACCATATAAACACTATTGTTGGGCACCAGATTGAATATAAAAGTCACAGAAAGGAAGAGGTAGTTGATTATGCAAAAGTTGCACTTTCTGGCATCTTGCCCAGGTTTCACTAGTTGTGCTGCTTTGTGGTTTGCTGACATTTTTCTCCATGAACTGAAATCTGTCCTCTCAGTTTAATCCCTTCATTGTTGTATCGTATCAGTTTGATTACAAGAGCGTGACAAATGCACATCAGGCTGTTTGATAGTGTAGTGAACTGATGGGCCTCCTACGTGCAGAGGGCTCTCCTTTTGGCATGGACTTTGGAGTGTGGATGTATTTTGTCTCAGTGGGCCTGGTTCATCATTCACACACCAAGCTGCCCAGCGTTAATTGTAATCACATAACTCAGTACAAACATTTAATCATACTATTTTGTTGTTCTCGCTTCTAACATTGTCTTAATATGTTTTCAAGAGTGTATCAAACAAAAGAAACAGTGAATTTGAAAGTTGGCCCCTCAAGCTTGCCCTGCCTTTTGATATTGTTAACAGCTGATCTGCCTCAAGCCTCATCCTTGAGTACAGTATTGCTTTGAAATTTCTTGTGCCTGATAAACAATGATTGGGTGGACTTTGCTTGGTCTACATCTTTGATCTGGAGCTAAGCTGGGTGGAAATAGATCCTTCTCATCTCTTTCCAAGGATTCTGGTCAAATCAGGAAATTCCTAATTTCCTGTGGTCTTGCCTCTAAGTCTAGTTCTGGAGCAGCATTTTCTACTATTGTCTGGTATTTCAGCTGATGAATTCATGTAGTGAAAAGTAGAGACATGGGTTTTCAGACTGTGGAATATGATGCAAAGACAAACTGCTGGAGGAACTGAGTCAAGCAGCATCTACGGAGAGAGGAATTGTCAATATTTTAGGTCAAGGTCCTGTATCGGGACTGTAGACCTGGAAAAGTATAGCAACTCCATCCATTTGAATTGAAAGGCTGGGGGTGGGAGGGAAATATTAGGATTTTAACCTAAATTGGAGGTTTTAAAATGTAATTTTTGAACTATGAATATCAAAAATAATTTTTTAACTAAAGTCATGTCTAATGGCACTATTTACTCAGGCAGTATACGTTATTGAGGATTTGTCATTGAGGATCAGGGTAACTTAAGAATATAATGGGGTGGAATCAATATCAGTATTTCAACCTGAACTAAAAATGGTTTAAATATCAACTGTATGAATGTTAATCAGATTTAGTATCACCAGCATATGTTGTGAAATTTGTTAACTTAGCAGCAGCAGTTCAATGCAATACATGATAATATGGGGAAAAGAAGTAAATCAATGACAGTAAGTATATGCATATTAAATATTTAAGTTAAAAATAGAGCAAAAGCAGATAAAGCAGTGAGGTAGTTTTCATGGGTTCAATATCCATTTCTGAATCAGATTGCAGAGGGGGGAAAAGCTGTTCCTGAATTGTTGAGTGTGTGCCTTCAGGTTACTGTAGCAATAAGAGGAGGACATGTCCTGGGTGATGGGGGTCCTTAATGATGGACGCTGCCTTTCTGAGACGCCGCACCTTGAAGATGTCCTAGAAAACAATATTGACATGGGCAGGAACATTATATACTTAGTGAAGCAGTATTTGTGATTGACCAGTTGTTGCCCTGGCATTAAATGGACTTTGCTTCCACAATATTTTGCGATTGACTTTCAGGAGAGCATAATAAATATATCTAGGGGTGATGGGGAAGATAACAATTTATTAACTGCACTTGTGTTTTGCATGAGTGGTGAGCACGGGTAATAGACAATAGGTGCAGAAGTAGACCATTCGGCCCCTCGAGTCTGCACTGCCATTCTGAGATCATGGCTGATCATTCACTATCAATACCCAGTTCCTGCCTTGTCTCCATATCCCTTGATTCCTCTATCCATCAGATATCTATCCAGCTCCTTCTTGAAAGCATCCAGAGAATTGGCCTCCACCGTCTTCTGAGGCAGTGCATTCCACACCTCCACAACTCTCTGGGAGAAGAAGCTCTTCCTCAACTCTGTTTTAAATAACTGACCTCTTATTCTCAATCCATGCCCTCTGGTACTGGACTCTCCCAACATCTGGAACATATTTCCTGCCTCAATCCTATCAAATCCTTTAATTATCTTAAACGTTTCAATCAGATCCCCTCTCAATCTCCGCATTTCCAGCGTGTACAAGCCCAATCTCTCCAATCTCTCTGCGTAAGACAGCCCTGCCATCCCAGGAATCAACCTAGTGAATCTACGCTGCACTTCCTCAATTGCCAGAATGTCCTTCCTTAAACCTGGAGACCAAAACTGTACACAATATTCCAGGTGTGGTCTCACCAGGGCCCTGTACAAATGCAAAAGAACATCCTTGCTCTTGTATTCAATTCCCCTTGTAACAAAGGCCAACATTCCATTTGCCCTCTTCACTGCCTGTTGCACTTGCTCATTCACCTTCATTGACTGGTGAACTAGGACTCCTAGGTCTCTTTGCATTACTCCCTTACCTAACTCGACACCGTTCAGACAATACTCTGCCCTCTTGTTCCAGCTTCCAAAGTGGATAACTTCACATTTATTCACATTGAATGACATCTGCCAAGTATCTGCCCACTCACTCAGCCTATCCAAGTCTCCCTGTATTCTCCTAACGTCCTCTTCGCATGTCACACTGCCACCCAGTTTAGTATCGTCAGCAAACTTGCTGATATAGTTTTCAATGCCCTCATCTAAATCGTTGACATAAATCGTAAAGAGCTGTGGTCCCAATACAGAGCCCTGTGGTACCCCACTAGTCACCTCCAGCCAGTCTGAGAAACACCCATTCACTGCTACCCTTTGCTTTCTATCTGCCAACCAGTTTTCTATCCATGTTGAAACCCTGCCCCCAATGCCATGAGCTCTGATTTTACTCACCAATCTCCTATGTGGCACCTTATCGAATGCCTTCTGAAAATCTAGGTACACAACATCCACTGGCTTACCCTCGTCTAACATCCTTGTTACACCCTCAAAAAACTCCAACAGATTAGTCAAGCATGATTTGCCCTTGGTAAATCCATGTTGGCTCGGCCTAATCCTATTTCTGCCATCTAGATGTGCCACTATTTCGTCCTTAATAATGGACTCAAGCATCTTCCCCACGACTGACGTTAGGCTAACAGGGCGATAGTTCTCCATTTTCTCCTTCCCTCCCTTCTTGAAAAGTGGGACAACATTAGCCACTCTCCAAGCTTCAGGAACTGATCCTGAATCTAAGGAACATTGGAAAATGATTACCAATGCATCTGCAATTTCCTGAGCCACCTCTTTTAGAACCCTCGGATGCAGACCATCTGGACCCGGGGATTTATTAGCCTTCAGTCCTACCAGTCTATTCATCACAGTTTCTTTCCTAATGTCAATCTGTCTCAATTCCTCTGATATCTTATGACCCTGGCCCATCCATACATCTGGGAGATTGCTTGTGTCCTCCCTGGTGAAGACAGATCTAAAGTATTCATTAAATTCTGTTGCCATTTCCCTGTTTCCCATAACAATTTCTCCCAATTCATTCTTCAAGGGGCCAACATTGTTCTTAACTATCTTCTTTCTCTTCACATAGCTAAAAAAGCTTTTGCTATCCCCTTTTATATTCCTGGCTAGACTGAGCTCATACCTGATTTTTTCTCTCCGTATTGCTTTTTTAGTTAAGATCTGCTGTTCCTTAAAACTTTCCCAATCATCTGTATTCCCACTCATCTTAGCCCTGTCATACTTCTTTTTCTTTAATGCTATACAATCTCTGACTTCCTTTGTCAACCACTGTGGCCCCTTCCCCCTCTTTGAATCCTTCCTTCTCATTGGAATGGACTGTATTTGCATCTTTTGTATTATGCCCAAGAATATCTGCCACTGCTGATCCACTGTCTTTCCTGCCAGGGCATCCGCCCATTTAACTTTGGCCAGCTCTTCCCTCATGGCTCTGTAGTCTCCTTTATTTAATTGCAACACTGACACCTCTGATCTGCCCTTAAGTTGTCATTGCCAGTGATGAGGAATCTGTACAGTTAAATTCACACTATTTAATGACTCAGTTTGTTGAAGAGCCCACAGGGGAATTTGCACTAGTAGTAGTGATCTCCAACACAATAGTAAAAGAGGCTTTAAGAGCCTCTAATATGGCAAAGCAAGAATTGAAGATTTGCACTAGTAGTAGTGATCTCCAACACAATAGTAAAAGAGGCTTTAAGAGCCTCTAATATGGCAAAGCAAGAATTGAAGAGCTCCCACTTGACTGAAATGGTTGGATTTTATGAGAACTGGCTTTACTCATTCAGCAATTGTCAAACAATGGGGAATTTTCTAACAAGATGCACACTCCTTCCACATAACCATCATGTAAATTGCATCTGACTTCCAAAATACACTTAAGCCCACAAAAGGAAGTTGCACATTAACTCTTGACAGAAGGCTTGTTGAATTTTTGAATTAAAAGGTAATGAGTGAAGAATTTTTGTGTAGAGAAATGAGGGATGGAAGAAGAATTGAGCCATTTGGAGTAAAAGTTTTAAGTGCAAGATAAAGTTTTAATCTTCCTGGAAAACTAAGAGGGTGCTTCAGAGAACTTATAACAAGATTTATTTTACTATCAGCATGAATGCTAACTATCTGTACACACTTGATTGTTTTCAGCCATAGTTATTATGCTTTATTATAGACAATAGGTGCAGAAGTAGACCATCCGGCCCCTCGAGTCTGCACCGCCATTCTGAGATCATGGCTGATCATTCATTATCAATACCCAGTCCCTGCCTTGTCCCCAAATACTGAATGATCCCAGTAATTAAAGGGTTAATGTAAAGTAGTGTTTGATGGCTCTGGGCCATGTACTCGCTGGAGTTTAGCAGAATGATGGGGGATCTGTTTGAAACTTGTTGAATATTGAAAGGCCTAGATAAAGTGGACGTGGAGAGAATGCTTCTGTTAGTGAGAGAATTTAGGACCACCAGAGGACAGTCTCAGAATAGAAATGAAGAATTTCTTTAGCTAGAGGGTAGTGAACCTGTGGAATTCATTGCCACAGATGGCTGTGGATGCCAAATCATTGGTTATATTTAAAATGGAGTTTCATATCTTCTTGATTAGTAAGGATGCCGAAGGTTACATTGAGAAGGCAGAAAAATGGTGTTGAGAGGGATAATAAATCAGCCATGATGAAATAGTAGAGCAGACTGAATGGGCTGGATGGCCTAATTCTGCTTCAATGCCTTATGATCTATGGTTTATGGTCTTAAGTCAAAAACCTGTAATCACCGAAACTGACCATTTCTAATCATTGCAAAATATTATACAAAAGAATGTTAAATTCCTTTGAGCATGAATGGAAGCAAATATTCACTGGCCCATCTTGTTTTATGTTCAAGGTGAATTTTTTTAACTTTTTAGCAGATGTATTTCCATTTGACTGGGATTCATTGCCATGTTCTGTACAGACAGCGGCCTTCTGCACACAAGTTATGTTTTAGTGGATTTTGCAATGTTGTATATAATGTGTGTTTCAGCTTAAATGTGCAACAGTACTTGTTTCGGAATTGAGTTAAAAGAGGGCTCCAGAAATTGCTGATATTTGGTCTGCTGAAGTTAGGATTTGGAATTGTGAATATTTGTGTTCAAGAGTATATAATGAAAGTTCATAAAGTAAGATCCATATTTTGCTAATCTTTTTATCAATATATTTGCAGTCAAATGAAGCAAATATTGTATCTGCTTATCCAAGCAAGGATGATTTGTTTCGTGTTTGAAAAGAAGCCGAACTGAAGCATTCAAAGATTCTCTCATTGCACTTTGGGTGGGATAGGGCATTTGGAGAGAGGTGTGGTACAACTGAAGTAAATCACCCTGACATTCAGTGTTACTGCTGATCTTATGGCATGCATTCTTTCACCCAGAACCCTTGTATGTTTGCCTTAAGCAACTCCAGATACGTTCCAAGAAATTCGGGGGGGGGGGGGGGGAGCTTTTTTAAAAAAAAAAGCACTTCCAGATGTAGAAGCAGAATCCTTTTGAAACAGTTCTCTCAGCTTCCTTTTCATCTGCTGGCAGATAATTACAATGGATGCCTTCCATTTTCAAGCTTCTGAGGGTCAGGAACGCCTACACAGAGTATCAGTCAATCTGTAAAAGATCTTAGTCTCGACAGGAAATAGAGCCACACTCAAACTGCAGAGATTAATTGGGTAACCACTCTTAGCTGGTTGATTAAAATTACTGAGGGTTTTTTGTCCAGGTTTAGGGATCACTCATTTTTAAATAGGAATTTGCAGTTTGTCCAGGAAATTAAGAAGCTGGTCTGTTAGTTTTCATCCAACATTTTTCTTTTACGAAAAACATGTGGGACAGTTAATCGGTTTGATGTCTTCTGTTATACAACCATTAGTAATAAGATTTGACCTGTCGAACTCTGACTACCATTATGGGAAGTAATAAAAGAAGCAGTGCTAGCAGTTAAATCTTTCAAAGTAAAACCATAACATTTATCTCAAATGGGCAAGTGACATAACCATTCTGCAAAAGCTTGAATTATATACTAGCAATATAATACAGGTGTATACTCAATGGCTACTTTATTAGGTACACCTGCTCACTAATGCAAATAACTAATCTGCCAATCATGGGGCAGCAACACAAAGCATGCTGACATTGTCAAGAGGTTCAGTTCAGAAATGGGAGAGGGGGAAGAAATGTGATCTCAGTGACTTTGACCATGGAATTATTGTTGGTGCCAAATGGGGTGCTTTGAGTATCTGCTGACCTCCTGGGATTTTCACATACAACAGTCTCTAGAGTTTACAAAGAATGGTGTGAAAAAATGTCTAGTGCATAGCAGTTGTGGGCAAAAGTCCTTTGAAAGAAGTTAGAGGAGAATGCCCAGACTGGTTCAAGCTGACAGGAAGGTGACAGTACAGGTGTCTCTTCCCCCCCCCCCCATTTACAAAGCATTCCTATGAAACCTTTCCAAGCCAAAATGGCGTAAAGAACCATTAATTTATATGGGAAAATTTTTCGTGAAAGCAAAAATCCTCTTTGTAATGCAGAAACAGGTTACTAATGTAGGTCTTTTGTAAAGGCAAAGTGCCTTAAAGTGAACATTTGTAAAGCGGGGACACCTGCAACTCAAAAACCATGTTACAACAGTTCAAAGTAAATTTATTATCAAAGTACATGTATCTCCATATACAACCCTGAGATTCATTTTCCTGAGATCCATTAACCTGGTTGGCAGGGGCCCCTGATGATTGATGTTGCTTTCCTGCGACAGCGGTCCACGTAGATGTGCTCAATGGTGGGGAGGGCTTTACCTGTGATGGCCTGGGCCATGTCCAGTACCTTTTGTAGGATTTTCTGTTCAATGGCATCAGTGTTTCCATACCTGGTTGCGATGCATCCAGTTAATATACTCTCCACTGCACATCTAGAGAAGTTTGCAGAAGAGCATCTCTGAATGCACGACATGTTAAACCTTGAAGTGAATAGGCTACAACAGAAAACCATGAACATACACTCAGTGGCCACTTAATTAGGTACTGAGTGTATTTTAGTGTGCCTTTTCAAAAGCTTTGTAATAGGTGGAGCTGTGTTGAATAGCCTGTACACTTGCAGCCACTTCTGAATCTCTAACATAAAGCTATATAATGTTACATAAAACTGTATCGTTGTACATGGTATATTAGAATGGTTCAAATCAACACTGCTCTCTTTTCTCATTCCCACAGGAATTTTTTTCTCCACTTAATTTCCTTTTGAAGAATCCTATTGAGTCACCAATCTTTATCCACTCAGAAAATGCTTCAAATTTTATCCATTTATATTTATGAAATTGACCTTTTCTCTATTGCTTTCAACAATTGGTTTAGAACTGGATTTCCTGATATTTGACGAAAGTGTCATTGGAATTCACCTACTGCATTCCCATATTACACAACTGGCCTTCAGTTGCCCTGTTCTAGTGCTGCAAAAGTTTTTGCGTTAATTGTCATGACAGGAGATGTTTCTGCTCAGAAACCTTGTGTAACTGGCCTCCCCATTAGTGTATTTCTTCATTTCCCAAACTGTATTAAGTGGATCAAAATTGAATTGACAGGTGTTGATAAAAGCCTGCTGTTCTGCTTGTCGAGGAACCACAGTGAAAGAAACCCATATTAATGGGTGAGGCTGTTGGTGAAGGTGGAGTATTGTCTAGATTTTCAAACCAATTCAACAATTCTTATTCCAAGTTGACAGGTTTTCTCAAATATTCTTGATAGCAATATTTCATTTAGAGAAGCATGTTATATTGTAACTTGATGAAAATGGTGTATTACAAGTTCCAGTGAGTACTTTTCTGTCCAAAGAATACAAATGTATGTCCACAGAGTAACCAGTTTAATAGGTATTATTGTAGATCTGTTTGCCCCTTTGGATGGAAGAATTCAAATTTTCCACAAGGGTGTTCCCAAGGTGAATGGTAGGTTTCTTAACTGTGGAGGAACAGAGGGATTTTGGGGTCTGCATCCATAGATTCTTCAGTGTTGCCACACAAGTTGATAGGGTGGTTAAGAAGGTGTTTAGCATGGTGGTCCTCATTAGTCAGGGAACTGAGTTCAAGAGCCACAATATAATGTTGCAGCTTGATAAAACCATGTTTTGACCTTACTTGGAATATTTTGCTTAGTTCTGCTCACCTCATTATAAGAAAGATGTGGAAGCTTTGGTGAGAGTGCAGAGCAGATTTATCAGGATACTGCCTGGATTGGAGAGAATGTCTTGTGAGGAAAGGTTGATTGTGCACTTCAGTAGAGGAAACCAGAGGTTCGTAAGCCAAAACTCTTTAGAGGATCAAAGGTGGAGAGTGTCAGTAGTTTTAAATTCCTGGGTGTTTCTATCTCAGTGGACCTGCCCTGGACCCATCATATAAATGTGATTGCAAAGAAAGCATGACAGTGCCTCTGCTTGCTCAGGAGTCGTGGAGATTCAGCATTTCATCAAAAACCTTGACAAAATTCTACAGATGTGCAGTGGAAAGTGTATTCACTGGCTGCATTACAGTCTACGCTAATGCCTTTGAGCAGAAAATTCTACAAAAGGTAGTGATTTCGGCCCAGTATGTCATGGGTAAAGCCCTCCCAACCATCAAGCACATCTACGTGAAATGTTCATCAAAGATCCTCACCACCCAGGCCATTTTCTTTTCTCACTGCTGCAATCAGATAGAAGGCACAAGTGCCTCAGGACTCAACCACCAGGTTCAAGAACAGTTGCTGCCCCTCAACCATCAGGCTCTTGAACAAAAGAGGATAATTACACATTCTGTTTCTGGTGTTCCCACAACCAATTATCTCACTTTAAGGACTCTATCTTGTAATTCATGCTTGTTATTTATTGCTAGTTATTTAATTTGCATTTGCACAGTTTGTTGTCTTCTATATTCTTGCTCTTTCATTGAACTTGTTTACAGTTACTGTACTAAAGATTTGCTAAGTATGGCCACAGGAAAAAGAATCGAGGGATGGATGTGGTGACATGTACTGTATGTATTCATAATAAACTTTACTCTGAACCCCTTGAGTTAGGGCTTCTCTCTTTGGAGTGAAGGGGGATGAGAAGTGACTTGATAGAGGTGTACAAGATGTTAAGAGGCATAGATCATGTAGACAGCCCATGCCTTTTTCCCAGGGTGGGAAATGGCTAATACAAGGGGGCATAATTTAAAGGTAATTGGAGGGGAGTATTGAGGGATGTCAGAAGTAGTTTATTTTAGTTGATGAATGCATGGAACACACTGCCAGGTGTTGTGGTAGAAGCAGATACATTATAGGCATTTAAAAGACTCTTGGATGGGTACATGGATGAAGGATAAAGGAGCTATGTAGAAGGCCTGATTAGATATTTGAACTTAAAAAAAAACTTGAACGTATCTGGCCGTAAGATAGATCTGAGCACTCGTGTTCGAGTTACTTTGACCGAAGCTAAATGATGCAGTGGACCAAAAATGACCAAGGACTTCCTGATGAAGGATCTTGGCCTGAAGCAGTGACTGTTATGTCATTTCCATAGATGTTGCCTGAGCTGCCGAGTTTCTCCAGCATTGTTTCTCCAGCACAAGGGCTTCATTTAGAGCAGGAGTTCCCAACCTTCTTTTATGCCATAGTCCAATACCATCAAATAAGGGACCTGCAGAGCCCAGGATGGGAACCCCTGGCTTGGAGCTTCTTCCTTTGAAATTTATGGGTAAGATTTAATTATTAATGGGACATAAAAGAAAACTAAATGACTTTTTATTCAGTCAAGTAAATGTGGGGTTCATTGGCTGAGCTAGTATTGTCCATCTCTAGTTATTCTTACAGGTGGTGGTGAGCTGCCAACTTAACCATTACAGTCCTTGCACAGTTGGTGTTATTGCAATAATATTAGTGTACCAGGACTTTAACCCAGTGATGAAGGAACAGTAGTTAAATTGGAAAGGTGTGTTGCTTGAAGGGCAACTTCTAGATGATGGGGTTTCCATGTTTTGGCTGCCCTTGTTCTTCTCGTTGGTAGAGGTCATGGTTTTAGAAGATGCTTTCTAAGGAGTCTTGGGTTGTGGCAGTGCATTGGGTAGATAGTACAGACTGCTGCCCCTTATTGGTGATGGAGTAAGTGAATGAATGTGAAAAGGGCGCACATCAAGTGGGCTGCTATGTCCTGTATACTGCTGAAGCTACATTCATCAGACAGGTGGAGAGTATTCCAGCACACTCCTGACGTAAAACTTGTAGGTATTGGCTCTGGGGAGTTAGGCAAGTTACTCCTATGTTCCTAACTTGTGAGGAACAACTGAGATCCTGATTAAGGGTCTTAGCCCAAAACATCGACTGTTTACTCTTTTCCATCGTTGCTGCCTGACCTGAGTTCCTCCAGCATTTTGTGGGTGTTGCTTTGGATTTCCAGCATCTGGAGATTTCCTCATGTTTTTGAAACAATAAGTATTCAATGTATGTCAATATTTTAATAGTAAGCTTAAGTTATTTCAGAGATTTTATGTGATAAACCGGTGATTGATATATCATCCCACCACCTCCAAGTAAAATAAAGTAATATAAGTGGCTGACAGAAGTCTTCCTTTCTACCTTATTTGAGAATTGGGTCAAAAGGACCTAACGTCATCCTTGGATCATACTAGCAGATAGTTGTAGATTTGACTGAACAAGAGCCTACAGCAATAATTTTCAGAATGTTTCTGCCACAGTGACATTTTGAGGATGGCAAGGCCCAAACATTAATTACCTCGTATGGGGTTTTATTATTGTACCAGGGTATTTAAAACTGAAGCTAAAGTGATGCCTCACCAGTGTTTTATAAAGTTTCAACATTACATCCTTGCTATTATATTCTAATCCTCTTGAAAGGAATGCTAACATTGCATTTGCCTTCCTCACCTCAGGCTCAACATGCAAATTTCACCTCTTCAGCCACTGTGCATGACCATATACTTCCTGACACTCTATTCCATCTGCCATTTTTTTGCCCATTCTGATCTGTCAAAGTCCTTCTGTGGCCTCTCTACTTCAAAACTACCTGACCCTCCACCTATCTTCATATCGTCTGAAAACTTTGCAACACAGACCCCTGTGGAACACCGCTGGTCACTGGCAGCCAGTTAGAAAAGGCTCCATTTATTCTCACCCTTTGCCTCCTGTCAATCAGCCACTGTTTTATTCATCCTAAAATCTTTCCTGTTATACCATGAGCTCATAGCTTGTTAAGCAACCTCATGTGGCACCTTGTCAAAGGCCTTCTGAAAATCCAAGTACGCAACATTAAACATTTCTCCTTTGTCTATCCTGCTTGTTACTACTTCAAAGAATTCCAGCAAATTTGTCAGGCAAGATTTTCCGTTAAGGAAACCATGCTGACTACATCCTATTTTTATCATGTGCTTCCAAGTACCCTGAGACCTCATCCTTTATAATCAACTCCAATATCTTCCCAACCACTGAGGTCAGACTAACTGGCCTATAGTTTCCTTTTTTCTGCCTTCCTCCCTTCTTGAAGAGTGGAGTGACATTTGTAATTTTCCAGTTCAAAACCATTCCAGAATTTATTGATTCTTGAAAGATCATTACTAATGCCTCCTTTTCATCCACCTCTTTCGGAACTTTGGGGTATACACCATCTGGTCCAGATGACTTGCCTACCTTCAGACCTTTGTTTCCCAAGAACTTTCTATCTAGTAATGGTAACTTCATACTCTTCATGCTCCCTGACACCTGGAACTTCCACCATACTGCTAGTGTCTTCCAAGGCAAAGACTGATGCAAAATACTTATTCAGTTCATCCACCACTTTGTTTCCTATTACTACCTCTCCAGCATCATTTTTCTGTGATCCAATATCCACTCTCTTTTTCACTTTGTATATCCAAAGAAACTTTTAGTATCCTCTTTAGTATTATTGGCTAGCTTATTTTCGTATTTCATCTTTTCCTTAATGACTTTTTTAGTTACCTTCTGGTTTTTAAAAGCTTCCAAGTCATCCAACTTCCCACTAATTTTTGCTCTATTATATGCCCTCTCTTGTTTTTATTTTGGTTTTGACTTCTCTTGTTAGCCATGGTTGTGTCATCGATCCTTTAGAATACAACTTCCTCTTTGGGATGTATATATCCTCTGCCTTCTGAAATGCTTTCAGAAATTCCACCCTTTGTTGCTCTGCTAAGATCCCTGCCAGTGTTTTCCAGTCAAGTCTGGCCAACTCCCCTCTCAGAATCAGGTTTATTATCACCGGCGTGTGATGCACAAATTTGTTCACTTAACTGCAGTTCAATACAATACATAATCTGGCAGAGAAGAAAAATAAACAAAATTAAAATAGTAATAAATAAACAAGTAAATCAATTGCATATATTGAATAGATGTTTTAAAGAAAACATGCAAAAACAGAAATACTGTATTTTTTTTTAAAAAGTGAGGTAGTGTCCAAAGATTCAATGACCATTTAGGAATCGGATGGCAGAGGGGAAGAAGCTGTTCCTGAATTACTGAGTGTGTGCCTTCGAGCTTCTGTACCTCCTACCTGATGGTAACAGTGAGAAAAGGGCATGCCCTGGGTGCTGGAGTTCCTTAATAATGGACGCTACCTTTCTGAGACACCACTCCCTAAAGATCTCCTGGGTACTTTGTAGGCTAGTACCTAAGATGGAGCTGACTAGATTTACAACCTTCTGCAGTTTCTTTCAGTCCTGTGCAGTAGCCCCTCCATACCAGACAGTGATGCAGCCTGTCAGAATGCTGTCCATGGTATAACTATAGAAGTTCTGAGTGTATTTGTTGACATGCTAAATCGCTTCAAACTCCTAATAAAGTATAGCCGCTGTCTTGCCTTTGTTATGACTACATCAATATGTTGGGACCAGGTTAGATCCTCAGAGATCTTGACACCCAGGAACTTGAAGCTGCTCACTCTCTCCACTTCTGAACCTTTTGAGGATTGATACGTGTTCCTTCGTCTTGCCCTTCCTGAAGTCCACAGTCAGCTCTTCCGTCTTACTGACATTGAGTGCCAGGTTGTGCCAGCATCACTCCACTAGTTGGTATATCTCACTCCTGTATGCCCTCTCATCACCACCTGATATTCTACCAACAATGGTTGTATTGTCAGCTATGCCCAGCTACACAGTCATGTATATATAGAGTAGAGAAGTTGGCCAAGCATACACCCTTGAGGCATGCCAGTGTTGATAGTCAGCGTGGAGGATATATTATCAATAATCCGCACAGATTGTGGTCTTCTGGTTAGGAAGTCGAGGATCCAATTGCAGAGGGAGGTACAGAGGCCCAGGTTCTGCAACTTCTCAATCAGGTTTGTGGGAATGATGTTATTAAATGCTGAGCTAAAGTCAATGAACAGCATCCTGACATAGGTGTTTGTGTTATCCATGTGATCTAAAGCCATGTGGAGAGCCATTGAGATTGCATCTTTCATTGACCTATTGTGGCGATAGGCAAATTGCAATGGGTCCAGGTCCTTGGTGAGACGGGAGTTCAGTCTATTGATGACCATCATCTCAAAGCATTTCATCACTGATAATGTGAGTGCTACTGGGCGATAGTCATTAAGGCAGCCCACATTATTCTTCTTAGACTCTGATATAATTTTTGCTTTTTTGAAGTAAGTGGGAACTTCCACCCATAGCAGTGAAAGATTGAAAATGTCCTTGAATACTTCTGACTTCCTTTTTTCCCACTGTATTACTGATACAGCTTCTCCTCGAGTTTCAGAGTGAATTTGATCATATGATCACACTCCCCCATGGGCTCTTTTACCTTAAGCTCTCTAATCAATTCTGGGTCATTCCACAACACACACTGCAAAATAGCCGATTCTCCAGTAGGCTCAACCGTGAGCTTCTCTAAAAAGCCATCTCGTGGGCACTCTAGGAACTCCCTCTCCTGGAATCCAGCACCAACCTGATTTTCCCAATCTACCTGCATATTGAAGTCCCCCATGACTATTGTATTTTCTATCTCTCTGTAATTTGTAGGCAACATTCTTACTGCTGTTTGGGTATCTATATACAGCTCACATCAAAGTCTTTTTACTCTTGCAGTTCCTTTGATCTGTCTGCAATGATTGAACATCTTCTGACCCCAAGTCATCTCTTTCTAATGATTTGATTTCATTTTTTTTACCAACAGGACAGTGCCACCCCCTATGCGTTCCTGCCTATCTTTTTGATACAATGTATATCCTTGGACATTAAACTCACAGCTACAATCTTTCAGCTGTGGTTCAGTGATGCCTGCAACATCATACCTGCCAATCTGCAACTGTGCTGCAAGTTCATCTGCCTTATTCCGTATACTGTGCACATTCAGATACAATACCTTCAGTCCTGGATTCACCCATTTCAATTGTGATGTACCATGCTCAACCTTTTGATTCCTAACTTTGTCTGAGATCTTGCCAACATCTGTATCCACAACCTCTCTTTCTCTGTTCTGGCACTTTGGTTGCCACCCCCCTGCAGCTCTAGTTTAACCCCCACCGTGTAGCATTAACAAACCTTCCCACTAGGATATTAGTCACCCGCCAGTTCAGGTGCAACCCATCCTTTCTGTACAGGTCCCACTTACCCTGGAAGAGACCAATGATACAGAAATCTTATGCCCTCCCTCCTACACCAACTCCTTAGCCTCATATTAAACTTTATAATCTTCCTAGTTTTAGCCTCACTACCACGTAGCATGGGTAGCAATCTTGAGATCACAATCCTGGAGGCCCTGACTTTTAACTTAGCACCTAACTCCTTGAATTAAACTCCCTTTGCAGAACCTCATCACTCATCCTACCCATGTCATTGGTATCTGCATGGACCACAACTTCTGGCTGTTCACCCTCCCACTTAAGAATGCTGAGGAATCGATTAGAGATATCCTGGACCCTGGCACCTGGGATGCAGCATACCATTCGGTAATCTTTCTTACCCACAGAACTTCCTGTTCGTTCCCCTAACTAACGAATCTCCTGTCACCACAGTGTGCCTCTTCTATCCCCTTCCCGTCAGAGTCACAGAAGCAGACTCAGTGCAAAGACCTGACAGCTGTGACTTTTCTATGTTGGGTCATCCTCTTCCCCACCCCCCAACCCCCAGACAGTATCCCAAGTGATATACCTGTTGATGAGGCAGATGAGGCAGATACTCTGCACTGGCTCCTTAATCCCTTCCCCTTCCTGCTTGTCACCCAGTTTCCTGTGTCCTGCATCTTGGGTGTAACTACCTCTGTATTTCCTATCTATCACTCCTTCAACCTCCTGACATTCTGACAGCTAAGCCCAGTGTATGAGTGCTGAAGATGTATAAATGTATTCATTTGAAGTACCAATTAGGTAATTTCTAATATGCAGAAGCCAGTCTTCACCCAATCAAATTCACTTTCTTCCCTTGAGAGTTTAAATGTTCTGGGTGTCCAATTCAAGGTGGTTGAATTGGGTGTATATGGAGAAATTATTTCACCTGCTGAGTGATTCCAAACAAGGATCCATAATAAACTAAAGGCTTAGGCATGAGGTGAAGCACTTCCTTCACTTAGGATAATAAAATATGATACTTATCCCAAAATCTGTCAATGTTAGGTCAACTGAACCCCTCAGATTTGGGAATCTAGATTTTGGGATTCAGAAAATGTGGAGTAAAATGTGGATGGATGGAATTTTACAGTGCTGTAGCAATATTGGAATAAGTTTGAAATGCAAAGCAAACTGTAGCAATTTATACAGGCAGTCAGGGCCTAAAGATGGTGCTAGAAGTTAATCTGCATAGACCAGAAATGTTTAATCTTCTAATCTTAATGTTACTATTTTGAGAATCTGATTCTCAAGATCAGGGTAAAAATTTCTACAGGTAAAAATAATTCTAGTTAATTACGGCCACCTTGTAACCTTGGGATAGCAAAGATTTTCAGAACCAATTGATCATTTTGAGATATAGGCATGATTTAAAGAAATAAGTTAGTGCACAACAAGGTTTCACAGAAAGCAAATGGATTAATTTATAGATGGTTCTGAGATTTGTGGAGGGAGGAATATTAGCCACAGGAGTTCCCTGTGATTTGATGTAACAGGATTTTTGTTTCATTTGGCAAAAGTTTTGAATAATGTCCCAACCTACTGAACTTTTAACCATAAGGCATTTTATCAGAGCTGTGCTGTAATCTGAGCCTTGAATATATGCCCCCAAAATCCCAGAGAAGTTTGACCTCCTAGAAAAATTATTTCCTCAGGTGGGTATCCCAAAACACTTGGGTGAGAATGTTTTCAACAGAGCCAAGAAACATTTCACAACATATGCCAGTCATATTAAACCTGATTCTGAACTGCAAAGTAGTGCAGATATTTCTGCAGTGTGTAAAATAAATTTTGTTCAATTATTTAACTTGGTTGAAGTTTGATCATTTGGGAATGCTTGTTTTCCCCATTTTAACATTTGCTGCTGTCTACCAAGATTTCAGGGCTTGTATGTGTCCAGGCCAAAGTGGGCAGGAAAATTCATTATGGACACTACCACCCTGTAAAATGCTCCCTTATGGAAAGTGCTATCAGGCTATTAAAACAAAAAAATTCACATCTTAAATGTTTCCCCCAGACAACTAGTCTGATCAACTATTCTAGCTAGCCCCCCCCCCCCCCCCACTTTTACTCTGATCACTGCTCTGATAACACTTCAACCCACTTTTTTAACACTGTAAATACAACCTGGTATTTCTGTATTTATGCACGTTGTTTCATATCTATACCTCAAATTTTATTTATATATAATTCTTTATTCTTTGTAATTGTATGTTTTTTATAGTCAGTCACCCTGACCAACACACCACAGCAAATTCCTCATGCATGTAAAGGTATATAGTGCATAAAGTTGATTCTTGATTTGTTTCTCCAAATGGTAGAATTGTAACTCTATCCCAATGTGACTTGCATCCGTTTCTAGTGACACAGCACAGAAAAAAGACCTTCCAGCCCAGTGAGCCCACACTTCTCAATTACATCCATGTGTCCAATTAACCTACTTAACCCTGTTCATCTTTGGAATGTAGGAGAAAACCAGAGCACCCGGAGGAAACCCATGCAGTCACGGAGAGAATGTACAAGCTCTTTACAGACAGCAGCAGGAATTGAACCGAGGTCGCTGTTCCTTTAATAGTGCTATTCTAACCATGTTTAAATTACATTTAAAATACTAACTTTTAACTGTTAGTGCAACAGGAAAACAAAAAAAACATCTCCATAATATTACTAACACACAAAATGCTGGAGGAACTCAGCAGGTCAGGCAGCATCTACAGAATGAATAAACAGTCAACATTTCAGACCGTGACCCTTCTTCAGGACTGGAAAGGAAGGGGAAAGCTGCTAGAATAAAAACATTGGGAGAGGAAGAAAAGTTAGCTAGAAGGTGATGGGTGAAGCCAGGTGGGTGAAAAAAGTAAAGGGCTGGAGAAGATAGCGGAGAGTGGACAAAAGAGAAGGAGGAGGGGATCCAGGGGGAGTGATAGGTGAGAAGAGGTAAAAGGCCAGAGTGGGGAATGGAGGAAGAGGGGAGGTGGGGGATAGCTTTTTACCAGAAGAAGAAATCGATATGCTATCAGGTTGGAGGCTACCCAGTCAAAGTGTTGCTCCTCTGCTCCAAGGGTGGCCCCATCTTGATACAAGAGGAGGCCACAGACCAACATATTGGAACGGAAATGGTAATATTATTTTAAGATTGATTACATCCTTTAATTTCATGAATGTTGATCTGTGTTTGCAGGTGGCATTCCCCTGTATTGCTGCTTATGACACAACCTAGATTTTTTATGTATTGCCCCCTTATTTACAGATGCCTTTGAGTAGCATGTGGCAGAACACTATAGTTAGGGTGCATGTGCTCATTTCTAGGGAGAAAAAGTAAACAAGAACTGACCTCTCAAAACCTGTCAACTGTTCTCAGGAGCTGTAACTTTACCTGCAAACAGTGCGTGAGAAGTTGAAAATGATACTACCCTATACAAGCTCTGGCGCCAGAACCATAAGAGTGTAAGATCTTGGGCAATACAATTGCATAGTAACATAAAAGATATCAAATCACTTGGCTGAAACTCTGAATTACAAACAAGATTAATGGTCCCAGGCTCTAAATTGCTTCAACTTGTATACCCTTGTGTTTAACAAAGACTTCTTTACTGTATATGCATTCATGTTCTCTCAGTAGTTTTATATAGACCACAAGTTTTTGGCAAAGAATTGAGTACTTTTTTCCCTCCTGTTTCCTTTCACCATCTACCCATCAACATACCCCACCCCAAAGATCAATTAAGAAAATTGATGTTTTAAAAGTCAACTGGAATTTGAATTTTGTTGGGAAATCCCAACATTTTCACAAGTTGAAAATAAATTTATTAACAAACTGTATACGTCACTATATACTGCTTTGAGATTAATTTTCTTGTGGGCATTCATAGAACAAAGAAATACGATAAAGTCAATGGGAGACTGTGCACAAAGACAAATAACCAATATGCAAAATACAACGGTTCAAATACAAAAGCCGACTAATAATAAATGTGCAAATAATATTGAGAACATGAATTGTAGAGGCCTTGAAACTGAGTCCATAGGTTGCAGACCCAATGGTTCAGGAACCTGTTGGTTGAATTGTAATAACTGTTATTGAACTTGGTAGTGCAGGACCTTAGGTTCATGTACCTCCTTCCTAATTGCAGAAGCAAGAAGAGAGCATGGCCTGGATGATAGGGTGGGGGAGGGGTTTCCATAACAAGATAGGGAAATGCAGAGTGATTCCAGAAAATTAAGCTAAGGTAGTCTCCATAAAATAAAGCCCCACATAAAGCTAGAATCAAATTTCTTTCTCTTGTACTTTTCAATAAATTATCTGATGTGTACCTCTGAACATTCTGGGATTCAATCTTCCTCTATTCCCTTCCTCCACCAAATGCCTATAACATCAAGGTTGTGTTAACAGCTTGGTACCCACAAAAGAAAACTATTCCCTGAAGGAGTAGCCTAAGTCTGAACTCATTTGCACATTTTAGGCAAAGAAAATTGGCTCAGTAACCAAGTGTGGCCCTGCAATATAGAGCTTAATTATTCTACAACTTCGGTGTTGAAAGAATTATTTAACTGGAGGGATATCATTTATAGCATCATGCTTTCATTCCGATTTTATACACATATACAAAAGTGAATTGCTGTTTCCTGAGATGTAGTTCATGCTGTTCAGTATGATGTAACCATCATCCTCGACCTCGAGGGATTGCCACAATGACGAGAACACAATTTGTCATCACTGTTTTGAGAATGTGGAATCAAGTAACAGGTTTTATATTTCACTAAGAGTTGACAATATCTAATGAGTTGTGTGTGAAGGCAAAGAAACCAATCGAAGAGCAAGGAAATATTCCCCCCAATGCTTTATACTGAGCACTGCCCACCTTACATGAGATAAAATACTTTGCTTTGATCCAGGGCTTCTCCAGTATTGTTGAATTTAAGTCCAACTTCACATGAAGTCTGTGAACTGACTCTGAAACTAAACAGTTAAGATATGAGGCATTGCTCTTGGGCTCTTTGATTTCAACACAAGCCTTTCATTCCAGAATTGTGGAAAAAGATAGTAGCAAGCTAAAGGCTTTTACCTGCCATTCCAAGAGTAGGTTTTTGGGCTGCAATTGTATCACATGTATGGCAGCAATCAACTTCTGAACCAGAAATCAATGTATTTCATTTACTTTTCCAGTGAAAAGTGACAAAAAGTGTATAACTGCATTAGTTCATAAAAATAGAAAATGTATTAATTCATTCCTCCTCACCAGCCGATTAGCAAGTCCCCCTCTGACATTCACAGATGTTAGAACAGTGCAGCACTGATCATGTCATTCACCCACAGTGTTGTGCCAATATATGCTAAATGATCTCTTATGTATCATTCAAACTCCCTCAATTCTTTGAAGTTCCTCTGTCTAAAAGCCTCCACCAAACTGCCTGACTCCTGTAATGCCCGTGCTAATCTATTCCAGACACCTACCACATTTTTTTTTAATTAAAAAAAAGGCTTGGTTGAAGAGGGGAAAAAAGGATCAGCCATAATTGAATGGTGAAGTAGACTTGGTGGGCCAATTGGCCTAATTCTGCTCCAATGTCTTATGGTCTTGGCCCCCTCGTGTTACCTCCCCCCCAAAAAAAAAACATGTACTCTGGAGTTTGACATGGGTAAAACCTCTATCAGGTCTAATCTTCACCTGCAAAACTAGGGAGAAAGATCAGTTTGCCCAGCCTTGTAGCTCATACCCTCTAATCCAGTCAGCGTCGTGGTAAAACTCTAATGAAGTGGTGGTCAGAGCTGCACGCAATACTCCTAAGTGAAGTCTAAGGTTTTATATACCTGCAGTATGATTTCCTTACTCTTGTACTCAACATTCCTACTAATGAAGGCAAACATTCCACATATTGTCTTTATCACCCTATCCACTTGCATAGCCAGTTTCAGTGAGCTATGGATACAGATCTCAAAATCCCTCTGTTCATCTTCTTTCATTTGACTTCCCAATGTGCAACACTTCACACTTGCCTGAATTAAACTCCAACTGCCATTTCACCCTTTATGTCTGCAGCTGTGCTATATGCTGCAATATTCTTTTATTGTTCTTTAGACTGTCCACAAACTCCCAATCTTAGTGTATGCTGCAAACTTGTTAATCCACCCATCTGCATCCAAATAATAGATATACCTGTATGTCACACGAGGTCTCCGTACCAATCTTTGTGAAACACTGTTGGTCAGGCCTCCAGCATGAATAACAGCCTTCCACCCTGACTGTCCTCTGTGAGAAAGCCGCTTGTGAATCCAAACTTGCAATTTGCTCAGGATCCCAAGCATCTTTATCTTCTGAATCAACCCATCTTGAAAGACCTTGTCAAATATTAAAATCCCTATAGACAATGTACACTGCCTTACCCCCATCAAGCTCTTTCGTCACTTCCTCAAAATAACTTGGTCAGGTTTGTGAGACAAGATTTGCCCTCCACAAAGCCATGCTGACTGTCCTAAGCAAGCCATCCTTTGCCAAATGTCCTTCAGTAGCTTCTCCAATATCCTTTAATATTTTAATCAGTTTTAAACATTCCAAACTCTCCTCATTGCTGTCATTGCGCTTTGGTATCATTTCCACTGACATGAGGCTCACTGGCCAATAATTACTTGGATAATCCTTTTTCCTTTCTTGAACAAAGACATGACATTTGCTACCCTTCAGTCCTCTGGGACCTCATATATTGCTAGTGAAAATACAAAGATATTTGTTAAAGCTTTAAGTTTCACTTTCAATATTCTGGGATATGTGCTATCAGGCTCTGACAACTTATCCAACTTGATGCTTTTTAGAAGACCAAGCACTGCTTGTTAAATCTCAAAATGCTACTGCACAATAACGTGCCTCACTCTGCCTTCACAAGCCTCCAAATTCTTCTCGGTAAATACCAATGCAAAATACTCATTTTAATACCTCAGCCATTTGACTACAAACACACAAAATTCTCTCATTTTTAACTACCTTCTCTTTAGATTTTTTGTGCTTCTGAGATTGTCCTTGATCCTGCTTACCAAAAACATGTGGTCCCTTTCAGCCTTCGTAATAGTGTGCTTGCACACTTTCCTGCAAGGGCCCTGACTGATTTTTAGCTTTCCAAGTCTTGCACATTCTTCCTTGTTTTTTGTTTGCAGGCTAGTATTGCTGTTTGTTTTGTTTTAAATTGAGCCTGTTATGTGCTATGTAGCAAAAGCCATTGACTGTTTTACGAAGTCTGCATAACTATTGTCAGGTTGATCAGGTTACATTCACTTCAAAGGATCTTCAACCTGCAATGTTAATTGTTTCTTTCTACAGATACCATCTGCTGAATACTCCAGCACTTAGTTTTTATTTCAACGTTCTGCCATCTGCAGATTTGATTCAATCTTCAGATTTCATTCAATTTGCTTAGTGCTGATTGCACTGAAGTTTTTTATCATTCCATAATTGTCCTTGTTGCTGTTATTTTATGATTCTAAGCTATTTGCTATGTAGATTTATGCATATTTATTATTCCCTGGAGTGAAGGAAAATGAGATTCAATAGAAGTATGCAAAATTGAGGAAGAAATGGGTAAATGTAAGCAAGCTTTTTCCACTGTGGTTGGGGGAGACGAGAACTAAAGATCATAGATTAGGGGTGAAAGGTGAAACATTTAAGAGGAAGTTGGGGGAAATCACTTCATAGGGTGCTACAAGTGTGGAAGTGGTAGATGCTCATTTGATTGTGACATTTAAGAGAAGTTTGGATAAATACTTGGATAGGAGGGAGATAGAGGGCTATGGTCCAGGTGCATGTCAATGGGACAAGGCAGAATAATAGTTTGGTATGGACTAGTTTTGCCAAAGGGCCTGCTTCTGTGACTGTAATACTCTGACTCTTATCACTTAATCCAGCTGTTCTCTCTCCCTCCAATATCAGCTAATCTTGGTGTGGCTTGTTAGGTGCTAGATGTGACATTTTAATCCTTGGTGCCATATAGTATTCTGTATAGATATTTCCATCAATCCAACACACTGTTAATTTGCAGTTGAGACAAATGTTTTGGCAATCTGGTTTAAGGTTTACCTGCCTGTGAAGCAGTGAGTCTCAAACCAGAAATCGGCAAACCTACAAGCTAAGAATGCATCTAGAAGAGTATGCTGCAAATACCCAGTAAGCTGGGCAATATCGGTGGAGGAAAAGCTTAAAATATTTGGATTAAACATCTTTCAACTTAACAGGGAATACAGTGGGTTCCAATTAATTGGGTTACATCTGCCCAAAAAAGCAGCAACCCTAATTAGCGGAGTTTCATGGAAATAGATAAAAAGGTTTAAGAAAAAGACAAACTACCTTTTAACTGAGTAACAAATTATATATTTAAGTGAAATATAGAACCAGTACTATAAAACTGTTAGTTCCTAAAAGTCATCAACAGAGGAATTCATCCAGTGTACACTGCTGCATTCTTTTGGTTGACTATATATTAACAATCAGCTCAAGACACCTAGTGCAGATAATAGACTGCTTTCATACAATGTTTTCAATGATTGCATCCTCCAAATCTTCATTTTTATTGTAACATTCAAGATCATTATCATTACTTTCACATTCTTTGTGGTTCCTAACTTGTTAAAGGAGTGAAATCATTTCACTTCCACTTCTGACCATATCTGTCATCTCCAAGCCTGAATGTTTGATACTGCAGTGAGCAAAAATGTTCTGAATGATCTTGCTGCTTATTTCTTACCAACTATCAGTTACAAAAATCACTGCTTTTTGAACCCAAACATGCGCAACTGACATGATTTGAAAACTTTTTGCTGGAAGCACAGTGTAGTGTCTAATGGCCACACGAGTGCACATAACTGATATTAGTTAGAAACTGCTCAGCAACAGTCTCCTGCCCCAGTTAAGTGACATATGTCCCAAATAAGCAAAGGGAATCTTGGTTATTTTCTCAATTAATTTTTGTTCTTTGTGTCATCCCCAATGATTGGGTACTTCAATTAACCAATGGCCCAATTAGCAAGATGGGCCAGAGTTAAAATGCAGAGCTTTGTGTAGAAGAGAGAACAAGCATGTCTGGGATAGCAAAAAGGCAGGAAATGTAATATAAGGATTCATGATGCTAAGCAATAAACCTAGAAGAAATGTAAATGTGGAATTATCTGCCATTATTAACAAAATAATTGAGCCAAGAAGGCGAATGGTTTCGGTAAAGTGGTGTTACTTCCTGTTCATTGATTTGGAATAGTGAAGGAAGCTGAGAGTAGAAGTGAGAATGGCATGGTAATGAAAGAATTAATCTTCTGGGTGTGCTTGTGGACTGATAAGGTGCAAAGCAGATTTACCTAATGTTCAAGGCAACATTAGCAGATCCGTAAACGTGCAAATTTAGTTCTACCCAAGCTCTTTACTAAGTGGCTAAAAATAAATGTTCCAGCCTGTACTTCCACCCATCCAGGAACAGATGTTGAATCACTCTTTTATGAATATTTTGAAGTTTGTACTTTAATCGGAGTCTGAGTTTGCCTTTGAACCTGAAGTGGGATATTTCTACTTCAGAGCCCAATTCCCTTCTCGTGCCATAACTGTAATGTGGCTGAAACTTTTCATCTTTAGCACAAAGTACAAATGTGTGTGGGCAGAGGAGTTTTCTTTGATGCCACTGGACCCCCAATTGACAATGCATTGTAATTAAACTACTTTACACTAGTTAAACTGCAAAAATCTCTGTAGAGCATGATATTCACAGCCATATTTTCTCATCACCAGGGGGCTTTTGTGTGGATGATGTCAAACCTCAGTGACGTGGTTACTGGGCTATGGATGTTCAGATTTTATGATTCTGTAACAGGTTGGCTTGAGCTTGAGTTACTCCACTGCAGTTCATATCTGTAGCTGTTACTCATGACTCATGGTTTTCTCTTGAATTTAATGGCTGATTTGTTTGCAATTCATACTTGTAGCCTTCAAATAAATTTTGTCAATGATGTGAAGCTCTTATTTCACATGTCACATGCAAGTCTAAGGACCTGCAGATGCTAGAATTGTGAAATGGTGTTCAATCAGACTTGTCATCTAAGATTCTCTTCCCACAGATGCTTGCTGGCCAACCATGATTCCAGAGCTTTTTTAATTTTAATTTCTGTCATATTTTTCTAAGAACTAAAATTTCAGTGGGATCTTTGGTTTTTCCCTTTTCAGAGGATTCTGAAGGTGTACATTTATGACATTTTGAAATCCTTTACAGCTAATGAAATGCTTTTGAAGTGTAACACAGGGAATGCAACCACTCATTTCTGCACAGCAACAGTGATGACCAGTTTTTGGTGCTAATCTGTAAATGCTGACATGGGCACAAGGGTACGCTCCACTGGCCTTTGAAATATTGTGTGATCTTTCTCTCCACTGCAGTATAACATCTCATGTTAATCCCACCAGAGTCCAGCTGCACTGTGAATTCAGTTTAGAATTTTGTATTCCATGGTGTGTGGGAAAAATCGCTTCTGTCTCTCCAGAAGTGCATCAGTGAGTGTAAAGAGTATAGAGAATCAACTGATTAAAATGCAGTGACTAAATGGAAGATGAAAATCTATTGGTAAAGAAAGCTTTAAACTTGATTTTTTTTCATTTATTCAAAGTTATATAAAATGCACCAACTTGCTGAAAGCATCAGTCGTCAGCTCTTGTCAGTCACAATGTAGAATGCAAGTACAAAATTATTTTAAAATGCGTAACACTGCAGATATGGAAACTAGAGCAAAAGAAGTAAACTGCTGGAGGATCTCAGTAGGTCGAGCAGCTCCCTCAGCAGATGATGAGGAAGAATTGTTTCAGTTGAGATCTGTATTAGGACTGAAAGTGGAGGAAAGATGGCCAGTATAAAGAGGGGAAGGAAGTCTGTAGGTGATGAGTGGACCAGGGGTGGGGGTGCAGGTTTGTGAGGGATCATGAACGGAAGGAGATGGGAGCTTGGCAATAGGCAGGTGGATGATGGGTGAAAACGGTCAAGGATACAAAAAGGCCAATGGAGCTGGCTGAGAAGGTGAAAGTAGACTCAGGCTAGAGCATGATAAGTTGAGACAGGAAGGCTCCCGTTGCGGGAATCTAATAAGGGAGAAACATGACAGAAGTTCGAATCGTGGGGGAGTGAGATCTAGTTGAAGTGTGAGTTAATAGGTGGATAAATTCGGTCGGAGAAGGTGATGGGTATGGGAAAGGGAGCAAAAAATGGGAGGAGTGGAAGTGGAGAGGACAACACAGTATTCCCTAAAAAAAAAAAAAGGGAACATTGAATGTGCATTCCATATGGGCTGTAGACTGCCTAGGCAGAATCTGTGGTGCTGGTTTCATATGAATTTGTGTTCCCTTACCTAAAGCATAAGCTGCCAGTCATCTTGCCCCTCACAACCCATCCCAGACCGAGTTCTATCTAGTCTGTTGTCTATTTCAAATTGTTACTCTCCTGCCTCTTTCCCAACACGACCTTTCTCCCACTGGGTCCTTCAGCCCATCATCCTTCATCCACCTATCCTTACCTGTCCCTGTCTTTCCTCTCCCTTGACTCTTTGTACAGGCTGTGTTCTCTCTCCACTTGTCTGGTTGTCGACACAAACAGACACATTTCACTTTGTTTCGATGTACATGTGATAAATAAACATTAATCTTGAGTCCTGATTTTGCCTGACAGTACTGGCTTCACTTTGTTCCTTAATCTGAAATTAAATTGATAGCATCACAACTGCAGAGGCGGTCATCATTACATGGGTGATATGTTGAGGATTTGTCAGGGGTGCAGAGGAGAGTTGCATGATTAATACCCAGTTTAAAGCATCTTAGTCATCAAGATAAGCTCAGAGCTGGGATTCCACATTTCAAAAGCGTAGGCTTGTGTGATTGAAGTTTATAAGATGAAGGAAATAAATTGTTTAGACAGTTTGTTTCAACTTAATAGGTTGCATCAAGGGTTCACAATCTCCATTTATGAAAGGCCAGGACAAGCAAATGGCTTCACCTAGCTTTTATGAAAATCACTTTTTTAAAAGATGTAGGTACCCCATAATCTTGGATTCCACTTGGTCTCCAGGATAAGCTTTGATCACTCAAAGGGGTCAAAGGAAATTTCCAGGTTTTGTTTGTACCATTGTTCCCTAAATCTGTGTTTTTTTGTATCTCCTAAACGATTACTGATCTTTCGGGTCAGGGAGTATGAATGTCGTGGTGTGCAAGTCGATTTAGTTTTCTGCCTCGGGCAGAATGAGCTAGTGGATCATTCTGATTCAAGATGTATTTATTCTAGAATTTCATCTCTATTTGGTATGAGATCCATTTTCCAGTTTTTATCATAATGCTGCATCTTTCTGCTGGGGTGGAGATTACTACAGGGTTAATGGGAAAATATTCAATCTACATCACTGCCACTCCAGAACCAACCTCAATAGTTGAGATGCTAGAGAGATGGTGCTTACATTTAGATCCATTTAGAGCTGAGCTCAGCCCTCCAACTTGGGTGAGTCAGCTAATCAAAGACAAACCTACTACTGTTATACACCACTGATAACAGTTGAGGGCAATTTCCTCAAATGTGGAGTACTCTCTAGATCTCAGGGGGCTTGGATGTCAATAGCATTCACCATTGCCTCGAGTGGGTCAGCAAAGCCATTAGTCAGCTGAGGAAAAGGTCATTTGAAATTGTAGACTTTAAAACTGGCACAGGGATTGTGTTTTACTAGGTATTTGTTTCCAGTCCTGTGTGCTTCTGAAATTTGGGTTACATAAAGCAGCCACTTTGAGACACTCAAAATCCTTCTATTGCTGAAAAATCCTTTCACTCCTCTGTAAGGACAAGGATAGTAAGGTTGCCATTCCCTCCCAGGCCAAGCATCAAGGCCAGATTGCCCTCAGTTGGTTGCAGTATAGTTCCTGCCCTTCACTGAAAGGAATGCTATTTTAGGTTTTTATGCAAAAATTATCCGATTAAACCCTCTGATTCCCTCAGCAAATACTGGGAATCCAAAGGCTGTGAATGTTCTAAGTAGAGTAGGAGGAGGAGCAGTCCTGATCGACCCAAACTGTCGACTGTTTATTCATTTTTATAGGTGCTGCCTAACATGAATATCTACAGCATTTTGTATCTATTGCAGAGGAGTGGTATCTTGGATGACACTGAATCTGAGACCAAACATGAAAACTGGAGCAGGTGTTGGGCCTCTAGGTCCCTCAAGCCACCTTCACATTCAATACAATCAGAGCTGATCTGTGCTAGTCTCAACTCCTCTGCTAATTTCCCAGAGCCCTCAATCTGTAACCTTTCAAATATTTGTCGATCTCCATCTTAAATAATCTAATAATTTGGAGCAGCACATGCACAATGCTGGAGGAAATCAGCAGTTCAGGCAGCATTATTCATTTCTAAACAGTTGACATTTCAGGCCAGGATCTGTGAAATGGGTGGGGAGGTGGGGAAGAGAATTCCAAACATTTGCCACTCTGAGGAAAGAACTTTCACTGAACCTTGGCTTCAAATGACCAGTTCCTCAGTTTGATGCCCCATTGTTGTCACTCTCCTATATTAACAACATGGGTCAAGTGAAGAAATGGTAAACAGCAGAAGGAACTTGTCACTTAACTACTGGACCACCAGCTAATCCTGATGTACATTGCCTGTCCCACCCATGGTGGAACTTGGAGCTAATTTGTGATGGCATGGTAGCATAGTGGTTAGCACAACACTTTACGGCACCAGAGGAACTATGGGTTGAGCAGCATCAAGGGTTGAGTAGCCAAAGTGAAGTGAATCTGTGGAGTTTATTGCCCCAGATGGCTGTGGAAACCAAGTCATTGAGTATATTTAAAGCAGGGGTTTATAGGTTCTTGAGTAGTCATTTTGTCAAAGGTTATGGATAGAAGGCAAGATAATGGGGGTGAGAGGGGTAATAATTCAGCCGTGATGGAATGATGGAGCAGACTCAATGGGCCGAATAGCCTAAATCTGCTCCTGCGTCTTATGGTCTAATGTATTGCAGTATACATCATGACGCCTATCTGAACCTAAATAACATCAATACTACCCAATTTGCTGATACAAGTCCTGATGAAAGGTCTCGAACTGAAAAGTAAACTGTTTATTCCCCTCCATAGATGCTACCTGACCTGCTGAGTTCCTCCAGCATTTTCTGTTGCTCTGGATTTCCAGCATCTGCAGAATCTCTTGTATCAATATATTATCTGTTTTCTTTATACTGTACAAGATTCTGCTATTGTGCTGGTTGTAACAAAGAGTTCGTCCATCTATTTTTTCATGTCATTGCATTAATTCTATATGCTTTATTTAGCAACCGATATATGATTAAATTATATTTGCTGCTTTGATTTATTGATTGCATTAATTGCTGATATTTTACTTTACTTTTCAAATCCAGCTCAGCCTCTTTGTTCTCTGCACTCTACCAGTCTGAGGGTTAACAGATTACCCGCAGGACTGGGCAAGTGAATTTTTATAAATAATTAGGTCAAGCATATGAAAACAATATGAATATATGCAAGCAATAATTGTAAGTAGTTTAAGCCCAGAAAATATCAAATAAAAATCCCTTATTTCTCAATGAAGCCAATCTTTTTTTGGCAAGCATTGAAGGTAAAGCAAGCCAGGGATGGTCATCAGGATGAATCTCAGTTATCTGTGGATTTTCCTCTGGTTGGATGTTTTGAAGCTGATGACAATATGATTGTTAAAGCAAAGCTCTTCATGTGAATAGGTTTCTCCCTTTGACAGGGTGGATGGGGAGGGGGGAACAGTGCTAATTCAGCCTGAATTCAAGATTCAAGGTTGTTTGACATTCCTCAGTGCACAAGTGTAAAGTGGAACAAAATTATTATTACTCTGGACCTGATGCTGCATAAAAAGAAACAATAAGTGTAAAGAACGCAATACAAAAATAAATAAAAATATGTAAGATTAGCTTGTGTCCATAGACTGATTATATGTACATAATGTGATGCTAGGTACAGGAGTATCAGTACGTAAGGTGACTGACAAGAAATGATAAAGTAGTGGTGGGGAAGTGTGTCGTGGCGTGGGTAAATATGTGGAGGCGTTGGTCAGCCTGACACTTTGGGGTAGTAACTGTTCTTCAAGTTCATGTTTATTGTCATTCAAGCGTACACACATCTACCACCAAAAGAAACGATGCTCCTGCAGACCAAGGTGCACAATGCATCACATATAACTCTCACACAACACAAAGTAATATTGCTACTAGTAAATTAACAAATAATGTATATTAACACAAGTTTAAAAAAAATAAACAATGTATCGCTAATGGAGCTTCAAGCATGATGAGACCTGGGTGGTGGCAGGGTGGGCAGTCATCTTGGAGCTTAGGTGAAGAAACTGTTTCCCTTTCTAACAGTTTGAATCTGGTCATTCTGGCATAGAATCTGCTTAGTCTTTTCTCTAATGGGTGTGATATAAACAGTTCATGAGCAGGGTTGTGGAATCCTTCATCCTTTTTCCAGGACTCTGTATATCTTGATGGCAAACGGTTTTAACTACCCCGTTGTAGACACCCCCACCATCTGCTGCAGTGCAGTTTCTATACCACACAGATGTACTTTAATGCAAAAAGAACAAGACTTGTAGCATTTAATTTATAGCTAAAGGTTCTCAGCTGAAACTGTGCCTTTAACCAAGATCTTGCTCTTTCAGTAATTCAGTTACTACACCCTTGGCTTTATTGCACCTGTAGCTTTAAATCACTTAAGTGTCTTGTGTTTGTTGTTCATCTCGTTTAGGTCAAACCAGGGTTCAGCAGCTGGCGGAGAACACTCGATACTTCAGACGAAGACTGAGGGAAATGGGATTCATTATCTATGGAAATGATGATTCACCAGTGGTGCCTTTGATGCTCTATATGCCAGCCAAAATTGGGTAAATGAGAAACGTACTTCATTCTTTGTAGTTTAAATTCAGATTTTTTAGTTTCCTTCAGCTGTCTGTAGTAAGAAAATTAACTGGCAGTTTCGCAAAATGCCTCCACTGGGCTGCAACTTGAATAACAAAGAATGCAAGTAAACAAATTAAAAATAAGCACTGTTATTTCCCCTTATTTGAATGCTGATCAGACACAAGTTATTGCAGTTTCTTTACTGGGCTGAAAGTGGATAGGAGCTTTCATTTCTTTTGGACCTTGTCCCTTTCTTGTTCATGTCCTGTCAGGTGGGCCAAAGTGGTTACCACCAGCAACCACATTAATTTATTCATTGATACAGCGCGGAACAGGTCCTTTCAGCTGCACTGATGAATACCTATTTAATACTAACAGAACCACCAGATAATTTGCAATAATCAGTTAACCTATTAACCGGTACATTTTTGGGTTGAGAGGAAACTGGAACACCCTGAAGGAACCCACACATTCCACGGGGAGGACATACAAACTCCTTCATCTGGAATTGAACTCCAAACTCTGCCCTGAGCTAGCCGCTCCCTAGTGGAGAGAGTTGAGGTCTCATCTGCAAATATAGAGGAAATAATTGGCCAAGTTTTCTTTACATCAGCCAGTCAATTATATAATGGGAGTATTTAGCAAGAATGAGAACTCCAAAATAGAAATTATGATGTTGCTGAATTTAAAAGCTCATAAATTCCAAGGGCCAAGATGATTTGCATCAGTTTTTAAAGAGATGCTTTTTGAGGTAGTAGATGTTATCCAATGTACTATATTTTCTGAAATTGTTCTTGTGGATGTGGTGGTAGTAAATATGGTCCTATAGTTAAAGAAAAGTCAGAAAATGGGAACCATCAACATTTAATCTAAACTCAGTTGGTGTTGGTGCCACCATTGACACTATTGAGTATGTCAACAAAGAGCCCTGTTATAAGAAAACAGTATCCATCATCAAGAACCCCCCCCCCCCCCCCCCCCCGCCCTCCCCCAAACTTCACCAGCTGGGCCATACTGTCTTCTCAGTGCTGCCATTGGGAAGGAGGTACAGGAATCTTAAGTCCCACACCACCAGGTTCAGGAACAGTTATTACTGTGCAACCTTCAACCTCCTCAACTAGCGTCTTCACTCAACTCAACTCTGAGCTGATTCCACAACCTGTGGTCCTGACAAAGGGTCTTGGCCCAAAACGTCGACAGTGCTTCTTCCTATAGATGCTGCCTGGCCTGCTGCGTTCCACCAGCATTTTGTGTGTGTTGCCACAACCAATGGACTCGTTTTCAAAGACACTACAACTCATGAAAATGAATCTCCTTATGTATATTGTGACACATCTATACTTGGCTAATAAATTTAAACTTTGAAAATTGCTGAAATCTATAATGGAGACCTCCTTGAACAAAGGGATTGAGTCAATTAAAACATGGATTTATGAGAGGAAAATTGTGTTTCCTAATTTGCTGGAGTTTGAGGTTGACTGGTAGGATAGATGAGGAAGAAGTGGATGTGGTAAATATGGATTCTTGCAACGTGTCACAGGCATGTCAGTTGACAAAGATTTAAGGTACCATGTGATTCAATTCAAGCAGCTGAATGGATTGCATTAACTGTATTAAGTGAGAATTGTGAGATTATATAACTCATGAAGAAGATGTCACCAACAAACATGTCCAGGGTGACAACCTTCAGACAATACACAAAACTGCTCCTTTCACTACTTTTTGCTGCTGCTTCTTTCATATGTGATTCTGCCACTGTTAGAACCTGTGATCTACCTTTCTATGGTGTTTTTGGGCCAATGGAGTGATCTGGCACTTTGCTGTCTCCGAGGGAGTTTAGTGAGGTTTTGAGTGAAGTGTGCGATCTCGAAGCCCAGAAACAGGGCAAGAGCCCATGATCAACTCCATGTCTTGCCGATTAAAGTGTCAAGGAAGATTGAAATCAAAGAGGACGAGAGCAGAAGACAAGTGGGTGTTCTGCATTGTCTGTCTGAGTGACCAGACTCTCACTGTCTCGCCTGCTGCTCCTAGAGGAAGGAGCCTGTGTTCGCCCTCGCAATTCTGCCAGAGCTTGGTGCAAGGGTCTTGGGCGAGGTTTAACCAGTGCAGTTTGTGGTTTGCACTCTAGTTCACCTTGTGATGGGCTTCTTTTTGCTCTTTTTTTTTGTTTTGTGTGGTTTTTATGGGGCAGACTGGGTCTGCGTCCTGAAATCAACAAACAATGTGGCACTGGATTGAACTGAACTAAGCTGAAATGAGTATTCCTGAACTCTTTTGATGACTTGTAGATTTGATGTTTTATATTCTATATTTCTCGTGCCTTTTTTGTGGCACTTATGCAATTTAATCTTTGCACATTTGGGAGTTTGATGTTTTTCTTTGAACAGATTCCGTGTTTTCTTTCTTTCATGGCTGTCTGTGGGAAGACAAATCTTCGGGTTGTATACTGCATACATACTTTGATAATAAACATTCTCTTAATCTTTGCATAGCATTTTTTTTACTAATTCAACAAAGCAAACAAGTTGAAGCTTCAACGAGGAAATGCTTTTAATCAAAAATGTCAGCTAATGAGCAGGTTTTGTATTAGATATCAGTCTTGTTTGGTTATTTTTCAAATTGTAATTGCAGTATACTGTAATTAAAGTAGTTCATTCCATCTTGGAAACTTGGATCATTTCTTTGGACTTTAATTAGTGGGCATAAAAGGAAAGAGTTTATTATGAAAACAGTACAGATATTGGTTACACACAAAATGCTGGAGGAACTCAGCAGGCCAGGCAGCATCTATGGAAAGGAGTAAACAGTTGACATTTTGGGCCGAGACCCTTCATCAGGACTGGAAGAAAAAGATGAGAAGTCAGAGTGAGAAGGTGGGGGGAGGGGGAGGAAGAAGTACAAGGTAGTAGGTGATAGGTGAAATCGAGAGAGGGGGAGGGTGAAGTAAAGAGCTGGGAAGTCCATTGGTGAAAGAGATAAAGGGCTGGAGAACGTCAGAGGGGAGCAGTGAGAGAGGGTTTCACTGAACTCTGTTGAAGGGAAGTTGGAGGGCAGCTGAGATCACAGATGTTGGTTAATCCATTGCTGCAGTAAGTTCTGAAATAGTGGTTACCCTCTTAGCCATGACAATGCAACTAATGACCCTGAAATACACAGGCTTCTCCCACCATACCTTGGAAATGTATAACATGAAGTCCTTATGGAAAGTCTTTTCCTAAAATATTGACTGTTCATTTCAAAGTCAATAAAAACAGGCCCTTTGGAATTTAGACCAACTTATCTATTCTAATCATTGCCTACTTGAGCCAATCTCATTTGTCTGAATTTGGCTCGTATCCTTCACAAATACACTTTGCTGACAAGGTAACTTTTTGCTCCAAATGTCTACTGGACTTCAGAATATTTTAGTTATGGCTCCCTTAGTGCCTTTCCTCCTTCTGTATATTAATTATCTGTTCACTGGTTTCTTGTTTCATATATACATTTTTAAACCTGAAGTGTTTTATTTCCTCAGTGCTTTTGGTCGAGAAATGCTGAAGCGAAACATTGGAGTTGTGGTTGTTGGATTTCCTGCCACACCCATCATTGAATCGAGGGCCAGGTTTTGTGTATCTGCTGCTCATACCAGAGAGATGCTGGATACAGTAAGTTTAATTTTTATGGCTGTTCTTTTGTCCTTGCAAGAATTTTTAAAGCTTTATTTATTTAGTCCAGTGTATTGTGGGTAAACCAGTTTCCTCACTGAAATGACTAGTTTCATTGCAACAGCTCATTAAAGTACATTATTAAAATAATGCACCAGAATTCTCTAAAACCATAAGACCTAGGAACAGAATTAGACAATTCAGCCTATCGAATCTGTTCCACTATTCCATCATGGCTGTTTTATTAAACCTTTCAACCCCTTTCTTCTGCTTTCCCCCCACACCCTTGGCGCCCTTATTAATCAAGAGTCTATCAAGCTCTCCTTTAAATCTGCCCAATGGCTTGGCCTCTACAACTGTCTATGGCAATGAATTCCACAAATTCACCAGCCTCTAGCTAAAGAAATTCTTCCTCACCTAATAAGTGTTAGAAGATGTGCATGTATTAGTGTACTAACATTTTGATTTTGATATTCATGCATTAAAGCAGTGGAATTTCATATAGTTTTTTTGTGTATTCAAAATGTGATCTTACACATACAAAAACTGCAGACTGCCTTTATTCGTGAATTGTACTCTAGGCATCCAGCTGGAAGTAAAGTGCATTCTCTTATAACCATGGGAGTAGAAAAATGTTTCTAGATATTATAAATGATTGTGAAATGAGTATTTTGAATCTTGGAACTAAAAATTGAGTAATTTGTTTATTTGTCCTTTGGGCTCCAATAAAACTGATTCAATCAAAACCACTTTTGATTTATGTCTTAAAGTGAGTCACGTTCCACTCTTCTCTAAGCAAAAAAGGAGTCTTGCATGTTTATTCAGTGGCCACTTTATTAGGTATTTCCTGTGACTAATAAAGTGATCAGTGTGTACGTTCATGGTCTTCTGCTGCTGTAGCTCATTTACTTGCAGGTTCAACATATTTATTCAGAGATGCTCTTCTGCACACCACTATTGTGTGGTTATTTGAGTCGCTGTCACCTTTGTCAGCTTGAACCAGTCTAGCCTCTCTCATCTGTCAATAACCAGGTATTTTCACCCACATAATTGCTGAACACTGGTTGTTTTTTGTTTTTCCACCATTCTCTGTAAACTCTAGAGACTGTTGTATGTGAACATCCCAGGAGATCAGCAATTTGAGATATTCAAACCACTTTTTGCACCTATAACCATTCCACGGTCAAAGTCACTTGGATCACATTTCTCACCCATTCTGCTACTTGGTCTGAACAACAACTGAACCTCTTGACTATGTTGGCACACTTCTATGCATTGAGTTGACTGCCTGATTAGATATTTGCATTAACAAGCAGGTGTATCTAATAAAGTGGCTTCTGAGTGTATATAGAAAGCTTTTCTGCCTATACCACAGCAATATGATGACCAGAATTTTAAGTGATGCTATTTGAGGGGCATGAATTGGCCTGTGCGTTGGAGCAAATTGCTACTCGTACTGTTACCAGGAGATCTTTTGCCCCTGTTTGAAAGATCTCCCATGCAAAATCAGCCAACACCAGCAATGAAGAATTACATTAAACCTCCTCAGTACAACATTGGTGTCATGAACAATTTTTATACACAAGTCTGTGGGCCCACAATCTTCTCCAATTTAGTGAGAATATTATCAGCTGAGTCACATCTGGAGCTATTAATGTTGTTGCATTCCTTTTTCACTTTGGGAATTTAAGAGCAGATATCCTCAGTGTTCTAATGTGTAGATGTGACAGACAATTAGAAAGCCAAATTGTAGGTTGACCTTTATTGAAGGTTTTTAGTGCAGGAGTAAAGATGTCTTAGTACAGTTATGTAGGGGCATGATGAAATCACAACAGGAATACTGTGTCCAATTTCTACTCTTGTATTGATAGAGTCCAGCAAAATTCCCAGGGTTAGTTACTGGGATGGTAAATCTGTCTTGGGAAGAGAGGCTGAGCAGGCTGGGCCTCTTTTATTGAAGGTGCAGAAGACTTGACCTCAAGACATAAGAACAGATTTGGGCCATTCAGCCTTTTAAGTCTGCATCAAGGCTGATTTATTTTCCCTCTCAACCCAATGGTGGCCTTGACAAGGAGGCTACAGGGAGGATGACTCTCTTGGTTCAGGAATCTAGAAATTGGCATCAGTCTCAATTTCAGGTAAGCCACTTAGGACACAAATGGAGATTGTTCTTCACTCGTGTTGAAACTTTGAATTCTATATTCTCAAGGGCTCCAGAGGCTTGGTCATTTGTTGTATTCAGAACATAGTGCATAGTACAGTACAGGCCCTTCAGCCCTCAGTGTTGTGCTGACCTGTTACCTATTCTAAGATCAATGTTTTGCTCCTCTCACAAAGCCCTCATTTATTCACCCATGTGCCAATGCAAGAATCTCTTAAATCTTCCTAATGTATCTGCCTCTACCACCACCCACAGCAGTGTGTACTACACACTTAATGTGCTGTGTGTGTGTGTATATATTCCCACCCCCCACACTATACTTTGCTCCAGTAACCTTGAAATTGTATTCATTGCTGCTCTGAAAAACGGGTGCTGGCTATCCACTTGATTTATGCCTCTTATCTTGTACACCTCTTTCAGGTTACCTGTCATCCTGTTTTGCTCCAAAGAGAAGAGCCCTAGCTCGAACAACCTATCCTTATAAGACACGCTCTATAATCTAGTAGAGATCTGGTAAATTTCTGAACCCTCTCAAAAGCTTCCTCTTCCTTCCTACAATGAGGTGACCAAAACTGAACAGAATACTCTGTAGTCAAACCAGAGTTTTATAAAACTGCAACATTACCTCAGTTCCTCGTGGCCTTCATGATCAGGATATTGAGTACAGGAATTGGGATGTTATGTTGAAACCGTGTGGGATGTTGGTGAGGCTGAATTTAGAGTATTTTGTGCAGTTCTGGTCACCTACCTACAGGAGAAATGTCAATAAGCTTGAAAGAGTACAGAGAATGTGTGGACGTGAGTTGAAGAGAAAGGCTGAACAAGTTACTACTTTATTCCCTGAAGTGCTGGAGGATGAGAGGTTCTTGTAGAGATGTATAAAATTGAGGTGTACAGATAGGGTGAGTGCATCAAGCTTTCTGTCCTCCTTCCCCCCTGACCCCCTCAGGTTGGGTGAAACTAGAACTTGAGATCATGGGTTAAGGGTGAAAGATGAAATATTTGAGGGGGAATGTCTTCAGTCAGAGGGTGATGAGTGTGAAACAAGCTGCCGCAGAAGTGGAGGATGCAGGTTCAATTTCAACATTTCAAACAAGCTTCGTTAAGTACATAGATGGGAGGGTTATGGTCTAAGTGCAGATTGATGGGACAAGACAGAATAATACTTAAGCATGGACTAGATGGCCTCCAAGAGGGCCACCATGTTGTCATGGTTTGGAGGCTTGCATGCCTCATTGACCTGGAGACCTATGTTGGCTGGAGTCAGGGATTTATGCTTTGGCTTTTGGTAAGGTCACCCATGCCAAACAGGTCAAAGGGTAGATGCCTGACTAAGAATGCACCACTGGTCCTCCAGGTTCTGAGGTTCAGTTCAGGGCTAACAACCCTGACTTGTAAAACAAAATTGTCATGGAAACAGCAATGAAGAATCCTTCCACATCTGAATACGCTGGGGCTTGCATGATTGACAGTAGTGAAACCATGACATGATGGAGGAAGCCCTGAAAGCCATTAGAGTTGGAGGAACTTCATTGCTTCCCTAAACGCCATTGGTAAAATGGGTAGACAGACCGATGGACTAGGTGGTTTGGAGGTCCTGTTTCCATGTGAGTTGTCTATGATGCTGACTTAAATTTAACTAAAATGCCTCCGCTGGAAAAAGGCAATCCAGATCTGAAGGAATAGAATTTTTAAAGGTTTATGAAGTTGGAGATGGGATGGGCAAGACCATGATGTAAGCAGTCTGATTTAAATTTTAATATTTTAGGGAAATCAATGATGATGAGAGAACTGTTGCTTTCCCAGTAATGTTTTTTTTAAAAAAAAATCCCCTTGCAAGCAGTTGAGTTGCGTTCTGATACTTGTAATGTTGCTTTCGTACCTTTCTGGATTTGTAGAAATGGAACTACGTTTTAGGAACAAAATGCTATGTTATGTGCAGTGAGTGTTTGTGTGACAGCATGGTTAAAATATGGTTCATAGTGCCTTTGAAATATTTGTCGAAAGAAAAACTTTTCAAAGCCAATGCTTTCTGAGATCTTTTAGACAATGAAAGTTAAATAAATCCCCTAGCATTATGTACCTTAATACTAAAAGTACCTTCACCATATAGCATTGTGCATGCCTGGATAATGTTCTCTTTGTAGTTTTGCAATCATATGGTGCTTTATTTTAAATTAGAATCCCTATTATATCCTGGTTCATAAAATACTCCATTTTATTTAAACAATGTACCAAATCAGTACCACATGGCAGTGGCAACTTAATCCAAGAGGGAGTCTCCTATTACACTGATTAAATTTTGTTTTAAGCATTGGTGGTAAGCTTTTAAGATTCCTCTAATGAACTCCAAGTAATTGTCAAAAGATGTCATGATGGTGTTTATTTGGCAGGTACCAAAAAAGAACAATGTCCTTAATTACTTCTGTACTTACTTGATTCAGCAAAGTGCAAGTGTCTCCATGCTGTTACTTTTGTCTCTTGTTGTTCTTCACTGTTCCACTAAGGTCGTTATCCTGTTGTGTGCATGGGGCCCTTTCTGAAATCTCTCTGCCGAATCTTGAAAAATAGAAACTTGCTACAATTGCCTTGTAAGGCTGTTAGACTCTTCCACATACTACTTTCTCATTTTGTTTTTTGTGTAATATTTCAATTAAACAAGTATCACTGGGAGTATTTTCACTAAATGCTGACATATCATATTATCATGCAGTCAAAGAGTTTAATCAGTGAGAAAACCTGTCACCCAAGTGAAGATCCGGGTCTACCTTTTCTCTTCGTAATGCATGAGGCTCTACTGGATTTGTATCTTTTCAACCTTTTAACTTTGATGCAGCACTGTACAACAGAAACAGGTATCTGGAGAGCCCATTGGCATTTCTGCAAAGTACCAACTTGCTAAACCCTATCAGCAGAAAACCAAAAGGTTGAATGTTTCAATTTCAAATTCTGGTCTCTGTGTGTATTGACCCAAAAGCGCAAGGTGGACAAGTTGCTATTTGATTCTGGTGCCGCAGATCTGCTTTTCTGATCCAAAAATGTTCCTGTGGTATGACCACTGAATGAGTAATACAACATGTGGTCAAGAGCAATGGCACTTTATAGTCAATGAGAGCCAAAAATGAGATGAGTACATTGGTGCCTCTGGCACAGTGATATGCACGTTTTGGCATGCATTTTCCTCAAGGGTCATGTACTCAGCATTGTTTTTAAGTACAATCCCATCAAGTACAGCCAAAATATTCAGTGTTGGATCAATCTAAACATTCGTATTTTCCTAGAATTTCAACAATGACTTTTTTTTTAAGGCATCAAAGTTTTCAGAAATGGAGTGTCTCTCAGTGAGATAGCTGAGCTTTGTTAGTCTTTGGTTAGACCACATTTGGATATTGTGAAGAGCTTTGGGCCCCTTGTTTAAGAGGGGATCCAAAGAAGGTTTACAAGAATGAAATGGTTAACAAATGAAGACCATTTGATTGCAGAGCCTGTTGTCGCTAGAATTTAGAATGAAGAGGATGGGATTTTGTTGGAACCCATATTGAAAGGCCTCGATAAAGTGGACATTGTGATAATGTTCCCAACAGTGGGAAAGTCTTGGACCAGCCTCAGGTTAGAAGGACATCTCTCTAGCACAGAGATGAAGAGGAATTTCTTGAGCCAGAAAGTGATGAATCTGTGGAACTCATTGCCACAGATAGCTGTGGAGGCCAGGTCAATGAGAATATTTAAAGTGGGGGTCAATAGGTTTCTGATAAGTAAGGACATCAAAAGTTGTGGGGCAAAGGCAGGAAATTGGGGTTGAGAGTTGAGAAATCAGCCATATCCAATGGTGGAGCAAAGTTTATAGGCCAGATAGGAGCGGAATTAGGGAATGTCTTGTACGATTGTTCCCAGGCTTTGTCATGGCATTTGGCTGTTACCAAACTCAACACGTGATGTCTGATTTAAATAAAAATAGTTGCACAATGAGGAAATACCTAAGTGAGCAAGATGAAGTTCCTGGACAGGGTAGCTGATCTGAGTGACTATGGTGACACAAGGTGACCTGGTCCTATGGATGTTATTCTCCATGAATTGAACAATATTGATAGCAGAATTGAGAAGCGGGAATGATCCAGGTGATGCGGGGTTGTGGGGGTGCCTGATGTTGGATGTCACCTTCTTGAGACATAGCTTCTTGTAACTGTACCAATGATGGCACTGATTAACCTTTCAGCTTTCAATTACCTAGTTTTGAAAAGCTAACAGACTTGTGCTACTATCACTCACACTAGTTTGGGGTTACTTATCATTTCAAAAAATTCAAAGTAAATTTGTTTGTTTTCTTACGAGCTTACTCAATAAATCCAATAATCATAATAGAATCATTGAAAAGCCACACCAAAAGGGCAAACAACCAGTGTGCAAAAAAGGTTAATTTTATCGTCAAAGTGTGTATGTACAATACCACTCAGATATTTGTCTACTCCAGATAACCATTAAATACAGAAGACCATGAGTGTTGATGAAAGAAAGAAAATGTCAACCCCACCCCCCGCAACTTGCATGAAAAAGAAAAGAAACAAAACTCAGACCCCAAAGTCCACCCCCTCGCCCGCAGCAAAGATCAGCCACAATATCAATCAACAACCCTCTGCACATAACAATCCCCGATTTTCCCCCCTCCACTTGCAGACAGAAGCACCAAATGCCCGAAAACACCCACACCCCCACCCTCAAAAGGACATCAGTCTGAAGTATAGTCCAATAATCACATAAATCTCAATGTAGGAAATGCCTTTTAGCTGCAGCCATGGAGAGCAGCCACATGAACTCAGTCCTTCCAGAAAGAATGAGCTCTGACCTGGGTCTAAACACTGCTGAACAAGCCAGTCTGGCTGCTGACCATCTCACACTGAGCCTTCACTGACTCCCTTGACATTTACCTCAATGCTTCAATCTTCCTCGCCACTTTGAGATGGAATCTCTTTTCCACGATTTAGCTTGTGTTCTCAAACCTTCCCCACCCCCCCCCCCCACCCCGTCTCAGATCTCAACAAACTGTGTAAATACAAAAGAAAAATAATGAAAAAGGAAGCAATAAATACTGAGTTCTTGGGTTGTGGAAACAGTTCAGTGATGGTCTAGTGCAGAGCTCCATTTAGTATGGGAGGCATTTATAATTATATATAGTTTGTACCCAACCCATGTCGTGCTTGAGTTTCTCTGTAGCTTGTTTGTAACCGACAGCTTGTCTTATCACTGAAGTTGTAACACGAATTCCCAAAATCTTCTACATGAACCAGTTTACATTACTGTCTTGAATATGCTTTATCTACACTCAGTGGACACTTTGTTCGGTACACCTATACACCTCATTAATGCAACCAATCTTGTAGCAGCAATTCTGTGCATAAAAGTATGCAGACATGATCAAGAGGATGTTGTTGCTCAGACCAAACATAATGGGGAAGAAATAAGATCTAAATGACTTTGAATGTGGAGTAATTAGTGCTAGATGAGGTGACTTGAGAATCTCAGAAACGGCTGATACCCTGGGATTTTCATGCACAACAGTCTCGAGTTTACAGAGAATGGTACAAAAACAAAAAAAAAGTCCAGTGAGTGGTAGTTAAGTGGGCGAAAACGCCTTGTTAATGAGAGTGCACAGAGAATGGCCAGACAGCTTCAAACTGACAGGAAGGTGACAATAACTCAAATAACCACAAATTACAACAGTGGAATGCAGAAGAGCATCTCTGAACGTGTGTCACATTGAACCTTGAAGTGGATGGGTTACAGCAGCACAAAACCACACCAAGTTCCACTCCTGTATCTAATTAAGTGGTCGTTGAGTGTATTCCTTTGTTTGCACTTATTAAAGTGCATCTAATTTTATAGCCCAATAGTAGTTACACTGGCAAATCTCAGAACTAGTTGCACCTCCCTGTGAATCTATGACACACTCATTATAAATTGGCTGCAGTATTAAAGAAGAAGTCAAGTTCTGGCACACCAATTTCTCTTCCAATATCTGCATTAATTTTACTAATTGTTTGCTCTCAGTTTAAAAAACAGAACTTTGAGCTGTACTTTCCAAACAATTCACTTAATTTTTTTAAAAATCTTGGGTTACGTGCACAGACATTTAAGTTAAAAGTGCACATTCCCAACCGCCCACAAATTTAAATTCCTCTTTGAGTCACAATCAATTTGCTTATAATGCATTTTGCTCAACAATGTTGAATATTATCTTCACCTGCTAATAATTTGCTTAAAGCTGCCTAGCCCCACAGTTGGAATTTTCCATTGCAATTCCTGCGCAATTAATATTTCTATTTTATATTGGAACATAATTTTTGTACTTTGAATTTAGCTTGTGCAGTTGGATGTCTATCCCACCCACTGTGCCTGCAGTGAATGCACTCATTTTAAAATTATTCAGCAAATAAGAAATGACCGGGTTTAAATGGAATCTTTTTGCTAAACTTGAGGGTTTTTATAAAGTTCTAAAGGATGAAGAGTTTTCCAGGTGTCTTCAGAGACAGTTGATTGTTTCATAAATATCCAAATTTCCAGCAAAATTGTATTTACCAATTAAATTGCTGCTGCACAGAGACTTTGGCCAATATTAGTGGATCAACTCCCTGGAACTTGGCTGAGCTTTATTCAAGAAACTTTGCATGAGCATTCCATTGATGCCTTTTTGAGTTATTTTGATTCCATCTTTCAGCATGTGCTCTTTGAAAGGGCTGGCTGGCTTTGAGAAAATCATATATTGTTGTTGGCCATTGTGTGCCCTGGATCCCTCTACTTGCAGCAGCAGCCTTGTGATCTGGGAGCTTCAGGATTCTGTCCAGCATGTTAGAGTCTTTGTACTATCTTGCCAGATACATGGCATTGGTGTTGCTTCTGGACATATCAGAAGATTAAACAATACAGTTTGGGTTGCATTCTTCTCCATTCTTGGCAATCCATTTACAAGTATTTCATCACCTGCGAGGAAATATCATCAGTGCACTGTTCACTTGTGCTGCATCCTCCAAATGCTTGGCCTTTATATACTTATCAATCATTATTGGTCATTATATACTTGGCCTTTATATACTTATCAATCATTATGGAAACTCAGTTTATGACATAGGGAGGATGTCTCATTGCTGATTGGTTGCATGGTGAACTCTACGCATTGTCTGGAATTTGCCCGCATTGGCTTATAAATGGGATCAAGGTCTGTATGTTTATAGAAATGTTTATGGCAAACCATGCTTTTGGGTATTCTCTTGTTTGCTTGTGCCATGACGTTCACTGATGCCCGGTCAATTGATGATAACCAATCAACTGATTGATAAGTATATAAAAGCCTGCATTTGGAGGACACACCATAAGTGAACAGCGCACTGATTATCTCTCCTTGTCTGGTGATGAAACGCTTGCAAATGGATTGCCAAGATCAGAGAACAACTCAACCCAACCATCAACCCCCTGAGATGCACGTTTTCCAAGTTATTTCCAATACAAGTTTACCTTTATATTCATCTACATATTTTACTTTGATATATAACCAGGGTTGTTATCTCCAATATGCTGACTAATATTTATACTTTGCAATTTTAGTTAAATTTCAAAAATTTGTGTTTGTGAATCTGTATCCAAGTTTTGCTGCTTCATCAACACTATAGTGACTTCAAATATTTGTAAGATGCGGAGAGCACAGGATAAATCCATTTAATTACTGTTATCAAGAGGGCTGCTTATCAGGGTGGGGATGGGAACGTATCTTTAGTTTATAGTTGTACAGTTTCTCATTAATATTTTTGTGTTTGCTTTGTTTTAGGCTTTGAAGGTGATAGGAGAGGTTGGTGACCTCTTACAGTTGAAATATTCTCGACACAAGTTAGAGCCTTTAATTGACTGTCCATCTGATGAAACCACCTATGAAGAAATTGAAGATTGAGCAATACCCCTGGCTAGACAAGCACCTGCATGTCCACGTCAATTTTCAGTTCAATACCACCCCATTGTTTTGTGCTTTGAATTTTCATGTCTATTTATATGTAAACAAAAAAAAAACTAAATTGAACAGGCACACCCGATGCCTCTAAAGCTGTTTGTGTTTCAGTAACAAGGTATGTGTACAGGTTTCGGCATCACTTGAGAAATTGAAACAAATGGGACACCTGATCAGCATGTCTACTTGCCTTTCCTAATGTGAACTGCAGTTCACTTTGAGTGTGTGTCATGGTAAGAATGAGAACCTTACTCAGACATGCAAACCTTGTTGGTGAATCTTTTTTATCATTGTCCGATTTTAAATTCTTGCTTCCTTCCCTCCCCTGCCAAAAAAAAATCACTGCAACAAGTACTGTAACTACTCCAGTCTTGTTTTTCCTTTTAAATGTGGTCCTGCACATCTTGATAATTACAATTTTCAAGAATTTGTTTGGCAGGAGAGGGACGGGTGCACAGGGAAAGTTAAACCTATTTCAAACAAACCATATCTAAATCATTGTGAATTGTTTTTCTTGGTGCTCAATTGGAGAAGAAAGATCAATAACTCCTGAGGCTGAAGCTGGTGCTGGCTAGAATTACCAAATGATTCACTTTCCTCTGAAAGTCTCAGTGTATGTTAAGCTATTTTGTTGTAAGTGTCTGTATGTTCAGTGATATACTATCCTCTTTACAAAATCCATGCTTGTGGTTTTCATTAATGTAGTTTAAAATTGGTCCAATGTTGAAGGAAATGCTGGAGGAACATTATAATTTTGAATGGAAATAATGAAGAAAAATGTGTAGGGAAGTTGCTATCAAGTTTTCAGCTTTTGATATTTAGAAATTAGGTGAACAAATAGTTTATTATGTATCTTGTTTTAGAGTTTTCATTTATCCATCCACTAACATCTACAAGTTAACCCAAAAGCGGAGAGCATTTAATCATTTTTTTTCTTGTTACATATCTTCACTCTAGGTAATGCTGCCAAATAATCATGCAGTTTTCTTCCTTTCTTAAAACCTCACACTGGTAGTATGCATCAGGTTCTAACATTTGTTCCTGCAGTTACAATATTCAGAAATGAAGAAATCAGGTTTATTTATTAAATTGTGGTGTCAGCAGTGAGCACAATTGGAGCTCCACAATTAATCTTTCTTCTAGACCTACGCGAAATTTTTGTACCTATTTTCTGTTAATTATTTCCGATACAAGAAGCTATCAAGTGAAGGCTCAGTTACTTGACTGAAAGGCACTTTCGGGTTACAGTTCTCATACCTTTGCCATTAGGTTAACCATTGTCTGAATTTCTTGAACAAAATTTAAGGTGACAACATTTAAATTTCAAGAATTTTGACTGAGTTGAGGGATGCATCATTTCTTCACAAGTAACATGGCTGAAGGTGTGTGAATGTGCCATCATGGGTGGGAATTCTCAGTTCTGCTTTGTTCATGTCATTGTAAGAATTCTTGTGGGATTTATTACATTTTTTGTATTTAGAAAGGGAAGAGTTACATATTGCTTAAGTTCATTTCCTGTCTTGAGCTGTATTTAATGGATTGCCATTCAGGCAGTTTGTATGTGAATGTATATTCTAAATGTGCCTTTTTGTTTCTACATGATTCTAGATTAATGTTTACATTACAAACTACATAATTATGTTCTTGTAAACTTAAGGTTAATGTTCCACATGCATTTCCTTTTCTCCTTTACTAGAAGAGTGTGAAGTTCTAAATATTGGGCCTTTGAATTGTGGACTTTATCCATTTCAGGACTTAGCTTCTGTTACAAGCTAAGTACCATCTTAAGAAGCTGTCCAGAACAGTTCAAAGCTAGAGACTTATTCTGTAAATGTCCTAAATTTGTGTACTTGACTCTGTCAGTTCTCCCTACTCCCTTTTTAGTGAGCTGTCTTTTATATTGCCATGAAGGATGGCCATGGTGGACTTCAATTTTGCTTCCCTCCTACCAGCTAAGAGGAGGAATATGGGATTCTCAGATGGATGCTCTATACCACCTATTGAAGGAAAATCAAACTAAAATGTAAATTCCACTTAAAGATTCAGAAATCTTATTTGTTCTGATTTGTATAAAGATTTCTGCTTAGTTCATTTGTTTATTAATTCTGTAGCTATCTGTTAAATGATATTAGAGTGTACCTCGGAATAGGCTGTTAGTATGTAGTGTAAGCTTGCCAGTATTTCCTTCAGGTTTTTAAGGCTCGGGTCAATATCAGTGTATCAGTAAACATCTGAGCACTCTGTATGTTGTAGCTTCAAAAAGTAACTACTTTTGCACTAAATGTGGAATACACATTCAGTATTGGAGGAGTTGCCTTCAAATCTATATCATAACTTTTGAAAATACTGATTAGATCGAATGGGAAGTAATTGCTTTCCAGGTAGATATTCAGACAACCAATATGCCAGTCCAGGAGTGTGGAGAACACATTTAAATGGATCATATTCAGGTAGTGTCATAAGTTCCATGAGCAACTGAAAGGAATATCTTCTGACAGCACTCATTTTGTGCTTTGTTCAGTGATTACATTTGTTGCGCTGTCCCCCAGTGTATGCTGATCCTGGGAATTGGTCTCCCTCGGTAATAATGTGAAGGATGGTGGTCTTGGAGGTTGAGAAGAGGGTTTCAGTATTGCTATATTATATATGCCCATGTAATAGAAGAAACCTTCAATATTATTAAACCTGTAGGCCATTTGATTCCTTAACATGCAAATTATTCTTTGTGATTTCATGAAGTGTTTCGTAAATGTAAGCTTTTATTATACTTGTACATCCAAAATTTATCACGATCATCGGTTTAGCTTTGATTTTAAGCCTGTAAATCTTTCCCCATCCTTGTTCTATGTAAACGTTAAGCTTGCGAGTGTAGTTATTTTTAGCTGTATGATCAGGGTGCTGCCAATTTGAGACAAGTCAGTAGTTGTACTGATTCTAACTGATGGTTAAGGCAGTTGTAAAAGACCGTACAGAGACCCTTATACAAGCACATGGCAATTAAAGCTATGCAGACCTTTTATATAGTAAATAAATCTTTTAATATTGCTATGTTTAAAGAAAATGCAATTACTTGTCCTCAGTGGAAAATGTCAGTTATTTTGCAAGGGGTTTAAACTGTTGGAATTTAAGTAATATAAATGATGGTCTTCTGTATGTTCTCTCGTTTTCTGTGTGTGCAAGGGTTCTTTTCTGTTAAAGACGCCTTTTATTTCCTGAAGGTGCATTTATAGAGAGTGTGCTCCCAATCTCAGCCAAGCTGTAATGAAACAGGAGGAGAAAAATGGTGCAAGTTCAATTCATGAAGCTACCAGTAACTGAGAAGTTGCACGTCCACCATCTCCACCTAGGAATGGTAATGGCTGAGGTGTTCATGGGAGTGCAGCACATAATAATTAAGACATTTATATAAAATATATATGTACACTGGTCTTTGGGTATGACTGAAGCTATGAAAGTTAAACTTCTAAATGCACTTAAATTCAGTTTCATAAATATTATTCATTTGTAACTTTGCACATTTGCAACAAAAGTAGATTATTCTTGTAACAAGCTGTTGTTTCACAAATGAGTTAGATCATTTATGGCACTTTTTGTATCTGTACTTTTTGGCAGCAGTTTGTAAGGCTTCCTGGGCTGTTTGCATGATCAAGTTTGTACACTTTGGGCAGTGAAGGACTTCTCCTGAGACCAAGTGCTGCTTTTGTTTTTATTAAGAGGGCCAGTCCAGGTACTGCAGAGTGATATAATGTTATAAAGCAGAGCTGCTAGTTAACAAATGCATCTCTTGTTAAAATGTTGAGGTTAAAATGATTTTAGGATGGGAACTGCAGGATTTAGCTGTGGGGTTGTTGGGGGAGGAAAAGAGAAGCTTGAATGTGTTGATTGATTTGTTGTCCCATATAACATGTGGTGTTCTGCCCTGGCATTTAAAAAACATGTTGCCCAGTTTAACATTGACTTTAAGGAACGGCTTTAAGTACTGTAACTTATTCAAGTTTCATCACAAGTGGCCAGTTTGAAGTGCATTCCTATGTTGCTAAAGTAAGGCAAGTGAATATTCCTTAAGGGACCGGAAATGCATTATACAGAAATTTAAACAGCAAGGCAATTTTATGGATTAATTCGTGTAACTTTTCAATTCCAATTTACTGACTTGATATCCAGAATTTTTCCTTGATTCATTAATCCATGCATTTGTGATCATCTTTGTTCCCTTTTAGCAATGTAGTAAGGGTCCTCTTGAAACAGGGTCATATCGTGCAATCTACAGAAGAAATGACACCATGCAAACTTGAACTTTTTAAAATTGAAGCATTTTTTAAAAAGTAATCCAAATCTAATACTGAATGCTGTGTTGCATCCTTATATCTGAAAAACTGGTTTTGTATGATTGTTGTTATCAAGACTAAATTTTTAACTTGCAGTTTTCAGTGTGCAGTTCCCTGAATAAGGAGTGTGTTTCTGAAACTTGAAAGACAATTGGGCTCATAATTTAAATTGCAATAAACATTTGCAATTCTTGTGAAATGTTCACAAATCAGTGGGATTGTTTTCCTCAGTTAATAAATTCATTTTGAATTGAGCGACTTGTTGATTTTTGGAAGTCTCTAAATTATGTCAAAGGACTAGAAATCCCAATTTGTGGAGCTGTATGAAACACTAATTGTGAGCAGCAATAGAGGATGGAAGTGAAGGTTCCTTTAGCTGCGACAGATGTGCATTCCAGCAATCAGACAGTTCATTTTCTTGGTTTCTGATTCAAATCTTGGTTCTAACAGAAATATCAAACTGCAGTGTTGTAAATGCAAGGATTGATCACTAATTGTTGCTTCCTGTAACCTGCCTTTTTGTACAAGATGTTATAAGTGTACTTTTTTGACAGGACTCTAAGTACAGTAATGTTTGTATTGAAATCTAATCCACCTTTTACCTTGAACATGATTTTGCAAACATCATTGGTTTATGAAAGTGTACTTTATTCATGCATTGTTTTAACATGCATTATATTATTGACACTGGAGAATCAATAACTGCATTAAAATTAACTGAGAATTGTAATATGTTCTGAATAAAAACTTTTAGTATATTTTTGGGTCAGTGTGCCATTAGTCATGATAGATTGTACTCTGCTGAAGTACTTTCCCATAAGACCATGGACATGGGTGCAGAGTCAGGCCACTTGGCCCAGTGAGTTTGCTCCAACATTCCATCATGGCTGATGTATTATCCCCCTCAATCCCATTCACCTGCCTTCTCCCTGTAACCTTTGACCTCACTAATCAAGAACCTATCAACCTCCACTTCAAATATACCCAATGACTTGGCCTTCACAGGCATCTGTGGCAATAAATTCCACAGATTCACCATTTTCTAGCTAAAAAAAAATGCCACCTTATCTCCATTCTAAAAGGATGCCCATCTTCTGAGTTTGTGCAATGAATTTCACAGATTCACAATTCCATCGTGGCCCCTCAGTATCACAGTGTTCTATTTCATCAAGGTACTTTGTAATATTGATATTGCCTTGGAATCTTTCATCAATAAATAGCATTTTTAAATGGTTAATTTCTACACTTGGCATATGCTGCCATTTAGCGCAGTTTTTACATCAAATTTCTGGGGTAGTGTATGGTTAAAGTAGTTGGGTCATGCACTGTATAACATACTAAGATGCCCTACTTTGTCGTGAGTATTTTAATACTTGGTTAGACCATCCATATGACTCATTAGATATCACTGATTTTGTTTTTGTGCACCCCCATCCAACCAAAATATTTCCTTCAGCTTCACCCTTTCTTCCCTGGGTCTGGATTTAAGTTATTAAATTATCATTTTGAAACACTCATTCTCCTCTCTGCAGCCTGACATCACATTTCTGCACTTTCTGATAGATTCCCCTTAAAGGTGAAGCTCAGTGTTTTTAATTTTTTGAAAGTGCCCTTATATAAACAAGTCACCTCTTGCCAGTTCATCTTCCTGTTTTCACAGGTTTGTGCAAGCTAAGTGACATGATAGAGGTATACAAGATATTAAGAGGAATAGATAGAGTGGACAGCCAGCACCTGTTCCCCAGGGCACCACTGCTCAATACAAGAGGACATGGCTTTAATGTAAGGGATGGGAAGTTCAAGGGGGATAGGTGCATGGAATGCACTGCCTGAGTCTGTGGTGGAGTCAGATACACTAGTGAAGTTTAAGAGACTACTAGACGGGTATATGGAGGAATTTAAGGTGGGGGTATATACGGGAGGCAGGGTTTAAGGGTCGGTGCAACGTTGTGGGCCAAAGGGCCTATGTTCCAAGTGGAGCTACAGGGGATTTCTCTGCCAACAGGTGAAACTCAATGGGCAAATAGCTACCACCTAATTAAATAAAATGTATCGTCATATTCACTAGGGTGCAACGAAACTCCTTATTTGCATGCACTGAAAAAGTAAACATTAGACCTGGTAATAATAAATCCAAAGCCATGCAGGCACACACACACAAAGTGCTGGGGATCAGGTAGCATCCATGAAAATGAAAAAGTAGGCTACGTTTTGGACAGAGGAAGGGTCTCAGCCTGAAACGTTCACTGTTCATTTCCATAGAGGCTGCCTGACCTGCTGAGTTCCTCCAGCATTTTGTGTGTGAGAGTTGATTAGGATTTCTAGCATCTGCAGAGTTTCTCATGGTGTTAACATAACCATAACCATGCTGTGATTCTCCGAAGGCCTGGGTGAACTGTGTGAATCAAATATTACACAAGCACTCTTAGTGAAACTTTCATAAGTAAATATCTGACTATATTGTCATTGGCATGGTTGAAAGATATATTAAAGGGGTGTTTATAAATTCCGTAAACACTTAAAACCGTAGCAGAGCAGGTATTGAGTTTTACTGCACTGCAAGTGTTTATTCTGTGTGTATATATGGAATAGTGAGATTGAAATGTGGAACTATCTCTGAATGCTATTAAAATGGTTTTCATGTGAACAGTCCACCAAAGGGATTCTGTGATCCTAGCAAGTTCTTTATGGCTCAGATCCATTACAATTGCAGAACTATATAAACTTCAGTGCTCATGAAATATGCCAGTAATTAATTAAAATGCATGTAGATTAAATAGTTATTGTGGTACATAATCCTGTTAATGGGAATGCTTCATTGCATTCCCGGATGGTGTAAAATCCTCCTGTTGATTTTTGAAATTTGCTTGTGCACATGCAAGATCAATGAATACTGGTCTCAAATGCCTCATGACAAGACATTAATAGCTCCTTGATTTCACATTCCTATGGTGAGATGACGTCCGGGTTCAAGTTCACTGGAGATTTTTCTTGAATTTCTTTATCCCTAAGGAAAGTGTAATTGCATTTTACTCCAATAGATAATAAAGATAATAATAACCATAAGACATGGGAATGAAATCAGGCCATCAGATCAAGTCTGCACTCCCATTCCATCATGGCTGGGCTGATCTGATCCCTCTCCACCCCAGTCTCCTGCCTTCTCCTCATAACCTTTAACACTCTTACTAATCAAGAATCTATCATCCTCTGCTTTAAATATACCCGATGACTTGGCCTCCACAGCTGCCTATGGCAATGAATTCCACAGATTCACCACCCTCTGACTAATATCATCCTCAGTCTGTTCTGAAGGGCCATCCATGTATTCTGAAGCTGAGCCTTCTGGTCTTGGACTCCCTCACTAATGGAAATGTCCTCTTCATGTCCACTCCATCTAGGCCTTCAATATTTGATAAGGTTTCAATGAGATGCTCCCCTACCCCATTTTTATAAAGCCCAGAGCTATCAAAAGCTCTTTGTATGTTAACCCTTTCATTCCCAGTTCAACATCCAATAGCAGCATGTTGTTTCTTAGATAAGGGACTCAAAATTGCTCTCATTACTCTGAGTGTGGTCTAACCAGTGCCTCTTAAAGCCTCAGCATTACATCCTTGCTTTTATTTTCTAGTACTCTTTAAATTAATGCTAAATAAATGTTGGTCTTTCTCAACAACATGCACATCATGAAAATAATTTGTTTTTTTTCTTTGATTGCATACTTATGTTGTTTGGAAGTGGCAAGTAGTCTGTACATTGTTGAGATCTGAGTTCACACATTGCTCTGTGACCACCTTGGACTATAGTTAATCGGGCTGTTGACTTCTGTCTTCTGTTTACAATTTTTTGAAGCAGTCAAGTGCCATCGAACCTCATGAAGGCTCTATTTATTCCACTGAAGTTCACAGAACTGTGTGTGGGCTGATTTTTTTTCCTCCCACCTCTGCTCCTGCAAACACAAGGAAGTAACAACAATTTGTTGCTGTCACATCCCAGTTGCCCAAAGCAGGGCACTCACATGATTACTCTATCTTCATAACTGAATGCCTTTAGAATCAAGCTTGAAGCTAACTTTGTAGCTAAGTATTTATGTAGCGACCCAAGGGGATTAAAAACAGTTCATGAATTTGTTGTCGCCCAACCCAAGTTATTGACAGCTCTGCTTCCAGGTCCATTTCTACCGTCTGTAACTTTGAGCTTATTGCTGGAAGCCTCAATCTGCAGCCTTTGAGGGCAACATCATCAGGAAGATCTTCGAGGGCTGATCTTCCTGCCTAATGTGCTCCAGTGTACCAATGGGAGATGCAAAGAGTTGAGGTAAGCATCTGCCACGAACAGATTTAAATATTAAATGTCAAAGGGCTGGAGGGTTTTCTCTTTCATTTGGACCAGTATGTGACATCCAGTTACAAGTGTTCTTGATAGAGCTCTTAGTGAGTCTGAGATCGCAACATAAAAGAAGCTATAAGCTCGGACCAACATGAACCACCCTCCTTTCCATGGACCATACTTCTCGCTAACTCACAAAAGCGGCCAGCATAATCAAAGACCCCACCCTCCCGAGGCATTCTCTCTTCTCCCCCCCCCCCCCCATCAGACCTGAAAGCACATTCCACCAGGCTCAAGAATGGCTTCTATGCCACTCATCAGATTGTTGAATGGAACTTGTACGATAAGATGGACTCTTGGACTCACAATCTACCTCATTATGATCTTGCACTTCATTGTTGTGATCCTGCACCGCACATTTTTGGTAGCTTTTACACTTTATTCTGCATTGCTGTTTATTTAGTTTATTCTACCTCAACACAATGTGTAATGATTTGATCTGTATGCAGGACAAGCTTTTCACTGTATCTTGGTACGTTAGACAATAATAAACCAATGCAATACCAAGTGACTAGAGTGAGTATTTTTTTAAACTTAAGAGCTCAAACCTCTAATTTTCAGGGTCTGGTCAATTGTAGGAAAGCCTAATTTATTGTGCCAGTTACCTTTTGAAAGGGTTCTGATGATCCATTGGCACTTCCCCTCCAACCACTCGCTAACCTGACCTTCTAAAAGTGCTCTCACAGTGCTCTGGGTAGGCAGTTCTGGGCTTTGGAAACGGTAGTGGTGAAAGAACTTTTGTGACAGTGTGCAACTCGAAGGGAGGTTAGCTTTCCCTTGCCCTTCCTGTCCCTCCTTGGCGCTGGATATTGTCACTTTGTGGATGCCATCTGGTGGGCATTTCGTAGATGGTACACATTGATTTGTTAGTGCTCAAAATGGTGGGAGATGAACATTTAAAGATTTGGATGCAATACAAATGTTCTAAATGATGTCTGCCTTCCTGAATGCTGTTGGTGCTGTGAGCAGTTTTGGGCTCATATCTAAGAAAGGATTGCTGGCATTGAAGAGAGAATCCAGAAGACTTGCCAGGGAAGAAAAGGGTTAATGCATGAGGGGTGTTAGGACCCAGGAGGGGGAGATCCCATTAAAACCCACTGAATATTGAAAGGCCACGTTAGTGGACATGGAGAGGATGCTTCCAGTAATGGGAGAGTCTAGGACCAGAGGCCACAGATTCAGAATACAAGGACATCCTTTTCAAATAGAGATGAGGAGGAATTTCTTTAGCAAGAGAGTGGAGAGCCTGCAATTCACAGATGGCTATGGAGTCTTCGGATATATTGGGTTCCTGATTAGTAAAGGCAGCAAATGTTACAGGGAGAAGGCAGCAGAGAGTTGAGAGGGAATGTAAATCAGCCATGATCGAATGGCCTGATTCTGCCCCTAAGTCTTTTGGTCTTATTTCGGCCCCTAATGTATCTAGTCACATTTATGAGTTGTGCTTTGTCGAAAATAGAAGGGTTTTGGGGTGCTTGGTGGGTAGAATCAGAGAATAGTGGTAGATGTATGAAATCCAGGCCCAGGATTGGTGGTGGTGGCACCAGATATGATGCTGATATTTAAAGGGTTTTTAGATAGAGAAAAGAACGTGTGGAAAATGGAAGGTTATAGACTATGTGAAGGCAAAGACCGAGACATTGTGGGCCTGCTCCTGTACTGTGCTATTCTATGGGCCACAGAAAATTGAGTTCCAACCTGAGAACATTTTAGGGTAACCATATTGACTGCGAGGGCTCTCCAGCCTGTGACCGCATAAAGTAGAGATGTGGCATTGGGAAGCCTGGGGATGCACTGTGGAACACATGGGTGTTTGGTGTAAGTGGTGATCTTGCTAAACAAGATAAGAGCCCATGGAATTACGGGAAAATTACATACGTGGATACAGCGTTGGTTGATTGGCAGGAAACAGAGTGGGAATATAGGGATCTCATTCTGGTTGGCTGCCGGTTACCAGTGGTGCTCCACAGGGGTCCATGTTGGGACCGCTTCTTTTTACATCATATATCAACGATTTGGATTATGGAATAGATGGCTTTGTGGCTAAGTTTGCTGATGACACAAAGATAGGTGGAGGGGCCGGTAGTGCTGAGGAAACAGAGAGTCTTGGATAGATTGGGAGAATGGGCAAAGAAGTGGCAAATGAACTACAATGTCAGAAAGTGTACGGTCATGCACCTTAGTAGAAGAAATAAATGGGCAGACTATTATTTAAATGGAGAGAATTCAAAGTTCTGAGATGCAACAGGACTTGGGAGTCCTCGTGCAGAATACCCTTAAGGTTAACCTCCAGGCTGAGTCGGTGGTGAAGAAGGCAAATGCAAGTTGGCATTCATTTCCAGAGGAATAGAGTATAGGAGTAGGGATGTGATGTTGAGGCTCTATAAGGCACTGGTAAGACGTCACTTGGAATACTGTGTGCAGTTTTGGGCTCCTTATTTAAGAAGTGATGTGCTGACATTGGAGAGGGTTCAGAGAAGATTCACTAGAATGATTCTGGGAATGAGAGGGTTAACGTATGAGGAACGTTTGACCACTCTTGGACTGTACTCCTTGGAGTTTAGAAGAATGAGGGGGGACCTCATAGAAACATTTTGAATGTTGAAAGACATGGACAGAGTGGATGTGGCAAAGTTGTTTCCCACGGTGGGAGAGTCTATTATGAGAGGACGTGACTCAAGGATTGCAGGGTGCCCATTCAGAACAGAGAAGTGAAAATATCTTTTTAGCCAAAGGGTGGTGAATCTGTGGAATTTGTTGCCAAGGGCGGCAGTGGAAGGTAAGTCATTGGGTGTATTTAAGGCAGAGATTGATAGGTATCTGAGTAGTCAGGGCATCAAAGGTTATGGTGAGAAGGCTGGGGAATGGAACTAAAGGGGAGATTGGATCAACTCATGATGAAATGGCGGAGCAGACTCAATGGGCCGAATGGCCGACTTCTCTGTTCCTTTGTCTTATGGTCTTCTGACTGCACCTTCTCACTTACTGCCCAGGCCCGTCTGCACTCCCACAATGGTCTCATTGCACAACTTAATCCACAAGGAAAACAACACCTTAGGGTAAACCTGCCACTAATTCTCCACATATCCAAAAGAAAAGTCAAACCTGCCATTCTCTGCAGGTAACCATTCTAGCCCATGATGTGTGAGATCTTCTTTCTTTGTAGTTTAGACCATGCTTGGAATATTGTGTATGTTCAGTTCAGGTTGCCTCATTTCAGGCTGTGGAAGCTTTAGAGAGGTACAGAGATATACTAGGAAGCTGCCTGGATGAGAGAGCATGACTTATGAAGAAAGTTTTTGTCAATGGAGCAAAGGAGGATAATAGGTGTACCGTATGAAGAGGCAAAGTTGGGGCAGACAGCCAGAGACCTTTTCCAGGGCAGAAATAGCTAATAGGAGGGGACATAATTTTAAGCTGATTGATGGAATGTACAGGGTGGTGTGTATGAGATTGGTAGTTTTTTCCCCACATGGAGAGTGGTGAGTACCTGGAACACCTTGCCAAGGATAGTGGTAGACCCTTAGATAGGCACATGGATGACAAAGAATGGGAGGGCTATGTAGAAGGGAAGGGTTAGATGGGTCTTAAGTTTGGAACAACCGAAGACCCTGTGCTGTGCTGTAATGTTACATGATCATTAAAGAGATGTCTTTCACAGGCTTGGCCAGAATTTAATTGCCCATCCCTGGTGAGCTGCTCTGCGTGAGGTGTGTCGGAGCATGGTCGTCTAATCTTGCAATAAATGTTTACTTGCTTGCTCGCGTTTTGAGTAAGCGAATTTATTAACAAGAGCCGTGATAGAGGCGGGTGTTCCCTTAAAGCTGAATGAAGAGATGGGGAAAGAAAGGAGAGTTGGGACTGGTATGTATATGCACTACTGCTCGTGATATGGGTGCTGGTGGTGATAATTAACTATTGGGGGGTGGGGGGCGGCGTCCGACTCTGAAACACGGCGGGTTAGCGCAAAGCTGACGATCACGCGTCGCCGCCCGGCCATTTCTTCCGCTCCATGCCTGCCCTGCGGAGTTCCTCCAGCACTCTGTGTGATAACAGCGATAGTTCGGGGGCGGTGAAGGCTTCCAGTTCCACGAAGTTCAGATTGTGGGTCCTATCACAAACAAGAGAAAATCTGCAGAAGCTGGAAGTTCAAGCAACGCACACAAAGTGCCGGAGGAACTCAGCAAACTGAGTTTGGATGTTCAGCAAACTCAGAAACTCAGTTTCTGTGGATGAGTGTCGGTCCGAGACGCCGACTGTTCACTCTTTTTCATAGATGCTACCTGGCTTTGAATTCCTCCAGCATCTTGTGTGTGTCGTTTGCATTGTGGGTTACAGATTCATGAGTGACCCTGACCTCGTTATGAAAGTTAAAAGATTAGCTGTATTATACCCGAACTTGCAAGTCCTTAAAATGCGGGAGAAAACCGAAACTGTTGCTGCAGACAGCGGCGGGTATCGAACTCCCGATCGTTGGCGCTTGTAAAGCGTTTGCACTAACCACTACACTACCATGCTTACTCAGACGAGATGGTGAAATGCAGGACAGTCAAAAAAATAACACTGCACGGAAGCCAGCCCATCTGGTCCGTGCTAAATCGTTTGATAATGAAGAGGGTTGATTTAGGGGTAAAACACACAAAATTATCGGCCAGAAACATCGACCATCCTCTTTTCCATGGATGCTGCCTGGCCTGTTGAGTTCCTCCAGCATTTTGTGTCTGTTGCTTGGATTTCCAGCATCTGTAGATTTTCTCTTGGTTTAGGGGTAAATTCCTTTGAGTCTCCCGATAGTCACAGAGCATTTTATAGACAGAAATATGCCGAGCTATTAATCTGTTTAGTCCCATCGACCTGCTCCCAGCCCATAGTCCCTCATACTTCGCCCATCCATGTACCTATTCCAAATTTCTCTTAAATGTCGAAATCGATCAAATCTCCCCGCATTCTTCTACACTCCAGGGAATAAAGTCCCAACCTATTCAACCTTTCTTATCTCAAACCTGGCACCATTCTTGTAAATGCTCTTTGCTCTTTTTTTAAATCTTATTGGCATTTTTCCTCTAGGTGGGTGATCAAAACTGCACACAATGATTCAAATTGGGTCTTATACAACTTCGACATAAATCTCATCTCCTGTACTCCACACATTCATTGATTTGTGACGGCCAATGTGCGAAAAGCTCTCTTTAGGACCCCATCTACCTGTGACGCTACTTGCAGCGAATTATGGATCTCTATTTTTAAATCCCTCTGTTCTACCACATCCCTCAGTGCCCTACTTTGTCCTACCAAAATGTAACACCTCACATTCGTCTGCATTAAATTCCATCTGTCAGTTTTCCAGCTGGTACCACTCAAGTGCCTCAATTGCTTCTTCCTGCGCATACCTGCTACGAACTATAAAAAAGCAGGACCCTTGGAGCGAGCTCGTTCAGGTTCTGAATACGGCTCCTTTCCATCTGAGAAGGTCCGCCAGTGACTACCTCGCCTGTTCTATAATCCACTCACTTCCTCTTCGATGTTTTCTTTTTTGCTTTGGTAACGTTACCTTACCCTGCAGTTCAATGGGATTTAGCTCTAGAATGGTCCAGACAAAGCTATTAGGCATATGACGAGGTGGCCGAGTGGTTAAGGCGATGGACTGCTAATCCATTGTGCTCTGCACGCGTGGGTTCGAATCCCACCTTCGTCGATCTCTTTATTGCTTGCACAAAATTCTGAGGGGTAGAGAGGTAGGTTTACATTCCACTGAGATGAGGTGAGATTAGAGGTCGTGGGTGAAAGGTGAAATGTTCAAAGGGAACTAGGTAGAACGGGCTCAACATATTTAAGAGAGATTTGGATTGGTACAAGAATGGAAGGAGGACTATGCTCCGGGTGCAAGTGGGTATAGACACGGTAGACCTATGGATGTGGAATCTGGATTTTAAAAAAATAGCCGGAGGAACTCGGCAATACCAAATGGTTATGTAGATGCTACAGTGCTGGACGGCATCCCCGGGAGATTGACAGTCTATGTTTCAGGTCTAGACTCTTCATTTGGATAAATATCTGCAAATTACTTTTTTTTTTCATTTAGTTTTCTTTCTTTAATGAAACGCCATTGATTTGAAGACGGAAAGGTACAATCGCTTCCCCAAGCCAGCGGCCTAGTTGGCGCAGCAAATCACAATAAACACAAGAGATTCTGCAAAAGTTGGAATCTATGCTTCTTCACCCTTCCTTTTCAGTCCTAATGAAGGGGCTCGGTCCAAAACGTCGACTCTCCATTGACGCTGCCTGACCTGCTGAATTTCTTAAGCATTCTGTGCGTTTTACTTTGACAGCGCGCGTCGTTACCGTGTTTGTTTTCCCGGGTGAACTCCAAGTTTGGTCACCGTGTGAACATCAGCAGATCCAGAATAATGTTCCTGTCCCCATCCCCTACCTGGTCCCGGGATCAAACCGTTCTCAATGTAGGCGTGCTCGTTTTCCTGACCCAGCCTGCATTCTACGTCCTCTATCTGGGCCCAGTGAGAACATTTGCTCAGACCATGGCCCGCCCGTCCCTTTGTGTTTTAACACGAGCAGAAGGCTGAGATCCACACGGCAGGAATTACGTGCATGGGCCCGAGAGACAGTTCAAAAGTAAATATTATCATCAAAGTACATTTATGTCACCATAAATAACCCTGAGATCCATTTTCCTGTGGGCATACTCAACAAATCTATAGACTAGAAATGATAACAGGACCGGCGAAACCACAGACACCCAACCTGGGCGTTCAATCAGAGTGCAGAAGACAACAAACTGTGCGAATGCAAAAATAAGAAACAATAGTATAAATAAATAAGCAGTGAATATAGAGAACGTGAGATGAAGAGCCCTTGAAAGATACCCCTTTGGTTGTGAGAACACTTTAATGATGGGCAAGTGAAGTTATCCTCTTCTGTTCAAGGGCCTGATGGTTGAGTGACAGAAACCGTTCCTGAACCTGGTGGTGTGAGTCCTGAGGCTCTTGTACCTTCTTTTTGATGGCAGCAGCGAGCGAGAGGAGAGCATGTGCTGGGGATCCCCGATGATGGATGGGTGGATGCCGCTTTTCCATGTAGATCTTCTCAATGGGTCGGAGGGCTTTACCCGTGATGCACAGGCTATATCCACTACTTCTTTGTTGGATTTTCCGTTCAAGGGCATTGGTTTTTCCATGACAGACTATGATGCAGCCGGTCAGTGCACTCTCCGTTGCACATCTTTAGACGTGTGTTAAAGTTTTAGATGTCATGCCGAGTCTCCGCAAACTCTTAAGGAAGTAGGGGCGCCGCCGTGCTTTCTTCGTAATTACGGGCCGGACTCAGGATCGTAACACATAGGAATTTAAAGTTGTTGACCCTCCCCACCTCTGCTCCTCCGATGAGGGCTGGCTCATGGATCTCCAGCTTCCCCCTCAAGTCTATCATCAATTTCCTGGTCTCGCTGACCTTGAGTGAGAACTTGTTGTTATGACACCATTCGGACAGATCTCCCTCCGACATGCTGATTTATCATCACCTTTGATTCGGCCCACGGCGGTGTTGCCGTCAGCAAATTTAGCTGCGCTTAGCCACGCAGTCGTAAGTGTAAAGCGAGTAGTGCGGGGTCCCCTTTAGAGTGGCCATTGCAGCTCGGTTGCCCTCCCGCTCCTTGAGCACATCGAGGTTTAGCTGTAACAAAACGCGGCGGTACATTAAACCATCGCGTGTTCTCTGAAAGAAACAGAACGGCAGTCGCTGGACTCTGTAGCAGAAACGAAAGATAAATCACAGAACAGCGCAGCACTGGACAATGTCCGTAGTAAAGTGTATGATCAAAGTACGTATATGTCACCATGAGATACATTTTCTTACAGGCATGCACAGGAAAAATAAAGAAATACAGTAGAATTTATGAAAAATTATACACCAACGTGCGAAAGAAGACAAATAGTGCGAGTAAAAGGGTAGATGTGCCGATCTTAGTGTCAATTTATATTAAATGTTTTCCTCGTGTGCTCCATCCATATCCCTCACACAGACAAGAGAAAGTCTGCAGAGGAGGGAAATCAAAGCGACACGCTCACACACAAAATGCCGGAGGAACTCAGGCAGCATCTACGGAAAAGAGTAAGCAGTCGATATTTCGGACCGAGACCTTTCAGCGGGACTGGAGGGGGAAAAAAAGATGAGTCGAGGGGAGGAAGAAACACAAGGTGACCGGTGAAACTGGGAAGGGGCGTTGAAGTTGATTGGTGAGAGAGATACAGGAGCTGGAGAAGGGGGAGGACAGAAGGCCATGGAAGAAAGAAAAGGGGGAGGGAGCACCAGAGGGAGGTGATGGGTAGGCAAGGAGATAAGGTGAGAGAGGGAAAAGGGGATGGGGAATGATGAAGGGGCGGGGGCCATTACCGGAAGTTGGAGAAGTCGATGTTCATGCCATCAGGTTGGAGGCTACCCAGACTGAATGTAAGGTGTTGCTCCTCCAATCTCAATGTGGCCTCATCGCAGCAGTAGAGGAGGCCATGGAGAGACATGTCGGAATGGGAATGTGAAGTTGAATTAAAAAGGGTGGTCACTGGGAGATCCGGCTTTTTCTGGCGGTCGGCAATGCTACAGTTATAATCCCAACAGGCTCACAGGTGAAGTGTCGCCTCACCTGGAAGGACTGTCTGGGGCCCTGGATGGTGGTGAGGGAGGAGGTGTAGGGACGGGTGTAGCTCTTGTTCCGCTCGCAAGGATAAGTGCCAGGAGGGAGATCAGTGGGGAGGGACGAATGGACAAGGGAGTCACATAGGGAGCGATCCCAGCAGAAAATGTTGGGGCTGGGGAAGATATGGTGGTGGGCTCCCGTTGGAGGTGGCGGAAGTTACGGACTATGCACTTCCCACCCTGTTATTTGTAAAAATGCCATCCCCTTCTTTCAGTTCCTCCGTCTCCGCCGCATCTGCTCTCAGGATTTAGGCTTTCCGTTCCAGGCTTGTGCTTCATAAAAGAAAGGGGCTTCCCTTCCTGCACCATCAACTCTGCCCTCAGCCGCGTCTCTTCCATTTCGCGCACGTCTGCCCCCACCCCATCAGGTTCCTCTTGTCCTCACCTACCACCCCACCAGCCTCCGCGTCCAGCACAGAATTCGCCGAAACTTCCTTTCTTCCATGGCCTTCTGTCGTCTCTTATTAGATTCCCCTTTTCCAGGCCGGTACCTCTCTCACCAATCAACTTCCCAGCTCTCTACTTCACCCCTCTCCCTCCCGGTTTCACCTATCACTTTGTGTTTTTCCCTCCCCCTCCCCCACCCAACTTTTAAATCTACCCCTCATCTTTTTTTAATCCAGTCCTGCTGAAGGGTCGTCGACTGTTGATTCGTTTCCACGGACGCTGCCTGGCCTCCTGAGCTTCTCCAGCGTTCTGTGTATGTTTAATCCATATCTCCCCACTCCTTTAATAGTCACGCGTGCATCCATTACTACCCCTGGTAACACACACCCCCTCCCAGCACCTCCCACTCATCCGTGTGAAACAAAATGTCCCCCGGGTCCCCTCTCCAACCTTAATACCCCGTCCTCTGTTTGACGGTTCCACCCTGGGGGAAGGTCCTGCAGAAGGAAAGGCTAGTTGTATTGCGCCAGGAACATTATACTGCCGCACAATAAACACCCTCTTCGCTCGTCACGTCAGCCCGTCTTTCTTCAGATCATGTCAGCGGGGACCTGGGCTAATATTATTCAGAGACTGTACCTATCTGATTGTAACTATGTGTGCTGTGTTTCGCACCTTGGCCCCGGAGGAACGCCGTTTCGTGCAGCTGTCTGTACTGTTGAATGGCGATAAACTTGAACTTGAAATGCTAGCGGCAGGACCGGCTGGACAAAGTCAAGCTCATTGTCCTTTGCCCAGGTGCAGCGATAGGCCTACCCGCGACAGCATCACCGGCACAGAGCATCATATAAGCAGCATTCACAAGAACGACTTAAATAAAAATTATAAATTTGGATGTTTTGCACCTGCGAGGGGCGACAGAAAGCAGCTGAGGTTTCAGATCGAAAACCTTTCATCAGAACGTTTTCAGGACATTCCTAATGAAGCGTCTCGGCCCGAAACATTCCCCTCCATAGACGCTGCCTGACTTGTTGTGCCTGTTGCGGAAGATTCCCAGCGCCCGCAGAATCTGTTGCGCCTGAAAGAAAATTGAACTGCTCAAATTAAAAAAAGGTATTTTCAGCTCCTAACCTAACCCAACACTAGAAGCAGCTGCCCGTTCCTGTCCGGGGCTGTGTGAGAGTTTGTGAGAGCCAATCGGTGTCTCGTTTCCTACTTTGTGCGAATTGAAAAGGTGTGTGGGGACGTTGTAATAGCGCTATTAAACGCGCCTTGTAGTTTGAAACATATTTGTTTCACTGGAAAAGAGGTGGCGCCCAATTGATCTCATTGTTCCAGTGGATGACGCCATCTCACTCTGTGTCTCACTCACTCACTCGTCCCCTCTGAAGTGAAGTTGTACATTAGGAAGAATCGAGCGGATTAAGCTAAGAGATTTAACCTGGCGTTTGTGGTTAACTTCGCGCTCCTGGTGAACGGAAGGATCCGCCACACTCTCACGCACGCTGGCCCACACGTTTATTCAATCCGGATGCCTATCAGCACTCTCGCTGACCCTTAGGAAATCCCCGATAGAACCGTCCCTCTTTTATCTTTGTTTGACTTCGACGCAAAAAAAGCGTTTCTTTCACAAACAACATTTCCTATTCCCAGACATTTTCATATCCTACCTCACCGCCATCCCTAGGGATCAATTTTCAGGCCCTCAACTGTTACTTGCCCCGGTTGCCGCAAACCCGATTCTATTCTTTTCTACTAAGATACAGCAGGGAGCCGCGCCGCACAACAACTCCCGATTTACTCCGGCTTCATCACGGGACAATTTACAATGACCAATTAACCTACCAACCGGTACCCTCTGGGCTGTGGGAGGAAACCGGAGCACCCGGAGGAAACCCACGCGGTTATGGGGAGATCGTACAAACTCCTTACAGGCAGCGTCCTTGTAGAGTTCACCACTTGATGTCCAACTCCTCTGTGGCCCCACCCGTTCTTCGCCGTATAAACCATCAGACTCTTGAACATGAGTAATCTCAAATGAACTGGATCCAAATCCCGTAGACTCGCTTTCAAGGACGCTATAACTCATTATTCGTATTTATAGTTTGGCTTCGCTTGCACATTGGATGTCAGTCTTTGTATTTTTTTATTAATTCTATTGTATTTCTCATTTCTACTATGAATGTCTGCAAGAAAATGAATCTCAGAGTAGTATGTGGTGACATATACATACTTTGATTATACATTTAATTTGAAATTTTCCCCGTTGTGAAACACAACCTTTGCCAATGCCCTGTCTACTTTTCACCTCTTGTTCCCTGCTGGTTGTCCCTGTTACATCCCCTTTGCTCTTTCCGTTTCTCATACCCCTGCCATCTCATATCCTGCACTGTCTTCCACATAGATGAATCGCTTCCAACCTCATGGCACGAAGATTAATTTCTCCAACTTCCGGTATTCCGCCCCCCCCTCCTGTCTTCAATTCACCACTCTGGCCCTCCTCTTACCTAGTCTCTTCTCCTCACCTGCCTGTCTCCTCACACTAGCACCCCTCCTCCCTCACTTTCTCCCTTATCATAGAGAAGTACAGTGCAGAAATAGGCCCTTCGGTCCATCTGGTCCATGCCAAACCATTTAAACTGTCGATTCCCATCAACCTGCACCGGGACCATAGCCTCCATAGCCCTACCATCCATGAACCTATCCAAACTTCTCATAAACATTGAAATCAAGTTTGCATGCACCACTTGCACTGACAACTCATTCTACACTCTCAGGACCCTCTGAGTGAAGACGTTTCCCTTCATGTTCCCCTTAAACTTTTCACCTTTCACCCTTAACCGATGAACTCTAGTTGTAGTCCCACTCAACTTCAGTGGAGAGAGAAAAGCCTGCTTGCATTTACCCTGTCTATACTCCTCATAAATTTGTGTACTTCTATCAAATCTCCACTCAGTCTTCTACATTCCAAGGAATAAAATCCTAACCTATTCAATCTCTCCTTATAAATCAGGTCCTCCAGTCCTGGCAACATCCTACGTTGGCTGGTCCTACCAAAGTGTAACACCTCGCATTTGTCTGCATTAAATTCCATCTGCCATTTTTCAGCCCATTGGTCCAGATCCCACTGAAAGCTCTGATAGTCTTCCTCACTGTCCACTACACCCCCAATCTTGATGTCATCCACAGGTTGCTGTGCTGGTCCGGTTTACCACATTACCATCCAACTTCGATATCGATAACAAACAACAACGGACCCAGCATCAAAACCTGCAGCACTCCTCCAGTCATATTGCCACTCTCTGTTTTCTTCCACAAAGGTTAATCCAGTTTACTACCTCAGCTCGAATGCAGAACAACTGAATCTTTGACCAACCTCCCACGCGGGACCTTGTCAAAAGCCTTGCTGAAGTCCATGTAGACAACATCCACTGCTTTGCCTTCATCGACTTTCCTGGTAACTTCCTCTAAGATCTATATAAGATAGGTTAGGGATGACCTACCACGCACGAAGCCACGCTGACTATCTCAGATCAGTCCACTCATATACTAGTCCCTTAGAATGCCCTCTAATAACTTTCCTACAACTGATTGCAGGCTCACCAGCCTATAATTTCCTGTTTTATTTCAGAGCTTTCTTAAACAGCGGAACAACATTAGTTTTCTCCCAATCCCCGGTGCCTCACTTGTCGCTAAGGATGATTTGAATATTTCTGCTAGAGCCCCTGCAATTTCTGCTCTTGTCTCCCACGAGGGAACAGCGTGTCAGACCCAGGCTGCATCAAAACAGCAAACACCACCTCCTCTGCAATCTGTGCAGGGTCCACGGTGCACTCTCCTCTCCCATGCCGCCTTCTCCAGCCTTTCCCACCTACACCGCCCCCCCCCACCCCACGTAAGTGGCCTTTTTCTATCCACCACCTTCTAGCTGGTCCTCCTCCCCCTCCCCACCTTCTTTTCTTGGCTTCTGCCGGCTTCCTTTCCAGTCCTGATGAAGGTTCTTGGCCGAGCTGTTGATTGCATTTTCATTTCCGCTGATGCTGGGTTCTTCCAGCATTTTGAGTGTGTGTATCTCTGAAGTTTTCGGCACCGCCTGCTTAGGAATTGTTTCCCTCAAAACCTTCCAATGCCGTCCTTCGGCCTCCAGTCTTGAAGAACATTTTCCATTGTTACCGTCACCAGGACACTTGACTCAATTAAGTACTTTTGAAGCCTTAAAACGTAGGCACTGCGGCAGACATTTTGCGTACAGGAAGCCTCGACCAACCCAGGGGAGGAGTGGATGTTGGCTGGGACCACAAGAAGTCCCCTAACAATGAGCGCCACGGCGTCTTTCACGGTGTAACGGCGTGATCACTCGAGTTGAGAAAGATTATCGCCTGTCCTGAGGTGGCTGTTCAGGATCCGCATAGGATGTTAGGGTGGATCCCTCTAACGCCGGTACATGGCTGTTTGAAATGGGAAGGTTGCTTCACCGGCAGTCACCACACGCTCCTTTACAGGGGTCAGGGTCCAATGGAGTGCAAAATAATTTGGGGGCCTTTCTCCGACTCCGCCGTTGAGGTATTGGTAGGATCGCTCTTTGCCGGCTGCCTCCCCCTTGACCTTACCGCCGTGGGTGACCCTATCAGGAACTAAACGCTCGATGACTAAACTCCAGACGGCACCCAGGAGTTCCTTACACATTGTCCTTGTAGTGGCCCCGCATGGTGCTTTCTATTGACTGGATGGAAAGCGTCCAGTTCAACTCCATGAGTTGGGCATCTTCACCTCTATCGCTCTTGCCTCTCCGTCCCCCGTTTGTTCATCCGACTTTCTTGTTAAACTCCTGTGCTTCCGTATCCATCCCCCCCCCCACCCCGTCTCCCTCTGCTGCGCTGCGGTCTTACCCCTCCCGTTTGCACCCCTGTACCATCTCGTATCTGTACATCGCATTTCCGTTTCGCTCCGCGGTTTCCTTTGTTCTTTAATTCCGGGAACATGTGTCCCTGACTCTCCCTACCCTCCTTACTACCGCCTCCTTTTCCTCCCCGCTGCACCAGCTTCACATCACCCGACTCCTGCCCGAACTCTACCCCACCGGCTCCGCTCTACCGTCGCTTCCTCCCGCCTGTGGACCCCACCTGAACCAACTCTCGCTCGCACTCCCGACTCACCACTTGCTTTGTGCTACTCTTTTTGTTTCGCCCTGTCTCTGATTCCACGTCCCATATGTTCACCCGCTTCCCACGCTGCTGGTGGGACTGACTTCCTCCGATTTATCTTAAATCTTACCATCATTTCTCGTCTCAGCCCTCCCCTTGCCCCAGGGATAATCGCCTCTTCACTCTCCCTAACCCCCATTGACCTTTCTCCTCTCGCCTCTTGCTCCTTAAAGCATTTAAGTCTTTCTTCCCCCGCCCACACGTCACTAAAACCTTTGACGTCTGTCTGATCTGGACTTCTATTTATCAGCGGGTCGGAGGCAGAGCGAAGACGGACGGCCGGGGAGAGAATATCCGTGCGCCGAGCGGAGAAGGAGGGAGTAGGAGCGAGAGTCAAGCGCCTGTCCCGGGCAGCGAAAGTACTCCAGGAGGTTTGGGTAGCGGATATTAGTGGCAGGGCGCAGACCGAATCACCTTCTGTCCCCGCACACCGACACGCGGTGTCTTGTCAATTACCGGACCGCCACTGAACCGTGCGGTGGAGGAGGAAGCCAGGCTGAGCCAAAGAGGATTTCCCAAAAGCGAACTCGGCGTTGAAAACCTACCGTCGAGGGACTCCCCCCTCCCTCCGCCCCTCCCCGAATTTAATCCGACACCAAAAAATCCGCCGCGCAGACCCTCACACTCCGGGGCGAGGCGATGCGGCTCGTCAGAGAGTCGGTCCCGCTTCTCTTCCTCGTCTCCCTCGCCGCCCTGTTCGCGCTTCTCAGAGGTGTCCCGACGGGTAAATACGGCGACCGACGACAGCAGAAGGGAGAGAGCGCCACGCGGGACGCCGGGGCTACGGGTAAGCAGGTATGTGCCTTTAACGCAATGCAACCCATTCAGTCTTGAAAATAAGTTCTTTTAAATGAAGCTCCGTAGAAAGTCTACGCCGAGTGGGCGTTCGGTGTGTTTTACTGGAGGTTCCGTCCAGTCGCGTTACACACGCTAAACACTGTCCCGGGACGCGAGACACTCGAAGCCACAAACTCCTGATGCAGGGTCTCGACCCGAAATGTCTGCGGTTCCTCTAACCCACCACGCCTCCACGGATGCTGCGGGACCCAGCTGAGTTCCTCCAGCAAAGACACGAGGGGCTACAGCTGCTGGGATCCGGAATCACAACCCAACTGCTGGAGGAACTCAGCGGATCCCGCAGCATCTGTGGGAGTCCGCTTTCGGAGCCGGGTACAGACCTGCGGGGATGGGGAGCGGACTTGTACTGTCAGCGAGCGGCCGTTTACATCCATTTTTTTCCGGGGAGGTTAACCTCATAAAGTCACCGGGCCCGTGGGTGTGTGTCTCCCCATGGGTCCAGTGTCTTCCTCACGCTGGGCTGCTGCGCCTTTCCCGGGTACACTCACACCGCCGTCAGGGTCAAGGGTCCGGGCTTCGCACAGTCGGGTTTGGGGCACCGCGCAGCGCCAAGTGCCGTTTCAGGCGGCGAGGTGTCCGGCGCCTCTTTGCGGCGAACTGAACTTTGAAGGATATTGTGCGTGGCATGCTTGTGGAACTCTGTGTCACAGTTACAGGAGAAAGCCATTTCCATTTCGGCGGGCCCTCCTTCACGGGCAGTGCAGAGAGTCGGACTAGTGTTTAATGGGATCTCTGGTGGGATTTACTGGAATCCCCGATGGTGTTTAGCGGGGTCATTGATGGCGTTTGATGTGTCTCTGTTGGTGTTTAATGGAGTTTCTTGTAATGTTTGGTAGGTCTTCGATGGTATTTTATGGGGTTTCGTGTTGTTCAACAGGGTTTCTATGGAGTTTGTGATCTCTGATGGTGTTCAGTAGGGTCTCTGATGGTATTTAATGTGATCTCTGATGGTGTTCAGTAGGGTCTCTGATGGTATTTAATGTGATCTCTGATGGTGTTCAGTAGGGTCTCTGATGGTATCTAATGTCATCTCTGATGGTGTTCAACAGGGTTTCTGATGGTAATTTAATGGAGTCTTGGATAGAGTTTAATGGGGTTCATGAAGGTGTTCCTGCTGGTGTACAAGGGAGTCTTTAATGGTTCCAAGGGTGTCCCATCTCCTCTCTCTCCATGCCTCACTGGTTTTGAAAACAGGTTAAATATTAGATCTAAGTGTGGATGTGTGATATCCGTCCCAGGTCCACAATAGTTGTAGCTCTGGAGCTATTCCAGCTCTCTGCTCAGCACTCCGTACTCTGAGCTTGGGGAATCTGCTTATAATTGCTGGTGTTTTGATAGCCAAGTGATTTACAGTGGGTGGGGAGGGGGGAGGAGGCAAGGATGGAGGTTATCATATTACCTTCAGATCCTAGCACCCACAGTATTTACCCTGGCAATTCTTGCTGTTGGGCTTAAGGTAACAAACCTGAGGAAGCTTCTGTTTGAATCAGAATCAGGTTTATTATCACCAACATTGCTGTAAAATTTGCTTTGCAGCAGCTGTACACAGCAATACAAAATGTTTTATAAGTTAGAAGTAAACAGAAAAACAAATAAATAGAAGGCTAGATAAATGGATACATAGACAGACATATGGTGCAAAAGATCAACAATAAATTATTGTTCATGGGTTTACGGACCATTAAGAAATCTGAAGATGGAGGGGGAAAGGCTGTTTCTAAAATATCTTCAGGCTCTTGTACCTCTTCCCCAATGGTAATAATAGAAAAGGTCAAAGGTAAGATTTATTACCAGAGTCACCACATACAACCCAGAGATTCTTTTTCTTGTGGGCATACTTAGCAAATCTATAGAACAGTGACTGTAAACAGAATCAATGAACAACAAACTGTGTGAATTTAAATATAAATAGCGAGTATAAAAAAAACAAGATAAAAAGTCCTTAAAATAAGACCATCAGTTGTGGGAACACCAGAAGCACAAAGAGTACAGTTACCCTCTTTTCTTCTGGAGCATGAGGGTTGAGGGGTAGTAACTGTTCTTGAACAGTGGTGCGAGTCCTGAGGTACTTGTACCTTCTGCCTGATGGCAGCAATATGACAAGAGCACGGCCTGGGTGGTGAGGGCCTCTGATAATGGATGGTGCTTTTCTGCAGCAAAGTTTCATGTAGAAGAGGCCGTGTCCCAGATTATGATGGTCCTTAATGATAGGCGCCGCCTTTTTGAGGCATCATCTTTTGAAGATGTCCTTAATAGTAGAGAGGGTTGTGGCTATCATGGGGCTGGCTGTCTACAACCTCCTGCAGTCTCCTTTGACATTGTTCATTGGAGCCTCTACACCAGGCTGTGATGCAACCAGTCAAAATGCTCTCCTCGGTCCATCTGTAGAAAGTTGCTGGAGATTTGACGCACCAAATCTCTTCAAACTTCTAATGAAGTATGGGTGCCAAGGTAGCTTCTTCATGTTTGCAACAATATGTTGGCATGCAGGAACTTGGCACCTCCAGACCCCTGAATGAGGACTGGTGTGTCTTCTCCAGACTTCCCCTTCCTGAAGTCCGCTATCAGTTCCTTGGCCTTGACATTGAGTGCAGAGTTGTTGTTGCTATATCATTCAACCAGACAGTGTTCAAGGTTAAACCTACTTGTGTCCAGACATCCTGCCACTGGACATTTAGACCTACAGCACCCATTCTGACCTCATGATGCCCCTTAAGCATGTCACTGTCACAGAATTACCAGCGTTATAACTACAAGAGCTCAGTTGTGCACAGAAAGATTTGACAGACAATGAAATAAATGACCAAAAACAAAGCCGCCTTTGAGTAGATACTTGCGGTGTACACCTGCTCACTAATTTATTCTGTCAATTATTTAGTGAAGCAGCACGAGTAGGCCCTTGCAGCCCTTCGATAACACCGCCCCAGGAGCCCCTGACATCCCCAATTTAATCCTAACTTAATAATGGGACAATTTACAAAGACCAATCAACCTATTTGGTACATCTTTAGACTGTGGGAGGAAACGGGAGCACATAGGAAAAACCCACACATTCCACGGGGATGTCTCACAGACTGCCAGAGTTGAACTCTGACCTCCAGAACATCCTGAACTGCAATAGCGTTGTGTTAATTGCTACGTGATTGTGGTGCTCAATGATAACACCAATACCTAATCAGCCAATCATGTGGCAACAACTCAAGGCATAAAGGCAAGCAGACATGGTCAAGAGGTTCAGTTGTTGTTCACAAACATCAGGATGGGGAAGCAATGACCTTGACGGTTGAATAATTGTTGGTAGCAGACAGGGAGGTTTGAGTATCGCAGAAACTGCTGATCTCCCAGGATTTTCACATACAGCAGTTTACTAGAGTTTACAGAGAATGGTGCAAAAAAAAAACATCCAGTGAGTTGCAGTTCTGTGGGAGAAAATGATTTATTAATGAGAGAGGTTAGAGAAGAATGGTCGGACTGGCTCAAGCTGACGGGAAGGTGACGGTAACTCAGATAAGCACGTGTTACAACAGTGGTATGCAGAAGAGCATCTCTGAATGGATAACACATCAAAACTTAAAGTGGATGGACTAAGGACCACAAATGTAGACTTGGTGGCTACTTTATTAGGTACAGGAGGGATTAAGGCAATGGAAAGAAATCTGACACTCTCCTTCAGCAAGAATCATGGGATTCCCGGACCAAGCTGTCTGCTGATTTCTGTGTAATTTCTGCTTAGCAATATTAACTTGCATTTATTGAATGACTTTGTTGCTCTGCTGGAGGTGAGAGCGCAGCTGGTGCACTGCTGCATCATATCTTCAGCCACCCAGCGCCATAGAGTCATAGACACATTGATCACTACAGCAGAGAAACAGGCCCTTTGGTCCATCTAGTTCATGTCGTACTATTAATCTGCCCAGTCCCATCGATCTGCACCCAGAAAATATTCCTCCATAACCTCCAATCCATGTACATATCCAAATGTTGAAACCGAACCCACATCCATCGGTTCTGCTGTTATCTCCTTCCACACTTGCACCATCCTCTGAGTGAAGACGTTTCTCATCATGAACCCTTAAACATTTCACCTTTCACTCTTAACCTATGACCTCTAGTTCTAGCATCACCCAACCTTAGTGCAAAAAGCCTGCTTGCACTTATTCTATCTATACCCCTCATTATTTATGACCTTTATCAAATCTCTCCTCATTCTTCAAGGATCCAGGGAATACTATCCCAGCCTAACACCACAAGACATAGCAGCAGAATTAGGTCAGATGGCCATCGAGTCTGCTCAGCCATTCAATCATGACTGATTCTTTTTTGTTTCTTTTTTCCCTCCTCAGCCCCCTCCCGGTCTTCTCCCCATACCCTTTGATGCTGTGTCCAATCAAGAACCTATCAATCTCTGCCTTAAATACACCCGATGTACTGGCCTCCACAGCTGTCTGTGGTGACGAATTCCACAAATTCTCTACCCTCTGGCTAAAGAAATTTCTCATTCTCTCTGTTTTAAATGGATGCCCCTCTATCCTGAGGCTGTGCCCTCTTGTCCTAGACTCCCCCACCATGGGATACATCCTGTTTACATCTACTCAGTCTAGGCCTTTCAACATTTGAAAAGTTTCAATGAGATTCCCCCCCGCCCCCCGCCATCCTTCTAAATTCCAGTGAGTACAGGTCCAGAGCCATTAAATGTTCCTCATATGATAACCCTTTCATTTCCAGAATCAACCTTGTGAACCTCCTTTGAACTCTCTCCAATGCCAGCACATCCTTTCTTTGATGAGGAGTCCAAACCTGTTCACAATACTCAAGGTGAGACCTCACCAAATACCTTGTAAAGCCTTAGTTTCACATCCCTGCTCTTGTATTCTAGACCTCTTAAAATGAATGCTAACATTGCTTTTGCCTTCCTCACCACTGACTCTAAAGTTAACCTTTAGAATGAGGGGAATTTGCACAAGGACTCCCAAGCCCTTTTGCATCTCAGGTTTTTGGATTTTCTCCCCATTTAGAATATAGTCTGCACATTTATTTCTTCTATCAAAGTGCATGACGATGCATTTTCCAACATTGCTTTTCATTTGCCATTTTTTTTAACCATTCTCCTAATTTATCCATGTCCTTCTGCAGGCTACTCGTTTCCTCAACACTATCTGCCCCACCACCAATCTTTATATTATCTGCAAACTTGGCAACAAAGTCATGTTGCCAAGCTAAGTAATTGATATAGAGCATAAAAAGAAGTGGTCCCAATACCAACCCCTGCGGAACACCACTAGTCACTGGCAGCCAACCGGACAAGGATCTTTTTATTCCCACTTGCTGCCTCCTACCAATCAGCCAATGCTCTAACCGTGCCAGTAACTTTCCTGTTATACCATGGGCTCTTGTTAAGCAGCCTCATGTGTGGCACCTTGTCAAAGGCCTCCTGAAAGTCCAAATATACAACATCCACTGCATCTCCTTTATCTATCCTAGTTGTAATTTCCTCAAAAAATTCCAACTGGTTTGGCAGGCAAGATTTTCCCTTTGAAACCATGCTGACTTTGTCCTATCTTGTCCTGTGTCATCAACTACTCCATAACTTAGTACTTTATTCCCTGGAGTGTAGAAGAATGAGGGGAGACTTGATAGAGGTATATAAAATTATGATGGGTATAGATAGAGTGAATGCAAGCAGGCTTTTTCCACTGAGGCTAGGGGAGAAAAACCCCAGAGGACATGGGTTAAGGGGGAAAAGTTTAAAGGGAACATTGTGGGCTTCTTCACACAGAGAGTGGTGGGAGTGTGGAATGAGCTGCCAGATGAAGTTGTAAATGCGGGTTCACTTTTAACATTTAAGAAAAACTTGGACAGGTACATGGATGAGAGGTGTATGGAGAGAATTGGGTCAGGTGCAGGTCAGTGGGACTAGGCAGAAAAACAGTTCAGCACAGCCAAGAAGGGCCAAAAGGCCTGTTTCTGTGCTGTAATGTTCTATGGTTGTATAATGTCATCCTTAACGACTGAGGATGATCCAATATCTTCCCAACCACTGAGGTCAGGCTAACTGGTCTAAAATTTCTTTTTGCTGCCTTTCTCCTTTCTTAAAGAGTGGAGTGATGTTTACAGTTTTCCAGTCCTCTGGCACCATGCCAGAGTCCAATGATTTTTGAAAGATCATTTCTAATGCCTCCACAATCTCTACCACTTTCTCAGTCAGAGCCCTAGGGTGCAGTTCATCTGATCTGGGTGACTTATGTTCCCTTAGGTCTTTCAGCTTTTTGAGCATCTTCTCCCTTGTAACAGTAACTGCACCCACTTCTCTTCCCTCACATCCTTCAACATCTGGCACACTGCTAGTGTCTTCCACTGTGAAGGCAGATGTAAAATACTCATTTGATCCATCTGCCATCTCCTTATCTCCATTATTATTTTTCCGGCCTCATTTTCTAGTGGTCCAATATTCACTCTCATCTCTCTTTTATTTTTTACATACTTGCAAAAACCCTTTAATATCCACCTTGATATTGTTTGCTAGCTTGCTTTATTATTTCATCTTTTCCCCCCGATGATTCTTTTAGTTGTTCTCTGTAGGTTTTTAAAAGCTTCCCAATATTCCATCTTCCCGCTAATTTTCAGAAGTAACGTTGGATGCCCAAGGGTTTTTGTCCGCTCCATTCCAGATGACAGCACACTCCCTCCCCATGACCATCTGCCCAACTGTCTCTCTCGTCCATCTCATTGCCCTCTCTCCTTCCCCAACAGGTTCCACAATTCTTCCCCTCCGTCACCCTTAGCCTGCCTACCCCCAGCCCTCAGACCCACACCAATCCTCCAACCAACTACCAAGCACACGTATCACTCAGCTCTCACACTACCCAACATATCCAATCCTTATACACCCCACAGCCTTCACACCCACTTCCCAGCTCTCACACCATCCCCCAGTCCTTCAATCAGCCGCCTATCACCTCCATCCCCAACCCTCCCCCTAACAGTTCATGCCCCAACTCTCACTCCACCATCCCATCTACCAGTGGTTACACCACCCCCCAAAGGTCAACAACATTCTCACTCACCCCCACCTCCCACCGATTCCCTAACACCCACCCCCACCCAACTGCTACCAACAGATGCATTACCTTTCACACCCAACTTGAATGCTGATAGCTCCACCATCTTCCATCCAACAGCTACACACCTATAGGATCAGAATTAGGCCATTCAGCCCATCGAGTCTCTTCTGCCATTTGATCATGGCTGATTTATTTTCCCTCTCAACCCCATCCTGCTGCCTTCTCCCCATAACCTTTGACACCCTTACAAATTAAGTAATTAGTAATATTGGGTAACCTAGCGGTTAGCGCACTGTTACAGCTCTAGGCATTGGAGATCAGAGATCAATTCCGGCATCTTCTATAAGGAAAAAATACTGCCAGTTATGCCTCTGAAGTTTAGGGCATCAATGAAGAGCTCCATCCCTGTCTGTCCTTGGCCATTCAGATGCAGAAGGATGCTTCATTGTTGATTCCGGAACAGTTGTTTTACCAGTCAGAGTTGTTAGCCCTGAGCTGAACCCTGAACCTGGAGAAGTGGTGGATCACTCTTATTCTGACCTCTACCCTTTGACCTGATTGGCATGGGTGACCCTTCCAAGAGCCAATGCTCAAAGCCCTGACTCCAGCCAACGTAGCTCTCTAGGTCATAAAGGCACGCAGGTCTCCAAACCGTGACAAGGTTGTGGTCTTCTCTAAGAAAGTTTGTACGTTTTTCCCATGTGCATGTGGGTTTCCTCGGGTGTTCCAGTTTCCTCCCACAGTCCAAAGGCACAACAGGAAATTGTAAATTGTTTTTATGATTTGGCTAGAGTTAGGTAGGTGGTTGGCTGAGTGGTATGGCTCAAAGGGCTGATTCCATGTTTTATCTCAATAAATAAAATAAAAAGGACCTATCAGACTCTACTTTAAGCATACCCAATGACTTGACCTCCACAGCTGTCTGTGGCAATGAATTCCACAAATTCACCCCTCTTTGGCTAAAGAAATTCCTCCTCAACTCTGATCTAAAGGGACAAGTTCTTCTTTTCTGAGGCTGTGCCCTCCGACTTTAGACACCCCCACTATTGGAAACATCTTCTGCTCATCCACTCTATGTGGACCATTCTAAACCTTGACTCTGCTTTGAAGTAGGCTACAGGAAGAGGCAAGGAGGCACAGGAGACAGCGGGTACTAGAACCTAGAGCAACATACATTCTGCTGGAGGAACTTCGCGGCTGTGCTGCGAGGCAGGGTTTTGACCTGAAACGTTGACAATTCCTTTCCTCCCACAGATGTTGCTCGACCTGTAGATTTCCTCGGGCATATTGTTTTGTTGGTCCAGGAGAAGGCAATTGAGCCCTTCGATCCTGTCCTATCAGTCACGTGTGTCCCCTAGTCCTGCATCCAAACATTAATGCCCATGCTCTACAGAAGTCTGTTAATCAGCTGACGCTGTTTAAATAACTTGGTCAAGGAAGGACTTTCAGACTTTAAGGGAAATGAAAAGTGGCCTGTTTTAGAGAAGGAATGTGTTACCGAGGTAATGGATCGGCCCTGATGGGATGGCAAGGCAGTGTTGCAGTTGGAACAAATGCTTCACAGCGTCAGCGATAACTGAACAGAGTTCTATTCCTCCTGCTGTCTCTAAAGAGTTTGTACCGGGTGTTCCAGTTTCCGCCCGCATCCCAAAGACCTGCAGGTTAGGGTTAGTTTTAGTAGGTTATGGGCAAGTATGTTGGCAACACTTGCAGGCTCCCTCCAGCACAATTCTCGCTGATTTGATTTGACACAAATGGCACATTTCACTGCATGTTTCGATGTACATGTGGCAACTAACGCAGATCTTTTTAATCTTTTTGATTTTACTAAATGGTGGGGCAGGCTTGAGGACCCAAGTGACCTACTCCTGTTCCGTTCCTGTTTTGGAGAGTTCGAAATTTCCAACCCCCTTCCCCCTCTGCCCATGTGACGAAATGCTCCATGGCTTCACCCCAAGTGCCCTGCCTGGCTTGAATGTTAATGCAATGCTCCGTTATTCTATACTCACCCGCCAGAACCTCTAATCATATTAAACACCTCAATTAGATCATCCCTTGATCTCTGCTCTAGGGGATACGGCACTAGTCTGTTCAATCCGTCCTCGTAATTAAACCTCTGAAGCTTGTAAAGTGCCCTGGGATATTTCTGCACGGCGAACACTCTAAGATTTGTTTTTGGGAAGATGGATATGTTTATACAATTTTTATTAGCAAAAGACAGTTTTCCTGTTTCAGAGGCTTGTCAGTTTTGGTTTAAATTATGTATGGCTTTGTTAACTCCGATTTGAATGCTTTAGGATATTGTGAGAACATAAGGAATCGGAATCAGAACCAGATTTACTATCGCTGACATTTGATCGTAAGACAAAGGAGCAGAATTATGTCATTCGGCCCATCGAATCTGCTCTGACATCATTATGGCTGATATATCATACCTTTCCCTGTAACCCCCTTGCCCTGTAACTTTTGATACCCTTACTAATCAAGAACCTATCAACCTCAGCTTTAAATATACTCAGTGATTTGGCCTCCACAGCCGTTTATGGCAATGTATTCCACAGATTAGCCATCCTCTGGCTAAAGAAATTCCTCCTCATCTCTTTCTGATGGGGCATCCTTCTGTTCTGATGCTGTGCCCTCTAGTCCTAGACTCTCCTATAGTTGGAAACATCCTGTCCATGTCCACTCTATCTCATCATCATCATCATTATGTGCCATGTAGTACGATGCAGACAATCATGGTCGTCTATCTGTCTACTGAGCCACTTTGTTGCTCTATCCACGACCATGATTGTTCTTGCCAAATTTTTCTGCAGAAGTGGTTTGCCTTTATTTTGGGTGGTGAGTTTACAAGATGGGTGACCCCAGCTACTGTCAATACTCTGTCTGATGTCAGTCGTGGCATTACCAGGACCTGTGATCTGCACCAGCTGTTCATACGATCGTCCACCGCCTGCTCCCATGACCTTAATCGGGATGGGAGGAGTGTTTGCAGGTTAAGCAGGATTGACCGCAGCCCATTGGAGGGAAGGAATATACCTCTTTTTGTAGTGATGTATCTCCACCCTGCCACTCTGTCTAGGCCTCTCAATGTTCAGTGGGTTTGATGAGATCCCCCCTCGTTCTGTTTAAACTCCAGCGAGTACAAGCCCAGAGTTATCATAACCCTTTCATTCTTGGGATTGTTTGATGTGTTGCCTTCCTACCGCAATCAGTATTCCACTACTCTGATGTAATTGGCTCAACACTTCATCCCAGGCCTTCACCCTTCACTGCATGTGGCTGGTTTAACCACTTCTTCAAAGAAAGGGTTGGGTCCAGTTAGGGGAGCAACGCTGAAAGGCTCTGAATGGATTCCCAGCCTCATCCAGGGGGTTCTGAGAGAGGTCTGTTGAATTATAACAGCAGTCAGGGTTGGTGCCGTCAGCTAATGGCAAGTCACCAGAGAGAGATGAGAAATGTACCAGCAAGGACTTCCACAGATTTAGAGAAAGAGGAGTCCAGGGAAACTGTGAGTTCCTTAGACAGTGAGACTGGGGATTGAAGACAGGAAACACGAAACGGGCTAATAAGTGAAATCAATACTTTGCATTAATTTTAATGGTGAAGAACATGGGCCATTCCTTCTTCTCACTGCTGCTCGGGACAGAGGTACAGTAGCCTTGGGTCTCACATCACCAGGTTCAGGAACGGTTATTACCCTACAACCATCAGGCTCCTGAACCAGTCTGAATGACTTCACTCACATCAACACTGAATTGATCGCTGTACACAGCCTACGGACTCACTTTCAAGGACTCTACAACTCATGCTCTCAGTATTTTTTCTGTACTTACACTTGGTCTTTTACACATTGGTTGCTTGTTAGTGTGTGTAGTTTATCATTGATTCTATTGTAATTCTTTGTTCTTCTGTGAATTCCCACAAACAAATGAATCTCAGGATAGTCTATGGTGACATATACGTACTTCGATACTAAATCTACTTAAGACTTTTTGAAAAGCAAACATCCTAGAGGTTTGAGATGGGCCAGGTTCAGGAGATGAAGAGGGGTTTGTAATATTAGTGATCATGAGGGACAAGGTGGTAGAAAAGCTCATGGGACTAGAGGCAAACAGATAAATCACAAGTAAATAGGAAAGCAAGGGGAAAAGTGTCCTTTATCATAGTTGGAGAACCTGGAATCTGGGATAGTTAAAATACCAGATGTGTAGTGGAGGATTGTCGATGTGATATCGCTTGGGGTATTGATAGAATAAATAGATAAAAGCTTCAGGGTCAGGGACTTGAGGGCTGTGGGGAACTAGTACAGAAGAGCAGATGAGATTTCAGATAAGTTAGCCATGATCATGTAGGATGGCTGGGGCAGGCTTGAGGGGCCAAATGGCTTATTCCCACTAGTCTTCCAGTGTCTCATGGTATCCGCAACTTGGGTTCATTCCTGGCCTTTGGTGCAGTCTGTGTTGCTTCTTCCAGTGACCGTGCGAGATCCCTCTCGGTGCCTTGCTTTTCTCCCACGTCCCAAGGATGTGTGGGATGCTCTCTAAGTCAGCCACCGTTTAAAATATTGGGGAGCTGATCCAGGCAATATTAAAGAGGTAATGGGAATGATCCTCATTTCAGGTCGAGACCTTTCATCTGGACAGGCCAGTCCAGAGATGCTCTTCTGCCCACTCTCATTAACAAGGTGTTTTCGCCCCCAGAACTGCAGCTTGTTTCTTGTTGTTCCCATCATTCTCTGTAAACTCTAGAGGCTGATGTGCATGAAAATCCCAGGAGATCAGCAGTTTCTGAGATACTCAAACCACCCCGTCTGGCACCAACAATCATTCCGCAGTCCAAGTCATTCAGATCACATTTCTCCCCCATTCTGATGTTTGGTCTGGTCATCTGAACCTCTTGACCATGTCTACATGCTTTTGTACATTAATTTGCTGCCATATGATTGGTTGATAAGATATTTGCTTTGACGAGCATGTGTGCAGCTGTACCTAATAAAGTGGCCACTGAGTGTATATTTTTCAAGCCAGCCAAAGCCCCAGAAACAGCAATGTGATTACCAGAATTTTAAGTGATGCTGTTTGAAGGGCAAGTATTGGCCAGTGCATTGGAGCAAATTGCTTCTTCAACTGTTACCAGGAGAGCTTTTGCCTCTATCTGAAAAATCTCCCATGCAAAATTAACCAACACCAGCAATGAAGAATTACATTAACCCACCTCATGACACCAATGTTGTACTGAACAATTTTTATGCACAAGTCTGTGGGCCCACAATCTTCTCCAATTTAGTGAGAATATTCTCAGCTGAGTCACATCTGGAGCTATTAATGTTGTTGCATTCCTTTTTCACTTTGGGAATTTAAGAGCAGATATCCTCAGTGTTCTAATATGTAAATTAGAAAGCCAAATTGTAGGTTGTCTGTTATTGAAGGTTTTTAGTGCAGGAGTAAAGATGTCTTAGTACAGTAATGTAGGGGCATGATGAAATCACACCGGGAATATCGTGTCCAATTCCTATACATGTATAGAAAGAGTGAAGCAAAATTCTCAAGGCTGGTTCCTGGGATGGCAAGTCTGTTTTAGGAAGAAAGGTTGAGCAGTCTGGGCCTTTCATTGAAAGTGTAGAAGATGTGACCTCAAGACATAGGAACAGAATTAGGCCATTTGGCCCATCCAGTCTGCTCTGCCATTCGATCATGACTGATTTATGCATTTGCTTTCTGCCACATTAGACTGGCTGATTAGAAATTTGCACTAAGGAGCAGGTGTACCTAATAAAGTGGCCACTGAGTGTGTCTCTTGAAATGTGTCATTTTGCAGCAGCAATACAGTTCCATTTTAAAAAAAGTCACCTATTTATAGGTAGTATGTGGAAGCTTTAAAGAGGGTGCAGGTGAGATTTACCAATATGCTGCCTGGATTAGAGAGAGAGCATGTTTTTTGAGGACAGGTTGAACAAGCAAGGGGTTTTCTCTTAGGAGAACGAGAGGTGACTTGGCAGAGTTGTAAAGCTAAGAGGCATAGACTATGTGGATGGACAGCAGAGTTCTCTAAGTTGTGTGCTTGGGTGAGCACGCACATCTTTTGCTACTAGCACACAAAGGAATTTGAACTGCGCACAGAAGGTTGTCAACCTCTACCTCACTGGCACGTTAAGCATATTTCACGATCGTACACCATCACATTTCCTTTTCCACTTTCTGATGCAGACGGTGTTGACAACGTGGAGATTGTGATAATTTGACTGAAGATTTTAGAACTGGCATACTTGTGCTGTTTTTATTGAAGAAATTAATGATTCACTACAAAGTAACAAAGAGCGTGAAGCACGAAAGACTTGTAGTTCATTTGAAGCAGAATGGCTTATTATCCTTAGAACAGCTTCAGGTTTACTTCCACTTAAAAACTCAGTGAGTACATGTTGTTGTCACTCAACAAAAAATTACATGGCTCAAGATTTTTGCGCACACTGGTGAAGGAACATTGATAAGCAGAGACTTATCAATGGTGAAAATGGCCAATACCAGGGGGCACAATATTGAGGTGACTGGACAGAAGTAAATGGAGAGATGTCAGAGGTGGGTTTTTTACACAGAGAGTGGTGGTAGAGGCAGATACATTAGAGACACTTAAGAAACTCTTAGATAGGCACGTGGATGATAGAAAAATGAAGGGCTATGTAGGAGGGAAGGGTTAGATTGATCTCAAAGTAGGTTAAACGTTCTGTAGTGAAGGACCTGTACTGTAATATTCTATGCTCCAGTAGTGCAAAGATGGGATAATGAGATGCTGTTAGTGGGTTGATGGACCATTCAGAAATCTGATGGCAGCAGATGGGAGGGGTGGGGATGGAGGAAGAAGCTGTCCTTCCATAAGATCACTCGGTATTGTTTCTCGAGTGTTGCCTGTGACTCCTCCCCCTGATGACTTTCTCCATTCCTTGCAAGGTGAAGAGCCATTCGATTTCAAGGCTGGCCCGGGATCCAGAGGAGACGGCTGAAGATAACAAGCTGAAGTCCTGGAAGACTAACAGCCAAGCCCGTCACAAGCGGCGTTGGTCACCCCCAGGACCACCAGACATCCCGGCACAAACAAAATACGGGTCTGGCCTGGAGGAGACCAATCCTTTTGTCCTGGACCTGAAGAACTTCCCCGACCTAACCAATGCAGACATCAACGCACAGAATCCCAACATTCAGGTGAGAGAGAGAGAGAGATTTATCATATATATATCTGTCCTCTGACAGGAAAACTTGGTCACAGGAGGAGGTTCCTCAAGCTCATTCCATCATACATTTCCATATAGAGTCATATGAAGTAATACAGCACGGAAACAGGCCATTCGGACCATCTGGTTCTAGCTGACCGCAGCATCCCTGATAGACCCACTTGCCAGGGTTCAGCCCAAACCCTTCCCTTCCCTGTACCCATTCCAATGCCTCAACTACTTCCTGTGGTAGTTCATTCCACACATCCAACAGCCTCTGTGCAAAGAAGTTACCTCTGGGGTCTGTTTTAAAATTTTCACCTCTTTTCTTATATATACCCTCCATTCTGGACTGCCCAACCCTGAGGAAAAGGCTGTGACCATCCACCTTATTTTATAAATTTCTATGAGGTCATCCTGGACAACACTGTCCCATGGGTTGAAGGAGAATTCCATTCCCAACCAATATTCCCTACAGTTGATTCTCCCCACATTCCCATCAGCTCCCCCCCACCCCCAGATTGTACCACTCACTTACAGAGTAGCGGTAGCTTACAGCAGCAACCTAACCAACCGACGTGCTCGTCTTTGGGACATGGGAAGAAACCGGAGCACCTGGGAGGAGACCAATGCGGTCACAGGGAGAACGTGTAAACTCCACACAGACAGCACTCCCAAACAGGATTAATGAGGTAGCAGCTCCAGCAACGGTGCAGCCCACTCAGTCGATTTTCCCTGTGAATTTGTTGCCTCCCCATCGCTTTTCACCTTCTTGAACAAAAACAAAAGCATCCCCTGGTCCCCAAACAAAACTTTGTTTTCAATGAAAATCCAAAATCTTGCAGCTGCTGATAATCTGAAATAAAAGTACGAGCAACAGAAAAAAAATTGTGAATTCAGCAGGTCAGGCAGCACCTACGAAGGGGAATAAACAGTCAACGTTTCAGGACAAAACCTTTCCTCAGAATTACTGGCCACTCACATCATTGATGGGACCCACCTGAGTACAAAATTGCTGACGTCATTACACCACCCTTAAAATATTGCCACACTATAGGAAGGATGTGGTCGTACTGGAGAGAATGTAGGAAAGATTAAAAAAGCAACGATAGAAATTCTGATGAGAGATCCCTGACCTGAAACCTTCTTGGAATTGGTTTATTATTGTCACCTGTACTGAGATAGTGAAAAGCTTGTTCATACAGACCAACTCATTGCACAATGTATTGAGCTAGAACGAGGGAAAACAATAACAGAATACAGAATAAAGTGTTACAGTTACAGACCGAGTGCAGTGCGGGTCAACTATAAAGTGAACGATCATAATGAAATATAGAAATAGAACTGGAAACGTTCAGCAGGTCAGGCAGAATCTGTGGAAGGAGAATCAGAATCAGGTTTATTGTCACTGACAAATGTCGTGAAATTTATTATTTTGTGGCAGCAATACGGTGTTAAACAAGAAGCATTACTATTAGTTAAAATTAGAAATAAATCTTTAAAAATAAATAGTGCAGAAATGCCGACAAGAGAATGAATCTCAGGGTAGTACATGGTGACGTACACACACTTTGATATTAAATTTAATTTGAACCTTGAAAAAGAGAGCCGGTGTTCATAGTTCATAGGACATTCAGAAATCGGATGGCAGTGGGGGAAAAGCTGTTCCTAAAACAGTGTTTGGGTTTTCAGGATTGTGTACCTCTTCCCTGATGCGACTCTTTGTCGGAACTCTTTCCTTATTTCCCAATACCCAGTCTCCCTCCCATCTCATCAAAATCCCCGTTGATTCCTTTGCCATTAACCGACACTGAGGGTCACTTAGGGCTATTTACAGTGGTCAGTTACCCTGCCAGCACGTCTTTGGGATTCGGGAGGAAAGCAATGCACCCAGCAACACGTTAGGTCAGGATCGAACCCAGGCCCCTGGAGTGGTGAGGCAGTAGTACTAACTGATACACTCCACTCTCCAACCAAGAATAGAGTTTACCTTAAACACACGAGATTCTGCAGATGCTGGAAATCCAAAGCAACACACAGAGAACCCTGGAGAAACTCAGCTGGTCAGGCAGCATCTATGGAAATGAGTAGATTTTGTGCTGAGAGTTTTCTTCAGGACTGAGAAGGAAGGGGAGATGTCAGAATAAAAAGGTTGGGGGAGGGTAAAGAGGCTGGCTGGAAGGTGATAGGTGAAGCCAGGTGGGTGGGAAAGGTCAAGGGCTGGAGAAGAAGGAATCTGATTGGAGAGGAGAGTGGACCATAGGAGAAAGAGAAGGAGAAGGGGACCCAAGTGGAAGTAATCAACAAGTGAGAAGAGATAAAAGGTCAGTGGGAAATAGAGGAAGGGGGAGGGGGAAATTTGTTAACCAGAAGGAGAAATCGATATTCATGCCATCAGGTTGGAGGCTACCCAGACGGAATATATAGTGTTACTCCTCCACTCTGAGGGTTGCCTCATTTTGGCACAAGAGGAGGCCATGGAAACCGTGAAACATTTATTAAGATCCTGATGAATCTCGGGGTTGTATATGGTGACATACATGTACTTTAATAATAAATTTACTTTGATTTTGAACTTTAGAACTTTGATGAAGAGCATTTGCCCGAAATGTCGACTGTTTATTCCTCTCCGTTGATGCTGCCTGACCTGCTGAGTTCCTCCAGCAGTTTGTGTAGTGTTCACCCTTTCATCTTGTTTGGTCCACTGGCCATGCAGCACTTTGGAATGCTTCTCTCCACTTATAAGTAGGTATAAGTGCTTGTTACTGACAATGAAGAAAACCCTTGTCAGAATGAGTTAAAGTACACTGCGGAGTAGCCTAATAAAATCTTTTACATTGCATTCATAGAAAACTCCTCAAAAATCTGTAGATGAATCCCAAGATATTGCTCATATTGTGTTTTACATCTAATTCCTAGACTGTTAACTTGTTACAAGAAAAAAACCTGCAGAGGAATGCTGAAGACTGTGTTACATCTACAGGACCGTGCAAAGGTCCTAGGCATATATACATAGCTAGGATGCATAAGACTTTTGCACAATAGCGTAATCGTCAGCAAGGAGCGGAGACCTCCGCAAGTTTGTAAGTCTGGGGGGAGCAAAGGATGTTAGGAATGGTGAAGGTGGAGTGTTGCGGGAGGGATGTGGGATGAGGTGTCAGAGAAGGAGTGCCCGGAGCAGGGAGTGGCGGAGTTGCAGACACATCTAGCCCTGAGACACCAGGCAAGGTCATTTGGTTCCAAATAATTAGTTTATTCGTTATTACAGAATGTCTCTGGTATTTCCCTCCCCCTTCCCCTTTTCCCAACCATGATTCCCCTCTCGCTATTCCCCTTCCCACTCTCAGTCAACAACAGAGACCCATATCAGAATCAGGTTTATCGTCTCTCATGTATGTCATGAAATTTGGTTTTTTTTTGCAGCAATACGGTATAATAATTAAAATTACTACAGTATTGTGCAAAAGCTTAGGTGTCTGGTATGCTGGCCTTTATAAATCAGAGCATTGAGTATAGGAGTTGGGATGTAATGTTAAAATTGTACAAGGCATTGGTGAGGCTGAATTTGGAGTATTATGTACAGTTCTGGTCACCGAATTATAGGAAAGATGTCAACAAAATAGAGAGAGTACAGAGGAGATTCACTAGAATGTTACCTGGGTTTCAGCACCTAAGTTACAGAGAAAGGTTGAACAAGTTAGGTCTTTATTCTTTGGAGTGTAGAAGATTGAGGGGGGACTTGATAGAGGTGTTTAAAATTATGAGAGGGATAGATAGAGTTGACATGGATAGACTTTTTCCATTGAGAGTAGGGGAGATTCAAACAAAAGGACGAGTTGAGAGTTAGGGGGCAAATGTTTAGGGGTAACACAAAGGGGAACTTCTTTACTCAGAGAGTGGTAGCTGTGTGGAACGAGCTTCCAGTAGAGGTAGGGCTCGATTTTGTCATTTAAAAAAAATTGGATAGGTATAGGAACAGGTAGGTGGGACTAGGTGAGAGTAAGCGTTTGGCATGGACTAGAAGGGCCGAGATGGCCTGTTTCCGTGCTGTAATTGTTATATGGTCTAAGACTTTTCCACAGAATGTTAAATCCCAGACTGTTAATTTGTTATGGGGAATTTTAGGTTTTTTTGACACGATTTGAAACCAGCAGCTTTGAAGTTTCAAGAGCCGTTGAGATTAATGCAGGTTTAATTTTAACCTGGTTCTAGTAAGGTCCGAGTACAATATACATGAAAATCTTCTCCATGTCTCTCTCAATCTCTGTCACATGCTGCTCATTCTCTATTTTTTATCTAAAATTTTGAACACATATGCCATCCCATTCTATCATTTAAAATATTTTAAAAGTTCTTTAGTGTCAGTTTCCCAGTTTCTCTGGGGTTTGGGTCCCACAGCTGGACAGCCAGTATCCATTTCCAGTGTCTGTGCTGTACAGGCTGGCCTGACCTGTGTAACCCCATCAAACCTCTGACACAGTTTAAAGCTTCAGGCAGTGAAGTGTCTCCTTACCAGTGCCTGAGGTACAAGCTCAAACCTTGGACAGAAAGGCTCATTAAACACTTCACCGACTTGGTGGTAGAGAGAGCTGGCATAGCTACTTGTTCACTGACCGGTTCAAAACAATTCTCACAGCTTGAGGCTGAAGGTTTTGAGCAGTTCAGCAGAGGCATGATCAGGACTGATAAGAGAATGGGCCACTCTGCTGTTTTCAGAGCTAAACTGATAACTTTTGACCTGTTGACCCTCCACCTGATAACCTTGTGACCCCCCCCACAACAGCCCGCTGATTCATGTCCCTCTACATTCTGAATGCTGCCTGGGGATCTGAAACATTATCCACCGCAGGCCATGGTTATGGAATCTACATTGTTCACTGAACATCGAAACGAAACAGGCCCTCAGCTTACGATGCCTGTGCCAACCATGAGATCAGTCTAAGCAGCACAAAGGCCTGCATGAGATCTCTATCCTTCCATTCCCTGCCTGTTCATGTGTCTGTCTAAATAGCTCTTAAACCTCACTATCATATCTGCTTTCATCACTTACCTTCCAGGTGCCTACCTCTCTCTATGTAAAAAATCTTGCCTCGTCAATCTCCTTTAAACTTCCCCTCTCTCATCCTCTTCCTACAGTGTGGTTTCCTGAACCTGGTGGTGTGGGGCCTAAGGCTTCGGTGCCTCCTGCCTAATGGTAGGAACATAAAGAGATGGTGGTTCTCTGGATGTGCCCTAACCAAAGTCATATACAGCTACAACTTGGACTTTGCCACTCAATGCCCCAGCTGTACACCTTTTAAACCACCCTAACTGTGCCAATTTCAGGGAGCAATGGATTAAACCCCGAGATCCCTCTGTACCTCAGTGTTCCTAAGGGCTCTACCATTTACTGTATACTTCCCTCTTACAAATGACCTCCCAAACTGTAGCACCTCGCTCTCCAGATTAAACTCCATCTCCCATTTCTCTGCCCAGATTTCCCAATGGCCTACATCCCTGCTGAATTCTTTGGTAACCTTTCTCTCCATCCAGAGCTCCGCCAATTTTTGTATCATCACAACTGATAATGGGCATTATGTTGCTGTCCACCAATGCCATTAAGGACCCCATCACTTAGAACATGCCCTCTTCTCATTGCTACCATCAAGAATGATCTGCAGGAGCCTGAAGACACACACTCAGCGTTTTAGGAACAGCTTTTTTTCCCTCCACTTTCAGATTTCTGAATAGACAATGAGCCAATGTATACTTCCACACTATTTTTCCCCTCCCTTACTTAATTTTTTGTATCAAACTGCAATTTATAGTGTTTTTATTGTATATTGCACTGTAGTGTTGCTGCAAAACAACAAATTTCATGACATATGCCAGCGATACTAAACCTGATTCTGATTCTGTCTGTTCGGTATCTTGAATGTACACTACACTTGGCAGGCCTTGCCAGTTTTGGGAATACACTGGATTCCCAGTGTGTTCTGAGCTGAGACAGAACGTCTAGGCTCACTTAAATAGCAATGATGAGGATTTCAAAGACCTCCACCTTTCTTGTTAGTCCTATTTAGGGATGATGTCTACACTATTGGCAAAGTTACCACCTTTGCCTAGTTGATGCATAGCCTGCCCCGACAGCTCTACATACACTTTCCTGGCTCGTGTCCCTCTACACTGGGGAGGCAGGGTCGCGGAGCAGTTAGTGTAACATTATTACTGGGTTCAATTCCCACCGCTGCCTGTGAGGAATTTGTACATTCCCCCCCCCCCCCTTGACTGTGTGGGTTCCCTCTTGGTGTTCAGGTTTCCAAAGATGCACAAGTTAGAGGTCAATTGATCACATTGGTGTAATTGGGCGATCTTGGCTCATTCAAGCTGGAAAGGCATGCTACCATGCTGTATCTCTAAATAAATGAATGAATACCTGCTCCTAGTTACCCTGTGCCACTTTTACTAGTCCCAGATGGCCTTCCCCAAGTTCTACTGATGCACCAGAGAACTTATACTATCGAGATGCATTACAGTTTGGTCTGGCAACAACTGCAAGAAACTGCAGTTCAATTCATCACACAAGCCGGCCTCCCTTCCAATGGAATACCTATCCTCTGTCCCAGCAAAGCAACCCCTATAAGAGCCCCTGGTATTAGGGGAAAGATACTAGCATGAATAGAAAATTGGCTGACAGGCAAGAGGCGAAGAGTGAGAATGAAGGTGGGACTTTTCCGGTTGGTTGCCGGTGACTAGCGGTGTTCCGCAGGGATTGGAGTTGGGACCACTTCTTTTCATGCTGTATGTCAATGATTTGGATGACGGAATTGATGGCTTTGTGGTCAGGTTTGCAGATGGTATGAAGATAGGGGGAGGATCAGGTAGTGTTCAGGAAGCAGGGAGTCTGCAGAAGGACGTAGGCAGATGAGAATGGACTTAGAAACGGCAGATGGAATATAGCGCCAGGGCTCAATTTTATATTCATAGTGATCGAACTGGTAAATTGTTAGCTAATCAATTAAAAGCTATTTCGACTAAGCGACAAATTATTAAAATTCGTAAACAAGACGGTAATTTAACTACTGATCATAAAGAAATCAATAACACTTTTCAAGATTTTTATAAATCTTTATATCAATCAGAATTTGATGGTGACCTGTCCATGATGGATAATTTTTTTAACAATTTGAATATTCCTAAACTGATAGATGAAGATCGTAGCTTGTTTGATGCTCCTATCTCTATGGCCGAAATAAGAGAGGCTATCTCATCAATGAATTCAGGGAAAGCTCCTGGTCCTGATGGTTTTATTGTAGAATTTTTTAAAACTTTTTCTTTGTTGCTTTCTCCTTGGCTATGTGAAATCTTTAATGATGCGTTTGTTAAGAAGAGATTACCTCAATCTTTTTATGAAGCTACTATCTCTCTAATTCTTAAAAAAGATAAAGATCCTACTTTATGTGCATCTTATCGCCCTATATCGCTATTAAATGTAGACTCTAAGATTCTTACAAAAATTTTAGCCATTAGATTAGAAAAGGTACTATCACAGATTATTTCAGAAGATCAAACTGGTTTTATTAGGAATCGGTATTCCTTTTTTAATATTAGAAAATTGATTAACATAATTTATACTTCATCACCTACAACCCCAGAATGTGTTATCTCATTAGATGCTGAAAAAGCTTTTGATAGAGTTGAATGGACATACTTATTTAATGCATTGAGAAACTTTAATTTTAGTCCTAATTTTATATCATGGATTAAATTAATATATTATAAACCTGTTGCTTCTGTTCTTACAAATAATTATAGATCCTCTTTTTTTCAATTATCTCGTGGTACGAGACAAGGTTGTCCTTTAAGTCCTTTATTATTTAATATTGCATTAGAACCTTTAGCCATTGCTATTCGTGAATCTCCTAATATTTTTGGTATCACCCGTAATGAGAAGTTATACAAATTATCACTTTATGCTGATGACTTGCTGTTATATATTTCTGATCCTAATAGGTCTATTCCCGCTATTTTATCCTTGTTGGCTCAATTTGGTAGTTTTTCTGGTTATAAATTAAACTTAGATAAGAGTGAATTATTCCCCTTAAACGCGCAAACCTTATTGAATGACAGGATACCATTTAAAGTTATTACTGATAACTTTATCTATTTAGGTATAAAAATCACCAAGAAATATAAAGATTTATTTAGACTGAATTTTTTACCTATGCTTCATCAAATTCAACAATTTACTACAAGATGGTCTCCCTTACTCTTATCATTAGGATTTTACCGAAATTTTTATATTTATTTCAAGCCTTACCAATTTTTATTCCTAAATCTTTTTTTGACAACATTGATTCAAAAATTTCCTCATTTGTGTGGCAAAATAAAAACCCCAGGTTAAGCAAAAGGCAATTACAAAAATCTAAAAAAGATGGTGGTCTAGCTTTACCTAACTTTAGATTTTACTATTGGGCGAATAATATTCGTAACCTAAAGTATTGGAAACTAGATTTGGACTCACCATTGTGTCCACAGTGGGTAAATTTGGAATGTAGTGAGGTAAAGGGATATTCTATATTCTCCGTTCTTGGCTCTTTTCTTCCTGCTGATTTAGTTAAATTCAATAAACAGATATCTAATCCTGTTATCAAACATACACTACGAATTTGGTTTCAATTTCGTAAATTTTTTAATCTGAAAAACTTTGTTCTTGATAGCCCTATTTTACTTAATTTTTTTTTCAAACCTTCATTGACAGATCAAGCTTTTAGCATATGGAAAAGGAAAGGTATAAAATGTTTTCGTGATCTTTTTTTTGAAGGTACTTTGATGTCTTTTGATCAACTTTCTAACAAATTTAAATTACCTAAATCTAATTTTTTTAGATACTTACAAATTAGAAATTTCTTACATAAAGTTCTTCCATCTTTTCCCAATTCAACTCCATTGGATTTTTCAGATTTGATTTTCACCTTTAATCCTTGTCAGAAGGGATTAGTAGCTTTTATTTATAACATGATTATGAAGATACAACCAGAAATATCAGATAGAATTAAACAAGAATGGGAAAAAGAACTTCGATACAATATATCAACAGATAAATGGGAAAAAATTTTGCAAATGGTTAATTCCTCTTCTATATGTGCTAAACATGCTTTAATACAATTTAAAATTGTACATAGAGCTTATATGTCTAAAGATAAGCTTGCTCGATTCTATTCTCATATTAACCCTCAATGTGACAGATGTCACTTAGAAGTGGCTTCATTGACCCACATGTCCCACTTTACATAACTATTGGAAGGACATATTTGGTGTCATTTCCTCAGTATGGAATATCGATTTACCACCTCATTTTATTACTGCAATTTTCGGTATGCCAAATGAAGATGGTAATCAGTTTTCCCCTCCAATCAGACGAATGATTGCTTTTGTAACATTAATTGCCAGAAGGTCTATATTACAAAACTGGAAAGAAGTAAATCCTCCTACCACATCTCAGTGGTTTTCTCAAACTATTTCTTATCTGAGTTTGGAAAAAATTAGAAGCACTATTTTTGATTCTTCAATTAAATTTGAAGAAACCTGGGGACCGTTCATTCGACATTTCCTTATGAATTAATTTGGCCTTTTTCAGACCTTCTCTCTGCTTATTCTTGTTCAGGTATGGAGTTCTGGAGTTCTTTCTTGACACTATCACATACTTATAAACTGTTATTATTGCCCATGTTAGTTTAGTTTAGTATTTTTTTTTCAATATATATTTTCTTTTATATATTTTCAAATTTTTTTTTCTCTTTTGATGATTATTTTTGTTCTTTTTTCATATATATTTATATAGACTTGATTGATTAATGTACCTTTTGTTGATGTTTAATAGGATATTATTATCCTATTACTAATGTAATTTCAAGTCTATTGAATTTATAACTTATTCATTATTATGTTATGTTTTTTCTTATATATATATATGAAACTTAATAAAAAGATTGAAAAAGAAAGAAAGGAATATAGCGTAGGGAAGTGTATGGTCATGCACTTTGGTAGAAGGAATAAAGACATAAAATATTTTCTAAACAGGAAGAAAATTCAAAAATCCGAGATGCAAAGGGACTTGGGTGTCCTTGTGCAGGATTCCCTAAAGGTTAACTTGCAAGATGAGTCAGTGGAAAGGAAGGCAAATGCAATGTTAGCATTCATTTCGAGAGGACTGAAATATAAAGCGAGGATGTGATGCTGAGGCTCTGTAAGGCATGAGGTAGACCACACTCGGGAGTATTGTGAGCAGATTTGGGCCCCTTATCTAAGGAGAGATGTGCTGGCATTGGAAATGGTCCAGAGAAGGTTCACGACAATGATTGCTGGAGTGAAGGGATTAACATATGAGAAGTGTTTGATGGTTCTGGGCCTGTAGTTACTGCAGTTTAGAAGAATGAGGGGGATTTCATTGAAATCTATGGAATATTGAAAGACCTAGATAGAGTGGATGTGGAGAGGATCTTTCCTACATTGGGGGAGTTGAGGACCAGAGGGCACAGCCTCAGAATAGAGGGCTGTCCATTTATAATAGAGATGAGGAAGTATTTCATTTGCCAGCTGGTAGTGAATCTGTGGAATTCATTGCCTTTGATGGCTATGGAGGCCAAGTCATTGATAGTTTCTTGAGTAGTCAGGACATCAAAGGTTACAGGGAGAACGGGGTTGAGAGGGATAATAAGTCAGCCATGTTAGGATGGCAGAACACACTTGATGGGCTGAATGGCCTAATTCTTCTTCTGTGTATAGTGGTCTTATAGTCAAAGACCCCTCTCACCCCAGTCTTTCTTTACCCCCTCAAGTCTGGCAGACAATGCAGAAGCCTAAGAACACGTATCATCAGGCTCAAGGACAGCTTATAACACGCTGTTATCAAACTCTTAAACACATCCCTCATTTGCTGATGATGAATCTCTGATATCTCATTCTGTCTTGTGTGACCTTTGCACCTTGTTTTCTATCTGCACTATATTTTCTCTGTAACTGTAACACAAGATTCTCCATTCTGTCTTTTTTTCCACGTTTTGCTACCTTGATGTAATCCTGTAAGGAAATGGCTCATCTGAAATGTATGCAAGCAAGAACCTTTCCCACTGTATCTCAGTCTAAGTGACAATAATACACTAATTACCAATTCTTCAGAGATAACCACATTACTGTGGGTTTTCGCTCACATACCAGACGAGTGACAATGACAGACTTCCCTCAGTGTATTCTTTACAAGAATCCTGTGGTTTTCCTGGCCATCATTGCTCAGAAATTTTGTTTTTAACTTCCTCAGGGATTTGGTATCAGGTCACAAGACTGTAAGTCGTGACCACTGGGTTACTGGTCGAATTTATGCTGCTGCCTCACAAGTCCAGCAGCCAGGTTTAACCCCACTCTTGTGTACAGAGTGGAGTCTGCAAGTTCTCCCTAGTCCGTATGCTCCCCCTGTAACCATGTGGGTTTCCCAGGGTTCTCCATTACCACCCTCCCCCACCCCACAATCCCAAAGAAGTGTTGATGGGTTGAGTGGCTATTGAAACTATTGACTGGCTTTGTGTAGGGAGGTGGCAAAGGACAAAGTAAGTGGGGAGTTCTTGAACACGTCTAAGAGAGACATGGCATGGTAGCGTAGTGGTTAGTGCCAACGTTCACCAATTGGGGTTCAATTCCCGACACTGCCTGTAAGAAATCTGTATGTTCTCCCTGTGACTGCATGGGTTTCCTCCAGATGCTCCAGTTTCCTCCCAGCTTTCACTATTGTCAGTCATGCAAGTCCAGGGTGGTGACTCAGGAATACCGTCACATTCAAATGTAGAAGGATTCTTCATTGCTGTTTCCATAACAATTTTGTTTTATCAGTCAGGGTCATTAGCCCTGAGCTGATCTCCTGAACCTGGAGGACCAGTGAGTGGCCTCTACCCTTTGACCTGTTTGACAAGGGTGACCCGACCAAGAGCCAAAGCATAAAGCCCTGACTCCAGCCAACATAGCTCTCTAGTTCACCGAGGCATGCAAGCCTCCAAACCCAATGACAAGGTTCTAGCCCTCTTGGAGGGTGACAAATGAAGTTAAGCTTGCAAAGAAGAAAAGTGGAATTGAGATAAAGGGGGCTGCTGAGAGCCAGCATGGACTCAATGGCCTGAATGGCCTCTTCGGCGTCACTGCAAGTGACACTATCACTGCACCACTCAGTATCCCATAGATCCGAGTGGGTTAATTGAGAAAGCTAAAACCAGACAAATGCTGAACTGAAGTCCTGGGTCTCGGCACTCTGACAGAGTGAACAACCACTACAAAGTTAGCAGAGGACTGGAGATGAACCTGGAGCACTGGGTGACTTTCTAGTAAATACACCTGCCACAGAGTTGGAGTTGCAGAGAGGTTCCAGATCTACTTCCAGGATAAGAGGTTGAAGAACATTTTGGAAGGTCAGTCTTGAAGGCAGAGTGCAGGGTTATTGTTTGGATTCTTAGCAGTGTGAAGGAATAGAGGGATCTCAGAGTCCACATCCATAGATCCCTCAAAGTTGACGTACAAGTTGATAGGCTGGTTAAGAAAGCATATCATATTTTGGCCTTCGTTAGTCATGGGATTGAGTTCAAGAGCTGCAGTTTAATGTTGCAGCACTATAAAACTCTGGGCAGACCACACTTGGAATATTGCATTCAGTTCTGGTCACCTCATTATAGGAAGGATGTGGAAGCTTCAGAGAGGGTGCAGAGGAGATTTACCAGGATGTTGCCTGGATTACAGAGCATGTCTTATGAGAATAGGTTGAGTGTGCTAAGGGTTTTTTCTTTGGAGGTGAAGATGAGAGGGGAATTGAGAGAGGCACAGATGGAGTGGACAGACAGAAACTTTTTCCCAGGATGGAAATGACTAATACAAGAGGGCATAGTTTTGAGGTAATTGGAGGAAAGTATAAGGGGGATGTCAGAGCTAGATTCTTACACGGAGTGGTGGTGTGTGAAAAGCGCAATCAGATGGTAAAGGCAGACACATTAGGGACATTTAAGAGACTCTTAAGATAGGCAAATGGACGATAGAAAAATGAACTGTTCTGTGGGAGGAAAGGGTTAGACTGTACTTGGAGTAGGTTAAAAGGGCAGCACTACAGTGTGGGCCAAAGGGCCTGTACTGCTCTATGTTCTAAATTGATCATTCTCACTAGAGTTTGGAAGAATGAGCAGTGATTGAGTCACACGAGATCCTGATGGGGAAGGGGAGGTATATACTATTGGACTGCTTCCATTGGTTGGAAAGTTTAGAACTTGAGACCACATATAAGAATAGGAGGCCAGCCTTAGTGGACAGGAGTGGGGAGAACGTTCTTTACACAGAGAGCTGTGATATTTTGAGGTTCACTGTCCAAGGAGATTATGGATGCCCAGTCACAGAATGGGCTGGGGTTGAATGGTTTTCAAAGCAAGGATTATCTGGGAAGGTGGAGATACATAAGATAGGCCATGAATGGCCTAATTCTGCTCCATTGTCTTATGATATAATGGATCTTATAGGGTGGATGGAACAGGACTGAAGCATCGCCTGAACAACTTCTGCTTTTGTTCCTTGTTAAATCAGCCACAATCGAATGATGGAGCAGATTTGTTAGCTTCACTGTCTGATGGTCTTGTGAGGCAATGGCTTCAGGAGAGTTGTGTGAGAGGGGAGAGAAGCATTACCAAGAAATAGAAAGATACATAGAAGTTCCAAGGAAGGTTCCTGGATGAATGAAGTTAAAATCTGACTTGGCAAGCAGCAAAACTGAACTCGACAGCTTTCAATAGCTGAATGTCAATAAACCCGATGAGCAGACGGTCAATCATAAGTCAATAGAACTCTAAAGGATTGAGAGATATCCAGTCTCACTGAGAGAGGCACTGTAGTTTCCTGGAGGTAAAACAAATGTGTAAAAGATATTTTAAAAGGTTCCTGGATAGGAAAAGTTGAGAGGGATATGGGTCAAATGCTCCAGCAGACAATGTGGTTGGTGTGGATAGGTTGGGCCAGTGGGCCTGCTGAATTCTATGACTCTAAAATAAGTTGGGATTTTAACACAAAAAAAGGGTTATTGTTATTGGGAGCAAATGGTATTTATGTTCTGTGTTCGACAGGTAACCATTGAGGTGGTAGATGACCCCCAGGCGGAAATCGAGATGGATCTGCTAAAGGGAAACAGGAATGACTGGTCCATCTCCTCGGCTGAATGGCTGTCTCACAAGGACATCTTCTGGCCCTTGTTTTGGGAATATCCGGACTCGTCTGAGATGGGAAGCTTGGACTCAGCCAACGGGATGGACGGTGACGAAGAGGAGGATTATGCAATGGAGTACGAGGGGGAGGATACATTTCTCAGCACATTGGATGGAGTTTGGGATAGGAACTGGCCAATACACAAGAGCTGGTCCTCCAAGGAGAAGTTTAACTACGGTGAGTTGACTAACTCTGAGCTTCATTCTTTCATCTAATGAGCCCCATTGCACAAATCATATTCAAGGTCAATCAAAGTGACAGAAGGTTCATTTAGCTTCTCAAACATCAGTAGGATTGTGGCCAACCTGTGCTCTAAATTCATGTATATCCTGTCTCATCTTCATTGAGGCATTAATTTAACAAAGGTCTAAGTCTCAGATTTACAATTCTGGATGTGTAGAATATCTTGAGAGGGAGAAATTGGGGAATTAGCTAAAAAACGACTGTCTTAATTAATAGCATATCAAGATCCGGGATCAATTAGAGTTTGTGGAAGAGGTTTCAGGTTTTTTTCAACTTTCAGTGTGTGGAAGTGTTGCTTAACTTCACTTCTGAAAGGCCAGCTCTGATCTTCAAATTAAGCCAGAGATCCTGAAGCAGGTGGAAGGACTTTTAGTGCTCCCTCTTTCACTCAAATCACCCTTTGAATGGGTTGGTGGGAAGAACAAGTCTTGTCTTCCAGTTGTTGTATTGTACTTGTTGTGTTCTGTTTTGTTCTGATGAGCATTCTAGACATGCCACGTTGGCACTGGAATGTGTGGCAATACTTGCGGGCTGCCCCCAGCGCACCCGCAGGTGTGTTGGTTGAGAACGCAAATGACACATTTCACTGTATGTTTCGATGTACACGAGACAAATAAACTGAATCTTGGTCTGATTGGGAGACTTCTATTGCATACAGTCCTCATATTTGCTTTTCTCCATTTTCCCTTTTATTTACTTATTAATTTATTTACTGAGGTAAAGAATGGAATAAGCCCTTCCAGCCATTTGAGCCAGGCTGCACAACGATCCTCCAATTTAATCCTAGTCTAATCATGGGACGATTTACAATGACCAATTACCTACCAGACAGTATGTCTTCGGACTGTGGGAGGAAACTGGAACACCTGGACGAAAGCAACCTGGTCACAGGGAGAAAGTACAAATTCCTTCCAGGCAGTGGCGGGAATTGAACCTGGGTTGCCGGCACTGTAAAGCGTTATGTTAACCACTACACTACAGTGACTCCTCAATGGCCTCCTTATAATAATAAAATAATTAGATTTATTTAGTAATCACATGTACATGTGTTAACAAACAGCACAATCTGAGGAAGTGCCGGGGGCAGCCCGCAAGCGTCACCACACATTCTGGCACCAACATCGCCAACCCACAATGCTTGGCAGAACAACATGCAACGAGCACCAACAAAAGCAAACACCTTTCCCACCCCCACCCACGCACAGACATAGACGTCCCTCCAGCCTCCAGAGCATTGGCCATGGATATGCAATCACTGGGCCTCCAACCTCTGGACCCATCTGATTGATCCGAGTCCCAAAAATCATTTCTCCCCACTAATTTCCTCAGTACCTCAATACCTTTTCTCTCTTGCATGCCCTACGTATCTACAGTACGTACATAATAAGATGATTTAGAGTGGCCAGTTGTCTTGGTGATCTGGGTACCACGTGGTCACAGGATGAATATGCAAACTCCGCAGAGACAGCACCAGAGCGCGGGCTTAAACCCAGATAGCTGAGGTCTCTCTGTCCCGGTCCTCCTGCCATCTTCCCAAGTTAGTAACGTTCCCTCTAAGGTGTGCACATGTGCGTGCATGCACGTCTTTTGCTACTAGCACACAAAGGTTGTCACCCTCTATCTCACTGGCATGCTAAGTATATGTCACAATTGCACAAAATCACACCTCTTCCAGTTTGTGATGCAGGAGTTTGCGATGATTTGTCTGCAGATTTTAGAACTGGCTTATTTATGCTATTTTTATTGAAGAAATTATTCAGTGCACATATGTTGTCACTGAGCAAAAAAATTGCACAGCACAAGATTCTTACACACACTAGTTATTACAAATCAAAGGGAACATTTCAAATGAGGTAGGGTGACTTATTCTCAGGAGGGTCAGTTTTTCCCGAACCCATCTGACTCGGGTTTGGATTCATTCTGTATTCCATTACCACTTCTGGATTAGTCAGGATGAAGTGCTCCTGATTCAGGCTGACCCACTGGTGAGAGCTCTGGGGGTGCATTTGTAAGGTGTTTTCAGCAGCTGGCCATGTTCTGCAGAGAGTCACAAGCAAGCATCCAAACTTCGCAATTCCAATCTGCACTGACCAACAAAGTCTCTTGTGTTTCTAATTGCCAAAACTTGAGAAGCTGAGTTAAAGAGAAAGGCTGAACAGGTTAGGAGTTTATTCCCTGTAGTGGGGGAGAGGTTTGTCAGAGGTATATAAAATAAAGATAGCTTTTTTCAGTTTGGTGAGACTAGAATTAAAGGTCAAAGCTCAAAGTAAATTTTATTATCAAAGTACATATATGTCACCATCCCACCTGAGATTCATTTTCTTGTGGGCATACTCAATAAATCTAAAGAATAATAACCATAACAGAATCAGCGAAAGACCTCACAATGAAGGTGTTCAGCCAGAATGCAAAAGACAACAAACTGTGAAAATACAAAAAAAAGCAATAAATATCAAGAACATGACATAAAGAGTCCTGGAAAGTGACTCCATTGGTGGTGGGAACATTTCAGTGATGGGGCAAGTTGAGTGAGGTTTATCACCTTTAGTTCAAGAGCCTGATGGTTGAGGGGTAATAACTGTTCCTAAACCTGGTGGTGGTAGTCACAGGTTAAGGGTGAAAGGTGAAATATCTAAGGGAAACACGAGAGGGAGTTTCTTCACTCAGAGGATAGTGAAAGTGTGGAATGAACTGTCAATGGTGCTGGTGGATACAGGTCTGATTGCCACATTTAAGAGATGTTTGGGTAGGTACAGGGATAGGAGACATATGGAGACCTCTGGTACCAATCTGGTAACAGATTGATATGGACTAGATGGGTTGAAGGGCCTTTTTCTGTGCTGTAGTGCTCCATGGTTCTATGAGTTTAGTTCTGTAGTAGTGATAATAGTAGTTGTGATGATCTGAAGTCATGAAAGGTGCTATATAAATGCAACTCCTCTTTTTCCACCCTAAACACACAGAGGAAGTCAATCACTGATAAAATCATGTCAATATCTAAATCCCACAGCTGAACAATGGCACAGCACTGACTGTGTGTAGAAGGTGGCTAGATGCAAGGATTCCTCTAGAGTGTGCTCCAGCTGGGGATTAATCATGAGGGCCCAATGGTAATTGGTTTATTTTATCCACACGTACTAATATACAGTGAAAAGCTTTGTTTTCTTTGCCACCCAGACAGGTATCATAGTGGCTAGCATAACTCTATTACGGTGCCAACACACTAGGTTCAACTTCTGTTACCACCTGTAAGAAGTTCGTGCGTCCTCCCCATGACTGCGCGAGTTTCCTCCAGGTGCTCTGGTTTCCTCCCATATACCAAAGATGTACAGTTAATACGGTAGGGTTAGTAGGTGAATTGGTCGCATGGGTGTAATTGGGCAGTGCGGGCTCATTGGGCTAGAAGGGCCCTACCATGCCATATCTCTAGATAAAAAGTTAAAATAGAATAAAGATCATTCCATACATAAGCACACTGAAGAAGTACAAGAGAAATAAAGAACAACAGAAAGCACATTATAGTGTTCACTTACAGTGAAAGTGCAGAGCAGTTGACAAATAATGTGCTTGGTCCATGATGAGGTAGAGTGTGAGATCAAAACTTCAGCTTTAGATTCAAGATTGTTTAATGTCATTTTTAGCACACAAGTGTAAAGGAGAACAAAATAATTGTTACTCCAGATCCAATGCAGCACAAAAGACCTACAATAAATATAAAAATTAAATAGCTGATATGCATTGATTGTATGTTCATGCCGTGACACTAGGCACAGGAGTGTCTGGTCATAATGTGACTGATGGGAAATGATAAAGTAGTGGTGGGGGGGCTGTGGAGGGGTTGATCAGCCTTACTGCATGGGGAAAGTACCTGTTTTTGAGTGTGGTGGGCCAGGTGTGGATGCCGTACAGCCTCCTCCCTGATAGGAGTGGGACAAACAATCTGTGAGCAGGGTGGATAGGATCCTCCATGATGTTACTGGCTCATTTCTGGCACCTTTCTGTACATACATCCTTGACGATGGGTAGCAGATGCCAGTGATGCGTTGGGCAGTTTTGACTACCCGTTGTGGTGCTTTCCTGACCGCTGCAGTGCCGTCCCTGTACCATGCAGTCATACAGCTTGTTCGGATGCTCTCTGCTGAGCCTCTGTCGATAGACGTGAGTATGGATGTGCAGAGTCCAGCTCTCTTCAGCCTCGTCGGAAAGCAGAGGCACTGATGAGCTTCCCTGATTGTGTGTGATGCGTTCTGGGACCATGAGAGGTTGTGTGAATGTGCACTCCCGGCTGTTTGAAACTGCTCACAGCCGTGATGCTGTGCCACCGATGTAGAGAGGGCTGGGAGTGGTGTCTGTTATAAGAGTCTGTTCAAAAAACTAATAACAGCAGGACAGAAGCTGTCCTTGACTCTGCTGGACCATCTTCTCAAGCTTTTGTATCTTTTGCACAAAGGGAGCAGGTGGAGAAGAGAAAATTATGGGAAAACTAAAGGCCAATTAAAAATAAATCAGGTCCTTGTTTGTTATAAAAATAAAAAGACTGATTGGCAATCAAAGATTATTCAGAGATGTAAGAGACTGCAGAAGCTCTTCAGACAATGTGAAAGACAATCCTAAGGGATTCTACAGAAATGTAAAGAGCAACAGGATTGCAAGGGACAAACCTGATTCTCTGGAAGACCAGATTGGTAATCTATGTGTGGAGCTAAAACAGGTGGGAGAGATCTTAAATAAATGTTTGCATCTGTATTCACTCAGATGGAGACAGAGTCTATAGATGTGAGGCAAAGCTGCATCAACTTCACGGACCCTGTACAGATTACAGAGGAGGAGGAGGTGTGTGCTGTCCTGAGGCAAATCAGGGTGAATAAATCCCCGGGGCCTGACATGGTGTTTCCTTGGACCCTACGGAAGGCAAGTGCAGAAATTGCTGGGCCCAAGCAGAGATATTTAAATCATCCTTTGTGCCAGGAGAGGTAACAGAGGGTTGGAGGATAGCTAATGTTCTACTGTTTAAAAAAGGCTCTAAACATTAACCAGGAAACTATAGACCGATGAGTCTGACATTGGTTATGGGAAAGTGTTTGGAAGATATTCTAAGGGACCAGATATATAAATATTTGGATAGACATGGACCGATTAAGGATCGTCAGCATGGCTTTGTATGTGGTAGGTCACATCTAACCAATCTTGTAGAGTTTTTCGAGGAAGTTACCAGGAAAGTGGATAAAGGCAAGGCAGTGGATGTTGTCTTCATGGACTTTAGCAAGGCGTTTGACAAGGTCCTGCATGGGAGGTTGGTCATAAAGGTTCAGTCGCTCAGCATTTCAAGATGAGGTAGTAAATTGGATTAGACATTGGATTTGTGGGAGAAGGCAGAGAGTGGTAGTAGATGCTTGCCTCCCTGACTGGAGGCCTCTGACTAGTCGAGTGCTGTAGGGATGGGTATTGAGTCCTTTCTTGTTTGTTCTATATATCAATGATCTAGATGATAACGTTGTAAACTGGATCAGCAAATTTGTGAATGACACCAAAATTTGGGGGTAGTGGACTGCAAGAAGGTTATCATGGCTTACAGAGGGATCTGGACCAGCTGGAAAAATTGGCTAAAAAATGGCAGAAGGAGTTTAATGCAGACAGTTGCGAAGTTTTTGCACTTCAGTAGAACCAACCAGTTTCAGTCTTACACCGTGAACGGTAGGACACTGAGGAGTCTGGTAGAACAAAGAGGCCTGGCAATACAGGTCCATCATTCATTGAAAATGGTGTCACAGGTAGACAGAGTTGTTAAGAAAGCTTTTGGCACATTGACCTTCATAAATCAATGTATTGAGTAGAGGAGATGGGATGTTATGTTGAAGTTGTATAAGACAGTGATGAGGCCAAATTTGGAGTATTGTGTGCAGTTTTGGTCACCTACCTGCGGGAATCAGAATCAGAATCAGGTTTATTATCACCGGCATGTGACGTGAAATTTGTTAACTGAGCAGCAGCAGTCCAATGCAATACATAATATAGGAGAGAAAAAAAATTAAAAAACTAAATAAACAAGTAAATCAATTATGTATATTGAATTGATTAAAAAACAACATGCAAAAAAAGAAATACTGTATATAAAAAAAATTGAGGTGGTGTCCAAAGCTTCAGTATCCATTTAGGAATTGGATGGCAGAGGGGAAGAAGCTGTTCCTGAATCACTGAGTGTGCACCTTCAGGCTTCTGTATCTCCTGCTTGATGGTAACAGTGAGAAAAAAGCATGCCCTGGGCGCTGGAGCTCCTTAATAACGGAGGCACCGTTCCCTAAAGATGTCCTAGGTATTTTGTAGGCTAGTGCCCAAGATGGAGCTGACTAGATTTACAACCTTCTGTAGTTTCCTTTGGTCTTGTGCAGTAGCCCCTCCATACCAGACAGTGATGCAGCCTGTCAGAATGCTTTCCACAGTACAAGTATAGAAGTTTTTGAATCCATTTGTTGACATGCCAAATCTCTTCAAAGTCCTAATAAAGTATAGCCGCTGTCTTGCCTTCTTTATAACGACTAGATCCTCAGAGATCTTGACACCCAGGAACTTGAAGCTGCTCACTCTCTGCACTTCTGATCCCTCTATGAGGATTGGTATGTGTTCCTTCATCTTACCCTTCCTGAAGACAGATGTATACAAGGTTGAAAGAGTTCAGAGAAGATTTGCAAGGATGTTGCCAGGTCTCGAAGACCTGCGTTATAAGGAAAGATTGAATAGGTTAGGACTTTACTCCGTTAGAACATAGAAGATTACGAAGAGATTTGATAGAGGTATACAAAATTGTGAGGTGTAGGCTTTTTCCACTGAGGTTGGGTGGGACTACAATCAGAGGTCATGTGATATGGGTGAAAGGTGAAAAGTTTAAGGGGAACATGAGAGGAAACTTCTTTGCTGAGAGAGTCATGAGAGTGTGGAATGAGCTGCCAGCACAAGTGGTCCATGTGAGTCTGATTTCAATGTTTGAGAAGTTTGAATAGGTACATGGATAGTAGGGATAGGGAGAGCTATGGTCCCACTGCGGGTCGAGAGTAGGCAGTTTAAATGGTTTTAGCATGGACTAGATGGGCCAAAGGGCCTGTTACCATGTGGTATGACTCTATGACTCTAAGCTGGAATCTAATACAGGGTTATGACCCGACATCCCTTTCCTTCTACAGATGATGCCTGACTCACTGAGTTCCTCCAGCAACTTGTTTATTTTTTGATTCAAAATGATCCAGTTGGCCTGGGAATTTGCACAGAGTGAGGATAAATATTTTGGTCAGCCACAGGGGTGGCAGAGAGAATGATGTGATCAAATCTCCGGCAATTCCCAACCAGAACTGTGGACTCCTGTTTAGAGTATCACAGACTGGCCTGGAACTTTTATCAATGGTAAAGTCACTTTGCCCAGTGACTCAGAGCTTTTGAGGGGGAGGTTTGACTTTGATCACAGACACTGAGTAGCTACCATCCACCGGTTGTCTTCATTCAGCAACTTTGGTACATTTAAAGCCAATGTCCAGGTGAAGAGAACAAGCAGCAGCTGAAACTCTGTGCATTTAGCACCAAGTAATCAAAAACAAATCTCTCCCGTGGAAGGTTTGTGTTCCCTAGGGTTCTGAGTTTACCTCCTCATCAACAGAGCCCAGTGATTGATGAGTCTCCTGGGTTAACGGAGTCCTCTGGCACTGGTGTTCCTGACCATCATATGTCAAACTTGCGTCTTTACATTTTGCTGACCTAGATCGTACTCTGAGATAACTGGGAATAGATTCTTTGTCTTTTCACTGTACTCAGTGATTTCTGATTGTTGTGTCAATTATTTCCTATTCGCATTTGCACAGATTCTAAGTTTGGCATATTCAATTATAATTATCGCTGGACCCTGCCAGCTGGTGCTGATATTGGACTGAATTTGTTTGGGGCTGTAAGCAAAGGCTGAATAAAGAAAGAATCATTTCACCTTCATTTCTCAACCTTGTTTTGCAAACTGCATTTCCATTTAATTGTCTGAACAATCTCATATGAATCAATCTCTCAATTGCTTCAGTCAGTTCAATGTTCAAAGTAAATTTATTATTGAAATACGTATTATGTCTCAGCATACTGCCCTGAGATTCATTTTCTTGCAGGCATTCACGGTAGAACAAAGAAATACAGTAGAATTAATGAAAAACTGCACACGAAGACAGATAAACAACCAATGTGCAAAAGAAGAGAAATTGCAAATACAAAAAAAATTATTAATAGGGCACTATGATAGTGTAGCAGTTAGTGTGACTCCACTACAGCTCAGCATTGAAATTCAGAGTTCAATTCCGACATCATCTGTGAAGAGGTTGTTCCTCCCTGTTGGACCAAAAGGGCTTAATCCAGGCTGAATCTCTAAATAAAATAAATAGTAAAATAACTGAGACAATGAGTAGTAGAGACCTTGAAAGTGAGTCCATAAACTGTGTTCAGTGACCAGTTGAGTGCTGAAGTGAGTGACATTATCCACACTGGTTCAGGAGCCTGATGGTTGAAGGGTATTAACTGTTCCTGAACTTGGTGGTATGAGACTTAAAGCTCCTGAACCTCCTTATCGATGGCAGCATCGAGAACAGGGCGTGGCTTTAATGGTGGGGGTCTTGTTGATGGATGTGTCCCTCTTGTGGCAATGCTCTTTGTAAATATGCTCATTGGTGGGGAGGGCTTTTTCTGTGATGTCAGGTCCTGATTATTAGTAGTATTCATTAATATTATCAGTGAATGTCGTAAGATCAATAAGATTCCTTGAAGAAAAGATTATTTGAATAAGAGTCTCAGTCTGAACCATTGACGGTTTATTCCCCTACACAACAGCTTCCTGACTTCCAGCATTTAGTGTGTGTTGCTTAAGGAGCATTAACTCGTCAAGAGCCTGTACTGCTTCACAGAAGCTTTTCAAAGAACATCCAACTCCCATAGAGATGCTGGAAATCTTCATTAATGCATATAAAATGCAGGAGTTAATTAACAGGTCAGGCAGCATGTATTTAAGGAAATGAATGGTCAACGTTTCAGGGCAAGACACTTCACCAATGCTCTTATATGTTATTAACATAGGGCACACACAGATATACAGATGCACACACATACATGTACAGGCACATACATACACACGTACGTGAGCAAACATACATAGACACATAGATGAACATCAAAACATACACAATGCTGCAGGAACTCTGCAGGTCAGGCAGCATCTGTGGTGGGGCATAAACAGTTGACGTTTCGGACCGAGACCTCTGTTGGGATTGGAAAGGAAGGGGGAAGAAGCCGTAATAAGGAGGGGAAGGGGAAGGAGTACAAGCTGGCAGGTGATGGGTGAGATAAGGTAAGGGGGAAGGTAGGTGGGTGCAGGAGGAGGGATGAAGTGAGAAGCTGGGAGATGATAGGCGAGAGGGGTAAAGAATTGTAGAAGAAGCAATCTGATAGGAAAAGACAGTGGACCATGGGAGAAAGGGAAGGAGGAGAGGAACCAGGGAGAGGTGATAGGCAGTTGAGAAGGAAAGGGGTATAAATGCACATACACAGGCTCACACACACTCACACTCATACACACTCACACAATCACACTCATACACACTCACACAATCACACTCATACACACACACACACACACACACACACACACACACACACACACACACACACACACACACACACACACACACACACACACTCACACACGTGCCACTTACATTTCTGCAGCAGACCTAGAGGTTAATTAACTCTCACTTCAAAAAACTTGATGGAACATCTCAACGAGCTAATGATATGGGGACTGTCAGTGACGTGCAGGTGTTAGTGTTTACTGTGCACAGAAACCATTCGCTGGCCTGCTTTACGAAGCCTGTTTATTAGCCTAGTGAGTAAGCCAGATGTGGAGAAATTCCAGATCTACTTGGTGACAGAAACTTGCATTAGAAAGCTAGGACGCCAAACTTGTTACTGTGCTTTGTTGTGTTCAGGTCAGGTCAATCATAGTGTTTGTTCCTGGAAAATGTGGATTACAATGTGCTGGCAGTTTCAGGTTGAAGATTAAAATTGGCATAATCTGTCTGAACATTGTAGCGTGACTCGTGTGTGTGTGTGTGTGTGTGTTTAATGTGCTCACTCCAGTATACCGACTTCCTGAATATACTGAAAGAGGTAATTGAAGAGATTGTGAGGCATATGTAATGATCATTTCAAGAATCATGGTTCTGGACAACTGGAAAATTGCAAATTCTTTAAGAATTCTTTAAGAAGGGAGGGAAGTAGAAGAAGGGAAACTACAGGCCAGCGAGCCTGACGTCAGTGGTTGGGAAGGTGTTGGAGTCCGTTATTCAGGATGAGGTTTTGGGGTACTTAGATACACCCTGATGAAATAGGCCGAAGTCAGCATGGTGTCCTTGCCTGAAAAAACTGTTAGAATTCTTTGAGAATATAACAGCAGGATTGACAAAGGAAAGTCAATGGATGTTGTTTACTTGGATTTTCAAAAGGCCCTTGACAGGATGCCACACATAAGGCTGCTGAATAAGATAAGAGCCCATGGTATGACAGGAAAGTTACTGGCATGGATAGAAGATTGGCTGGAGGCAAAGTGTGGAAATGAAGGATGCCTTATTTGCTTGGCAAGTGGTAACCAGTCATACTCCTTAGCGGTCAGTATTGGAACTGCTTCTTTTTGAGTTATATGTCAATAATTTACAGTACTGTGCAAAACTATCAGGCACATATATTAGCTAGGGTACCTAAGACTTTTGCACAGTACTATACTAATTTTATGTATCGCACTGTACTGCTGCCATTAAAAAAAAATAAACCTGATTCTGATATGGGTCTCTATTGTGGACAGAGAGTGAGAAGGGGGCAGGAAGAGGGGAATCAAGGGGGGAAAGGGGAAGGGAGAGTGAAAGGAATGGGAAGCACCAGAGAGATATTCTGTAATGATCAATAAACCAATTGTTCGGAATCAAACTATCTTGCCTGGTGTCTCGGGGCTGGGTTGTCTGCTCCTGCCCCTGCCCCTGCCCCTGGCACCCCTTCTCTGCTACCCATCCCACACCCCTCCCACAGCGCTCCACCCTCCTCATTCCCAACATCTCTTGCTCCCACCAGATTTACAGACTCGCTCTCCGATCCACGTTGACAAATACAGTACTGTGCAGAACTCTTGGGCTCCCTACTATATACATGTGCCTAAGACATTTGTACAGTGCTGTAGGTGGTGGAATTGACGGCCAAGTTTGCAGATGATACAAAGGTAGTGGAGGGACAGGTAGGTTGAGGAAGTAGAAGTCGACAGAAGGACTTAGACATATTAGGAGAATGGACAAAGAAGTGGCAGATGGAACACAGTGTTGGGAAGTGTATGATCATGCACTTTGGTAGAAGGAATAAAGGTGTTATCTATTATCTAAACAGAGAAAATTCAAAAATCAAAGGTGGTAAGGAAGGCAAATAGAACTTTAGCATTCATTTTGAGGACTAGAATATAAAAGCCAGGATGTAATATTGGGGCTTTACAAGGCATTTCTCAAACAGCAATTGGAGTATTGTGAGCAGTTTTGGGCTCCCTTATCTGAGAAAAAATAAGCTGGCATTGGTGAGGGTCCAGAGGAGGTTCATGCAAATAATTCTGGGAATGAAAGGGTTAATATCTGTGGAGGTTCTAGGCCTGTAGTCACTGAGTTCAGAAGGATGAAGGCGGTTCTCCTTGAAACCTATTGAATATTGAAAAGCCTATATAGAGTGGACGTGGAGGGGATGCTTCCTATCTTGGGAAGGATCCAGGACCAGAGGACACACCCTTAGAATACAAGGACGTCCCTTTAGGAATTAGATGAGGAGGTATTTCTTTAGCACGAGGGTGGTAAAATTATGCCCCCTCGTATTTGCCATTTCCACCCTGGGAAAAGTTCTCTGGCTGTCCACTCCATCTCTGTCTCTTATTGTCTTACACAGCTCTATCGTCCGCTCTCTTCCTCCTTCATCCAAAGAGAGAATCCCTAGCTCACTCAACCTACCCAGGCAGCACCCTGGTAAATCTCTTCTCCACCTTTTTTTTTAAAGCTTCCACATCCTTCCTACAATGGGGCGACCAAAACTGAACACATGAAAAGACTCTGAATTGTTCCCAGCCCTGGCACCTTACTGAGTGTGGGCAGGTGTGGCTGCGGCCTTGTCTGCAGCTGCATTTACCTGCAATGTCACTCTGCACACTGCCTGGGCTCCTCTGTGCCTCGGGCAACTCTGACGCATTACCCTCTGCTTTACAGACTACAAGGACGATGAAGACTGGAGCGCCTGGTCCCCCTGCACGGTGACATGCGGCTCTGGCAACCAGAAGCGCACCAGGTCGTGCGGTTATGCCTGCACCGCCACCGAGTCACGGACCTGTGACCTGATGCGATGCCCGGGTGAGTGGGTGAGGGGCGTTCAGGTTAGACTTGACTGGACGATGCAGGGAGGGAAGCCCCAAGGCCTTGCTGTTTGGGTAACAGGCATTAGGGAGGTGTTCTCACCAGGACAGTGATAGGAGATGGGGAATCCACCAAATGAGTAGTGAAGCCAGAACTGTCACCCCCACATACAAGGTGAACACTTGGTATGTTGTGTTCGGGACCGAGAGAGGGATCAGGCTCAATAAGACCATTAATATATAGGAGTAGAATTAGGCCATTCAGCCCATCAAGTCTGCTCCACCATTCCATCATGACTGATATATTACCCCTCTCAATTCCTCTGCCTTCTCTCCATTACCTTTAACGCCCTGACTAATCAAGAACCTATCAAACTTTGCTTTGAATATGTCAAGTAACTTAGCCTCTACAGCCGTCTGTGGCAATGAATTCCAGAGATTCACCAGCCTCTGGATAAAGAAATGCCTCCTCATCTCTGTGCCCTCTGATCCTAGGCTCTCCCAACATCCTCTCCACGTCCACTCTTTCTAGTACTTCGTACATTTGGTAGGTTTCAACATGATTCTCCCCTCCCTATATTCTACACTCCAGCAAGCACAGGCCCAGAGCCACCAAATGCTTCTGATTCATGAACACCTCCATTCTCAGGATCATTCTGATCCTGATGCCCTTCTGATCCCTTTCCCAATGTCAGCACATCGTTTCTTAGATAAGGGGCCAAAACTGTTCACAATGCTCCAAGTGTGGCCTGGTAAAGCCACAATATTACATCCTTGCTTTTAAATTCTAGCTCTCTCAAAATGAATGCTAACATTGCACTTGCCTTCCTTACCACTGACTCAACCTGCAAGTTAACATTTAGGGAATCGTGCACAAGGGCTCCCAAGACACTTTGTGTCTTTGATTTCTGAATTCATTCCACATTTAGAAAATAGTCTACACCTTTATTCTTTCTACCAAAACGCATGATCATACATTTTCCTACAGCATATTTTTTGCTCTTTATTTGTTCAGCATGGTCACAGTGTGCTGACTGGACACAAATCTCTAGGGTTCTGTGATTAACACCCTCCAAGTAAAGATTTGGATGCCAGTCAACATATGAATGACAGATGTATCAACTTGTCTTCAAAGGCATTGAGCAACTCTTAACAGACATCTCATATTCAACAGAGAAACATTTTCCAATTCACTGCTTTGAAATGTATTTTCCCGAACTTCAACCTTGCACATTTACACCATAGCCTGCCACTCAGCCCATTGTGTCTGTTCCAGTTGAAAAAGGTCCATCCAGCCTAATCCTGGTTTCCATCACTGAATTGGAGTTCATGGCTCTTTAAGTGCACGTCAGTGTAATTTCAAGTACTGTACTGCAGTCACAAGCATACAACAGGCCCAGTGTGGGGCAGCCAGAAAGCACCCATCTACCCCAAACCTATTTTATTCTCCCCAAATTACAATCAATTCCCTTCCCCTATACACTCAGAGTGATTGACAGTGGCAAGTTAACCTACCACCTAATGAGAAGGGCTTTTGTTTCCACCGGCCTTTCAAGAAGCAGGTTCTCACCCACTGAAGGAAAGATCTTCTTTCATCTCTCCTCTAACCCTTCTACCAATTACAGTACTTTAAAATTTAAAATTCCTGTCCCCTGGTTTTTGAGCTCTCTGTCCCTTGGGTGTTGAAGACCCTTCCCATCTACTTTTCAAACTAACTCTCCCCTTAGCCTCCTATTTTCCAAAGAAAAACATCCCCAGCTATCAAATATTTCCTTATGGATACAATGTTCCAGTGTTGGCAACATCCACATGGATTCTCTAAACTAACTTTCCTGTTCTTGCAGTATATTCAATGACTTGGCTTATGTGGAAGAAAATTGTGAATATAGCGTTAAAAAGGCTGTATGTTGCTAAAGCTTTGTGATCCTGTGGATAACCTGTGTTTTCCCAATTAAGTTGCAAGTCTACGTAACTAGGATCCACACTTGAAGTCTGGTATCGAGCTGTATTTTAAGAATTCTTTGACAGCCTATAAGAAAAAAGCTATTCTATATGAGCTGGCACAGTAAAGTAGCAATTAGCGCAAATGCATTACAGTGCCAGCTATCACAAATCAGGGTTCGATTCCTGCTACAGTCTGTAAAGAAATTGTACGTTTTCCCATGACTGTGTGAATTTCATCTGGGTGCTTCTGCTTCCTCCCATATTACAAGGATGTACAATTACTATTGGTAATGCTATATTGGTGCCATTTATGACTGCTTCCAGCAAATCCTCAGACTATATTATTCATTGATGCAAAATTACGCATTTTTGTTTTGTACATGTAACAAGTAAAGCTGATCTGTATTCTGGAGGTCAAATCACTAGGTATATTTAAAGCGGAGGTTGATAGCCTTTTGATTAGGGCATCAAAGGTTACAGGGAGAAGGCAGGTAAAAGGATGGATAATAAATCAGCCTTGATAGAATAGTGGGGCAGACTTGATGGGTTGAATGGCCAATTCTGCTCCTATGTCATATGGTCTTTATCAATAGACAATAGGTGCAGAAGTAGACCATTCGGCCCTTCGAGCCTGCACCGCCATTTTGAGATCATGGCTGATCAACTACTATCAATACCCAGTTCCTGCCTTGTCCACACATCCCTTGATTCCCCTATCCATAAGATATCTATCTAGCTCCTTCTTGAAAGCATCCAGAGAATTGGCCTCCACTACCTTCTGAGGCAGTGCATTCCAGACCCCCACAACTCTCTGGGAGAAGAAGTTTTTCCTTAACTCTGTCCTAAATGACCTACCCCTTATTCTCAAACCATGCCCTCTGGTACTGGACTCTCCCAGCATCTGGAACATATTTCCTGCCTCTATCTTGTCCAATCCCTTAATAACCTTATATGTTGCAATCAGATCCCCTCTCAATCTCCTTAATTCCAGCGTGTACAAGCCCAGTCTCTCTAACCTCTCTGCGTAAGACAGTCCTGACAACCCCCCGATGCCCTGAGCTTTGATTTTACCCACCAATCTCCTATGGGGACCTTATCAAATGCCTTCTGAAGATCAAGATACGCTACATCCACTGGATCTCCCCCGTCTAACTTCCTGGTTACATCCTCGAAAAACTCCAACAGATTAGTCAAGCATGATTTACCATTGGTAAATCCATGCTGGCTTGGCCCAATCCTATCACTGCTATCTAGATATGCCACTATTTCATCCTTAATAATGGACTCTATCATCTTCCCCACCACCGATGTCAGGCTGACAGGTCAATAGTTCTCTGTTTTCTCCCTCCCTCCTTTCTTAAAAAGTGGGATAACATTAGCGATTCTCCAATCCTCAGGAACTGATCCTGAATCTAAGGAACATTGGAAAATGATTACCAATGCATCTGCAATTTCCAGGGCCACCTCCTTTAGTACCCTAGGATGCAGACCATCTGGACCTGGGGATTTGTCAGCCTTCAGTCTTCTCATCACCGTTTCCTTCCTAATGTCAATCTGTCTCATTTCCTCTGTTACCCTATGTCCTTGGCCCATCCATACATCTGGGAGATTGCTTGTGTCTTCCTTGGTGAAAACAGATCTAAAGTACTCAGTAAATTCTTCTGCCATTTCTCTGTTTCCCATAACAATTTCACCCAATTCATTCTTCAAGGGCCCAACATTGTTCTTAACTATCTTCTTTCTCTTCACATACCTAAAAAAGCTTTTGCTATCTTCCTTTATATTCCTGGCTAGCTTGCGTTCATACCTCATTTTTTCTACCCCATATTGTCTTTATAGTTAAGTTCTGTTGTTCCTTAAAAACTTCCCAATCATCTGTCCTCCCACTCACCTTAGCTCTGTCATACTTCCTTTTTTTTTAATGCTGTGCAATCTCTGACTTCCTTTGTCAACCACTGTGGCCCCTTTCCCCCCTTTGAATCCTTCCTTCTCTGGGGGATGAACTGATTTTGCACCTTGTGCATTATTCCCAAGAATACCTGCCATTGCTTTCCACTGTCTTTTCTGCTAGGATATCCATCCAGTCAACTGTGGCCAGCTCCTCCCTCATGGCTCCATAGTTTCCCCTGTTCAACTGCAACACTGACACCTCCGAGCTGCCCTTATCCTTCTCAAATTGCAGATAAAAACTTATCATATTATGATCACTACCTCCTAATGGCTCCTTTACTGCGAGATCGTTTATCAAATCCTGTTCATTACATAACATTAAATCCAGAATAGTCTTGTCCCTGGTCGGCTCTCGTACAAGCTGTTCCAAGAATGCATCCCGTAGGCACTCTACAAACTCCCTACCCTGTGGTCCAGCACCAACCTGATTCTCCCAGTTCACCTGCATGTTGAAATCCCCCATAACTACTGCGACATTACCTTTGCCACATGCCAATGTTAACTCCCTATTCAACTTGCACCCAATATCCATGCTACTATTTGGTGGCCTGTAGACAACACCCATTTGGGTCCTTTTGCCCTTACTGTTAGTTCTATCCACACAGACTCTACTTTTCCTGACCCTATGTCCCCCCCCTTGCAAAGGACTGAATCTCATTCCTCACCAACAGGGCCACCCCACCCCCTCTGCCCACATTTCTGTCCCTACGATAGCATGTATCATCATCAGTTTTTTCTCTTTTTAACCACTTTCTCTTTCTATCCTGCTGCCTGTAGTGAACTGTGGACATCCACACCAAAATCTCTCTCTCCTCTCAATGTCCTCCCATTTCAATTTATTCCACTGTCTCACTTTGGTTCCCAAAATCATTCCTTCACTAGTTTCCAATTTACACCTTTCTACCAAAATGACCTGATCATCATTGGGGTACCATGGTAGTGTAGTGGTTAGCACAACACTTTGCAGTACAGGTGACCTGGGTTCAATTCCTGTCATGGTCTAAGTCAAAAATAAATCTTTGCCTCACCCCACCCCCCCACCCCCATCAATTGCAAGGCCAATTTTTGTATGAACTGCAAACTCTGTACATCTAGGTCGTAAACATTCATCCATGTTACAAAACGAAGGAACTGGGTTCTGAACTCATAGCGTTCCACGGCCTTCCAGTCGCAAAATCACTGATAACTCACTACCCTTTGTTTCCTGCTGTTGAGCACCTTTTACAGGCATGCTGCTATCTCCCACGTAGTTTTTGGCCAGTTGTACCGCAGAACTAGGTTAGCTGTATTATTAGTCACGCGTGCATCTAAACATGTCATTTTGTGTCAATGAGCAACACAGTCGGAATTGTTCTGGGAGCAGCCTGTAAGTGCTTCCGGTACCAACATAGCAGACTCACAACTCACTAACCCTAACCCATACACCTTTGGGATGTGGGAGAAACCGGAACACGCAGCCACGGGGAGAACATACAAACTCCTTGTAGGACGGCAAAGGAATTGAACCCCCAAACGATGATAACTGGCACTGTAAAGCAACTGCGCTAACTGCGACACTACCATGTCTCTCTGTCGAACAATAAAAAATTTCATGAACATGACATCAAAGTCAAGGCCCTTACAGACCCTTCACCTGCTCAAAAATTATGTCATTAGTCCAGTCTGGCCTTCCTTGAATAAATTCATGCAGACTACCCCTGGTTAATCTGTGCCTTTCTAAACCAAGGCTTTGACTGTCCATGAGGGATGTTTCTCATAATTTGCCCACTTCTGAAGTTAAAATGAACTGCCCAGTAATTATAAGCACAAGAGATTCTGCAGATGCTGGAAATCCAGAGCAATGCACTCAAAACGCTGGAGGAACTCAGCAGGTCAGGCGGCATCTATGGAGAAGATGTTTCAGGACAGGAAGGGAAGGGGGAAGAAGCCAGAACGAGAAGGTGGGGTGAGCTGAAGGAGTTCAAGATGGGAGACAAAAGTTCAGAGAGCAGCAGAGACCACAGAGCAGTGAGAGAGGGTCTCACTAAGCTCCGGTCAAAGGGAAGATTAATTGTTTGGTTTATCTTTTACTTTTACACAACAATACAGTACTACTTCAGAAGTCCCCCAGTCACTCTCCTCCAGCCAGTGATGATTGGAAAGCCTCTGCATTTTCTCCCCTTGTATCTATAATAACCTCGCATACATTTCATTCATCTCTCCCTCCCAGCCTTCATCACCATGGCACAATGGCACAGTGGTTAGCGTAACACTATTACCATGCAGCGACCCAGGTTCAACTCCACCACTGTCTGTAGAGATCGTACGTCCTCTGCATGACTGTGTGGATTTCCTGGGGCAGCATAAACTCGTTGGGCCGGAAGGGCCTGTTACCACATTGAACTTAGAACACGACAGCACAAGCCGTCCTGGCCCAACAAGACCACGCCACCCAATTACACCTATATGGCCAATTAACCTACTAACCCATACAGGCCCTTTGGCCCATATGTTGTACCTCTAAATATAAAAAATGGACAAATTGGATGTAACAATCTTAGTTCTGTTTGATCTCTGTTTAATTTCTGATCCTTGGGTTTCTTCCAGGAAAATAGAATGATGAGTAATCTCAATTCAAAAATTTCATTTTATTTTAGAATACAAATATTCAAATACTAAGCAAACTAAAAGCTAAGAGACAATGCTAAAAGGGAAAAGACAAAGGAATAAAGAAACCAAGATGCCACTTCTGAAAAATTCATCTCTTTTATAAATAAGATAAAGAAATTCTTCAGAT